>NW_027611668.1:1285669-1928503 GCF_964261635.1 Lissotriton helveticus | reverse complement strand
ACACACCTTCTTAACATTCTCAACAAGAGAGGGAGATAGAAAGAGAGGGAGAGGGAAAGAGAGGGAGAGAGAGTGCCGACACTGAGGACCCAGGCCTCACTGCTCACCTGCTACCATCGGTGTGTGTCCAACCACGTGCCAGTATACGCTGCAGTCCACCAGGTCCCTTATCTGAGTCCAGAGTCATGAATGGCAGAGTCCATACAGTTGCACACGCCATCATCGCTTGCCCGTCCCTGCGCACACAGGCTGCTGCAACCCAGCCCCTCCCGCCTCTCAGCGATAATTGCACGCCCTTGGGCATCCAGGCCTCACTGCTCACCTTCCGACACCGACGTGTCTCCAAGAGGGCCCACCACGTGCCGGCGCAAGCTTCAAGCCTGGGACCCGCACCCATGGCAGCCTCAGCATCATGCAGCCCCGCACCACAGGCCACCAGGTCACACACTTGAGTCTGGGTCTTGATTTCACAATGGCGGAGATCATATCAGTGCACACGGCATCATCGCAGGCTGCATACTTGCTCAGCCCTTTAGGTGCCACTACCTCTGTTTGCCCGAGAGGCAATGCCACGTGGCAGTAGGCCCGCACAGCCCACTGGCTCAGGCCAACACTGCAGTCCATAGGGCTCACCAAATCCTTACCAGTCCGGACAGCGAGGATGGAGTATCATCGCAGGCTGCACACCCGCTTAGCTCTTTAGGTGCCCCTACCTCAGTGCACTGAAAGTCACCATCCTGAAGCGGTGTGCCTGTGCCAGCCGCAGTGTATCCAGTGCCACCAAGTCTGTGCCCCACAAGTCATGGACCCTTTATGATTGAGTCTCGTGGTGCGGACACCATCATGTCACCTCCGGCACTAGGGAATGTGATGTGGTAGGGCCCTAGTCCATCATGCATAAATAATAACCACACGGATACACCCAGGTAGAGAGTGGAAATGGTGTCCAGCACGTGCGCCCTGCCCTTTTAATTGACAGGGTCACATGTCCTGTGAAGCATGTCCCGGATGGGTGTGGGGTGGGTGTAAACCAGCCATGAGGGAGTGGCTGTGACATGCTGACAACTAGACCTGTGATCAGCAGATCACTACAGGGAAGACCTGGGACATGGAGCGTTGTCGCCACGCCTGTGAGCGTAAGAGGAGTGGGCTGGCCTGGCGTATGCCAGTCCAACGCAAGGGTGTGAACAATGACCCCGGGACTCTGGGCGTGGTTCCATCCTGGGCTGAACAAGGAAGTAATACATGCGTGTATCTCTGTTTTAGTGTCGCGCCACCCGGACCGCAATTGGCAATGTATCTCTCTGTGACCCAAGTCCCGCAACATGAGCAACATGGACGTAAGGGGGAACCACTGACCCTACATTCATCCGTACTTCCACACCTGGAAGATCATAGACATGACACATCTGTGTGATTGTGAATGTTTAATGCACATTCAGTGGTGTGTTGCAGCTGCAGCAATACAGGGCGATGCAAACCCCACTTTACATTGTTGGCCCGTGGAGGGCCAGCCAGAGTCATTTAGGGAATGACAAGTTCATCAGAAGAGGAAGAGTTCAGTCCGCAGTCTGAATGCAGTGTCATTGGTGACCAAACAGAATATGGCAGTCCATGTCGAGGTCCAAGGTGAGTATTGCAGAGTGTATCGGGGGACAGTGGAAGGTGATGATGACGAGGGCAGAACCAAGCAGAAACCAGCCATATGGTGGAGATGAATGCTACTGCATCCTGCTTACCACGAAGGCAGATTCATTCACATCTTCATCCTCTGCTGTTTCATGTGCCTCACATGTGGGTGGTGTTCTGTCTCCAGCACTGTGTGGCTGTGATACCTCAGGGGCTGGAGGTGGAATGTCTGCCACACTGTGTCACGGACACTTCAGGGGGCGGAGATGTGGATGTAGTCGTAGCAGCAGCATTTATCATCGCAAGGCCTTGTGGCAGCAATGTCATGAGGAGGGTGTTTAGCGCAATGAGGATCCCAGATACCTCTCGCTGGCGTGCAGCCATGGCAGCCGCTCTTTCCCCCTGCATCCGCTTCATGGTCTCCATTATCCTCCGCATGTGTCCCAACTCCCGGTTGACATCGCTAGACCCACTCTGACTAGACAGTTGTTCTTGTCTCTGAGTGAGGACTGCAGCGATGTCAGCCATGGATCATTGGAGGACATGGAGCAGACTGGGGGATGTCCGTTAGGGACTGTGAGTGGTCCCTGATAGGACTTAGATACCCACGTATGGCATCTAGTTTGGCTGTCATGTGGTCGAACCCCGCGTGCACCTGTTCAGCCAGTTTCTCCTGGCACCCCAATACACTGCGTTGGAAGGCCAGGTGTTCCTCGTGGGGGTCCTGGGAGGCAGCCGTGGTGGGGCCTGCTGTGTGGTCTGTGCCGGAGGTGGGGTCTCCTAGATGCAGCTGGGCTGCCCTGCTCCTGGAGGTGGGGTGCGGGGGTTGTCAATTAACTCTTGGATGGCGTCGGTGTCGAAGGGTTGGTGGTCCTCTTCATCATCAGAGAACAGAGGTTCTGCCTGCTCTGCAGAGGTGTTGGTTTTCCCTCTGCAATGTGAAGGGGAGATGTAGTTTAACATTGTGTTCACATGTATGTTGATGTATTTTACATGTTTACATACAGACTGCATGACAGTGTACATTGTGACTGTTTGGGAGGAGCTGCCTATTTGATGCGGGACAGTGGACATTTCGACAACATCACAGATGTGTGTTTGTACTTGTACATTCTCAACTCACATTTCCCTGCTATGCCAAATGTGATTGGCCAGTATCTACACACAAGCGGCACCAGTTGTTTCCTCTGTTCTGTTGTGGACGTGTTGCGGATTGTAACACATTGTTGCTAATGGTGATGTGCTCTGCATGTTATGTGTTTGTGCTGCATTTTGGGATAGTCACCCCTGCAGCTCTGATTTTGCTGCCCCTTATCCTTTTCATGCGGTGTGCCTTTCACTTCTCTGCTTATACAGTGCTGAGATGTTGCAGACTTGGGTACATTGGTCTCTTGTTGGGAGTTGGGGGTCTGGGACATGGTTTGTCTGCAGATGTGCTACACTTAGTTGTGCATTTGTGCCAATGTGCCCATCTCTACCGTCCCCCCAGTCCCTGGTTGTTACTCACCCTGGTGCTGTTGTGTCAGGTCATGTTGAGCGGTGTCCGGTCCCCCAACTCCTGCCACCGTCTCCCCACTGATGACGGTGGACACCATTTCCTCCATCTCGTCCAGCTCCTCCTGTGGCGTTGGACCCCCAACTCCAGTCTGCATTGCTGCCTTCTGGTTGTTAGCGAGTTTCTGCTGGGTTTTGCGCTTCACATTCTTCCAGCGCCTCTTAACCTCTTCCATTGTCCTCTTCAGCACTCCGACTGCATTCACCTTGTCCACGATGGACTGCCATATTCCATTTTTTGTTGCCAATGACGCAGTGGAGGTGACAAACAGTTGTGATGGTGTTCTACCACCTCCGTTATCAGGATCCTGTTTTCCTGTGGACTAAACCGCGTCTTCCTCTTCTTCTTGTCCTTGGCTTTCCCTGACCTCAAGGTCCCAGGCTGGTCCTCGGGGGGCTTGTGGGGTTCTGGTTTTCCTCTGTATTTGCTCCGGCTACCTCCATTGTGCTTCGCTGATGTTTTGCTTTTGTTTGTATGTTGTTTTCTACTTTTATAGTGATTTTTCCCACCTGCTGTGTGTGACTTGCAGGCCCGGTGAAGATTATTGCTGATTTATTTATCGCGGTTGAACCCATCGCAACTTCATTTGCATTGGGGTTTACATTTTTATCGCCGTCCCGGTGACTTTATCGCGGACATTTGACGCGTTATCAGGAACATATCGCATGTAATCGCCGTGTTGGAAATAGAACGTTAACACAGAGTTATTTTCCCATGATGGACGGCGATATGAAACATTTCGATAACCGATTTCGCTGATGATTATCACACGTTCTTGAGAAGATCCCCCTGAGATGCGAAGAGATAAGCCCTATACCAAGAAAATGGACGAGGACATGAAGTGGGCTGGACAAATGGAAGACCTACCTAACCCAACTGATAGAGTACCAAAGCGAGTGACTATCATGAACGCAGCCAACGTGGATGCAGAGGACAGAGGCAGGAGGGACCAACGTCTGGCTCTAATGAAGATAACAAATGAATACAGTAAACAAATGCATGGCTCGAACCGGGCTCCCCTGCTGCACCTCGGTTAGACAACATAAAGTATGCACTCTTCACACTCTTACAACTCTCAGAGTTTCAAGATTTATTGCCAGTCACTTAAGGAAAGAACATTTTACTTTAACATTTGATCTACGCCCGGCCTTTAAAGTGTAAGAGGTTAAAGTGTGCAAAACATGTTGGCAGAAGAATCAGTGGATGTCCTTAGCAGACTAACACCAGCTGGACAGGGCATGGAAAGGAACAATGTGCAGGCACAGAAAGACCTGAAATGTGTGTTGCTGCCCCACTGACATCCCTGAGTGCACGCACAAATAGCTAAAAAGACTATACATTTGAAGGAACCTTTTGCACAAAATGTATCTTATTGGGGTAGGCGGGTGGATTGGTAGGGCAAATGATCTTGACAGTAGGGGAGATGTGGCCACCACTATGGCTTAGCAATCCATGCTGCTGACTCAGGGAGCTGTAATCCATCCGTGTAACTCTTTCATTAGTAGATTCACACACACTGAGCTTTGGAGATTCAGGAGGGATCCACCGACTGCCAGGGGCTAGGATTTTCTGGATTAAAATGAACAAAAACGAATGTCAAATATTATACCCTTAGATAACAGAACGTTTCCGACGCCATTAATTAAATACTGTTCAGGGCTTAGTATGTCAATTAGGGATGGACTGAACTGGGACGCCAATGGCACAGAACTGGATTGTGCCTCAGGCCCCAACTGTGCCACATGTGACTTTGAAAAATGCATTTTTGTGCATTTTCAATACATGTGCAAATTACCATCAACTTGAAGCTGAAGGTAATCATGGTTTTCTAAAGGCACAGTTCGCATTTAGGCTACGTGCATCGGCATTAGGGAATGGCAAATTGCAATTTCCTAGATGCATTTACAATATAGGTAATCACAAAAAATTGCAATTACCTAATTTGCAAATACAAAGCCTTTCATTCTTCAGAAAAGTCCTTTTTGCTCTCGCGAGGGCAAAGATGCTTGATGCATGTGGCTCTTGGTCTTCTAAAGCTATAACTCTGGGGCTTGACCTGTGTGATTTCCGACAGGTCCATTGAGAGTGTTTTAAGTAGCATCAAAGGTAATTATCCACAACATGATGTTCAGAAAAGCAGTAAACTGAATGTTTTCATATGTGCTCGAAGTGAAATTCCCAAAACGTGCGCACAGAAAATAACAAGAGACAAAAAAGGGGTTCCAAATCCTCAAACAGCAAAGAAAGCTTTGGGGATTTGTAGCTAGGTTAACAATAAAACAACTTTAAAATATAAGCTCTTCGTAAGGAAGAAAGAAAGAAAGGAAAGAGGATAAAGGCATTCAAGCAGCATGCACGGGGCTGCTCGATCCAGAGGCTATACTCCATGGGAGTTAACTTGACCATACCAGGTAGGCCGCTCCCCCTCCGCACAGCACCGCCTGTGTGTCCCTGCTCCAGCCGCCGCTGCTGAAGAAGTTTGAGGCCCTCCTCAACCCGCAGGCTACCACCTGTGCCTCATTCCTGGTGGCCAGTGGTAGGTCATAGGTTTGTTCATCTCTGCTATTTTTCCGCTATTTATTGTATTGTAGTGTATTGTATTCACTGTATTGCATGTATTGCCTTTATTGTCATTGTTGTGCCTGTGACTGCTGTTTTCTGTCCTCCCCCGCTGCTGGTACTTGATCTGTGCCGTTTTTTTCCTCTGTTCCCCTTGCTGTCCCCGTGTCTCTCTGCCCGTTTTTTCCTTCTGTTCCCCTCGCTGTCCCCATGTCTCTCTGCCCGGTTTTTCCCTCTGTTCCCCTTGCTGTCCCCGTGTCTCTCTGCTCATTTTTTCCTTCTGTTTCCCTCGCTGTCCTTGTGTCTCTCTGCCCGGTTTTTCCTTCTGTTCCCCTCGCTGTCCTTGTGTCTCTCTGCCCGTTTTTTCCCTCTGTTCCCCCCGCTGTCCCCGTGTCTCTCTGCCCATTTTTTCCCTCTGTTCCCCTCGCTGTCCCCATGTCTCTCTGCCCGTTTTTTCCCTCTGTTCCCCTCGCTGTCTCCGTGTCTCTCTGCCCGTTTTTTCCCTTTGTTCCCCTCGCTGTCCCCGTGTCTCTGTGCCGTTTTTTCCCTCTGTTCCCCTCGCTGTCCCCGTGTCTATCTGCCCGGTTTTCCTTCTGTACCCCTCGCTGTCTCTGTGTCTCTCTGCCCGGTTTTACCTTCTGTTCCCCTCGCTGTCCCCGTGTCTCTCTGCCCGGTTTTTCCCTCTTTTCCCCTCGCTGTCCCCGTGTCTCTCTGCCCGTTTTTTCCTTCTGTTCCCCTCGCTGTCCCTGTGCCTCTCTGTCCGTTTTTTCCCTCTGTTCCCCTCGCTGTCCCCGTGTCTCTCTGCCCGGTTTTTCCCTCTGTTCCCCTCGCTGTCCCTGTGTCTCTCTGCCCGTCTTTGCCTTTTGGTCCTTAAGCTGCCCTGTTACCCTCTGCCCTTTTTAGGTCTCGTGTTGGGCAGCGCATGCGCCGCATGCGCTGTCTCAGCGGGACTAAAGTAATGTAAATGTTGAGTGAAACTCCGCCTATTGGAAGCTAATATGTGCTGCTGCTTGCCATTTGTTGAACTTTGCATTGCTCTTTCTTATCTTGCTTATGGTTGGTTTGGGATGCAAAACGTCACTTCCTTTGTGCTGCCGTTTTGCAGGAAGCAGCACTGACTAACTACTGTTTAGTTACGCTGCTGGGCTGTAATCAGTCTATTTAGGGACTACTTTTTCTTAGCTCAGATCCCGTTTTATGGCCGCCATCTGCTTCTACTTACTTACGGAGGTTTTGCCCTCCCCTAGCCCCCATCAAGCTCTTCTGTTCCACTGGCACGCTTGCGGCTCCCATTTCACGGCCGCTGTTTATTTTCTTTTTTTGGGGCGCCTCCCCCGATCCCAGGTGCGAAGGTGGCAGGGCTCGCTAACCACGGGATGTACTCCGCTGGCGCTGCTCTGACTAATCTCAGTCAGCGTCCAAGGGGGGAGGGGGCTTTCTGCTTCGCCATTTTGCTTGCGGCTCCCATTTCACGACCCCTCTGCCCGAGAAAGAATTGAAAGTATGCCTACCGGACACGTCATGGGGATTGTGGGTAAAAGCAGGCCAGTTAGATCTCTTTTTGACTGTAAAAGCAGGTTTTGTGTGATCTTCGGCAGTGTGGTGATGTTCCTTTGCCTGTGAAGCTGCAGCAGGTCAGGGGTCAGCTGCATCCAAGGTAGGAGCGAGGCATCGCCACAGAGGAGGAATCAGGCCGGCTGCTGGGCACTGAGCAGTGAATAACCCAGGAGCAGCAACCCCCAGCCCCCCACCTCCGGAGTCCGGTTCGTTTCATTCTTCCCTCATTTCTGTGCCTGTCCCCTTGCTCAGCGCTCGGTCTTTTTCTGCTCATCCTCCCTCTCTCAGTTTATTCAGTAGAGCTTCACTGGCGTGACTTGTTGCTGACCTATTGATTTTAACTTAAAATACAATTCCCGCACATTCCATCATTAACAAGGAAACTTTTCATAGAAAGAAATGCATGAACTGTCCAGCTGATACCAGGGGGCCATTCACTAAAAATAGACCCAGCACATATTGTGAAAGTGTACTACTCAGGTCTTGGCTGTCAGCGCTCTCATTGCAGACTGTTCTGGTGCAGACCTCACCGCACACTCCTATCAGTCCTGTCTTATCACTTATGTCAAAGAGCAAAACATGCTCGAGGCAACAACAGATGTCGCTACAAGTAGTCATCGCTGCTCTACAAGGCGGGGTGTTGGACAGGCCTCATGAAGGGCTCGCTCCCTCCCCGCATGACAGGGCCCAGACACCGGCCCTCCAGGTGCTACCCACAGAAGCAACCCGCAACCCGTCCCCTACGGGACGCCTGCTCCCGGATATCTCTGTATCACTGGCCCGGGCCACCGTCAGCACCATTGCCCGGCCCAGCCGCCATCTTGGACACTGCACCACGAGGCCGCGTGGCCTCAGCTCGACCCCAACCCTGGGCCTGGCCAGGCCCCGACATCCCGGCACCACCATCCACCCAGGAGGTGAACGGACCACTTGGCAGGTCAATGGGAGGAAGAAGTGTTGATGGCTCTCCCCCGCCAGGTGCCGATCGCCCCCACCCTCCCCGGGCGCTGGCTCCACCCCCCTGCTGGGTGTCTGGACTCCCTCATCCCGGACCTCCCGACCTCCAAGTGCGAGGGTCCGGACATCAAAGGGCGCCAGACCTATAACTGAGGCAGCTCCAGAGCAGGAAGGCAGTTGTATCCTGGAGTCGAGAGACACCGTGAAGAACTCATCCTTGACGGACTGCTGGCGCTGCCGGAGCCCTGCCTTGTGAACTGTCGTCCTGCCTGCTGGCGCTGCCACGGACTTCTGCAACCTTCATCCTCGTGGGACCTGCTGGCGCTGCCGCGGCCCGTTGTAACCTTCATCCTCGTGGGGACCTGCTGGCGCTGCCGCGACCTCTTGCTACCACCCTCGTCGTCGGGACATGCTGGTGCTGCCGCGGCCCGTTGCTACCTACGACCTCCTTGGGACCTCCTGGCGCTGCCACGGCCCGACCTTCCCGAACGCCGAGCTCGAGGATTGTGAGCTACCCACCGTCTCATCTGAATACCAGATTGGTAACAAGACTGTCCCGCTACCCCCTTTCCCTTCCAGAGACTAGAATTGAGAGGATCCTCGCGTCCTGATCTCACTGTACCATACTACCGTACTTTAAGACCTGCATATAAAGAACGTCAACCTTATCCTTGTGTGGTGTCCATCTGTGGGAGGGAAGTTACTTGTCTGTACGATCGCTGGAGACGGCCCTCACCGGAGGCCTCTCCCCTTGTCCTCGGCCGACCCTCCAGGTCCCTGTCTAACACGGGGCCACGTCCTCCGCGGTTTGGGGTCTCTATATCTGTACACATATACAGGAGGTTGGTGAGTGCCCCACATCCTGTGTAAAATATTGTGCGCTTTGTACACACACATTGCAATGACACTCTTGGAGGCGTCTGTATGGTAATGTTAATTAGTGTTAACCATTCACCACTCGCTTTCTCTGTATGTAGATGCAAGTGCCACGCAGTGTATTTAGAAGTCTTTGAGTGGTAGAAAGAATAAATCACAACTCCACTTGGGTAGGAGCCACCTACTCGTGCTTCAGCGTTCGCCCAAACATGCCGCCACCAGTGATCCCTCCTGCAGGCATTTCACTGAGCCTCATTACAGAATGAATGATGTTGTTGATGTTGACCGGCGACTCCCAAAGGGTTAATATCTGCAGCATACTCAAGTGGCACTTTGACAGCGTCTTTCCAGTGAGCGTTTGCTTCAGGGCACTTTGGAGAGACAAGTGACACGACGAAAAGTTTGGAAAAGACCGGTTTTAATCAGTACTAATAAACACTACAGCCGTATATGCATGAATACACTTAAGGCTCCAGAAAAGGAAAAACAGCACACTCGCCGCAAAATGCTTACATTCTGGTAGGGATGGTGACAGTTCTGTGCTTTGTGACATTGTACATATGTCATACACATAGTACATTGCAGAAAAATAGCATATGTACAGCAGTTTCTACTTCTTCGTCGCACAAGCAACACAAATTTTTCAACCATAATAATATGAGCCATCTGCCCTTAACTTCTAAAGCTCACAAATGAAAACTCATCAGTAATAAAAGTTGCAAATTTACATATGTAACACAAGAAAGGTACAAAGTTCCCCGGGCGAAGAGAAAGCTATGTGGGTGTACTAAGAAGAGCGAGAAGGGGGGAATTGGGGAATTCCCTTGTTGGAACTAAAACCCTCACACACCCAGTAAACTAGGTGTCATGCTTCATCATATGGGTTCTGCTCCTAGTCAGACTGGCGCTGCAATGTCTGACGGGCTCCCGAGACCGGGGCTCTTTAACGGAGATCTTTTGTTCCAGTCATATGATGCATGCGTGTGAGAGGGCAGGGGAAGTGTAGTCGTGAGGTGAAAGTGAGTTAAAAAAGGTGGGTCAATCCACAATGGACTTTATTAGCGTGGTTGACTCTCTTGGTTAAAAGGGTGGGAGGGGAGATATCTGCTAGAAAAAGTTACAGTAGAGTATCTACAGCCCTCAGGTCAGGTCAACATGTTTCTTGCCTAAATGGCAATTCTTCAGGACCATAAGTGTTACGTACTACACAAAGAAAAAAGTAATAAATAAAAACAAATAAAGAAATGAAAACACAATGTGAGATACAACCTTAATAGGTAGATCTGTGGGCGGGCAGGCCAATTGGTCCTGCCTAGGTAATGCGACCTAGAGGATAGAAAACACAGCACAGAGCAACGTAGTGAGTACAACATTTTTTGTACACTATTACACATAAGCTCTCTGTTGTACACACACATAAGAGTGAGTTAAGGCATAAACAAGCACAGTGGGTATTAATGGAGAACAGATACCCTAGTTATGCAATAACAATCTCATTTTGAGCAAGAAGCAAACAACAGGGAGAGAACAAAGAGGAAAGCTGCGAAAGAAGCAACCCAGGGCTCTGTGCTTACCGCCGGGTTGTCCCTAAGGTGCCCCGCAGACTGCTCCCGTGGGACCGGCAACTAGGTATGGTACCTAGGGGATAGAAAGAATGCCAGAAGGAGGGCATCATGTTTACAAAGTGGCAAGAGGCATAAAGGGGCAACCGTAGTCACAATATGCACAAAATATGCAGTATGAGCCCATAGTACTCGTCAAGAGTAGCTCGAGCCAGTTGGTAACTCTCCTCGAGCCCAGAGTCAAAGTTGCGTGGAAATCAGGGTTGCCTGTTTAGACAAGACGCAACAATCAAGGCTGGTAATCTCCCAAGGGGACCGCTAAGCCAGAGAGCTGCACACCGCCCATATCTCACCCCCGCTGGCAGACCTGCGGGAGGATGGGAACGTGGCCATGCCTGGCAAGCTGGTCGGCAGCACCCCCCTGGGTAACCAAAAAACGCCTCACATCAAGCGCTGAATCCTGGAGGCACAAAATCCTCCACAGCAACGAGCACCAAGGGTTTATAAGAGGTAGAGTGTTACCGACTTACCAAGTATCAAGTTGAGAGTCCTGGGTGTCGTCAACAATGGAGGCTCCCAAACTACTCACCTACAGCAACGCGCGGTCCAGGCCGTTTAAACCTACCCCCACGTGCAGCGCTCAGGCAGGACGCAGAGCATCTGGTGGCGAGCCCTGGGAGGAAACCTGGCTTAAAAACCATCGCTAGCCCGCCATGTCGGCGCTTTCGTGGGTGTGGCGTCTCTCATTACCGACCGTGCATGCGCCGTGGTGGCAAATTGGTGAGGAGTCTACACCGCATAGGTGAACGAACGGAAGAGGGGTTACAAGGCGGCCATTTTAGTAGTGAATACTACTGGTGGGAATGGTCGTGGTGCAGTTGAGACATGGTAAGACAGGCGACAGTCCGATCGGGACAGCAAAGGTTGGCTGGAGGAACATGTGTGGTCAGGAGCGGGATTATATAGACAAAAATGTCCCGCTGAACAAGGGGGCCGTTAAGTGGCTGAAATACAGAGCTAGCCCAGGCGTGCCTCACAAGGGTATAACAATCGTTTATGAACCCAGCCAGGGGCGGACTGGGTGTTAAATTACAGCAGCACAGGGAATCAGGACATACTCAGGACTGGAGTAGTAATGACTGGTAAGTTAGTGAGGTACTGGTAGTGTTAAACCCACCCCAATCAACACTTTACAAAGTCGACTAAAAAAGAGATATTTTATTACTTACGGAAACCTGGCTAACTCAGGATTCGTTACCTGATATTTTAGCAGCACTTCCCTCCGACTATTATATCTTAGCAGCAAACCGTCCTCTGGGCAAATTGGGTGGTGGGGTGGCAGCCATCACTCATAAAAATCACAGGTTTCTGGCCCTTACCCCCCTTTCTCTTACAGAGACTGAGAATCTGGTCATCAAACTTGAAGCAGACAGCGGCGCCCTGGTACTGGTATTAATTTACCGTCCCCCACGAGCGCTGACCGCATTCCCAATGTCTCTAGGAGAACAGCTGGCCTCTCTTGTGGTCAACTTCCCGAAAGCTCTCCTAGTCGGGGACCTGAACTATTGGTTCAATAACGACGCAGGTGGACCTCAGGCAGTCGAACTCCAGGAACTGTTTTCGAATATTAACCTGGTCCAGCACATACACGCTCCCACTCATGAAAAGGGTCACATTTTGGACCAAATTTGGTCTCACAATCTGTCACTCTCAACCCCGTCCATCAGGCCCTGTATTTGGTCTGACCATCATCTAATTCAGTTTACAATTACCATCGATGGTTACATCAAACCACTACCTCAGGCGGGAGGTATAACCAGAAAATGGAAATCTGTAAATACATCGGCTTTCATAGAAACCCTGAAATCTACGCAGCCTACAACTGGCAAGGCGGCAGACATCATTGAAGGAAAGATCTCAAACTGGCCATCAGAGGCCGCTGATACCCATGCTTCTATGGTTAAGTTTTCCCACACACGTTGCATGGGGGCCCATAAATGGTTCACCTCTGAACTAAGGAAACTAAAATTGGAACTGCACCAGAAAGAAAGGATTTGGAGAATGAAATACTGCCCGCAAGACAAGGAGGAGTATATTACAGCCCGCAGAGAATATCTAAAAACCATTCTAAAAAGTAAAGCTGACTATTTCTCAAAGAAAATAGTAAATTCTAAAAACAAATCTAAGGACATTTTTAAAATAGTAAACGACCTCTGCAACAGCGATAGAACAGATCCAATTCAGGCCCCACCCTGGAGCTCTGCAACTCACTTAATGAGTTCTTTATAAATAAAATCGCTACTATAAAAAGGAGCATCCCTGACTCGCTCAGTTTAGAACCTATGGACGACATCTGTTATAATCCACATTCTCTTGATGCCCTCCCCCTCATCGACCCTAAAACACTCTTGGAGCTTTTATCTCGGGTAAATTCCGGGTCACCCAATGACAGTTGCCCCCCACACATCTTGAAAGAGGTCTGCTCAGCTCTGCCTCTGAGCATTCTTCCATTCTTGAACGAATCTCTCTCACAGGGCAAGGTCCCCTGCTCGTTTAAAAACGCCACGGTTGTCCCAATCTTGAAGAAACTGGGTGCAGACCCGCCGGACCCGGCTAATTATAGGCCCATCTCTCTCCTCCCTTTCTTTTCTAAACTTCTTGAGGCTTACGTGTCTAGATGTCTCTCAAATTTTATCGAGCAATCTGACTATCTAGAACAGAATCAAGCCGGATTCCGTCCGTCACACTCCACGGAAACTGTGATTCTTGCAGTTCAGGACACCTTAAGAGCTAACGCAGACAAGGACATCCATCAAGCTCTGGTGCTCCTTGACTTGTCGGACGCTTTCGACACGGTCGACTATAACATTCTGTTAAACCGTCTCGAGCAGGCCGGCGTCAGGGGATCCGCGCATGGATGGATAGCCTCCTTCATCAGCAATCGGACGCAGTCAGTGAGACTCGAAACATTTACAGTCCAGAAACTGCCTTCTTCCTGTGGGGTGCCGCAGGCTTGTCACTCTCGCCACTCCTATTTAACTTGTATCGCAGACCTTTGTTACACTCTCTAAAATACCGTAAAGTCACCATTTTTAACTATGCTGACGATTTGCAGCTAATAATTCCCCTGAACTCTCCGGATTCTGTTGATGAGTTCCAGACAACAATGTCTCACATACAGAGGTGGATGGACCTAAATCATCTTAAACTCAACCCGGACAAGACAGAATTAGTTCTGCCCGGGAAGAGTGAGCTTAGCTGGGGTCCTAATTTCAGGCCATTAGACATGAGCTCTCCGCCCACGGCTTCTCAATCGATCAAAAGCCTAGGGATTATCCTAAGTGCCGACCTGTCACTTAAAGAACAGGTGGGAGCTATTGTCTCCTCCAGCTTTTTCCAACTATGGAAAATTAGGAAAATTACACACTTGCTGACTCATTCGGCACTCGTACAGGTAATAATATCCCTAGTACTCTCCCGTCTGGACTTCTCGAATGTCCTGTACCTTGGTCTTCCAGCCGGACTGCTGAAACGACTCCAGATGGTCCAAAATCAGGCGGCAAGACTCATTTGGAAACAACCCAAATGGCAGTCTGCCAGACCTGGTATGGAAAAACTTCACTGGTTACCGATGGCCCAAAGGATTGCCTTTAAGACCGGTTGCACTGCCTTTAAAGCATTGCATGGCAATGGCCCCAAATTTATTAAACATATGATAACTGAGTACAAACCCCAGCGCAACTTACGCTCCGCCCATCTCAGTCTGGCCACCATCCCCTCATTTAATAGGAAAAGGCGAGGATGATGCTGCTTCTCCTTCCTGGCGGCTACCCTCTGGAATTCCTTTCCCCTTTCACTCAGGAATTGTGACAATCTTCTGGTCTTCAGGAAGTCCCTGAAAACGTGGTTATTCAAGCAGGCCTACGCTTAGGGAGGGTATCTGGTCCTCTGACATTAGCGCCATGAAACCTACGGGTGTATGTGCGCTCTATAAATAAATATGAACATGACATAACATAACATGCGGGACAACGGTGAGACTGCAGCACTCATCCTCTTAGTTTCTTGCTGGTCTGCACTGAAGCCATTCTCGACATTCTGCGTGGATTGCGTTTGCCAAGGCTTGTTGGGTCCAATTCGGAATCCGACACTGCAGTCAACCAGATGTACTTTGTGGAACAGCTCGAATCCAGCTACTGGTTGTCATCTCGCCTCCTGGACCACGTGGTTGAAGAGACAAACTTCACCTCTTTCACCTGAATTTACCCGACATTGGTTGTCAGCTTTCCATCGCCATCCTGGTCACTGGCTAGTGACCCAGACTATGTCCCGTCTGCTTTCAGGTTCTTCAGATCTTCGATCCATTCTTGGATCCACCTGGACACTTTTCCTCTAGTCGCCTGCAGCACTTCTTCGCAGCTCTCCATTGGAATCGACGACGAAACCTGACACCAAAAGGCACCTATACACCCGGCTTCCCTGGGTGAGGTAACACGAGTACCCCGATGCTACTGTGGGTCTTGACTCTCAAAGTGTTCTAGTCTAAAAGGGTTCCATCGTAGTTAACCTAGAAGTGTCCTTAAACTGCAAATTTGTAACTTGTTCGTTCTCCATAAAAAGTCAATGGTAACCCACAGCTGTGTTTAGACACTGCACGCGTCTCCCGTGGATCTCCTACTTCCTAACCTTTGGTTGTCCTGAATAGCCCGAGCGATTCCACAGGCCCTAGGCCTGCTTTATATTCCAGACATGGTTCTTATACCACTATTTCATTATATGGTTTGTGAGGCCCCTAGGGCATAACATATACTGTGCAACTTATCGCATGCTAATTAAGTTCCTTTTATTGTACTTTTACCTCTGACCTCATAAAGGGTGCAGAGGGTTTGTGTTTAGAATAAATACATATATATTTGATGTATACCTTGTGTGGTGTCCTTTCATTTGATACTCAAGAGATTATAATTTGTAAAAACAACTTGCTTATCTCATCTCCAAGTCTTAGCCTGAACGCTGCTCTCCACAGCTACAACTAGGATACCTTTCTATAAGGTTGACTTTATAACCCACCATCAATAAGGGTTGTTTGGACTGGTGCAAGGGGCCCACTAGGATAGTTGACATCATATACCAGGCCAACTTCTCACACACACTACATACCCATAAGGGTCTCAAGGCGCTGAATAATGTGTAACCATAGAGACACTGTTGACAGTCGAGAGGTACCAGAGCGTCTATTCTGCTCACTTTGGAGCCATAACTGACCTTTGAACCCCTGCCATCCGTGTGACCTTCTGTCACTCCTTTTTTAGGTCTTGTCTAGGCAGCACGCATGCGCTGCTCTTCGAAAAAATACCTCTTGGAATCGCTCTGGACTTCCGGCCTACGGCTTGCTGTTACGTGCATCGGCTCGCAAGTGCTTGTGCACCACTCGCGGGACTTCCGGCCTATGGCTTGCTGTTGTGAACAGCGTCTCACAAGTGTACGGGCACCACTCGCGGGACGCTGTAGCTGTATTCGTGGCCGGGCTTGTTTTAAATCAAATACATGAATTGTTCCCACTTTGCTGTGCCTATCTTGTCTACATGTGTAAGTGCATGCATTCCTCAAGCTAGGGAGGGCGGGCGTGTCCCTTCTCACTCTTGCTTACTTACACCAGCTGTCACAATGGGGATCACTGGGTCAGTATTCAGGGCTGGCTAATCTTCACACTTCGGCAACACTGACCGATATATACCAGTCGGTACCTGTTGAACCACTGTATCCACAGATGCTGGAAGGCTGCCGTGCTTTGCCATCCATTGACTCTCTCAAAGATGACCTGTCCTGACCAGGGAGTTACTCTTGTCCAGTGTGGTGGTGTGTGTGCTGAAGCTCTTGTTATGGGTGTTGGGATACGCGTGTCCTATCCGTGGGAGACTGCAGCGAAGAATACAGTTCTGTCCCGGGAGCTGGGCGCTCTGTGAGCAGAAAACGAAGTCCCCTGAAAACACGAAACCCCTTTTATCCAGACTTTGTTCTGTTTAAGCACAGTTTGTTTTATTTTCTGACGTGAAAATGGCACATTTAGGATGCCCTGACTTTGCACTCGTGTTCTTCAGTGTAGCACACCTTGGCAGGCGTAAAGTTCAAAAGAAAAAGCCAACTTTTGCCATTGCAATTGGTACATGTAGAGGGTGGCTTGGCAGGTGGTAAATATTGTCTAGGTGCTCCAGTGTGTTTTTTTTGTTTTTTTGCATCTGGGAGAAGTGGGAGCTGGGAGATAAGCTCTTTGCTCCGAAGCCCACATTTTGGTCATGTGGAGATGAGTGGATTGGAGTCTAGATGCCCTTCGGCAGTCTTCAGTGTGGCCGCTCCACTCACTGCCTTTCTGTGTCGACCACACATGGGTGCATGGCAATGAACCCTATCTCCATAGGCAGACCATGCAGTACGTGCCCCAGTTTTTGTGTCTCTTTTAATTTCTGAAACTGGGTTCTTTAGATATATATTGGTGACCCAGTTAGCTTGTGTCGTAGGTGACTGACTAGTACTCTCATACGGCTGCACCCCTCCCGTGTAAACCTTCATATGGGGGATTGCACCATAAAGGCAGAAACAAGCATGGTCCTTCATAACATCAAACATAGAATTCTGTTTTTGATTGCATTTTTTTTCTGTCTCTTGTTCCAACTAGCTTCAGTGAAGTGTCATTTCAGCTGGCTGCAGTTTAAGTGCTGGGTTAAGTCTGGTCTCCTTAACACACAGCTTTCCAAACTTTCTATGTTGGTGACACACCTTTTTGTGGAAAAAATTTCAGGGACATGGTAACGCGAGCACAGCGAGCGAGCACAAACCACAACCCCCCCCCCCCATACACACAACCTCCCAACACACACACACAACCCATACCCTTACAACCCCACACACACCCCATCCCACCCCCACACACACAACCCCCACACCCCCCCCCACACACACACACCCCACACATCCCCCCACACACCCCCCCAAACACACAAACCCCACCAGCCCCACCCCCCCCCACACCCCACCCTCCCCACACCCCCTCCACACACACACCCCCCACACACACACACACATCCACACTCACACACACACTTCCCACACACACACACACACAGCAGCCAGGCCATTGACACCATTTGAGTAATACCTTCTTATGGGCCCCAAGGACTCACGTGCAATATCCAAAAATATAGGGCCTGTGAGAAAGAACTCCACATTATGTCAGATTCAGACCTCTGGCAAGAGATACTCCAGCGAGTGACTTACTTTATCTCTCATACTGCCAGGAGAGTGCGAACACTCAACATCTTATGTAGGTGGCAATACACTCCACTGTGCATTGCCCGTATGAATGGGGAGGGAAGCCCTTCACACTTGGAGGAGTGTAGTGGGGACGTATCTCTGACACACATCCTCTGGACCTGTCCAAAGATTCAGACTTTCTCTGCATGTATTTTGATAGCGATACACCTGATTGAAACAGACCTGCTGCCCGGAATTTATTTTATTGTGCAACTCAGGCGACGAGAACGAGCTCCTGGGATGTAGAAAAGGACACCTCATCTCCCTCCTACTGCTGGTGGCCAAACAATCTGTTCTGGCTCTACTATGGGGACAGATTTCATCACCTAAGGAGGCACAATGGATCGAGAGGCTGTGGTGGCTTCTGACGATGGAAAAGCTTTTTAAGTGAGCTAGGGGAAAACGAAAGATTTTAGTACACAATGGGAGCTCCTATTGCACTACTTTCAGGTGGACAATAAGGAGCTTACCTGCTCTCTAGGCCTGCAGACCGCCGCTGAGACTCCAACAATGCCAAACACAGAAGAGGGGCGAGGGTCAAGACTATTTATACTCTACCACCCCAGACCCCCAAGAAACTCTAATGTACGCACAAAGGGGGTGTATAGAGTGAATAACAAAAATAAGCAAACAGAGAAAGCCCCATTAAGGCGAATCACTCTATTTGAAAAAACTGCCCTCACTCACATACCGAAGTATGTGACATGCTTCATCATCGGGCCTGCTTGCAATACGCCCCGGTGTAGCCACACACAGGGCGGAGCATTAGGGAGGGGGAAAAAATAATAAACTTCACTTAACAAGACATACAGTCAAGACAAGTGGACATAAACGACATGTAACACAAATCTTGGTGAAAGCCGTGCGAGCACCAAGTGACCACCACTGAAAAAGTGTGACGAAAAGTGCAGTTAGGAGAGGTGATTAAAACGGATTAAGGGTGTCAACCAGAACACAACCTTTATTAAGCTTTTCTTGACACCCCTATCAGGATTAAAAATAAGGAAGAGGATGGGAAAAAGCCACAACGAGATAGTTAGGAATCTCAAAGCTTCCCTCCTACCACTGCCAGGGTCAACATGTTTCGATTGCTCTGTATGTGCCCATCGGGTCACTCCGGTCTTCTTCAGGACCATCGCATTCAGTGCCACTCTCAGTTTCTCCGTACTTCAGAGAATGATACCTCTAGGGTGAGGTAGGTCCACTAGATCCGTACCCCTCCCGTGATGAGTGTGGAGACAGTTCCCTCAGATGCGGGAAAACATTCACTGTCGTAATAAAAGAGACGATAGTACAGACACTCTTAGTAGTCACTTATTCTTGCTATCATTCCTTTTCCGTTATGTCTCTCTAAGGTAAAAACCATTAGAGCCCCATTATTTAGTGTAGAGCTATATTCCCGGTACCAAATTGTACCCTTCAGTCCTGCTCAAATATGTCTTATCACTTGCCCATTCTTGACCTGATGTATGGAGAAGGCAGGCCCTTTCAATCGTTCGTTTCCTCACATTTAACATGGTCATTCGTATCTTATACCTAGCCCCCTTGTTGTTCATGGGGCTGTCATTAAACTACAACCTTCTTCTTATCCTATCTCAGTGCCCCCACTCGAAAAGAGTGTACATATAGTTGTGAACTTACCGAGTTCATAATATTTACAAACTCAAACTGGTGTCCGGTGAGAGGGACGCCAAGGAACACAATCTGGAATGAAATGGAGTAAATACGGGAGAAAATGTTACCTTAGACGACTCCACCGCCCGATGTGCACCTCTGTTTACAAACGCTTAAGCGAAGTCTAGCATTATGGTGCCTTCATCGGGTCTTCGCCGCCTAATGCGCTCCAAGCGCTCACCCCCTTGAGCCCTCTCCTTACCGTTCCGCAGGCGAATCCCGGCTTAGTCACCTGCAGACCGTGACACCGCGCAGATGATACGCGCGGTGTCTTTCAGAGCTTAAAAGATGTTCACTGCCGGTTAGAGCGTCCCACGTGACCGCGTCGTCAGCGTCGTCACGTGGAGCGTTCTCCATATCATGGGAAATGTAGTTTTACAGGCATGTAACGGACCAAATCGTAGGTTCGAGGCTCCTATGGCGCCACGGTGTGTGTTGCATTGCGTAGCAAGCGCTCTGCAGTCTAATACATGACATTACAATAGCTCTTATTTTACCGCAGTGTGCCCCCTAGGTGTCAAAGTAATAATTAATGGGGTAACCCTGCCAATGATAGCCCTGGGGAATTATAGAGTCAGTCGGTCAATAGGAATAGAACAGTCATTCCGGGGTAAGGCAACTCACGACACAATCCCATCCATTCCATATGTGGTATTGCCATGGCTGTAATGTGTGCTTTATGTCATAGGGACTGTATTACTACAGCTCAACAGGTGAATCACTTCCTTAAGGTCGAGCTCAAACCCCTGTGGACCATTATAGTTGTCTCTCCCCGGTCGCATTGTTAACTCCCAAGAGCCCGAGAATAAATATTCGCGTTTAGATGTTATATCTCCTAGGGAATCTTTAGGATTTGGGAGGGGAAATGATGTATAGGCGGTAATAGCCCATGGAGCCATACAACAGCCAATAAGGGATTCTCATTGTTTTCAATGGAATGTACAAGGTGATCAAAGTTATCCAGCCTTATTGCTTCATAGCACTTCACTGCCTGCTCAATGCTTGCCATGGGATATCATCATTTAGTCCCACCACATGGCTCTTCAACGGGTACACCCATCTCTGCTCCCGCTGGATCAAAAGGCTTTGTTCGTCAGCTTGGTGTCTACCTAATTGAATATTCTCAATAACGGTCCACCTTAGGTCATCAATATCATGTCCTTTTTCTAGAAAGTGGGCAGTGAGTCTTGTATTAGTCTTTCCACACCTTATCGTGCTCCGATGTTCAGTGATTCTCACGCGCACTTTTCTACTTGTCATCCCCACATACCTTTTTTGGCAGGGGCATGTTATTAGGTATATTACTCCCTGGGAATTACAGTTGGTATGGGATCTCTGTTCCCAGGGAGTACGGAGGCCGAGATCAAGAGTTTTAGAGTTGCACGTAAGGTGACAGACGCTGCATGAACCGCATCTGGTGTGACCAGTCAGTTTTGGTAAGCCAGTTAGTGTGTTAGTTTCCCTCACTCCTCCCAGATCCCTGGGTCTAGTGTGTATCGGGAGATCTTTCAAGTTTTGGCTGCGCCCGAAGGAGAAGAGGGGTGTTTCCATATTCATACTCCCGTGTTGAGAATTTTCCAGTTCTGTAGGACCAGACGTTTTATTTGATGTGTTGCCGTGTTAAAGGTAGACACAAACACTGGCTTTTTCATTTCCAGTCTAACAGTTTTCGTGAGTAATAACTCCCGATTAGCATTAAGGGCCCTTTTCCTAGCCTTCTTAATCACTCTCTGCGGGTAGCCCCTCTGTTGCAGTTTCTCTGTCAAAATCTCCGATTCGGCCACAAAATCCTCCCTATCTGAACAGTTCCGGCGGATACGGAAGAATTGGCCCACTGGTAAATTCTCCCGTAAGGAGCGCGGGGGAAGCTCCCAAATGCCAGTAAGGAGTTCTTGTCTGTTAGTTTGTGGAAAGCTTTGGTCTTCAGGGTGCCATTAGAGGATTCGATCACTAGGTCCAAGAATGGTAAATGGGTTTTGGTGATAGTCGAAGTGAAATGGAGGAACGATTCTGGGCGTTGAGCCACTCCAGGAAACGGTCTACAGATGTTCTCTCGCCTCTCCAAATCACTAGGACGTCATCGATATAACGCCGCCATAGTCGCAGATTGTTAGCCCATGGACCGTTGGCATCAAGGATCGTCATCTGTTCGAAAGCCCCCACATATAGCCCTGCTAAACTAGGGGCGAACACACTCCCCATTGAGGTCCCGTGGGTTTGGAGATACAATGACCCCTCAAATACGAAAAAGTTCCTGGTCAAGGCTATTTCGGTCAGATGTAAGATGAAGGACCGAGGTGTTTTGTAGGGCCACTCCCCCTCAAAGTGTAATGTTTCCAAAACCCTGAGGGTTTCCGTTGCGGTATATTTGTATATAGGGCTTCTATGTCAAGCCCTATCAAGAATTCCTCGTCCAGGTTGAACGGTATCTCTTTCAACAAGTTCAGAACGTCTAAAGTATTTCTTAAGTAGGTCGGTAGTTTTTGGACCATTGGCTTTAAATAGAAGTCGCAGAACTCAGAGAGGGGTTACAGCAGGGACCCCATCCCGGAGACAATGGGTCTCCCGGGAGGGGGTCGCACTGCTTTATGGATCTTAGGCAAGGCATAGAAATACGGAGTCCTTGGTTGTTTGTTCACAAGGAACTCCGCTTCCTGCTGTGTGATCCAATCATTCCCCTTCGCCTCCTCTACCATAATTACAATTTCTGTGGTGATCTCTTCGGTAGGGTCTTCTCTCAATTGTTGATAGGTTCTTGGGTCAGCCAAAAGGCGGAGACATTCGCCACGATAAGTATCAATGTCCATGATTACGGTCGCCCCGCCCTTATCTGCAGGCTTCAAAATGATTTCTTTATTTGACCCCAATTCCTTCAGTGCTTCTTTTTCCTGATTCGAGAGGTTGAAGAAATATCCTGAGTCTGCCAAATTTACTGACTCTAGATCGTGGATCACTGCTTCCTCGAAAGCAGCAATCTGGGGTGGGAGGACTGCTAATTGCGGTGTAAAAGTCGACTTAGGGCGAAAGGGTGTATCGCCTTTATGTCTATCCAATGAGTCTTGGTTCTCGAAGAAGACTTTCCATCTTACGTTCCGGAAAAAGACCGCTAAATCCTGTCGTAATCAGGATAATTCGTAGGTACAAACCCCAAGCCCTTTTCAAGAACTTGTTCCTGAAGGTTAGATAAGGAGTGAGAAGACAAGTTGACCACTAATGATTGTCTCGGCTCGTGCTCAGTGTCGTTCCCTGTGCCATGCTCCTGGTGATTCGTTGGGTAATCTCCGGGTCCTGGTTGGACCAGTTGACCCTCGCTGATGTCTTTTGCTTGCCTCGTCCCCTCCCCCGGGCCCCCCCTAAAAAAGGCCCTTGGAAGTTTTGGAACTGAGCATTCTGAAACTCCGGGTTCTGGAATTGTTGGTTCCCATATGATTGATTTTGATATTGCCCCGCAGGTGGAAAGCCCATCACTGGCCAGTTAAAGGCTTGATTAGGGTATGGTTGGAAGGGTTGTTGGAAAAATTGGGGTCTCGGGCCCCTCTAATTACCGCAACCTCATTTTCACTCCCTTCACTTGAACTGCTGGTGGTATATTGGCGAGGGCGGCCTTGTTGGTTGTTCTTATTACCTTCTGCCATTTTCTGTTTGGCATACTCGTCTGATGTATAAGGGTATGCCTTTTCCCTTGTAAAATTCTTCAAATCTTTTTGTAACTTGGAGATTTTAGAGTGAATCAAATGGTCCCTGTACTCCGCCAGTTTCGTGTTAATCTGATCTAATTTATGGTCAAATGTTGCCATGACGATATCCGCCTGTAGACCTGCTTCGGTCGTCTGTATTTTAATCAATAGAGCATCTGACAATCGTTTCGCTGTTCGAATGATTAGCACCAACCAGTCTCTGGTGCATTTCCATGACACCAGAGCCCAGTCCCGTCTGAATTCCTCATCCTCCAAGAAGATAAGAGGCTCGTTGGTCACAAGAAGGCCTCTAGGGGTAGCATTAACCCGCAAGTATTCAGTGAGGATTGCCCCATGAAGGATAGTTCTAACTTGGTTCTTATTGAGCTCCAATAAGTATTCCAACCTTTTCCCCCTGAGCTAACACTGCCGTGACAGTCCTATCACCTAAAAGGGAGGGTCCTGCCAGGATATCAGAGACAATATCCTCCCCAAAGGATAGACCTGGAATTAGATCCATCAGTGACGTTTATTCGGAGGCGACTAATAAGAAATTGAGGTGGCACTAATAATGTAAGAAACGTGTAGGAAAGGTAAGATACTAAAATGTCTACCCTAGTTGGAATGAGGTGTAGAATTAAAACCTAGTAGCCCCTGCGGATAAGCTGCCGCTCTCAAAATATCAAACACAGAAGAGGGGTGAGTGTCAAGACTATTTATACTCTACCACCCCAGACCCCCAAGAAACTCTAATGTACGCACAAAGGGGGTGTATAGAGTGAATAACAAAAATAAACAGAGAAAGCCCCAATAAGGCAAATCACTCCATTTGAAAAAACTACCCTCACTCACATACCGCAGTATGTGACATGCTTCATCATCGGGCCTGCTTGCAATACGCCCTGGTGTAGCCACACACAGGGCGGAGCATTAGGGAGGGGGAAAAAATAATAAACTTCACTTAACAAGACATACAGTCAAGACAAGTGGACATAAACGACATGTAACACAAATCTTGGTGAAAGCCGTGCGAACACCAAGTGACCACCACTGAAAAAGTGCGACGAAAAGTGCAGTTAGGAAAGGTGATTAAAACTGATTAAGGATGTCAACCAGAACACAACCTTTATTAAGCTTTTCTTGACACCCCTATCAAGATTAAAAATAAGGAAGAGGATGGGAAAAAGCCACAACGAGATAGTTAGGAATCGGATTCGGATTCAAAAGTGCTTTATTCGAGTATTACTCATAAAAGCAAAACAAACAAACATATAATAAAAACCGATTAAATTTACATACTCAATCAGACAAGCACATTACACATTTTTAACAATTAAAAACTATACACAATTTAGAGAATTAAAAACAATGACACATCATATATACAGGTGCAAAAATCATTACCGTCGGAAGAGAAACACCAGAGGGGTGATATTCATAATAGCAATATAAAAATCCTCAAAAAATTCATTACATTAAAAGTTCAACGCTCAAGCCAATGACACATTACATAAACATAAACAGAGAATAGACAAAAGTCTAGCAGTCTCTGGTCAACTAAAAGATTTACAGAGAATAAACATTAGTTTAGCAGTCTCTGACTATTTACTAAGCAGTTACAGAGAATAGACAACTGTCTAGCAGTCTCTGATCAACTTGATGGCGAGTGATTAACTACCAACAGTCTCTGCCTTAAAACCCACGCCCACCCCAGGTACTTTGCAATTGCAATATTGATCCATTCTTCGGTAGTGGATTTTACTATACGCAGTGCCACCATACTACTTTTTGTACCTAAATTCCTACACATAGGAGCCAACCAGGCTTGCCTTGGGGCAAAATATACTGGGCAACAAAACAGGAAGTGACCTAGGGTTTCTTTTCCTACCCCACAGGCTGGACATAGTGCTACCCCCCCTGATTTCCATTTGGCTGTTAAATTACGAAGGGGGAGCGAGCCTACCCTCAATTGAAATAGCAATTTCCTGTCCAAGGGGTTCGTTATGTAATCCCAATACTTTTCATAAATGGGGTACATTTTAACTTCTAGGTAGCCAGTGGCCATGGTCCCGCTGTTAGTATTGAGCCTGCTCCTATTGGCAACGTATTCCCAAAATATGTCTTTTAAAACAGACTTGAGGGAAATAAAGCCCAAGTAGGATCAGTCCATAAAGCATGTAGTCCTAGGTTAAACAGTGCAATCTTTAGTGTTTTAAACCATCTGATTTTGTTATAATGGTCAGCTTTAATAACATCAGTAAACCCTTCCGCGTAATGAGAGAGCTCTGGCGTAGTCCAAAGTCTACGCCAGAATAATATCGGACGTAGTTTGGCCTTTTCCGTGATTTCTCTTCTACCTAACTCATAACGCAGGGGCAATAACGGACTGCTCTGTGGGGTACCTGTCAACGACCTCAAAAATTTATTTTCAGATAGTTGGAGTTCATGGAGGTTTTCGTACCCCCATAGCTCCGCACCATACAAAGCAGACCCAATTGCTTTTGCCTCATATATTATCAAGGGTGGTTTAATGGGTTTTGTCAGTGACTTCCTATGCTCCTTGATTATAGTGCCGGCTAGCTGCTTGTGCCTTAATGTAGCAATATTAAGGTGTTGCTGCCACTTATTGTCATTGGAGATCAGGATCCCCAGATAAGTGAAGGATTTTACAACTTCAAGAATGCGGCCACTCATGGTAATTTTTGATTTAAAATTTCTATGTGGGTTAAAAGCCATGAGTTTTGTCTTGGACGCATTCACCTCAAGTCGTTGATCAACACAGAACTCGTCAAATATTGCCAATGCTTTTTGTAAACCACTAGGGGTTTTTGATAAAATTAAAGTGTCATCGGCGAACATTAAAATGGGGACTTTCTCACCAGCGAGAGAAGGGGCGTCCACAGCCCAAGATTGCATGCAGGAAACAATACCATTAATAAAAAGGGTAAACAAAGTAAGGGCCATTGAACATCCCTGCCGAACCCCGCGCTCAACTGGAAATTCGGCAGTGTCGTTCCCATATCTTCTCCCCATCGTATTTTGGCATAGTTGCCCTCATGCAGTCGCATAATTAAAATCAACAGATCCCCAGGGACCCCTAGTGTCTCAAGCACTTCCCACAGTTTCGCCCTAGGTACCAGGTCGAAGGCAGCCCGCAAGTCAACGAATGCTGCATACAGGCTACCTCCGCCTAGCACCACGGTCTTCCACTGTATCAGTTGGAAACGGAAGACTTGATCCACAGTGCTGGTTGCCCTGCGAAATCCAGCCTGAAAGGGGGATAAAATGTTGTATTCATCAGCCCAATCGAGCAACCTATTAACAATTACTCGCCCCACTATTTTCTGGATGGTGTCTATTAAACTAATGGGGCGATAGTTACCGGGCTGCGCTCGATCTCCTTTCTTGTATATAGGGATGATTACAGCACCCCGCCAGGTCACTGGAATATCTGCCCCTCTGGTAATCAAATTTATCAACAGATGAATATATTTGCACCATCTATCAGTGTCATTCAGAAAAACATCTGCCGGCACCCCGTCAATACCAGGGGCCCGCCCACTTCGAACAGTTTTAAGGGCAGTGACTATTTCGTTCTTGGTGAAGATGTCATCCTCAGTTGGTAAGAAGTGCTGGCACCTTCTATCCACTGCCTGATCTCTAGAAGCATACTGTTCGCTAAAAAACTTAACCCAAGCATCCTGGGGGACATTATTAGTGCTTGCCTCTTCTATCCTGTCATGTCCCCATTTGACTATATGCCAAAATAACCTGGAGTCCTTACGATCACTTGCATTTTTTAAATTGTTCCAGTGTGCCTCATCCCAATCTTTTTTCGCTTTTGCTATGCACTGTTTATATTGCTTCCTGGCAGATCTAATAGCCTCTAGATTTTTGTTTTTGATAGCATCACCCAAGGAGGTTCTTGCCAACCTACATTCATGATTGTACCATCGTGCTGGTCTGTGGGCACAGATCTTTTTATTTGCCGGTTTCAGAAAATGGCCTTTGATTTCATTAAAGAGAACTTCATGGACCTTGGTGACAGTATTTTTGCTAGGAGGGAGCCCAGTTTCACCCTCAAGGGCCTTGATAGCCTTGTCAGTTGCCATACTTATTTTTTCCAGAACCAGCTGATCTGTTTTAATACTAGTCCACCTCAGCCTGCGTAAGTCATTTGTAGGCACAATCAGCGGGGGTAAGGGATCAACAGAAGCACTAGGGGCAGTAACATCAGACAGCCACCATTTATGGAGAACACAAAGAGGATTGTGGTCACTCTCGAGCATTTCCTTAACCTCCATATCAATAATAGATGACCATAGGGACATACTGCATATAACATAGTCAATACGACTCTTAGATCTTCCATTATTAAAAGTCATGGCTGATACTCTGTCTGACTTAGTACGACCATTCAAAGCCCTTAACCCATGTTCAAGGCACATGGCATTCAGACCTAAGATATCCTCGGTCCAGCGAGTTATTGGGGTTAGGTCAAGTGCAGGGATGTCCCAAATCTTGTCTTCCTCCGCACCTAGAAAAGCCTCACCAGTATCAAGGGGTTCAAAAGTACGGTTTAGGTCTCCTGCCAATATGATGTTATTCCCAGAAGAGTGGATATCTAGGTAATTATACAGAGACGATAGGACCACTGATTTACCAGCATTTCCTCCTCTAGCGTATAGATTATAAATGTCAATGGAGGTGGATGAGTCCCTCATAAGTCTAATGAGCTGGATATCTTTGTGATTGAGCTCTAGATTTTTTACTAAGATCTTCAGGGACTGACGGACCCATATAGTGAGTCCTCCCATCGGTCTCCCTTTGGGACCTTTAATAGCCGGTACATAATAATTCAGATACCCCAAAGCAAAAACAGGATCACAGGCCCATGTTTCTTGAAAAATGCAAACGTCATACTTGCTGACAAATACAAACCATTCTCCACAGTCCATTTTGGAACAGAGCCCTGCTACATTCCAAGATAGAAAGTTCCCGGAGGCATACTCCGCACATATTTCAGAACTGTGATCAAGCCCATTCAAATTTACATCAACATTAACATTGTCATTTACAATTGAATAAGTTAATCCTACTGGAACATCTGGATTACATGACTCATTTGGTGAACCCATAGCTCGATTATGCCCCCCTATTGTGCAAGTGGCTGAAGATATTTGCAGCTGAGGCATACAATTAGTTATTTGTCAATCACAAGCATCTAGATTGGAAAGAGCAGAAAATCTGTTTTCCAAACCTAGACCCCACTCAACGGAACCAAAATTCTTGCTACCCCTTTTGGTTACAACGTTCCATTTTGTTCTTAAGGTACTTGGATTGGGGCCTCTGCCTTTCCGGGGGTAAAAGAAGTCAAGAGTCAGTGGTACAATGGAAGTAGATCGTCTCTGTGGTGGAAAAATGTTAGGCAATACGTTTGGTAGTACCTCAGGGTCAGAGAGATTGAGCACAACGCAATCACCCTTGAACTTTTTTTCCCTGTTCCCAATCCACTCCACTCTTCTTGCATTTACCAGTTCCTCAGCCAATTGCTGTTACCCCACGGAGATATGGCCATGTTGTTGGTTAGCCAAGATAGAGATTTGTTTAGAAGTGATGATGTTGTTTCAACTTCACCGGGAGCCAGAGGAGGCACATTTGCTAATACAAGAACTAGTGGCGAAGCTTCCACCACCAGCTCAAATGACCCTTTCGAGGTATTAGGTTCACCATTAAAATGGGCGGAGGGTGCAGCACCAGAGGTATTTTCCAGTGAGTTTATTAGAGGAGCCACTGGGGGGTTTGGGGCAACAATAGGTGGCCATTTAATTGCTTGAATATCATTAACCAAAGGTTGAACACTGGACGTAATGACTTCTGGGAGTTTCCCCACTTCACCCAGAGTTTTTCCAAGAAGACCTTCCAGTTTAGTCACCTCAGCGGATAGTTTATCAATTTTGCTTATCAAGGGTTTGACTATCCCTTTGATTTTTGTGTCCATCAAAGTGCAAAATTTCTGAAATTGAATATTAGAGAAGGTCACATAGGTTTCCCCCGTCAGATCGTCCTCCTCCTCGTCCGAAATTTTCCTTGGTGGTGTTGCAATTTTATTTTTAGCTGACCTTAATCCCACCCGTTTTTGTATAGCTTTTCTTTTAGCCCCTGTAACCCTCGGTGCCGGAATAGGAACAGTAGAAGGGATGATGGGCTCACAGGTCATAGGGCTCAGAGTCACTACTTCATTATCGCTGTTATCTTCAGTACTGGCTACTATGCCACTGGGCTGAATGGTAACAGTGTCCTGTGCGGAGGCATGTGCCACTCCAGAGAGGCTATTGTTTATCAGGTCAAAAGAGTCCTCTGTCTCTTTGTCTACTAGTGGAGATTGTGTAGATGAATCCAAACCCAAAGAAGACCTTCTATCACTATTTATTTTCGCCACTACCTGGACTAAATAATTCTCCATGGTGTTGGTGGCTGATGTTAACTTTCTACCAGGCATATGTGCAGATGGCTTTGATGCAATAACAAGACTTAGAGCCTGAAATAGTAGTTAATGTTTTACCTGGAGGTCGATGGATTGGAAAGACAGTAATCGTCTGCAGGCCTGTAGATGAATGGGCAGAGTTCCTGGCCCAACCCAACCTTGGCCGACCTCGGACGGCCTCAGACGGCCCGCCCTTTGCCCGGGCTTCGCCCCGGGCGTCCCGCTCGCGTCCCTCGACGCGGGTCTCCTGCCCCTTCATGCAGCCTCTGCGCGCTCAGCTAGCGCGTCTCGCGTCACTTTCGCGCGCCGCCGCGAGGCCTGCCGGGAGCTGTAGTCCCCCCGGAGCGGCGGCGCGGTTTCGAAATGCCTGGTGTGACTCTCGGCGGTGGCGGCTTGGGCGTCAGCTCTGGCGTGATGTTATGGCCTGGAATGACTCTCGGCGGTGGCGGCTGACAGGTAAGTTCAGACTGGTTCCAGGTTATGACTCTCGGCGGTGGCGGCAAGTAAGTGTTCTCCCCCGCTCTGCCGGTCTCCTGCCCCTTTATGCAGCCTCTGCGCGCTCAGCTAGCGCGTCTCGCGTCACTTTCGCGCGCCGCCGCGAGGCCTGCCGGGAGCTGTAGTCCCCCCGGAGCGGCGGCGCGGTTTCGAAATGCCTGGTGTGACTCTCGGCGGTGGCGGCTTGGGCGTCAGCTCTGGCGTGATGTTATGGCCTGGAATGACTCTCGGCGGTGGTGGCTGACAGGTAAGTTCAGACTGGTTCCAGGTTATGACTCTCGGCGGTGGCGGCAAGTAAGTGTTCTCCCCCGCTCTGCCGGTCTCCTGCCCCTTTATGCAGCCTCTGCGCGCTCAGCTAGCGCGTCTCGCGTCACTTTCGCGCGCCGCCGCGAGGCCTGCCGGGAGCTGTAGTCCCCCCGGAGCGGCGGCGCGGTTTCGAAATGCCTGGTGTGACTCTCGGCGGTGGCGGCTTGGGCGTCAGCTCTGGCGTGATGTTATGGCCTGGAATGACTCTCGGCGGTGGCGGCTGACAGGTAAGTTCAGACTGGTTCCAGGTTATGACTCTCGGCGGCAAGTAAGTGATCTCAAAGCTTCCCTCCTACCACTGCCAGAGTCAACATGTTTCGACAGCTCTGTATGTGCCCATCGGGTCACTCCGGTCTTCTTCAGGACCGCCGCATTCAGTGCCACTCTCAGTTTCTCCGTACTTCGGAGAATGATACCTCTCGGATGAGGTAGGTCCACTAGATCCGTACCCCTCCCGTGATGAGTGTGGAGACAGTTCCCTCAAATGCGGGAAAACATTCACTGTCGTAATAAAAGAGAAGATAGTACAGACACTCTTAGTAGTCACTTATTCTTACTATCATTCCTTTTCTGTTATGTCTCTCTAAGGTAAAAACCATTAGAGCCCCATTATTTAGCGTAGAGCTATATTCCCGGTAACAAATTGTACCCTTCAGTCCTGCTCAAATATGTCTTATCACTTGCCCATTCTTGACCTGATGTATGGAGAATGCAGGAGGCCCTTTCAATCGTTTGTTTCCTCACATTTAACATGGTCATTCGTATCTTATACCTAGCCCCCTTGTTGTTCATGGGGCTGTCATTAAACTACAACCTTCTTCTTATCCTATCTCAGCGCCCCCACTCGAAAAGAGTGTACATATAGTTGTGCACCTACCGAGTTCATAATATTTACAAACTCGAACTGGTGTCCGGTGAGAGGGACGCCAAGGAACACAATCTGGAATGAAATGGAGTAAATACGGGAGAAAATGTTACCTTAGACGACTCCACCACCCGATGTGCACCTCTGTTTACAAACGCTTAAGCGAAGTCTAGCGTTAAGGTGCCTTCATCGGGTCTTTGCCGCCTAATGCTCTCCAAGCGCTCACCCCCTTGAGCCCTCTCCTTACCGTTCTGCAGGCGAATCCCGGCTTAGTCACCTGCAGACCGTGACACCGCGCAGATGATACGCGCTGTGACACTCCAACAATGCCTCCACTGTAGGATCCAGAACTCACTGCAACACTACACCCACTGAGTCCGGGATCGAGCGCCTGACCTCAAGGCTCCTCTCTGCAGCTGCTCCACCTTACGCCTTGCACGTCGCGTGCACTTTTCAATCCTTAAGTGAGGGGGCTCGAGTCGCATTCCCCGGCCTAAAATTGGGCAGACGTTATTGCGTTGCATCGCGCGACACACCTACGTGTGGGGCGCGACACAGTAACGTGTCGCGCCACACAGTTTGGAAAGCTGTGCCTTAACAAATTATAAAATGCCTGTGAGAACTGACAGCATTGGCATTTGTAAAACATCACTAGTACAACAACCACGAGTTGCTGTTTTTACACTGCACATTTTTATTGCAAGCATATGATATGGGGGCAGTGTTTATCATTTGCTTTCAGTTTGTGACACATGCTTCCAATAAAACTAAGAGTTCCACCTTCTTGCAAGGCTAGCACCATTGGTTTTGCAAATGCTTGCTTGCTCTTGTTATTAGCTCCAGTTGGTATGAACTCCTGCAGCAAGCTAGAGCCTCGAAGGGCTGCATGAATCGAGGGATTTGTTATTTGTAGACGTGCAATGAAGTCTGTGCTGGCCAGTCTGTGTCATGTTCATGCAGACTCGAGCAGGTGCTTTTCCTACAGTCCCCACTTTGTTTCTGGAACTCAGAGTTTGTTGCTTCGGCCTGCACGGCGGCGCTCTCAGGGGGCGCTGTGGATGGTAATCCCCACCCCAGGTGACCCCTAAATGTCCATCATTCAAGGTGATCAGTAAAAGGCGATGATGATGAGCTGGTGTCTGAGGGGTGTGATCCAAACCTTGCCTTCTACACTTGACCACGATTGCATGAACCTATGACACGAATGTCTCGTCCTGCACCTCTGGCTCTCTACCTGGCGAGCACCGGCAGCAGACTGAGCCTCAACTTCAAGAGAATCTGTTTGGGTTAAGCCACGCCTAGAAGTGTCTCCCTCACCGTGTACTGTACTAGTCTCACTATTCTCCATCTGGTGAAGTGAGACCACGAGAGCTGTCTCGTCTGCTACAATAATAACCTTTATGAAGCGCTGCACCGGTGTCTAGGCACTGTTCATCAGCTGAGGTGCATGCTAGGTGGAGGCCACGATCATGAAAGGCTTCTGCTGTGTCTTAAGAGGTTGGAGAGATGCTGCTTACTTGCGCTGCTGCAGTCGACAGGTGACCGGCCACTTCGACGTGTACAGTGGGAGTTGTGGGCCGTGTGTGCTGTGCGGTGCATCCTGCTTTTTCCTTCCACACCGGCTGCTTTTGAGTGGAGTGGGAGTTGTAGGCCGTGTGTGCTGTGCGGTGCATCCTGCTTTTCCTGCCACACTGGCTGTTTTTGAGTGGAATGGGAGTTGTAGTCCGTGTGTGCTGTGCGGTGCATCCTGCTTTTTCCTTCCACACCGGCTGTTTTGGAGTGAAGTGGGAGTTGTAGTCTGTGTGTGCTGTGCGGTGCATCCTGCTTTTTCCTTCCACACCGGCTGCTTTTGAGTGGAGTGGGAGTTGTAGGCCGTGTGTGCTGTGAGGTGCATCCTGCTTTTTCCTTCCTCACCGGCTGCTTTTGAGTGGAGTGGGAGTTGTCGTCCGTGTGTGCTGTGCGGTGCATCCTGCTTTTTCCTTCCTCACCGGCTGCTTTTGAGTGGAGTGGGAGTTGTAGTCCGTGTGTGCTGTGCGGTGCATCCTGCTTTTTCCTTCCACACCGGCTGTTTTGGAGTGAAGTGGGAGTTGTCGTCCGTGTGTGCTGTGAGGTGCATCCTGCCTTTTCCTTCCACACCGGCTGCTTTTGAGTGGAGTGGGTGCCGAAGGCCTTGTAGCTAACTGCTGGTGTCCCTTCTATCCACCTGGCCCACCCCCTCCCATGCATACTGTTTGCACTACGCGCCTGCACCACTGAAATCCTCGCACTGCCCCTACCTGCCCTCCACTGCCAGGGCATCGAGATCTGGTGTCCGTTGCAGGGCAGAAAGGCAAATTCCTCTTCTTGCCACTAAATCTTCACTGGATGGGGCTTGGAATAAACAAGTTCCGTCAGTCATCTATTAAACTTTACTCCTCCCAGAGCAGGCTCTGCTATCTACCCCTGCTAGGGCAGCTCCTGTTGCTCCAGGGTGGACCTTACAAAGCATGTTAACAAATTGCTGTATTTAGTGCATGCCTTCGGGTCCCTCACCTCTGTCCTGAGTAGACTCTGCCATGGATGCTGTATCCTGTCCTTGCCGTCGGGTGGACAGAGTAGAGAATTTACCGTCTGTAGCCTGTTCCTGTAGAGGGTGCTTCACCGTCACGCCGGTGTGGCCCCAGTACAGCTTTACTGGCTGCCTGTAATTAGTGCATACCATGGGTTACTGGAGTTGTTTTTTTTGTTGCTTTTTTCTTTACTCCTGGGTGGAGTAAACCGGAGCAATGAAATTCTGACATTTCCATTTCACTTATAATTGATGATCATAACTAACTCACTCTCAATAACTCACTAACTAACTCTCTCACTCTCACTAACTCAATAACTCTCTCTCACTAACTTAATAACTCTCTCACTCTCTCTCACTAACTCTCTCTCACTAAGTCACTCGCTAACTCTCTCACTCTCACTATCTCTCTCACTAATTGTATCACTCTTAACTCTCTCAATCTCTACCTAACTGTCTCTCACTAATGAACTCACTAAATCTATCACTCTCACTAACTAACTAACTAACCTTCACTCTCCTGTTATTTATACCCACCCCTTTAACAATAAACACCATAAAAAGCAACAAATAGAACAGGCAGATACAAGTTGCCAGCATTCAAACATATAAAAAACCTCAAATCATTACTTCTAATTATTAGTTTTTTATCATCGTCATTTTGTTGTACATTATACATCATAACTAAAGTAACAAAGATGCTTCTCACTCTTCTTTATTATAACATTTCAGCATACTGCAGACTTCTGCACAACACTGCTTAAAAACAAACACAAACTCAATATCTCTGCCTTAACACTTATTAGTTCCCAAAGGCAAGACCTATTGGCTGTGCCAATGCTTGTTTTGTTTATTTCAGCAGGATTACTTCTGGTGGGACTTCTAGTGTCACGTTTTGTCACTATTAAATTAGCTTCACACATTCCCTTTATTGCTCGATTTTGAGATTCTTCTCAGCCTGGATCCAGAGCACAAGTCACCATGGGGCTGCTGCAGGAGCCTTGCCAGAGGGGGCGTGGCTAGCCACAAACATTTGCATACCCAGAAGCCTCTGCGGCAAACACCTGATTCATTACTACAGGTGACACAGGCCTCTGTTTAACAGTAGAAGGAGCGCCTGTAGCTCATGAGAGCGACTGACACGTCACCGGTGTAAAGTCACCCTACTAGTAATAAGTGATATTTTTTATCGTCATTGCGCGAACGGGTCAGCAACCATCCAACCTTTTTTACATTTTAAGTAAGCAAATTCGCGGATCACGCGCACCTCGAGGGGCCGTGAGAAGCGGAAATGTCTTCAATTTTTGGAGAGTTTCTGTACAAGAAACTCCGTGGTTGGTGTAATGATATTTTCCCAGGGACGGTCGGGCCTCCTCGGCCGCTGACGAGGGGAAGCTCCCGCAGGCGCCATCGGAAGGCGTTACACAGTCACGTGACGCAGAACGAGGTGCCGTGCGTAAGGACTGACGCGCTCCTACGTGAAGAAGCGGGAGGTGCAACGCTCCCTTACCTCGCTAGAGGTCAGGATCCTCGAGAGGAAGAGTCACCGCGTCACCAGCACTCTGCATACCCACAATCCTGTGCGCGCCTCATAATGCTGCTTTACTTGCATATAAATGCAGGGCTCTTTGTGGCATTTGAAACGATAAAGAGCGGACATTTAAGAACAAGGGGCCAGAGTATCAGTCCTCAAGCAGGAAGACACGAACCGTACTTAGGCATACTACTTTACTAAGGGAGATTTCGCCTCATTAGTGTTTCGTGCGCAAACTAATGATGTTATAAGAAAAGCAAGCATTTGCAATGCAACTGGTTTGACTTTATGGACCGTTTCAGTATCTCCTCTTGCAGCGCAGGCTGGCACAGTTGAGGAAAAGGCGAACACTTGGGATGTTTAGGTCACAAAGTAGGCACAGGACGCCCACACTCTCACCTCTTTAACACCAATGTTCCATTCAGGCCCCTTTTAACCCTCTAGATAAGGCCGCCGTATGGGAAAATAATGCCCCCACCCCCTAAACCCCAAGTACTGGCACATTCCGTCTTTGCCAATGCAGGCAATATCGGCAAAAAGAGGAAGGTGGGACTTAGAATGAGGAATTACCACTGGCACCAGTATGCCATGCAATCAGAGAAAGTTAGAGCTATTGGCGTTGCAAATTACACTGTTTTTAGTTATGCTTTTTTGTTTGCGGTGGAGTGATCATTTGCCCTAGGAAATGGGATGGAGAGGAAACAGTGGAGAACAGGGGTGGTAGTAGTAGGGGTTTGAAATCAAAATGAAAGACTTTGGGGCAGATTTACAATAAGTGGCGCAACTCTGCATATCAGCAGGGATGCACCACTTATTGTGCGCCATGCATCCGCCACCATTGATGGGGCAAAAACTGCACAGAAGCGCGGCGCATCTGTGCCGTAAAGGCGGCGCATTGCTGGAGTTGCGTCGCAAGCGCGACGCAGTTCCAGTAATGCTCTGGGGGACCTATCTTGTTAATGCTGCGTCAATCCTTACGCCTGCTTCAAGCAGGCGCAGAGTTTTGACGCAACATGGGCCCCAAAGTGACTGAGTGAAATCTTGTAACTTTCACTCAGCCACTTTAAGGAGGCGTTCCTGCGCCGGAACTCCCCTCCTGCGCCGGAACGCCTCCTTCTGGCGCAGGGCTTTACAACGTGACACATCTCCCAGATGAGTCACGTTGTAAATACCCCGCACCATGGCGCATCTTTTGCGCCACCGCTGCGTCACAAAAGTGACGCAAAGGCGGTGTAAAAGAGGCGCAAGGGGCTTGTGAATCTGCCCCTACATTTATGCACATGTAAAGTGCACCCCATTGCTGCAATTGCACCACTGCACGAGACAATAGGAAGAGGACTCACAGGCAAGCACGCATGTGCAGCACATCTAACCTGGGATTCTATTGGAATTCTATAACGCATATTAGCAAGCCCATTATCGCCATTTTAGTGGCAGTTTCCTGCCGATAAAACTGCGATAATTTTATCGAGGTTCCTTGCTAATATGCCCTTCAGTGTTTCAAATAAAACAAGTATTTCCAAATTTTGTGTTTGTGATATAAAAACAGACCTAGTGCAAACATTTTTTTAAAATATAAGTTTCAATCAGAAGGACAGCACTTTTACATTTACGTTTCTTTCGGGGCGCAGGCACCCAGGCTTGTTTCTCCCTCGCCTACCACATCATGGAGTCAAAATACTGGCGGCACCTTATCGGCACCTCAAGGTCGGCACTGTGGGCCCGATTCACAGCATGAATTTAAGACTAAATCCTAAACTTACTACTATTTGGTATTCACAGAATGCACTTACTACTTTCGGGATTCACAGAGTGAACTTACTACTTTCGGGATTCACAGAATGAACGTACTACTTTCGGTATTCACAGAATATATTTAAGACTACTAACTTTACGTCTGCACTCGGAAATTCCGGCCGGGGGGCGGAGTTTCCGGCCCGGAGGTGGAGCATCCGGCTTGGGGGCGTGGCTTGCAGCCCGGAGGCAGATCTTCCCCACCTCTGAGTCGGAAGCTCCGCCTCCAAGCTGCAAGCTCCGCCTCCAAGCCGGAAGCACCGCCTCCGGCCCGGAACCTTCACCCCCGGGCCGGAATTTCCGGCCCCAGTGCGGACGTAATGTTAGTAGTCTTAAATATATTCTGTGAATACCGAAAGTAGTACGTTCATTCTGTGAATACCGAAGTTTAGGATTTAGCCTTAAATTCATTCTGTGAATCGGGCCCTAACTGTTCAGGAGTCGTGCTGGTTGTTTTATTAAAGCAAAAAGTGGGGGGAACTGTTTATGTAAAATTAGAAAAAGGCTCTTCAAGTCGTTCCCCAAATAAATTCACCTCTCCAACCACTGCCGCTTTCAGCTCGGCGTCTTGCAAGGCCTACCAAAGCCTTCAAGTTCCAAAAGCCGTCCCTGGTTCCTCTTTCTAACCTGTCACAGCCTTCCTCTAAACCGCACCATGAATATTGGAAGAACAAACACCACACGTTTTCAAAATAACTAACAGGATCAAGGCATCAATTATCATGTTTTGAAGAAGTGCGCTGAAGTACTTCACGAGTCGGCAGAGTGATGACAAACGGAGGAAGGACAAGAGAAACGGAAGTGAGGGGCAGGCCGGGAGGAAGTCAGGCAAAATAGAGTGCGCATTGAGTCAGCCAATCCCAGGAAAAATAAGCATTTATAAATGCAATAGGACTCGTATTTAAACAAGCCCTATTGCATTTTTTTTTAAAGTGCGGGAGTCGAAAAAGGCATGAAATGGAGGGGTGGGGGGAGTGGTGCAGGGGGTTGAAAAGTGACGGACTGCAGGAGAGGGGGGGACACAAGGAAAAAATAGCATTACGGTAAAGGGGCTGATAGCCTCGGAAGGCTACAAATGACAACATGACCGTTAAGAGGAGGGACTAATAATGGGAAAACCAATGAGAACACTGCATTTATGATGTAACCCAATCAAAACATGGGTGTAGAGTCGGCGGAGCTTAAATTAAGCTTAACCAGTATAGTGTATACAGAATGCCTCACAGAGCGATGGCAGTGTGTTGCACAGCAACGCTATACGCAAGACCTAAAAAGCATTGGTATAACCTTTAGGTGTCATTGTTGGGACACTGATGATCCAAAAGCTTTGTTCCATATATGTTGGATAATTAATAAGCATTATTAACGAAAAATGCGACATTAAGTTGTTGGCAAGAACACAAGTAGGAGTTTGTAGCAATCAAGAATTGTTGCGTGTTTATCTAGGTTCCTGATCGATACTGTGACCTTATGCCCCTATTCGGCTATAAATCCATTTATTCCCCATATTGGCATAACCGTTCAAGTGCGATTTTCAGAAAGTCATCTCTGGCCTCACACGAACAGAGCCACATTCCAGCATAGTTCTCTGCCACTTCCTTTGCAACCAATTAGTGCAATGACAGAGCAGAAGTCACTATCTGATATTCCTAGATTAACACTCCGAGTTCTTCAACAAGATAAAAACTCAGCAAACCTGGAAATCCCCGCTTGCTGTGTTTTGATTAGTAATGGAACTCTAATGAGCAACTGATAACTATCACTTCCTAGTGACATCTTTAATTGACGTCTTATGTCCAGCAAACTTGCGTCAAACCCGGCACCTGTCAGGTATAAATATTACCAACGTTGCCTTAAGCAATAAGCTGTCGTGCTGTTGTATGCTGTTGTGCACCCTGTGTGCATCCCATTGCTGCTGCAGGCAGTACGCTGCTGCTGCTGTCCCTTGGTGGTGAAGCTACTGATACCATTATCGCTGCCAAAGCGCGAACGATGGTGCAGTACGCTTAGGAGCTGAGCAGCCGTCCCTCTGCGAAGAGCCCAGCAGATTCCAGCTGCCGCGGACGCTGTCCCCCCTCCTCATCCCGACGCGCTGAGAAGAGAGCCGCTGCCTTTCTCCTGCAGAGAAATCCAGCTCCAGCGTTTCCGGTCTGCCCTCGCGGGTGACTGGGATATTGAGTGCCCCCTGAAGGAAATACCAGACTTCCATCATTCTATTCAGAGGTATGGTGTTGACTAAACCCTTAGACGAGAATTCTTGAAGCAAACCTTGGCAAAACCAACTTAACTTAAAGCTACTTACTTACTCCCCTTCCACGTGTTAGGCTTAGGTCAGGCACACTGGGGTAGGCTTAGTTAGAAGCACCAGTTGAGTATGTTAGCCTAATGTATATATGACTGTATATATGTTTTATTACTTTTAAACCATTGTATGGCTAAGAAACCATATCAATGCTTTTACAGTTCTATTTCGCAATACTTATCTTACTGTACGTACTTTTTATAATAACAAGTCTTGCAATTGTGGCAATACATTTCTCTTGTACGAGAAGAAAGACTGTTCAATAAATGTTAATGTTGTATTCTCTTCACTTATGTTTTGCTGTATCACTTTAAGTTTAACATTCCATTTCCTTGATGTCATTATCCACTGTATTCTGCCCAGTCAGTTAGCTCTCTGCTTTCTGATGGGATCACCAGCTTTTCTCTGTAGTGCATAATAAATGCCTTATAACCTTCCATGATCTCTCCATCTTCATTTACATCACATGGCGACGATGGGCAGAGAAGCTAAACAACTACAGAGGGAGTGAAACTCTACTGGTGAGAAAAGAACCACGCGAAAATCTTGTTTGTTGTAGACTGAAGAGAAATTCAAATTAAAGAAGAGAAATTCAGATTGAAGAAGAGAAATTCAGATTGAAGAAGAAAACTCATTCTGGAAGAAACTAAGAAAGACATTTGCATAAGTGAATAACCAAGATACTAAAGTAATAATTTACAGCTACTGGTATTTCAAGTAACCTGCAACCGTTGGAACCCTACTCCTCACAGCCTGAAACAAAGAACTACATCTCTGTGTGCAAACCCTGATTTCACAATTCAAGTGCAAGCCAACTCGACTTTTAAAGAAACTAAAGAAGTCATCACTCTGCTTAAACACGCGGTGAGTGCATCAGTAAGACTTTGTTTTAGCTAATCTGTTTGTCAAATGAGTGAACCTCTATTTTTATTTAAATCACCGATCGATCGTTCACTTGTGATCGATTTTTGGGACTTTGCATTTGTGGTAAACTTGACTCAGGAACTCGTCGCATTCTTCTAACAAGCGCCGAGCATTTTTCGAAAATCTGCACAAGCGCCAAGCATTTTTTGAAACCTGCACGAGCAGGTCAATCCATCTTCATTTACATCAGTTAACCTTTTATTGACAAACGCCCGTCTCTCTATTCTCTACATATCGTGAAAGTAAACTGCACTAAACTGACTGAGTGAAATACCTGTCTATTGTTTCACATGACCCTAGAGATCGACTCTTGATCTGAGGAGCAAAGTTGTCATGTTGCACGGTTGTTGGAAAGCTGAATCCCTTCTTGTCTGTGCCAGGGAAGCTGATCACTTCCCATGCAGAGAAGAAAGTTTCCAGTGACCTCTGAGCTAGTTGGTAACACACCCAATTAAGTTTAGCATAGTCAGTGGAGGCCTGGAACATCCGCAGTTCCACGTCGATACTACTGTTTATGTTATTCCAATGCGCAGGGCCTAGTGGGAAACTAGGAACTACACTACATGGCGCCCAACGTTTGGTAAGGCGATAAACTAACGCAAGACGTTAGAGTAACTCAGTCGTGCATATTTCACACCCCATTCTCCCGTAAATACTCCAATAGACGTCTGGAGTGGGTGAAAGGTTAAAATCCGCCCGAACTCAGTAGGAAGAGATTCCTATGTAAAGCTCTGGTTTATTCAACGTTGAAGGATACAGTGTTCCAAAATATTGTGCACCTAATCTTTGTCTCCTTGGAGACCTGCTCTGCAAAGCCTGCATTTATAAAATGTCAGACAGTGAAAAAGAAAGGGAAGCAGCTAGGCTGGCATCCCTACTAATTGAGGAGGACTCGAGCCTCCTACAGACAGAACCGGATGCAATAATAATCCCGGTCCAGTTAAGAAGATCTATAAGATTAAAAATTATAGAGAACGGACTGACACCTCAAGGTGGTACAGTAATTTTTGTGATAGAGGCTCACGAGTATCGGCAGACAGAGGTATTCTATTCATGGATAAACTTTCCAGCGGTAAACGCTACAACAAAAGAGTTTCACTATTACAAAATAGAGAAACCTCCGGAAGAGTACGCACCTTTCGAGGAGATTGAAATTCCACTTAAATTTCAAGAGCACCTGCTCTGGTTTAATGGCGCCCTAAAACATAATGATCACATAACTAGGCTCGGTCCACTAGGTAGACCAGGAGCAACGTGGCCGGTTCTAGCCAGCTACACACCACATCCGGACATTGTAAAAATGTCTAAAGAAGAGCTGTTAGTACAGCTAAAAACATTAATAAAAATACATAGGCAATTAGTCCAATATGTAATGCGGACTGCAACAGTCCAACCAGCTGTTAATACACCACAGCTGACCCCTCATCAGGGGAATACAAATAAAATTACACCACAGAACATACAGTCATGTCTTGGTAAAACACCCGTAAAACGGGAACAAATTCCTTTCTGGTTAGCACAGAAAATCACTCAAATAGAGGCAGTATTTCCTGATACTACCCCTATAGAGAAACACAGAATCTTGACCATCTGCCTTCCAATGGGAATCGCACCACACGTGGAGGACTGCGACACTTGGGGTACAGTCTTTGCTTCCATTTACACAAAAACACACGGTGTTCCGTCTATGGCGGTAATACCAGAAGTGCTAAAACAGATTCAAAATGAATACGGTCCAGAGCCCGCTTTAAATCTAGGTATGAAATTACTGAAAGACTTCAAGCAGGTCTCGGCTATATTATTAGCCAACATAAAAGGAGAAGCAGCATCTGTGGCGATCCGCCAGAAGTTGAAGGAAACAGTTATAGAAGATCCTGTTGAGCTTGCAAAAATCATAGAAAAATGCTATGAAGAATTAGGTAGAGACAGCTTGGGTTGGAAACCAGTAAAGCCCCAACTGCTCGAAAATCCTGAAAAATTATTCATTAAAAATAATTTAAACACTCCTAAAAAGAGCTGGGATGGAAATAAACAATCCACTCCCAAGGAAATAGTTTTCCAGTCCAGAGGAAGGTCTCCTCGATTGAGGGAAAGAACTCCGACTCGAGAACACCAGTCTCCCCAGAGGGAGCCCTCTGAGAAAAGATATAACCTTAGAAATAGGGATAATCTGAAAAAACCTGATAGATATCAAAGTATTGATACACGTCCCTCTCAATCTTTTCCACAGAATTCGGAAAGAAGAGGACGGTCTGACCCAGGAGAGCACACCAAGTCCAAAGACAAGGAACCTGCTCAGAGTAAAAAATCTCAATTTCCTAAAAAGAAGGTAGCCAGTATTAGAGTAATCAACCATGCCGAGAATACTGAGGACACAGTTGAAAAACGGGGAGTGGGCATTGACAATGTTGGATAGTGCAGCAGAAATCAGTATAGCGCGCAAGATCTTGATGAGTCATCTGGAGACAGTGGACACGAATGAATACATTCAGGTTGAAACTGCCGACACCAGACTTAGCGAGCCCCATAAAATATACGAAATAACATTGCGTATAGAGGGTGATAAGACTAGGAAAATAAAGGGTCTGTTTTGGGATAAACTCTCAAAAGGCTATGATATTCTGTTAGCTGAAAAAGATTGGCCCCCAGAGTTTGTCAGGGAGTGCCCTCGTGGCGAAGAAGTGATTATGCCTGCCTTCTCGAATCACATTCCGATTCACAAAAAATATACCTATGCAAGGAAATGGGCAGTAGCCCAGGCACCTGCATTGTATAAAAATCATGTAGGATGGGATGAGGATTCACCTCCTCACAAAATCCAACTAAAAATTGAACCAACTGCCCAACGGCAGTATCCCATAAAGCAAGAAGCTAAAAAACAGGTCAGGGAGATCTTAGATCAACTTGAGTACCAGGGGGTGATTGAAACATGCACCTCTCAAATGAACAATCCTTTGTTTCCTGTCTCCAAGCCAGACAATTCATATCGTCTAGTTTTGGACTACAGACATCTTAATACATGTTGCAAAACATTTGCAGTACAAAACTCACATAGTTAGGAAAAAATATAAAACTACATTAGACATATCTAATGGTTTCTTTTGTCAAAACATTGCACCAGAAAGCAGATATTTGACCGCTTTCTCTGCATTTGGGTCACAGGAAAAATTCTGTCGACTCCCACAGGGGTTCAAGAACAGCCCAGTACTATTCTCAGCTAGGGTAACAGAGTTACTACAAATCTATGATGACGAGGCATTATCTTACGTAGATGATATCTATCTCACAGACGACGACTTGGATACTCACTTGAAAAGAGTGAACACCATTATACTTGGGTTCGCAGCAGAGGGTTACAAATTCAACTTTAAAAAGTCTCGAATTGCCCATCTGACAGTACTATTCTTAGGGTACGAATTATCAAGTGAAGGGAAAAGCCTAGCGGACAACTTCTTAGAGAAGTGCGCTGTACTCCAAGCTCCAAAAACGCTGAAGAATTTACAATCCATTCTAGGTTTTCTGAATTTTGGAAGAACTTACATCCTAAATTACGCAGAGAGGGTTAAACCTCTCTACGAACTAATAAAACCTGATTTTAAACAAATCAATTGGACTCAAAAACACACAGAAATTTTGAGATCATTGCAAACAGACTTGTTAGCAAAAACAAAATTAGATACACGTGACAACACGATCGATCTTGTAATCCGAATCATCCCAGGAAGATGCGGATTCACGTACCTAACCTCTAATGAGGGAGAAAAGGTACCAATTTCAATTAAATCTCACTTGTACACACAAGCAGAAAAAACATTCAGTCACACAGAAAGAACTGTGAAAGCAGTGCAAATCGCATTAGCAAATGAACGAGAACTAGCACACGGCAAACGGATTAATATCCTCACAGCGGAATCCGCCTTCGAGGCGCTATTCAGCCCAGTAAACCTGCCTACAGTGTCACTGGATCCGAAATGGATACAGTGTATAGATTCTCTAGGAGCGGAAGATGTGAAATACTATTTCGCCCCGCAATTCGAAGAACTGATTGATTTAGAATATGAAGAAGAATATCCTCTGCCAATCGAAATTCTGCCTCTCCCACAATACGCCTGTATAATATATACAGATAGCTTTGTACAGCATTTCAACGTAGAGAGAAAATCCTACGATGCAGCATGTGCGATTATTAAAGGTCGTTGGCTGTGCGGTAAATTCAGACCGAAAGTAACAAAAACTGAATCTGTAAAAAACTGTTCGGTTCAGAGAACTGAAATCAGATGTTTAAAGATGGCGCTCGAAAATGCAGAACGTGAATTCCCGACACTTATAGTGTGCGATTCTCATTTTTGCGTCAACTCTTACAACAATAAGCTGCAGAGTTGGATCGAAAACGACTACAAAGATGACACAGGTGCCACAATAAAGCATAAAATGCTCTGGAAACAGGTAGCTCTTTTACACAAAGAACTACAAAAGACTCACGTGATTCACGCACAGAGTCTTCAACGTGATGGCGTTCACGTTGCAGGGAATTCATTGGCTAATACAGCCACAGCGGAAGCAACTAAACCGGCTTCCGTAGCCACAAAAAAGCGTACAGATAAATACATAGACGGGGAAACCATGCTGGCAGTAAAAACGACCGTAAAAGGTGACTGTGCAGCACTACCCGTGAACTATCCACTCAATTATGCATACGTAATCGATGCAAACTCCGTTCCTTTTGCTCGAATCCCTGGAGTGGGGGATGGAGTAATTCCAAACAGGGAACACAGGTTAGGACTAATCAAAGCGGCACACGAAGGGCTTGCTTCTGCACACGCTGGCGTTTCCGCAACAATATCACTATTAAAACAGAGATATTGGTGGCCTCGCTTGAGAATACAAACTAAAAAGTATGTATTAGAATGCGACATATGCCAAAGGATAAAAGTATCAACAGTAAAACGACCAGCGCAGACACCCCTTCTTATCTCGGATAAACCATTTGCATGTGTTTACCTGGACCACTGTGGTCCCCTACAAAGGGACGGCAACTATAGATATATCATGGTAGCAGTGGATTCCTGTACGAGGTTCATATGGATGAGGCCTCCAGCGCTCGGCTGACGCTAGAACGGTTATAAAAGATTTGCGAGTCTTTATCGGCACATACGCAATTACCACGTTCCATTCTGACCAGGGTCCTGCTTTTAGCTCTCGAGCTTATAGGGAGGCCATGGCTAGCATGGGAATTGGGTTGCGGTATTCTTGTCCGTCGCACCCCGAAGGGAATAGTGTGGTAGAAAGAAAAAACCGGGACATAAAGCGATCTATAACAGCGAAGGTATTAGGTTCAGGCGCTGGGTGGGTCAAACATTTAATAAGTGTCCAGACTAGTCTTAACAACATGCCAAGAAATTCTCTAAAAGGTTTCAGCCCATACGAACTATTGTTCGGAATTAGAATGCGTATTCAGGACCTCGATAGTCAGAAAAACAACAGACTTTGACATCAAAGATCGTTTGGCTGTTTTACAGGAACTGAATGAAACAAGAAAATCCTTAAGCAACATAAAGTTAAAGCAACAGCCAGGTACCACTGACGAGGCACCACCAGCAACAGCCCCAGCAAGGCCTGTCTGGATTCCAAAGATTGGGGATCTAGTCAGAGAAAAGATCGCGGTTAAGAAGGAATTTGGGCCTTCTTACAGAAAAGCAGTACCTGTCTTGGCAGTCACCGGAACAAGATCAGTTGTACTACCGCCCCTTGCTGGTAAAAAGGAGAACAGAGTCGTGTCCATCGACCTGGTAAAACCACAAGCATGTGGCCTATAATCAACAGTAGGCCCAGTGGACTCCCAAGAAACAACAGAATACCCAAACTTGCAACAATCCAAGAGGTTCAAACTGAAAGACTAATCACATTCGATCAGCCTGCAGTGCACAATGAAGGACTATGCAATAATGCCATGGAACTCGTGCCTCTTGAGACACAGATTGAAACAGTTCGTCAAGAAACAACACCAGTCTACACTAATGTGGCATCAGAAAGTGCTACCGAAAGAGAGATTGAAAGAACAATCCCATCAATTGACAGAACTGCCTCTGGTTATTTCATCAACTTTGACAACTTCTCTGAAGATCAAAACGACCCCGAAGTGATGCCAGAAACAAAAAAGTATTCTAAAGAAAATACAACAGGACTCCTTCAACAAATCAAAGAATTATATCTGGATTCACCGTTGATTGAGCATTGGATTATTTCAGGGGTATTCATACTCCTACTCTGCCTAATTTTAGTTTTAATTTTAGGAAAGTTCATTACAATTGAATGGACACAGCAAGTCAGAACATCAACCTAGTCCTGAAACCACACAGATCATCACACGTGAAGAAAAGAGAACTGTCAACAGTAAATGTCACAGCAATTCCAATACCTGGTGGGGTAGTATGGGAGAAAACAGACTATGAGATATATGGTCCGGTCGAAATCTTGAAGTATCCTCATCAACTGAAGATTTCCTTAAGTGACTTTGTAAAACCTAGTACATTCTCTGATGATTGGGACTTTAACAGTATTAATGACATGATGTCTGATTTAGTAATGTCAGCTAGATTCACAGATCATGATTATTTACAAGGTTCATCTAGTTATGAGCAGTTATTCTGTTACACACACTATGGTGATCATTATTTGCATAAATCTGCACAGCCTAGAAATGTTTTTATGTATAATCAATGGGAACATTGTGCTACACCACCTAAAAGCAGTTCTAAAGCATTTTTTGAGAAATTCAAATACTTCTCAGGTTTTAACACCAGTAATGCAGAAACGTTTTATTACAAACTGTTAGATAAAACAGGAATGAAAACAATGCTGACAAATTCTAAATTGATATATTCAGAAGCATTTTATGACAAAATGATGACATTTGGTTTTGATTATTGGAAAAATAATATTGAAACGAAAACAATTTGGGGTACAAAAGATTGGCAGGTGCAAGGCATTGAAGCACTATTTAGAACCTGCACGATACCAGAACAAATGTTGTTTTTAAATGACACAATACACCAAACATCTTGTCTTGGCCTAGCTAAGAACAAAGACCTTAAAACACCGTCTATACCAAAGCCAATACCTGAAAATGCAACTACAGATATTGAGTTAGACGTGTCACAAATTTTACATTTTAACAGAACACATCCTGATTGGAAAAAGTGGTTAATCTGGCCTACTGACACAAAAAGCTGTCAAGATAGATTCCTGAATAAAACACAGGGGTTAAAAATGACCAGATTAGACCCGAGATACTCCCAGAGACAACATCCAGGGATAATAACAACATACAGGGTAGGGAAACTCTGCCTTGAATGGCTAACATCATCCACACTGGCTGAAATTAAGCAACACTTGTCTTTACTAAAAGATGGTGCTGATTTGCGCGATTTCATTCTTGGACCACGCAAACAGCGTCAAAAGCGTTTCATAGCGACCAGTATCTATGCTGCTTACAACGAGGCTTGGAAAGTCAAACAAATTGAAACTGCTGAAAAAATACGAGAAATTGATCGTATTAATTTGGAGAAATCACTTTCTGTAGTAGACAATGGGTTAATGACTCTGTCTTCCAGAATATATTCGTTGGACAATATTGTATCATCTGCCTTTGATGTGATAGACAGAGACTTGCTAATGTTACAACATGGCCAGTCGCAATTGCGTTCTATTATAGAATTAGGCTGGACGCTGCAAAATCTTCGTTCAGGCTATGTGCCTTGGCGTTTAATCAACACAACGTCATTATTTTCCATTTTTAACCTTACTGATAAACAGATCAGTTTGGCACAGAAAGGAGCAGACTATACAATCCTGAGCATCGAAAAACTCGAGAGATTACCATTGACAATGTCAGAGAGTCCTGTCATTGAATGGATAATACACGGAATTATCACAATTCCGATAACAACTTTCCAATTTAAAAAGTGCCTTGAGTACATACCTGCTTGCCAGTATGAACAATTGGGTAAAGGATATGTAAAATCTGAATGGAAATTACCATACACACATTCTTGCTATAGTGACAGCGACAAAAATGTATTTCTTAGTGGTGACAACTGTAAACATTCACTAAGCGGTATACTTTTGTGTCAGGGTATTAATTTACACGGAGCATGTGATGGAAATTCTAACAACCTTTCATGCCACCAGCTAGTCACACCTGCAACTCAGATAGAGCCCTTCTTTATGCAACTTTCAAACGGGAGTTACATTCTTAGAACGGATCACAGATGTTGTGGCCTTGTGCCAGGGAAAAGTTATCTAGTAAGCGTAACATCCATGGTCAAATGCTCTATGCAAGCATTGTTCCAGAGTGGGCCTGCAGACACAGTGACTCCCATCTGGCCTCGTCTGAATCTCTATTCTATACGAATTGATACTTTAAGCAAAATGAAATCTGTACTTTTACAGACAACAGTGCCTATAACGTCATCAAAAGAGACGTATGATCTTCTAGTTGCAAGGACAGCTACTGAAGTTCATGACCTTTTATCAACAAATTGCCCCGTGCATTTCGTACAAATGCTTAGCCAACTTCTTAACGTGTCTAGTGCCACAAGCATCCCAGGCATATTTAAGACAGTCTTTACGGGACTGCTAACACCCTTCCAGGCAATTTTGGGAATCGTTCCTAATTTTGTACACTCTGTTTTTGGCGGTATACCATTATTTTTGGGACTTGTAGCAGGGATTTTATTTTTGACCCTCCTGCTTCGTTATGGCAAGCCGAAAATCAGACATAGCTCCCATGGGAATGGAAGAAACAATCCTAGCAATGCGCTACCGGGACAGGATAACTAACGTCCTTGGATTGGCCAGGCTGAGAGATCTAAACATGACCTGGTTCCTTTCATTCAGACCTATATGGCAGAACTGTATCTTACCGGTACTACGATGTATGCTATGCGGAGATGAGTGCGTGTTGGACATCTGTCTTTCACTTTCATCAGCAGTACCAATGGACGTCGATACTTTGCTCAGTCCAATAACGGCTCACGCATTGTGTTGTACCCAGCGGCTACCAATCCTGATGACGGCATTCGTTGAGACTCCTGTGCTACGACTAGGTGGTAACAGTGGAGCAAGCGACAAAAGCAGCATCACCCAGGTACGACCATCTGTGAGCATTGCTGCTCCTGACTACGATGACAGCAATCATTCTCACACGCCAAGTTACAGCGCTATCGAATTTGGTTGAACTGTCACCTGATTTTGTAGACCAATTCTTTGAGAGCCTGTCTGATACGATGTTCTCACCCGTACAGAAACAATAACTTTGGAGAAGCTTTCCGACTCACAGCGTTCCCATGAACTCTGAATTCGGCCTTCAGTTTTGATCAACAAAAACTGCAAAAAGCTTTGGAACTCTATTTCCCCGTTCAAGCAATAATTCTTTTTGAATTGGACGTTTTTAATATTCACCTTTTTTTTTTGGCACGAACAATTCTTTGCTTAACGTAAAAACTATTCTTAGAGAACAGAAGCTTCACACTTCTATTTCTAAACACATCTAGAGACATAACAACATTACATCAGCCTCTAGCACATGTTATTACAATGCATTTATATGTGATGATTTATCTCGCCCTTCTTCTGTCAGAGATACTTCATGTGTAATTCTTTTGCATAATCGTTCATTGATTTCATATGCAATAATTTTTTGAATGATTTCTATGCTTCAAAAAACGTACATTACCTAAATTTCATGTATTACAAATACGCCTATTTCGAATGCATATATGTATTTTGGGGTGGGCAATGTTACACATGCATCTAATTGCTCTAGTTTTAGTAATTTGATGGACATGAATACGTGGAGTGGGTGTTGCGTGTTTATCTAGGTTCCTGATCGATACTGTGACCTTATGCCCCTATTCGGCTATAAATCCATTTATTCCCTATATTGGCATAACCGTTTAAGTGCGATTTTCAGAAAGTCATCTCTGGCCTCACACGAACAGAGCCACATTCCAGCATAGTTCTCTGCCCCTTCCTTTGCAACCAATTAGTGCAATGACAGAGCAGAAGTCACTATCTGATATTCCTAGATTAACACTCCGAGTTCTTCAACAAGATAAAAACTCAGCAAACCTGGAAATCCCCGCTTGCTGTGTTTTGATTAGTAATGGAACTCTAATGAGCAACTGATAACTATCACTTCCTAGTGACATCTTTAATTGACGTCTTATGTCCAGCAGACTTGCGTCAAACCCGGCACCTGTCAGGTATAAATATTACCAACGTTGCCTTAAGCAATAAGCTGTCGTGCTGTTGTATGCTGCTGTGCACCCTGTGTGCATCCCATTGCTGCTGCAGGCAGTAGGCTGCTGCTGCTGTCCCTTGGTGGTGAAGCTACTGATACCATTATCGCTGCCAAAGCGCGAACGATGGTGCAGTACGCTTAGGAGCTGAACAGCCGTCCCTCTGCGAAGAGCCCAGCAGATTCCAGCTGCCGCGGACGCTGTCCCCCCTCCTCCTCCCGACGCGCTGAGAAGAGAGCCGCTGCCTTTCTCCTGCAGAGAAATCCAGCTCCAGCGTTTCCGGTCTGCCCTCGCGGGTGACTGGGATATTGAGTGCCCCATGAAGGAAATACCAGACTTCCATCATTCTATTCAGAGGTATGGTGTTGACTAAACCCTTAGACGAGAATTCTTGAAGCAAACCTTGGCAAAACCAACTTAACTTAAAGCTACTTACTTACTCCCCTTCCACGTGTTAGGCTTAGGTCAGGCACACTGGGGTAGGCTTAGTTAGAAGCACCAGTTGAGTATGTTAGCCTAATGTATATATGACTGTATATATGTTTTATTACTTTTAAACCATTGTATGGCTAAGAAACCATATCAATGCTTTTACAGTTCTATTTCGCAATACTTATCTTACTGTACGTACTTTTTATAATAACAAGTCTTGCAATTGTGGCAATACATTTCTCTTGTACGAGAAGAAAGACTGTTCAATAAATGTTAACCTTTTATTGACAAACGCCCGTCTCTCTATTCTCTACATACCGTGAAAGTAAACTGCACTAAACTGACTGAGTGAAATACCTGTCTATTGTTTCACACGACCCTAGAGATCGACTCTTGATCTGAGGAGCAAAGTTGTCATGTTGCACGGTTGTTGGAAAGCTGAATCCCTTCTTGTCTGTGCCAGGGAAGCTGATCACTTCCCATGCAGAGAAGAAAGTTTCCAGTGACCTCTGAGCTAGTTGGTAACACACCCAATTAAGTTTAGCATAGTCAGTGGAGGCCTGGAATATCCGCAGTTCCACGTCGATACTACTGTTTATGTTATTCCAATGCGCAGGGCCTAGTGGGAAACTAGGAACTACACTACAGAATAAGGTTGTAAATGCGCCGTGTTTGAAGTTGTTTGTAATGGGGGTTGATTCAGGTAGGTTCACCTAGTCTGGGGTCTGGCTGGGAGGTCTGACTCCGCTCCCCAACACTTGAAGGTGCTGGGCCTGCACTCCTTGGCTTGTCTGAGACCGGGCTGCGCACCAACGAGTAGAGGGAGGAAGAGTCCAGGGAGAACTCGGGGTAGGCCAACTAAGGGGCTGGGACTCGCATCTGGTGAGGCTGCGCTACCTGGGAAAGCCAAACTTGAGGGACACCTGCATCATGCGGACGACTGGTCACTGCACATAGCTGAGGGACGAAAGGACCGAAGGCGGCTCCAATTTTACCGCAACCAGGAGCCCGCCGGCCGTCTGGGCTCCCCCCACCTCTGAGGGAATCTCGCACCTGAGCCAGGAACCTGTGAGACGCATGTCCACCCACCCGCCACCCCTGCCTGCTGCGACGACTCCACCTCGGGCCCCTACTGCCCTACACCCGCAGGACCAGACTGCCCAGTGTCGGAAGAACACAGCTCCAGACTTAAATCGTCGGATTTTGCCCCCCCACTGCAAAATCGAGCGCACGTCTGTCGCCTCCCATCCGAGCTCCACACGAACAGGAGCTCAACAGTGAGTGTCGGGACAACAGACCGAGTGCTACTGAGTTGAACAGGGGTTTCTTATTTCACCATTCCTAGCCGGTCACCCTCTCTCCCTCCCTCACTCTTAACAACGATGGCTGTGCAGTGGCTGACCAAACAAGCACATAAACAGGAACTATTTCTCCCTGGGAGATGGCGCCAGTATGGAGCGCAATGGTCTCAGACTCGCAATATCATAAAAATGTGCCAAAGCAAGGACACAACACAATTAAAATTGAAGTCCAGGAGGAGGAAAGAAATGTGAAAGGTTTACAATATATTGTTTTACTCGAAAAATTGTTTAAGTGGAAATAGATCAATTAAGATGTATTCAGGAATATCCCAGTAGGGGAGTGCATGAATTTAATTTCACTAACGAAGCAACAGTAGGCAACGTAATGTATAGCACATTTATTTTTAAAAATGAAGAGGCCATGAAGGGAATAACCATGACAATGCAACTGCGATAAAGGAAATCCTAATAACAATCCACATGTATAACCATTATGTCCCTGATCAAGATGTTGAGCTATTCTTACGTAAATACTGTGAAAAAATCAGAGGGGGTGGCACCTGAAAAGTTCCTTGGGAGTGTGGAATGGAAAAATGAGGTACCTATGGAAACGTAAACAAGATGAAACAGGCATGGGGAACCTCATACACCCACCGCTACCTTCTCTATAGGAGCAAACAAAGGGTTTCTCAACTATCCCAACCAACCCACCTTCTGTAGATCCTGCCAAACTTTAGGACACACCAAAGAAAATTGCAACAAAGAAGTATGCAAGAACTGCAATGAAACCGGGCACAAAACCTTTGAATGCCCCAAACCTAAGAGATGCAATATGTGTGGGAGCGACAAACACTTATTCAACTCATGCCCCATGAGGAAAAACTCCTATGTCCAGGTAACAAAAGACAAAGGATAGAGCGCATCAACAAGCAAAAACAACTACCCCTTCAATGTTATAGATCAAACAGAAGGGGCCAAACAAGATCAAGAAATAGACATAGACTGACCATCTAGAAGCGTTTAAGAAACTCAGAGAAGAAATCATGAAAGACACAGAACAAAACCAACAAGCAGATCCCATGAACAGTGAAAGCAATAACACAGAACAGCAACAAGGAAATAACTCACAAAGGCAAGAGACCAAAACAAACAACACAACCCAAGAACCACAGGGAAACAACACACCCAAATTGTGATAGCAGTTCAACAGATGGAGTCAGTCATAGAAAAAATAGCATGAGGGAAAGAAGCTTGATACTCAAAATGACATGGGCGATGAAGGGTGGCAACTCCCAAAAGGTCACAGAAACCATAAAAGGAAAACGCCAAACCACGCCCCAAAAAACTAATTCCCCAAAGCAAAAGAGATAGTAGTAAAGGGGAAGTTCAACATGCTACAAAACCTCTCTGATGAAGAGGAGGTTCAGGAGGAAACTAAGGGGCATATTACCAAGAAGTGCGTTAGTAAACGCACAACGCACATCCCCATATCGCTGGCTATCGCCGGATTTCATTGCCGTTTTAGCACGCAATTATCAACACGCATCACGTAGGCAAATTGAAATCCGGCGATAGTCGGCGATACGGCATATTATTGCATGAAAACAAACGTTGTTTTTATGCGCTAATGTGTGCCTTGATAATATGGGGGGGGGGGTGGATTCAGCGTTATGATCCACTCCCCCATGTTATCAATGCCCTAACACCTGGTCAGAGCAGGCGTTGGGAGACCTGCGATAAAAGAGTTTATCGCAGGTCTCCCTCTCCCAACGCCTGCCTAGGAAATAGGGTGTTCCCACCTCCAACCACATTTTTCATGTGGTTGGACGTGGGAACGCCCACTTGGCATGTCATTAGCAATGTTAATCGCCGACATGCAAAGTGGGCTTGCGCCAGGCTTTAAAATGCCCTTGTTAATAGGGCTCTAGCAGTATCGCCGTTTCTTGGCACAATTCGCTGAGAAAGCGGTGCTACATGCCCTTGGTAATTTGCCCCTGAGATCCCAGAAACCCAGGAATTTCAATTACCAGCCAAATCACAGGACACAAACAACGCCATCTTTTCTCCATTCTTCGGGATAACAGAGGAATATGGTCCACTAACCCCCGTAATGAATGGTGGGATGTCAGAAAATATGGATTCACCATGGTCACCATCATAAAAAAACACATCTCACGATGAGTACACAAATAATACTAATGGCGATCACGCTCGCTACTTTAAACATCAGAGGATTTGGGCAACACTCAAAGAAACTGACAGTAATGGAATACTGCAAAAATGTTGATGTGGATATCATATGCTTGCAAGAATGTTCTTTAGACCTAAAAAAACTATGCAGAGATAAAAAACTGGCGGACACTAGTTCCAACTGCATGGTCAGGGGGAGGGAACAGAAATGCCGGCATTGCGATCCTCTGCAAAAACTGTAATACACAAATAACCAAGGAAACTATTATAAGTGCAGGAAGGGCAATGCTAACCAGAATTAACTTGTATGCCGAAACGTTTCCAAATATTTAATGTTTATGCATCACCAGACAAAAAAGAAAGGGAAGCATTGTTTAACATAATCACATTTTTCCTTACAGGTTCACACCCTACCTTCCTAGTAGGGGATTTTAATTGCATTTTAAAGGAAAAAGACGGGATAGGGAAAGCAACCAACTACAACTTAGACATATCAGCAAAAACACTGCACGCTCTCCTTAAAGACATAAACCTAAAAGACACATACAGAGACAAACACAAGCCTGGCTCACATTTTACATGGCACTCAGACAAAGGCATCACTAAATCACGTATTGATTTCATCTTCTGCAACAAAAACATCAACACCACACAAGACAATAAACGAAAGGTAGGAGGCGCACTCAAAAGGATCAAGAAGGCAATGTTATTGTTCAAAAAAGTTCTCTTCTTTATTTCGGTAATTATACCAGATGAAACAGCCAACGCGTTTCGTTACAATGCGTAACTTCGTCAGGGCTTAAAAAATTGTGATCCACAGAAGAGTAATGACGATGTGGTAAAGGTGTAAGTTTCGTAAATACTGCTTATCTTAAGTAGTTAATCTCCTATCGCTTAGCTCCAAATAGCGGGTAATATCGGAGGGCTCCAAGGTTTTATATGTCACCTTATAATTGTAAGTGGCATCCACAAGTTCGTAACGGCATTAGCGTCCCTGCATAATAACGGGGATAACCGATACCACATCCTTCTCAGACCACTCCTTGATAACCGCCACCTACCAGATACAAGCAAACACGAAAAGAGGGAAAGGGTATTGGAAACTGAATGTTGCCCTCCTCCAAGAAGAAAGCACACTGAAGGATTTTGAGGCAATATACAAAGACCTAAGAGACAACAAACTACATCACACATCCATGGCAGACTGGTGGGTGCAAACAAACAACATATAGCCACCCATTTCAAAACCATAGGGAGAGAAAGAAGCGCACAAAAGGCAGAACAATTTGACATCCTGCAAGATAGAATAGCTCTCCTTCACAAGTTAGATGGCCTAGAGAGGAAAATACAACACGAAATGACAAAGGCAAAACAATAAATGAACACATGGTTAGAAGAAAAAGGGAAGGAGACTATCTACAACGCCAGAATAAAACACTATGAAGAGGGAGAAAAATGCACCTCCTTTTTGCTTAGGAATAAAACACAAGTTCACAAAGAAATTCAGGAGCTGATAGACGAGGAAGAGGAAAGTCAGGAAGGGACAGAAAAATATAAACAAGTGGCAAGAATGTTTTATGAAAAACTGTACCAAAGAGGAAATGAAAGCCAGGATTTAATTTCACAACATGCTGACTTAATTAAAAACTGTTGGTAATCTAATGAAAGTGATTTTATGAAGAAAGAGCTCACAGGGGAAGAGTTCTTGCAAGCTCTACAGAAATGTAACAAGCTATCTAGCCCATGGGTGGATGGGCTCCCATGGGATATCTACAAAGTTTGCCTGCCTATCATAGCCACCGATGTAATAGAAATGTTCAATAAATGTGTATGGAACAACTCCATCCCAGACGGTTTTTGTCATGGGATAATATCTCTGATACACAAAAAAGTACCAGAAAAAAACATTGGTAACTGGAGATCAATCTCCCTTTTAAACGTGAACTACAAGCTTTTCAAAAAGGTTCTAGCCAACAGGATGAAGAAAGTATTACGAACCGTAATACACGAAGATCAAACCTGCGCAGCCCAGGCAGACAAATCTGGGACAACCTTATAACACTGAGGGATAGAATCGGGTCAGCCAAAGACAGGAAAGAAGCAGTCGGCATCCTTGCAATAGACTTCAATAAAGCCTTTGACAGAGTAGCACACTCTTTCCTCCTACAAGGACTGAAGAAGATGGGGTTCCCCCACGTCTTCATACAAACAATTGAAATGCTATCTACAAACGCAACTAGCTGTGTAAATATAAATGGATCACTGTCTATCCCCTTTTGCATCCAGACAGGAGTACGTCAAGGCTGCCCCCTATCCCCAGCCCTCGTCATATGTGCCCTGGAACCTTTACTGATACAAATCAGAAAAGACAAACTCATCAGAGGGACACTATTACCAGGAGCCAAAGGGCTGGAGGCCAAATGCATTGCTTGCATGGACGACCTCACAGTAATCTGCAAAACACCACAAGCAGTGAGGAGAACTATTTTGCATGTACAAATCTTCAGCCAAGCATCCGGACTAACCCTAAACGAGGCGAAAACAACAGTTCTCACCAAGGGCCAATGGGGCAACCTAACCAAGCTACCCGTCAAGACCACCACAGAGCCCACCACAATCTTAGGTATCCACTTCTCCCAAGACACAAAGGGGGAAAAAACGGACAAGAAGCAACAAAACAAACAAACTAGACCTCTAGGGCACAAGAAAGCTAAACCTGGAAGGGAAAATCTTGGTCACAAAAGCTGATGTACTACCAATCCTTTTATACATAGCTGTGGTTTACCTCCAACCAAAGCCATGCCATAAAAACTGAACAGGCTACTTTTAGTATTAAATCTTTTTTATTGAGCTACAAAAAAGAACGTTGCATCTTATACAGCCATCTGCACCAGCCCGAGCACGAGGCGGTCAAAGACAGTTCCACTGTGTATACATGACTATCGGGAGCACCGACCGCTAGGATTAACACAGCAAGCCGCCTACAACCCATCCGGGCCGGCCGCGTCATAAGGATTGCAATGCAGGTGTAAATGGCGCTGATAATGAAGCAGGGATGAACAGAGAGAACAAAAGAAAGAAAAAACAAACCCTCCTCTCCCACCCTCCTCCCACAACCACCCCTCTCCTTGTCCACAGAGCAAGAACGAAAACCATAGTTGGTCAACTCTCTAGTGTGCGTCATCAAGTGTAGCGCTTGCGTTTGCGCGGCTGCGTCTTAGGTTCCGGAAGCGGGGTGTCCGCAAGATGCAGCAGTCGTAAGTAGCGGGGCTACTCCAGTCAGCAGGGTCAGAAACGGCCGCCAGAGCGCTGCAAATTCTGCCCCTTTCCCTGCCTTAGCCAACGACAGCTTCTCCGTTCCCAGGATCGCCCAAAGCCTATGTTGCCAGCCCAGTTGCAGTGGGGGTTGGACGGCTCTCCAATGTGCTACAACATTCTGTACGGCTGCCCCTAGTGATAACGCAATAAGCCTCCCTCTCCAGGATTTCAAGGGGTACATCAGGGCGTTAGGAAGGCCCAGCAGGACATAGGCCAGGAATCTAGGTAGTTGAGTGTCTAGGTGTGAGTCTATCAAATCCAGGATTGGGGTCCAGTAAGGCTGGAGCCAGGCACAGCTCCAAAGCAGGTGTTCTAATGTTCCGAGTTCCCCACACCCTCTCTGTTGGACAGGCCTCGTGCAAGGCCCGCTCCCTCCCCGCATGATAGGGACCGGACACCGGCTCTCCCTGTATCCTCAGAAGGAACCATCCCGGCAACCCACCGAGGCAACCCGCAACCCGTCCCCAACGGGACGCCTGCTCCCGAACACCCCCGTATCGGCTGGCCCGGGCCTCCATCAGCACCATTGCCCCGGCCCAGCCGCCATCTTGGACACTACATCACGAGGCCGCGTAGCCTCGGCTCGACCCCAACCCTGGGCCTGGCCAGGCCCCGACATCGAGGCACCACCATCCACCCAGGAGGTGAAGAGACCACTTGGCAGGTCAATGGGAGAAAGGAGTGTCGATGGCTCTCCCCCGCCAGGTGCCGATTGCCCCCAGCCTCCCCGGGTGCTGGCTCCACCCCCCTGCTGGGTGTCTGGACTCCCTCATCCCGGACCTCCCGACCTCCAAGCGCGAGGGTCCGGACATCAAAGGAGACCAGACCTATAACTGGGGCCGCTCCAGAGCAGTAAGGCAGTTGTATCCTGGAGTCAAGAGACACCTTGAAGAACTCATCCCTGACGGACTGCTGGCGCTGCCGCAGCCTTGCCTTGTGAACCCTCTCCGAAGCCTGCTGGCGCTGCTGCGGCCCTCTGCAACGTGCATCTTCGTCTGGACCTGCTGGCGCTGCCGTGGCCCATCCTTGTGAATCATCGCTCTTGCCTGCTGGCGCTGCCGCGGCCTTCTGCAACGTGAAGTCATCCTAGCCTGCTGGCGCTGCGGCGGCCCTCCTTGCCGAGAACTATCATCCTAGCCTGCTGGCGCTGCCGCGGCCCTCCTTGCCGAGAACTATCATCCTAGCCTGCTGGCGCTGCGGCGGCCCTCCTTGCCGAGAACTATCATCCTAGCCTGCTGGCGCTGCCGCGGCCCGACCTTACGGACCCCTGAGCTCGAGGATTGTGAGCTCCTTCTGGCCGCCCCTGTACCGGACCGGTACCAAGACTGTCCCGCTACCCCTTACCTTGCAGAGACTAGAATTGGGAGGATCCTCGTGTCCTGCCCCCACTGTATCGTTGTTAACCTTGCCTCAAGAATCCTATATAAAGTGTGTAGATCGCATCCTTTTGTGGTGTCCATTTGTGGGGGGGAAGTTACTTCGCCGGAGACGGCCCTCACCGGAGGCCTCTCCCCCAGTACTCGGCCGACCCTCTGGGTCTCCGTCTAACATTGGTGGCCAGCGGCGCGATCCGAACCAACGCGTAATCGTACAGAGAGTAACTCACCCCACGACTCAACCACAATGACAACAAAAGAGAGCGGAACCACAGAAAAATTCCAGATGGAGAAACTAGAAGAGTACAACCACAGAGAACTAAAGCAATTCTGCATAGAACTAGGCATTGCTACCACAGGACTGAGCACGAAAGAGGACTTCAAAAAGGCCCTGGAATCTTGGGCAGAGACGGGTACGGCCGTACCCCAAAACCAAAGCCTCGAGGCACCGGAAACGAGCACCCCTCCGACGGAAGAAAGAAGATTGGGTCTCTCCCCAGAGGAGATCCGAGAACGGGAAAAAAGCAGGCTCCATGAATTGGAGCTGGCTAAACTTCGTTTGGATGGAGAACTGAAATTGGCGGAACAAAAAATAACGTTGGAACACTTGCGGCTCCGAGAGGAGCGGGAAGAGAAACAAAGACAGAGAGAGTTAGAAGAGAAAAAGCTAGCCTACGAACATGAGCGCAACCTAAAAGAAATAGAGCTTCGGAAACAAAACAAAGATCTCGGGGTTCCCGAGCGCCCGAACACTCCTGCCACTACAGACCCTAAAGTCCACATCCCCAAGGATGTCGTCAGAGAGTATTACCGGAACGATGATATCCAGCAATGGTTCAAAGTCTATGAGGTAGCCATGACCTCCCACCGGATTCCCCGGAGCAACTGGGGAGACGGGTTATGGGGGAGGTTCGTCAACGAAGGGCGAGACGCCCTGCTGCAACTCCCGGACCATCAGATGACATCCTACGACCACATGAAAGCCGCCCTCCTCACTCGATACGGACTCACGCCCGAGATGTACCGCCAGCGGTTCCGCGACTGCAAACAGATCCCGGGTACAACTTGGGTGGAGTACGTAAACTTCTTCAGCCGAGCATTCGAGGGGTGGATCAAGGGCAGCAAGGTGACCACTTACGAGCAACTCTTTGACCTTATTGTGTGGGAGCACCTTTCTAACAATTGCTTTGTCGAGCTCAGGCAGCACCTCCTCGACAGTAAACTGACTGAACCTCGGCAACTCGCCGCCGAAGCTGACCGATGGGAAAGCACCCGAGTTGCCCAAAACGGGCCCAGCGAACCGAACAGAACCAACCAAGGACCCCATCGCCCCCGAGGGGGAGGAGGAGGCCAGGGTCGGGGCAGAGACGCCGTCCCGGTGGCTCCCGCCAGCAACACCCCGCCCCCGGCCGGCAGGGGAAACCCCCCGATGCGTCCAGGGTTCCGGGCCAACGTTACTTGCCACCGATGCCAGCGACCCGGCCACTACGCCAATGATCCTAATTGCCCGAAGAACCAGAACCCTATGCCCCGCCAGGTCGCTGCCGCCGCCCTGGGGAAAGAGCAAACCCCAGAAGACCCTGAGGAGTACGAGGCCGACCAGCCCGAGTGGGAACCAGCCGCCATGTCCCTGGTCTGCCTCGGGGAAAGGGACATGATCCCGCGGGCCCCCCTACCCGCCAATATGCAGAAATACAGCCAGTGGGTCAACATTAATGGGCGCCGGGCTGAAGCCCTACGCGACACCGGGGCCAGTGTGACGGCAGTCCGCTGTCATCTGGTGACCCCGGATCAGATCTTGCCAAACATCCTTTGCCCCGTCCGGTCAGCCGACAACTCAGAAAGCCTGTGTCGGATGGCCTGCGTCCCCTTCAAATGGGGAGGAGTGTCCGGAATGTTGAAAGTGACTGTCCGCGATGATGCACCTGTGGACTGCCTCCTGGGGAACGACCTCGAGAGTTCCCCCTGGGCAGCCGTCGAAAGAAGAGAGCACCTGGGGATGTTGGGCCTCCCTGAAGGGGCCTGGGTAACGACCCGATCCATGACCGCCCGCGCCATCCCCAGTCCCAAAGAACCAGAATGGCCAGAGCCTCCTCCCCCAATCGTCCCAGAGGGAGCCACCCTGAGGGCCAATCCCCCCCAACACAACGAAGAAGGGCCCGTTCGACTCCAGGACCTTCCCGAACTGGCCCAGTGGCGTCAAGAGGGTGGTCCCACCCAGGAACAATTCCGACAAGAGCAGAGAACCTGTCCCTCCCTCGAGGGACTCCGGCAGCAAGCCCTCGCCCAGAGCACAGGAGACACCTCAGGGGCCCACTGGATTTATTGGGACAATGACCTGCTCTACAGTGAGCAAAGAATTGCCGAGCTGGGGGCCAGTCGGGTGCTGGTAGTACCCCTCCGCTTCAGAGACTTCCTTTTGAACTTGGCACATGATGTCCCCCTCGCTGGGCACTTGGGGCAAGACAAAACGTACAACCGCCTAGTAACTCACTTCTACTGGCCCAAAATGCGAAATGATGTCTCCAACCACTGCCGGGCCTGCCCCACCTGCCAGGCCAGCGGGAAGAGCGGCCGAAAGATCAAAGCACCCTTGCAACCCTTTCCCGTCGTCACCACCCCGTTCGAACGGGTGGGAATAGACATTGTGGGGCCCTTGGACCCCCGAACGGCACAGGGGCACCGGTTCATCCTGGTCCTGGTGGACCACGCCACCGGCTATCCCGAGGCCATTCCCCTTCGAACCGTGACAGCGCCTGTGGTAGGCCGAGCCCTGATGGGGATCTTCTCTCGAGTGGGCTTCCCCCGGGAAGTTGTCAGCGACAGGGGCACAAACTTTATCTCGAAGTACATGAGGTCTCTCTGGCAACAGTGCGGGGTCACCTACAAATTCACGACCCCTTATCACCCGCAAGGAAATGGACTGGTCGAGCGGTTTAACCGCACTCTCAAGGGAATGATCATGGGCCTGGAAGAGCCCCTACGTCGCCAATGGGACGTGCTGCTCCCGTGCCTCCTATTCGCCTATCGAGAAGTCCCCCAGAAATCCCTCGGCTTCAGCCCCTTTGAGCTCCTGTACGGACACCCCATCCGGGGTCCCCTCAGCCTGGTCAAGGAAGGATGGGAGATGGCCCCCCCAGAAGACTCCTCCAGATGTGTATAAATATCTCCTGACCCTCCGCAACCAGACCCGGCGATTCAGGGAGCTCGCCAAAGCCAACCTTGAGGCCAGCCAGGAGGACATGAAGAAATGGTACGATCAGCATGCCTCCTCCATCGAGTTCGAACCGGGACAACAAGTCTGGGTGATGTCTCCGGTCGATCCCTGTGCCCTGCAGGACAAATGGACAGGACCCTTCAAGGTAATAGAGCGCAAGGGCCCCGTCACCTACCTGATCGACATGGAGTCCCCCCGGAACCCCCTCAGGGTCCTCCACGCCAACAGACTCAAACCCCACTTCGTACGCTCGGAACTCAGCCTACTGATGGCAACAGATAGTGGGACGGAAGAAGACTCCAAGCCTCTCCCTGACCTACTGAGGACCCGTGAACAGGATGGCTCAGTGGAAGGGGTCAGACTCTCCGACGCTTTGGCCCCGGAGCAACGCCAAGACTGCCGAGCTCTCCTGCTACAATTTGCAAACCTGTTCTCCCTCACCCCCGGGGTCACCCCCTGGTGCCTTCACGACGTGGACACCGGGGATAGTCCACCTACTCGACACAGGGCGTACCGGGTGCCAGATCGGGTGCGCACCTGCATCCAGAACGAAGTCACCAAAATGCTAGCGTTAGGAGTGATCGAGCCATCCGACAGCCCCTGGGCCAGCCCAGTCGTACTGGTCCCCAAGGCTGCCGCCCCAGGCGCTGCCCCCGAGCTCCGGTTCTGTGTGGACTATCGGGGCCTGAACGCCGTTACCAGAACCGACGCTCACCCCATCCCCCGGGCGGATGAGCTGGTTGACCGCATGGTGGCTGCCCGCTACCTGAGCATCTTCGATCTAACAGCGGGCTACTGGCAAATCGGCCTCACCCCCAGGGCCCAAGAACGATCCGCCTTCTCTACCCCGGATGGCCACTACCACTTCAAAGTGATGCCATTCGGCATGAAAAACACTCCAGCTACCTTCCAACGACTCGTGAACCAGGTACTGGCGGGCCTCGAAGAATTCAGCGCCGCCTACCTGGACGATATTGCTGTGTACAGCCGCCACTGGGCTGACCACCTCCACCACCTCCGAGAAGTCCTGCACGCCCTCCAGCAGGCCGGCCTCACCATCAAAGCCAGCAAATGCCAGATTGGCCAGGGGTCCGTGACCTACCTCGGACACCAAGTGGGGAGTGGTCTGGTGGCCCCCCTTCAGCTCAAGATCGCTGCCATCCAGTCCTGGCAACCACCTGTCACCCAAACCGAGGTCCGAGCCTTCCTGGGGCTCACCGGATACTACCGGCGGTTTGTAAAGGACTATGGCAGCATTGTGGGGCCCCTCACAGAACTCACATCCAAGAAAACCCCCAAAACAGTCAACTGGACTCCGGACTGTCAAGCGGCCTTCGAGAAGTTGAAGACCGCCATGTGCACAGCCCCCGTGCTCCAGGCCCCCGACTACAGCCGGGAATTCATAGTCCAGACGGACGCCTCAGATCATGGCGTTGGGGCAGTCCTCTCTCAACTCAACGCCGAGGGAGTCGATCAGCCAGTGGCCTTCATCAGCCGACGCCTGCTAGCTCGAGAACAGCGTTGGAGCACCATCGAGCGGGAGGCCTTCGCAGTGGTATGGGCCCTCAAGAAACTCCGGCCCTACCTCTTCGGTACTCACTTCAGGGTACAGACAGACCACCGACCCCTGCAGTGGCTGATGCAAATGCGGGGGGAGAACCCAAAACTGTTGCGATGGTCCATCTCCTTACAGGGGATGGACTTCACTGTGGAGCATCGTCCTGGCCAGGACCACGCCAATGCGGACGGCCTGTCACGCTTTTTCCGCCTCGGCGAGGAGAGTACCCAAGAGGATGGGTGACTCTACCTGCCTTCAGCTGGGGGGGACGCATGTTGGACAGGCCTCGTGGAAGGCCCGCTCCCTCCCCGCATGATAGGGCCCAGACACCGGCTCTCCCTGTATCCTCAGAAGGAACCATCCCGGCAACCCACCGAGGCAACCCGCAACCCGTCCCCAACGGGACGCCTGCTCCCGAACAACCCCGTATCGGCTGGCCCGGGCCTCCATCAGCACCATTGTCCCGGCCCAGCCGCCATCTTGGACACTACATCACGAGGCCGTGTAGCCTCGGCTCGACCCCAACACTGGGCCTGGCCAGGCCCCGACATCGAGGCACCACCATCCACCCAGGAGGTGAAGAGACCACTTGGCAGGTCAATGGGAGAAAGGAGTGTCGATGGCTCTCCCCCGCCAGGTGCCGATCGCCCCCAGCCTCCCCGGGCGCTGGCTCCACCCCCCTGCTGGGTGTCTGGACTCCCTCATCCCGGACCTCCCGACCTCCAAGCGCGAGGGTCCGGACATCAAAGGAGACCAGACCTATAACTGGGGCCGCTCCAGAGCAGGAAGGCAGTTGTATCCTGGAGTCGAGAGACACCTTGAAGAACTCATCCCTGACGGACTGCTGGCGCTGCCGCAGCCTTGCCTTGTGAACCCTCTCCGAAGCCTGCTGGCGCTGCCGCGGCCCTCTGCAACGTGCATCTTTGTCTGGACCTGCTGGCGCTGCCGCGGCCCATCCTTGTGAATCATCGCTCTTGCCTGCTGGCGCTGCCGCGGCCTTCTGCAACGTGAAGTCATCCTAACCTGCTGGCGCTGCCGCGGCCCTCCTTGCCGAGAACTATCATCCTAGCCTGCTGGCGCTGCCGCGGCCCTCCTTGCCGAGAACTATCATCCTAGCCTGCTGGCGCTGCCGCGGCCCGACCTTACGGACCCCTGAGCTCGAGGATTGTGAGCTCTTTCTGGCCGCCCCTGTACTGGACCGGTACCAAGACTGTCCCGTTACCCCTTACCTTGCAGAGACTAGAATTGGGAGGATCCTCGTGTCCTGCCCCCACTGTATCGTTGACAACCTTGCCTCAAGAATCCTATATAAAGTGTGTAGATCGCATCCTTTTGTGGTGTCCATTTGTGGGGGGGAAGTTACTTGTCTGTACGATCGCCGGAGACGGCCCTCACCGGAGGCCTCTCCCCCAGTACTCGGCCGACCCTCTGGGTCTCCGTCTAACACTCTCCAACAGCGGTCGCTAACCAGGGGGTCCCATCGATGTAGCCGTTTGGGTGTATGGTACCAGTAGGTGGAAACTTTGGTCATGATTTTGGTGAGGCCTGTGTGGTACGCCGAGTGCCTGGCTCTCTAATAAACCCCCTCCCATTCCTTCCATGTGAGTTGTCGCCCCAGGTCCCTCTCCCATCTGACCCTCCCAGCGTTGTAGGTATGTATGTTAGTGAGGAGCAGGTGCTGGTAGAGGTCTGAAATCAGCTTTTTGTCAGATGTGCGTGTCAACAGCCACTTCTCGTATGGGGTGAGTTGGAGATGTGCCCCGGGTTGGATCGATGGTTGTAGAACCCAGTGTCGGACCTGCAGGTAGGGCAACGATCTGTCTCGGGAACACCATAGTCCTCTTTCACCTTCTGGAAAGGGAGAATGCCTTTGAGGTCGAACATATGTCCCACGTTTCTGCAAGGAGTCCCCCTCCAGGTTGCATGGGCCCGAGAGTCGAGGCCAGGTGTGAAGTCAGGATTGTCGAAGATCGGTGTCATCGGTGAGGGGAAGGAGGTGAGACCCCATGCCACGGCCAAAAACGGGATGCCCTGGAGTGGACGGCCCACCACCGCCTGGTCTTGAAAGAGCCAGTGTTTGCCTGATTCTAGTTGGTGCCATTCCACTAATGTGCGCAGCTGCGTCACCTGGAAGTATAGCGTGAGATCTGGCACGCCTACACCACCATGTTCAGGGGGGAGCATGGCAATCGCATGTTTAAACCGCGGACGTCGACCGTTCCAAACAAAGCGCTCCAAATCCGATTGTGCCTTCTGAGGCCACCCTGCCGGTGGATGTAAAGGGAGGGTCTGGAATACATAAAGAATCTGGGGCAGCAGGGTCATCTTGGCGGCTGCGATCCGGCAGAGCCAGGATAAGGTGAGGTGTTTCCACCTCCTGAGATTGTCCCGGAGTCTAGCGTAGTTGGCCTCCGCGGTGGTCTGCACCGTCGGCGCCAACAGGACTCCTAAGTAAGGGATGGCGGTCTCCGACCACTGTAGATCGAATTCTGCCTTGGCGTCCTCCAATACCTCCGGTGACAGTGATACATTCAGGGCCTCTGATTTCTCCACATTGATCTTAAAGCCCGACGCAAGCACAAAGGTGTGAAGCTCTATAAAGAGAGCCCGGAGGGACTGCATCGGGTTGGTCAGGGATAGTAAGATATCAACAGCGTATAGACTGATCTTTTGCGTGTCTCAGCCAAAGGGGACGCCAGAAATGAGGCCATGTTGCCTCACTACCTGCGCCAGCGGCTCCATATAGAGCGCGAACAGGAGGGGAGAGAGTGGGCACCCCTGTCTGGTCCCCTCTGCCAATTTCAAACCGCGGGGAGGTGTGGCCGTTAACCCGGACTGCAGCATTAGGTTGGCGATAACAATTAAATATACGGTTGCGAAGGGTCTCTCCTACTCCGAAGCGCTGTAGCACCAGGTCTAGATAGGGCCACTGCACCCTATCAAATGCCTTCTCCGCATCCATGGTGAGGAGGATACAGCCCGGCCTCGTCCGCGACCCGGCCTCGATGAGGTGAAGGACCCGCCTGGTATTGTCGTTCATTTGCCGTTGTGGGATGAAGCCCGCCTGATCAGGCTCCACTAGTTGCTGCATATACGGTGCTAGTAGATCTGCAAGGATGCCGGTATAGAGCTTCAGATCGATATTCAATAGGGAGATCGGCCGGTACGAGCTGCAACGGGCGGGATTCCGCCCGGGTTTGGGAATTACTGAGATGGCCGCTTCTAGGAGGTCGGGGGGGATGGCACCAGGCTGATCGAATGTGTTGAAGAGGTCACGTAGCAGGGGGGCCACTTGCGGGCAAAAGGTCTTATAAAAGTCCGCCGTGTAGCCATCCGCACCTGGGGATTTCCCCAATTTAAGGCGAGAAATCGCCAATATGACCTCCTCGAGGCCTATATGGCGATCGAGAAACGCCGCCTGCGCCTCGTTCAGGGATGGGAGGGCTGTGCCCTGCAGGTAGTCATGGCCATCTTGTGGGTCGAGATGGTCAGCGGTGTAGAGAGCAGCGTAATAGTCGCCGAAGGCTGCGGCGATGGCCGCGTCATCGGTGATGGGGGCACCCTGGTCAGGTTGAAGGGTTCGTATATGTTGTCTCTGGCGCTGCTCCCGCAGTCTGCTCGCCAGCAGTTTCCCGCAGCGGTCTCCTCCGGTATAGTACGCATGTCTGAGGCGCATGGTGGCGTATTCCGCCACGTCCTGGTCCAGGGCAGCCAGCATTTTCCTTTCGGTGCATAGTTGGCGCCACGCCAGTGCTGCCCCGGTGCGATGATGCATCTGTTCCAGTTCCGCCAATCGTTGAGTGAGTTCGGCTCTTTTCTGCACGCGTTCTCCATTATTAGCTGTAGCTATAGCTATAGAGATAAATTCACTGCGGAGGACCGCTTTAAGGGCCGCCCTTTGTGTGGCTTTAGATGCATCCTCAATGGCGTTGTGCATAAGGAACTGAGCGAGCGCTGTTCTAATCCTCTCCAGCGTGGCCGGAGTCTGTAAGAGGCTGTCTCGCAGTCTCCAGTGCCTCTGGGGAACGGGTGCGGCCGTGACGAGAAAGGACGCCACTACCGGCGAATGATCAGACAAAGAGGCCGGGAGTATCTCCACATCTTGTGCCTGAGGGATCAGTTGGGAAGAACACAAAAAATAATCAAGCCGCGCATGCGTTTTGTGGGCCGCTGAGTAGTACGTGTACGCCGTTGCGTGTGAGTGAGCATGCCTCCATAGATCAACGAGATCTAAGTCCGAAATGTGAGTGTGTCCCGTTGCTGACAGTGCCCCCACCTGACCGGACCTCTGGCCAGAGCGGTCCGCAGTGTTGTGAAACACGAGATTAAGATCACCCCCGAGTAGTAAGTGTGGATGTGTAGTGGCTATGGCCGCTTCTAGAGCAGTGTGCAGAAAGTTCTCTTGACCTGCATTGGGAGCGTATACAGTTCCCACTAAAAACGGTTGGCCCGCTACTTGGAAGCGATGGACGAGTAACCTACCCCTGATCTCAGCCTCCTTCTGCAGGACCCTCCCCCCAAAGGATTTGGCTACTAGTATCGCTACCCCGGCTACCTTTTTATGGGCAAAGGAAAAAAACTGCCAAGGAAAGGATCGGGACTTGAGTCTATGCTGATCTCTAGGCACCAAATGTGTTTCCTGTAAGAGGCAAATGTCTGCTTTCGAATGTTCCAGGAAGGATAGGACCGCTTTGCGCTTGACAGGGTTATTAAGCCCTCTCACGTTGAGCGAGAGAACTGTCAAGGGATGTGTCATTGTAAGTGGTCTGCGGGATTAGCTAAGCGCGCGCCGGGCCTGCAAAAGTCTGTAGTGGGGTCATCCCCCGTCCTACGTGGACCGGCCTATGGATCCAGAGTGTGGACTCAGAATTCCGTGGACAAGGAGTCAAGTCAAGTCAAGTCAGAGAATTTATATAGCGCACTACATACCCAGAGGGTCTCAAGGCGCTTAGAAAGGGGAGGAGGATTACTTGTCAAATATCCACGTTTTAAGTTGCTTTCTGAATGCTAGGTGGTTCTGGGTAAGGCGAAGGTAAGCGGGGAGTGAGTTCCATGTTTTAGCAGCCAGGTATGAGAAGGATCTGCCTCCCATGGTGGTCTTGTTGATGCGAGGTACAGTGGCGAGGGCTTGGCTGGAAGAACGTAGTTGGCGGGAGGGGGTGTAGAAGGACAGTCGTGAGTTGAGGCATTCTGGTCCGATGTCGTAGAGTGATTTGTGTGCGTGGGTTAGCAGTCGGAAAGTGATCCTCTTATTGACGGGTAGCCAGTGGAGGTCTTTAAGGTGACCAGAGATGTGTTCGTTGCGTGGGATGTCTAATATGATCCTGGCTGAGGCGTTTTGGATTCGTTGGAGTTTCTTCTGGAGTTTAGCGGTAGTGCCTGCGTAGAGGGTGTTTCCGTAGTCCAGTCGGCTCGTGACCAGAGCATGGGTGACTGTTTTCCTTGTTTCGGTGGGGATCCAGCGAAATGTTTTTCTGAGCATGCGAAGAATGTTGAAGCAGGAAGAGGATACGGCGCTGACTTGTCTGTTCATTGAGAGTGAAGAATCCAGGATGACGCCAAGGTTCCGTGCGTGGTCTGTCGGGATGGGTGCTTTTCCGAGGGCTTCCGGCCACCAGGAGTCGTCCCATGCAGAGGGGGATGTACCTAAGATGAGGACTTCTGTTTCAGTTTCAGACGGCTTTGTTTCATCCATTCGGCAACTTCTTTCATTCCTTCGTGTAGGTTAGTTTTGGCGGTGCTGGGGTCATTGGTGAGAGAAAGGATTAGTTGAGTGTCATCCGCGTAAGAGATGATGTTGAGGTTGTGTTGGCGGGCGATGGCCGCGAGGGGGCTCATGTATACGTTGAAGAGGGTGGGGCTGAGTGAGGATCCTTGTGGTATGTCACAGATGACTTCAGTGGCCTCGGACTTGAATGGTGGGAGGCGGAATCTCTGGGTTCTTCCGGTGAGGAACGAGGTGATCCATTCAAGTGCTTTTCCTTGGATTCCGATGTTATTGAGGCGTTGTAAAAGGGTGCTGTGGCAGACTGTGTCGAATGCTGCAGAGAGGTCGAGGAGGATGAGGGCGACTGTGTCTCCATTGTCCAGTAGAGTTCGAATGTCGTCTGTTGCTGCGATGAGGGCGGTCTCAGTGCTGTGTTTTGCTCGGAAGCCAGATTGTGAGGAGTCGAGGGATTTGTTGGCTTAGAGGAAGGCGGCGAGCTGGTTGTTGACAGCTTTCTCGATGACTTTGGCCGGGAATCGAAGGAGCGAGATGGGGCGGTAATTTTTGAGTTCGGTGGGGTCCGCTGTGGGTTTTTTCAGAAGGGCGGTGAGTTCAGCGTGTTTCCAGTCTTCCGGGAAGGTGGCGGAGTTGAAGGAGCAGTTGATGACGTCTCGGAGGTGCGGTGCTATGACGGAGTCTGCTTTGTTGAAGATGTGGTGAGGACATGGGTCTGTGGGGGATCCTGAGTGGATGGAATTCATCAGGCGGATTGTGTCCTCAGTGGAGATTGGGTTCCAGTCGTTAAGGGTGTTCACGGGGGGAGAATGTTCAGCAATGGGTAGGGTGGGTTGGTTTCCGGGTTGTTTGTCGAAGCTGTTGTGGATGTCTGCAATCTTGTTGTGGAAGAATGAGGCTAGGGAGTCGCAGAGGGCTTGAGAGGGGGTGATGTCGTTGGAGTTGGCCGAGGGATTGGAAAATTCCTTGACGATGTTGAAAAGTTCCTTGCTGTTGTGGGCGTTGTTATCAAGTCGATCCTTGAATGCTGTTTTCTTGGCCTTACGGATTAGTTGGTGGTGAGTGCGGGTGGCGTTTTTGAAGGCGTCCTTGGTGCTAGTGGTTGGGTCTTTTTTCCAGGCCTTTTCAAGGGAGCGGCAGAGTTTCTTGGACTTCTTAAGATCATCGTTGAACCATGAGGCCTTTTTGCTGCCAGGTTTGCTTAGACGTTTTTTCAGTGGTGCTAAGGTGTCGGCGGTGTTGGATAACCATAGGGTGAGGTTGGCGGCGGCTTCATTTGCGTTAGAAGAGTGGGCTGGGGTGTTTAGAAGGAGCGATGCGGAGATCTGGTCCGTGGTGATTTTGTTCCAGTTTCTTTGCAGAGTTGGTTGGAGGTGGTTGGTGGGTTTTGGTTTGTTGTAGGTGAAGTGAACGCAGCTGTGGTCAGTCCAGAGGAGATCCGTAGTGTGGCTGAAGGAGACATGATTGCTGGAGGTGAAGATGGGGTCGAGTGTGTGACCTGCGATGTGGGTGGGGGAAGTGACTAGTTGTTTAAGTCCGAGGTTGGCGAGGTTGTCTAAGAGGGTGGCGGTGTTGCGGTCGTTGATCTTTTCAAGGTGAAAGTTGATGTCTCCCAGAAGGATGTAGTCTTTGGAGGGGAGCGCGTGTGGGGTGATGAAGTCTGTGATGTCTTCACTGAATTTTGCGCGGGGTCCTGGTGGTCTGTAGAGGAGGGTGCCTCTGAGTGTGGTCTTGGGGTTGATGTGGATCTGGAAGTGAAGGTGTTCAGAGTTAGCGAGGTTGGCGTCAGAGCTGGTTGAGATGCGGATTGATTTCTTATGGACGATAGCGATTCCTCCTCCTGTGTGGCTGGTACGGTCCTTGCGAGTGATCTTATAGTCTTCAGGGATGGCAATAGTGATGTCTGGGGCGGAGGAAGCGTTCATCCAAGTTTCTGTTAGGAATGCGACGTCTGGAGAGATGGTGTCTAGTAGATTCCATAGGTCAATGGCGTGTCTGTGGACCGATCGAGTGTTGAGAAGGATGCACTTTAGGTGGTTGGGGTCGGGAATCTGTGTTGTGGTCGTAGCGGAGATGTTGTCGGTGCCGATGAATTTGCAGGAGTAGCAAGAGAAAGGTCCATGGGTGTGTCCAGGGGCGGCTTGGACGCAGTTGGGGGCGCGACCGGGGTTAAGGGCTAGGAGGGTGGCGGCATCGTAGGTAATGCGGGGGGGCTGGGAGGGACGGGGGCCAGGGGGTATGGCGCTGGGCGCGGTCCAGGCGTGGACGGGCGTAGACGGGCTTACCTTTGGCGCACCTTCGGCGCGGATTGGGCGCGTGGACGCTGCGCGTGGGGACATTGGCCATAAATGGATGTTGGAGGGGGCGGAGCGTGGGAGGGGCAGCAGCTGGGAGGCGGTGGCGGGAGGAGGGGCGGACCAGGGGAAAACAAACAACAAAATGGAGGGTCAAAGGCTAATGGAGCCAGGGGCAGCAAATACACTACAGCGCCGAGTGTGCAGGACAATTGCAGGTAAATACACAAGCCTCAATGTACCAAAATCAATTCAGCCAGCCTCAGCAAGGTCGCGCTAGCAATTAATTAATTAAATAGAAAATTGCGGCGCTGCGCGAGCAAAGCGCTTCTAGGCTGCGAGGGTCAGTCAAATAAACAAATACCGCTGAAAATGCTTGTTCACAAAACGATACCGCCAGGAGGAGAACCTCCCCTCCCTCCCTCTCTTCCCCCAACACCCCTAGCTCCCAAACTCCCACTGCAGCCTCCCATTCCCCACCCTCCTACCCCGACCCCAACTGTGAGTGAGTCATAAGCGAACATTGTCCCAGGTCCAGTCATCAGTCCAACTGGATCCGTGGTAAAGTGTAGCGTTGACGGGTAGGCAATGGCAACGGCAACCTGTCGGCTCCCCGCCCCCACCCTCTCGCCGCTTGGCGGCTGTGCTCATCAGGGGCCCCAGTCACAATGTCACATGGTGTGCTGGCTGTGTCCTTTGTCACTTCTTGGATAGCGGCTGCGTGTTCCTGTGCCATGGTCTCTGGGTCCGGCTTGCTGACCTTTTTCTTAGGGCGCTTGTGCCTCACTTTTTGCCAGCCGTCTCTAGCACTTGTCGGGGGCGCCGATTGTGACGGGCACGCCAGATTCGTCTCCCGAACCCTCCTCCTTGTGCAGGATGCCCAGTAGGTTATAGGTGTCACTTAGGGATCTGAGCTGCTGCAGGGTCCCTTTCCATTTAAAAATGATGCCAATGTACATATGCCTAGAACCCCTCATGGTGAAAAACAAAGCTCTACTACAAGACATTGGGGAGAAAACTACAGCAAGACAACTGACCACAGACATTGAAAATCAAACAACAATGAACACTATCGCCAACTGACCGGAAAAAAAGACAGCTGAAACGTAGAAACAAGTAAGCTGGAAACGCCTGACCAATGAGCAAAGAGACTTAACCTGGATGGTTGTCCACAAATGCCTCCCCACCAGACAGTTCCAACATCCCAGAGGGATGGCGAGAAAACAAAAATGTCCCAGAGAAAGCTGCCTACACGAAGAAACCACAACTCATCTGATGTGGATCTGCCTATATGCACAGAAACTATGGAAGAAGCTGGGCAAGCTCCTAAAACACATCACCTCCATGACAAACCTACAACATGAGAACATTCCATTCTCTACGGCCTGGTTCTACCCTCCGCAGACAAAGAGACCGCATGAAAAATAATCAACGCAGGGAAAGAAACCCTGTAGCTCTCCACAAACCTATTACTTTTCTCCCACAAACAACTGACCACAATTGAATTATTAAAGTTATGTTTCAATAAAGCAATGATATATGTAATGTATGACATTAAAAATTTAGGCCAGGCGGAAGCTAGCCAAACATGGAAATATAAAGAGTGGGCCAAATGGCTAATTAAAGCATCACAAAAGACCCCCCAACATGGGGTAAGTCTTAATATATTAATGAATCTAGATGGAAACCACCAAGTTCAAGTTCAAGTTCAAGTTTAAAATTTGTATAGCGCACTATTCACCCAGAGGGTCTCAAGGCGCTTGAGGGCGGGGGAGGGGGGGGGGGGGTCGGTACTTTACTTATCGAATATCCAAGTTTTTAGTTGTTTTCCGAAGGAGAGGTGGTTCTGTGTAAGGCGGTGGTGGGTGGGGAGAGAATTCCAGGTCTTGGCCGCTAAGTTGGAGAAGGATCTTCCACCCATGGTGGATCTTTGGATTTGTGGAATTGCGGCAAGGGCTTGATTGGACAATCGAAGTTGGCGGGTGGGGGTGTAAAAGGACAGGCGCGTGTTGAGGTATTCGGGTCCTAGGTCGTAGAGGGCTTTGTGTGCGTGGGTGAGGAGACGGAATGTTATTCTCTTGTTGACGGGGAGCCAGTGGAGGTCTTTCAGGTGAAAGGAAATGTGAGCTTGGCGGGGGACGTCTAGGATGAGTCTGGCTGAGGCGTTTTGGATGCGTTGGAGTTTTTTCCTGTAGTTTGGCTGTGGTTCCGGTGTAAAGGGTGTTTCCGTAGTCCAGTTGGCTTGTGACCAGTGCATGGGTGACCGTCTTTCTTGTTTCGGTGGGGATCCAGCGGAATTTTTTTTTTAGCATACGTAGGATGTTGAAGCATGATGATGATACGGCGTTGACTTGTCTGGTCATCGAGAGGGAGGAGTCTAGGATGAAGCCCAGGTTACGTGCGTGGTCCGTTGGTTTGGGTGCATTTCCCAGGGCCGGTGGCCACCATGAGCCGTCCCAAGCGGAGGAGGATGATCCTAAGATGAGGACTTCCGTTTTGTCCGAGTTCAGTTTTAAACGGCTGTTCTTCATCCACTCGGCTACTTCTTTCATCCCTTTGTGTAGGTTGGTGTTGGCGGTGTTTGGGTCATTGGTGAGGGAGAGGATCAGCTGGGTGTCGTCTGCGTAGGAGATGATGTTGAGGTTGTGTTGGCGAGCGATGAATGCGAGGGGACTCATGTATACGTTGAAGAGGGTGGTGATCCTTGTGGTACGCCGCAGATGACTTCGGTGGCCTCTGATCTAAAAGGGGGGAGGCGGACTCTCTGGGTTCTTCCGGCGAGGAAAGAGATGATCCAGTCCAGTGCTTTTCCTTGTATTCCGACGTTGCTGAGGCGGTGTGTAAGGGTGCTGTGACAGACTGTGTCGAAGGCTGCGGAGAGGTCAAGTAGGATGAGGGCAGCTGTTTCTCCGTTGTCCAGTAGAGTTCGAATGTCATCTGTTGCTGTGATGAGGGCGGTCTCGGTGCTGTGTTTGGCTCGGAAGCCAGACTGCGAAGGGTCGAGGGATTTGTTGGATTCGAGGAAGGCGGCGAGTTGACTGTTGACGGCTTTCTCAATGACTTTGGCGGGGAATGGGAGGAGCGAAATGGGGCGGTAGTTCTTAAGTTCAGTGGGGTCTGCTGTGGGTTTCTTCAGGAGGGCGCTGAGTTCGGCATGTTTCCAGCTTTCCGGGAAGGTAGCGGAGTTGAGGGAGCAGCTGATGACTTCTCGGAGATGGGGTGCAATAATGGAGTCTGCTTTGTTGAAAATGTAGTGGGGACATGGGTCGGTTGGCGATCCTGAGTGAATGGTGTTCGTCAGGCGGATGGTGTCTTCAGTGGTGATTGGGTTCCAGGCGTAAAGGTTGTTGGAGGGGGTTTTTAGTTCGGAGGTGGGTGGGGTGGATTGGTCTCAAAAGCTGTTATGTATGTCAGTGGTTTTGTTGTGGAAGAATGAGGCTAGAGAGTCGCAGAGGTCTTGGGAGGGAGTGATGTCGTTGGTGCCGGCGGTGGGGTTGGTAAACTCTTTGACGATGTTGAATAGTTCCTTGCTGTTGTGGGCGTTGTTGTCGAGTCGATCTTTTGAATGCTGATTTCTTGGTGGATCGGATCAGTTGGTGGTGTTTGCGGATGGCGTTCTTGAAGGTAGCTAGGTTGTCAGTGGTTGGGTTTTTCGCCAGGCTTTTTTGAGGGTGCGACAGATCTTCTTGGTTTTCTTAAGGTCATCATTGAACCAGGGGGCTTTTTTGCTGCCCTGCTTAATTTGATGGTTTTTCAAGGGTGCTAATTCATCCGCGCTGTGGGTGATCCATTGTGTGAGGTTGGTGGCTGCTTGGTTTGGGTCCGAAGATTTGGCAGGAAGGTTTTGGTGGAGCGATGTGAAGAGCTGGTCGGTGGTAATTTTGTTCCAGTTTCTGCGGGGAATTGGTTGTGGGTGGGTGTGGGTCGTAGTCTTTTTGTAGTTGAAGTGAACGCAGCTGTGGTCCGTCCAATGGAGAGCTGTGATTGAAGGAGATGTGCTTGCTGGAGGTGAAGATAGGGTCGAGCGTGTGCCCGGCATAGTGGGTGGGGCTGTCAACAAGTTGTTTGAGTCCGAGATTGGCGAGGTTGTCCAGAAGGGTGGTGGTGTTGCTGTCGTTGTTCTTTTCCAGGTGGCAGTTGAGGTCTCCCAGTAGAATGTATTCCTCGGAGGGGAGGGCGTGTGGGCTGATGAAGTCAGTGATGTCTTCGCTGAATTGTGTGCGGGGTCCTGGTGGCCTGTAGATGAGGGTGCCTCTGAGTGTGGTCTTGGGGTCGGTGTGGATCTGGAAGTGAAGGTGTTCGGCGGCTGCGAGGTTATCGTCGGAACTGGTCTTGATGTGGATGGTGTTTTTATAGACGATGGCGATGCCTCCTCCTGTTTGGTTGATGCGGTCATTTCGGATGATCTTGTAGCCGTCCGGGATGGCTATGGCGATGTCGGGTGCTGATGAGGCGTTCATCCAGGTTTCTGTAAGAAAGGCGACGTCCGGCGAAGTGGTGTCGAGTAGGTTCCATAGTTCAATGGCGTGTCTGTGGACTGAACGGGTGTTGAGCAGGATGCACTTCAGGTGGTTAGTGTCGGAGTTCTGTTTGGAGTTTGTCGATTTGGTGTGGGTCCTGATGCAGTCGAACTTGCAGGAGTGGCAGGTGAAGGGTCCATGGGTGTGTCCTGGTGCAGCTTGGTAGCAGTCTGGGAGGCGGCCGGGGTTAAGTGCTGAGAGGGTGGTGGCGTTGTACGTTATGCGGGTGGAGTGGGTTTTACGGGGGCAGGGGGTCTGGCGCTGGGCGCGGTCCAGGCGCGGACGGGCGTAGACGGGCTTACCATTGGCGCACCTTCGGCGCGCATAGGGCGTGTCCGCTGCGCGTGGACGCTGCGCGTAAGTGCATCTGTCATTAGTAGAAAGTGGTGGGGGCCGGAGCAAGGGAGGAGTAGCTGGGAGGCGGGAGCGGGGTGGAGGGCCGGGCGCTACGATACCAGATTCAGAGCAGGGAGAAGCGTGAGGAGCGACCGCTTCTGATGAACTCAAGACGGTCACAGCGCTTGCTCTGGAGGGTAGAGCCTAACCTTTCTGTGGGAGGGAGGAGCAGCTGGGAGGCGGGAGCGGGATGGAGGGCCGGGCTGGGAGGCACAACAACAAACAACAAAATGGCAGCAAGCCAAAAGCCAAACAGGACGAGACTGGGGTCCCAACAATCGCTATGAAAAGGGAAGCGTCACCGGCACAATCAGGCACAAATAAATAAAGCAGGTAAAGGCAGCAATGCACACTCGAATAGCAATTAATGCGTAGATCAGCAGTATAGCGCTACGATACAATTACAATCAGGCACAAATAATTGCAGGAGCAATGCGAGCAAAGCGCAACTGATTTCAGAGTCAAAGAGCAGGATGGCAGTATAGCGCTACAATACCAGATTCAGAGCAGGGAGCAGGGTGAGGAGCAACCGCTTCTGATGAGCTCAGGACGGTCACCAAAGTACATGTTTGCGAGCACCACACTTTGGACTGGTAAAAAGTACACCACCCTACAAGGGATTGGTTAAAATTTATCATGCACCAAAATCTTTACAAATAAAGATATATTTTTACAACAAAAAAATCTGTGGGTGCCAGTGGTTACTGAGTAGGAGCTGTTCTATCCCTAAAGAAGGATGGCAATGAGTGGGTGGTTGTATATGCATCTCGCACACTGACACAAGTGGGCAGAAGATTTTCAATAATAGGGAAAGAATTACTGGCTCCAGCTTGAGCTGTAGAGTGTTTCAGGGTGTCTGTTCGGGGCAGGAAATTCAAAATCTGTGCAAACCATAACTCTTTTGTGACTATTTCAAAAACAGGAGGTGGGAAAAATAAAAGAGCACAGTTAGCACGATTGGCTTCAAAGTTGCAAATGTATTAATATGATATTGTATGTGTTCCAGACAAAAATACTTGTGGTGCTGATAGGTTGTCAGAGTTACCAGTGGAATCGTGCAACGCACAGGAAATGGATGAGAGTGGACGTGATGTGGCGTACATGTATGAAGATGTGATGTGTTGTAAGAACAGAGATGTGGTGAATGGGCTGGAGTTGCCTGAGGTGAAATGGATAGAGGAAATGAAAAAAGATGTGGTGCTGTTGGATGTAAAAAAAAACAATTGTAAATGGGTGGCCATTGGACTGGAAATTGCAAGTTGAATTTAGCACATTTTGGAAGGTAAAGGAGGAATTATCCTTTTCTAATGGTATTGTCCTAAGAGGAGATAGGTTTGTATCGCCTATTGGGAAGCGCAAGAACATTATCAAGTTAGGACATGAAGGCCATTGGAGGATGTCAAGCATGTAGTGAAAAGTTTAAGAAGAAATTTGGAGGTCAGGTTTGGATAGTTTGGTGGATCGCTGGGTGAGGGAATCTTATGCATGCATGTCAAGTGACAAAGGGATTAAACTAGTGGTGGTACCATTGCAAACAGTACATTTATGTGATGGGCCATGGTGGAAAGTAGCAATTGATATTATGGGGCCATTTACCACATTACTATCCAATGAGGCATATGCCATTGTTCTCATTGGGCATTAATCTAAGTGGGAAGAAGTTCATATGAATGGCAGTGTGACCACACAGGTGGTTATTGATTTTTTGGAGGATGTCTTTTGCAGGGAAGGTGTACCAGAGTCGTTGGTGTCTGATAATGGGGTGGAGCTTACATCAAGTAAGATGCAGTCGCTTTTGTAAAAGTGTGGTGTTAATCCTGTAAGCACGTCATTGGATTATCCCAAAAGTAATGGCCAGGTTGAGCGGTTCAATGGAATTGTCAAATAGGAAATACAATTGGCACTTAAGTTTGGGCTATCATGGAAGAAAGCGCTTCAAAGTATGTTGTTATAAAACACGATTACACCTCATTCAATAACAGGTAGAATGCCATTTAAGGTGTTAAGAGGAAGGACACCTTCTTCAAAACTTGTACCTTGCTTGTTGAGCATTAAGAAGGAAGAAAAAGGGAAGTCAGAGGTTGAGCTTCTGATGAAGAAGAATGTGGAACGGAGTCAAACTGAGGTCATAACCAGAATCAACATTATTGTTATTATTATTTGAAGCTTGTAAAGCGCACAGCTACCCCCAGCGGGCGTTTTCCGGCTCTAAGACAGGCGGCCGGTGCGGGTACTCATAGAGGGCTAAGAGTGGGAAAACAGCCAGGTCTTCAAGTGGCATCGGAAAATAGATTTAGATTCAGACATCCGCAAGGACATTGTCAGGCTGTTCCAGGCTTTGGCCGTGACCACTGCGAAAGCTCTGCCACCCATTCTGGAGCGGCGAAAACGGAGAGTCACCAAAAGGCGGAGATGGTTTGATCTGAGTGAGCGGTTAGACTGAGCATGCTTAAGTCGGGCTCTAAGATTATTGATCAACCTGACTGCCGCGTTCTAAATAATCTGTAAGTGTTTGATCAGGTAGGCAGAAGCCCCAGCGTGAAGACAGGTGGCATAGTCCAAATGTGAGGTGATCAGGGTGTGAACAATGGTATGGCAAAATTCCCGAGGGAGAAAAGGGAGAATTTTGCGAATCATGTACAATTTACCGAAACACGCTGATGAAACCTGGTCAAATTGAGATTTACAGGATAACTCGTTGTTGAACCGGAATCCGAGATTCCTGGCTGAGTCCACAGGTTCTGGAGGGGGGTTTAACTCCAATGGCCACCATCATAGAGGTGCAGGAGGGTTTTTTGGTGAAAAAACAGCACCTCGGTTTTATCAGAGTTGAGCCTAAGTGTGTTTGATGCCAACCGGGTGGAGATGTTGCACAAGCAGTGTCTAAAATTAGAGAAAGCTGCTTCTGAGTAATGCTTAAATGAGAACACCAATTGTGTGTTGTCAGCATAAGAAATCACTTTGACACCACAAGATTCTACCACTGAGGCCAGAGGAGGGAGATTTACATCAATAGCGGGTTCAGTGCGGAGCCCTGAGGGACTCCACAGTTAAGTGGTTTTCCTCTGACATAAATGGCTGAAGGGAGACCGGTTGAGTGCGGCGATCTTGAAAGGATCTGATCCAGGCTAGAGGGGTACCCTGAATCCCAAGATTGTATAGTCTCTCAAGCAAAATATCATGAGAGACCGTATCGAATGCCGCGGACAGGTCGAGAAGTACCAGCATCGCTGTTTCACCTGCGTCCAAACATTCACAAATGGTTTCAGAAACCTCCAGCAGCGCAGTCTCTGTGCTATATCTGGATCTAAACCCGGATTGTGAGTCGTGTAAATGATGGCACACCTCAAGATAGCTCGATAATTGCTCCTGAACTACTTTTTCCTGGACTTTGGCTCGTTTAGGTAGCAGGGAGATAAGCGGTGTTTTTTTAAAAACGGAAGGATTCGCATCTGTTTTTTTCAAAATAGGCATTAGCATGGTCTGTTTCCAGGTCGAGGGAAAGCCCCAGTTCACAGGGAGGTGTTCCAAATCAAGTTCAAAGGAGAGATAATGAGGGGGACTAAAGAGGTAAATAATAATGCCAGGCAGGGGTCCTTTGTGGAGCTTGATTTACAGGCGAGCAATTTCTGGAGTCCTAAATGAGTGGAGATCAGGTGAAAGGTGGTGAATGGCTCACTATTGGTTACCACTGAGTTTTGAACCGGGCAATCCAGAGTAGGGCCGAACGTAGAGTAAAAATGTCTAACATTTTATCTTGAAAGAAGTCCAATAGTCCATTGCAGAGTTCCTGAGTAGGGGGAATCATGCTAGATAATGTGAATGGTTTAGTAAAATCTTTCACTATTTAAACAAGCCTTTACAATGCAATAGGTCTTGCATTTGTGAGAGAGGTATTGGCACTGAAAATTAAGTCTGGGCGAATTTTGCGGATTTGCGATCTGCAAATTTGCGCGAAATCGGCAAAAAAATCCGCAAGTTCGCAAAAAAATTTGTGAACTCGCGGATCTGCCCAAAAGACTGTTTCCCACTGTCTACAGTGCTACCTCGTTGGGTAAATGTATAGTGCTTTTCCTACACTACAGCTGCGTAAAGTGCCAGAAGAGTTGTCTCCAGTGACCATGTGTGTGTTACTATGCCATCGCGCCGAAGGGCGCAGGGGTTCCTTGAGTTAGCTGTTCATAAAAAATGTTAAAAAATCCAACGGCTCGCGAGTTTGTGAATTTTCGGCAATTTCGCGAGATTCGCTGAACGCGAAATTGCCAAAAATCCGCAAATTTCGCGAGCGTAACGGATTTTTGGCCCATGCTTACTGAAAATGACAATGTATTTTATCTATGTGTTTTGGTTTGGAGTGGGGTGGATGTATGTGGTTTGGAGTGGAGCTATTTGGGCTGATTTGGAATTCTTAGTTGTTGAATTTTATGGGGTGGAATTGTATGGTGTGCAGAATATTTACGTAGTGCAATTACGTCACATGTTGAATACGTGGGTGAGAGCTGTATAGAACAGATAGAAATTAAGATATAGAGGGATAGGTAGTTTATGCAAGAAGTGATGAATGAACTCTAGATGGAGTAGCAGAAAGTGTGTGAGGGAGAGAGAAAGAAGGGGAGAGCATGCTACAGATGCATAAAGAGGGAGCACCAAGTGGCAAGAAGTGTTATAAACAAGTTACCTATATTCCACTTCAACCGCACCAGTTAATCAACCCCTAAAACTCCCCCCACTTTTACAAATCACGTCCTCTGCTTACACAAGCCCCAGATGCTTACTTGTTAGGGTGTAGAATTTGTTTGTTTTGAGCAGTGCCGAAAGGCTCCAAATACCCCATTGTACCGCTAGATCAATTCCAGGGCAAGTTTCTGCAGCATTGCAGCACCAAGAAAGTGCAAGGAAACTGCTGAACGGACCTCACTCCTAGCCCGCCTCGAAAGTGCACTCCCACCAATGTAATTCTGACATTGGACGTCTAGCCAGTAAGATGTGTACCTTGTTCCTTCACTATATCGCTGTTAATAATGCCTGCTGCCAACGCATAGTTAAAAAATATGCGTCTATATTTGTTATAACTATTTATATGAATCCTTTTTTCTGGTTTAGTGGCAGGTATATTCTATGCAGAAAAAAGTGCCATAAATCACAAAACTCTGATGAATAAATATCAGACATTTTTAATATGATTGTCTAACTCCTATTCATTTTTTTATGTATGCACTTTTCCTGCTTTAGTGTTTTCTGAAAGTGAGAATATTGGCAGTTTCAAGATGGCGGGTTTATTAGCGAACCACACAGTAGGGTTTGTTCTCCAAATAAGCTGCAAACATTGTACAGCGAGGATGAATTTAGATCTAACCTGGGCGGGAGGAGGAGGTGGTGGTGGGAGGGCAGCACGGTCGAGATTAAGTGAATTGCAACAGGCACAAAAGCTTAACATGCACCCTCAGTGTAACACAAGCATGTAAAGGATTAGGAACACAAAACGAATGTAAAGCACAGCAGACTTGAAGTGTGCAGTGTCCTGAGCATGAGGAACACAAAAGAAATAAGTGAGGCAGACGTGAAGTGAGCACCGCGATGAGCCAGGAAAACAAAAGGCAAAACAGAAGACTTATAAGAAGTGCTTCTGGCAGTCAGAGTAGAGAGCACACACCCACGGTTAAACATGAGCAGGCAAGAAATAAAAAAGGAGTCCCCAAAGGAACACATAAACACCTAAAGCATAAGGATACAGTACTTGGCTGGTGCTCCATGGGAGGAAACAAAAAAGAACAAGATATACAGGATGTTCTATTATGGGAACAAGGAGACATGATACATTTGCACCAACGATAATAATATATATACAACGTGAAATGATCATGTGGAAAAGCTGACCTATGCATCCAGAAACAAAAACAAAAACAGAAAATTGAAAAAACAATTAAATATACAGCATACACCATTATCCTAATCATTATGTGAGACAGAATGAGACTATCATACTCCTGAGGGGGTTATGCCAGCTTGTGTCGGAGACTCACTTGTTAGCTGGCGTTGGGATATGTAATCTCTGTATTGGCCCCTAATGTCGATGGGTTGGGAGGAAGTAGGAAGTAAAGTGCTATATTCCTCGCTATTCACGCTACAAAACGCCATACTATTTAACCAGGCGCGGAGAGTAGGGGCGCGTTTACTATCCTATAGCAGTGCAATCTCACGTTTAGCCAAAAGGAAGCCCAAGGCCACAAGTCGGCGTACCTTCTTCGTGAAATTTAGTACAAACCTCAAAAGAGCGATTTCAGGCAAAGGAGAAAGAGGTATGGATAATATGTCTCCTAAGGTGGAATGAATATCAAGCCAATAGTCATGAATTTTAGGGCAGGTCCAGGTTAAGTGTGCAAAGTCCGCGAATGGGGCAAGACATTTGCGGCAATGGTGAGGCCTAGAATTGTCAATCCGGTACGCATGGGCAGGGGTGAAATACACCCGCCGAAGGAATTTGAAATGTAGCAGCTTGTGACGGCTGTTCAGAAAAATGTCAGATGTGGCCCTGCAGCAGAAAGCCCACTGATCGTTAGAGATGGGCCCATCCAGGTCACCCTCCCAAGCAGCGCGGAGCCTGGAGTCGAGCATCCGCTTGAGCGCGCAGCACTGTTTATACAGTTTAGAAATCAAATGTGCGTTATTCGGGCTTTGAATCAATAAGGAGAGGGGTGGGAGCTCTGAAGGCGCGAATGGGGAAGAGGAATACTCAGCCCGCAATGCCGAGCACAACTGGGTAAGATTGAAAGTGCCCATGAAGGACCGATCATTAAATCTGGCCTCCTTCGACAAGGGGAAGACGTGTCCATCTGGGAACAAATCGCCAGTGGTGCTAATATTGAATTTCGCCAGTGTACGCATCACCAAAGTTTCGCCAGTAATAGGAAACAGGGAGGAGTTGGGCAGAGGTAAAGCTGGGGAATATAACAGATCCAAACCCAGCTTTCTACGCAGTCTAATCCAAGCCCAGCAGGTGGTGGATGAGGAAATATAATTTTTGATCGAGTAGTGTTCCCCAGCGCGTACCTCACCGTCTCCATGTACTAGCTTGCAGTGCATGTAATTTCCCTCCTGTGCCAGCTATGAAGACGCAAATACATTTGCGTCCATCTTTAACATGTCCTCTTTCAGATCCGCTATGAACGGATTGAACATTCAGTTCCTATATACGCTGTGCCACCGTCTTTTTGTGGTACACTTTACATGTTTTTCAGCCCTGGCGAAGAAGGCCCTGATTCTGCCATCAAGCTATCAAGCTTTTCCTAGTTTTTCCTGCTTCCTGACTCTGAGGGCCTCGGCCCAGGCTACCTCTGTACCAGTGACCCCCGCCTTACTCCTTGCGCGGCTCCGGCGCATAGCCTAGCCTCTGCCTGCCAAGACTGTATTCAACCTTCGAATTATCTGCTCCACTCCTCGAAAATACATTCCTGTCTCGTAGCTCAAGTAAACATCCTCCCAGCTGCAGGAGCAGTGGGCCCGGTCTTTCTGTCTCCATGCAAGTAATTCATAGACTCCGTTGCCATGGTAGGCCCATGCCCCCTCACCCCGCATGCCGACATGTAGACACATGTACACGCACTCATATCCAGTATAGAGCCGTCTATGCCCGAGAGACCTTTTCCCTTCCAGATACTACAGTTCCTTAAACATATGATATCAGATACGATTTGGGATTAGGTTGATCTGACATCGCAGACTTATGTCTACACTTACACGACTTATGTCTACACTTGCAGTGCTAAATGTCAAGTCCCCTTCGCCCTCCAGTTATACGTCAGACCCACGTCAAGCTGCTGCGCGCGCATCTCTGCCATATATTTTTGCTGACATTGCAGGATTCTCCTATGGATCCACCTACTTGTGACCTCATGATAAGTGACGTTTCTAGTACACGCCTTCATGCACGCCTATTGTAACGCCTCCTTTATGACGTATCCATGTTTTATCTCTTCTTTTTCCAGCTGTTACGCCTACTGCATGCTCATACATTGTAATGCATTGACTATATATATGTACTTCTGTAAACAATATGTTGTCTGTCTGCCCCTTCCTGAACCTGTGTGGTGATGGAATGGTATGCCACCTTGGCTCGAGCCAATAACCCAATTCCTTTTAAAGGAATAAAACCCTTTTGAGTTAACCTCAATATCCCGGATTTTGCCTCTTATTTCTCTGAGTTATTCTTATTGATTATCGATTATAAATTATGCATAGGTAATTAATTTTACCACAGTTCTGGCGCCCGAATAGGGACCCCTCCCCCACCCCACGCGCCGGAGGTGCGTTGCAGGCCTAGCCCCCTGCCACAGCCGGACGGACAATTACGCGTACCCGCAGGATTTCCTGTATCTCCCTCAGGCCAACGGAGGTGACTGAGGCTGCGATCGACACCCAGACGAGGCGGTGAGGAGTGCGGAGGATCCCGACCTGAGCCTAGCTGAGAGAGCAAGATCCGTGGTATACCGAGGCCCGCCAGGTTCCGAAGTTCCGAAGTATCTGCGTCGAGTCCGAATCCAGTCCGCGCCGAGTCCAGTCCAGGGTTTCCGAGGCCTTCTGTTCCCGTGCTTCCTGGTGAGTACCGTTGCTAGGGACGCATCCTGACGTGCGCATTAGTTTGTGCCGGTCAAGACGGGTTCGGGTACACGAGCCTGTTCTGCACTGTTCAGCAGTGTATCTGTACTGTATAGCAGTATATCTAGTTTGCACCCGTACAAGGTGTATCTGTGCCGTTTAGCGGTACATCCTGTTACATTAGGTTGGTAGGTTTGTCATTGTAATCAATTAATGTGGTTCGTTCTTGAAATGTTTTAATGTGTCATTCAAATGTCGTGGTATGAGTGAATGTTCGATCTTCATTATTGTGCTTAAACGTGTTCTATGTATAGTGTGTTCATGTTCATATCTGAGTAGGAACCAAGTAGCCAGATTTCAGTATGCCATTGTTCTCTAAACTAAGACAAATAAAAACCCGTAAAGGGGTTCTAGAAGAAGCTGTTCCCATTCCACCTAGGGACACTCCAGGGTACTTTATGTACCATAAACACGGCCTAGATGCTGTTTTATTTCTCGACTTATGGGTAGACTACACTAAAGAACTGTCGGAGAATCAGAGATGGCCCGCTGCAGGGACATGGGATGCAGATTGCATCATGAGAGTAGAAGAAGCGTTATGGAAAAAGAAAGCCAGACAGTCACAGAAAGATGCCATCGAGTTATGGCGTAAAGAGTCGCATAGGCGCACAGAAAAAGCTCACAGACTAGAAGAAAAGAGTAAGGAGGAGCCTGACAAGGCCCGAGAAAACGCATTAGTTGAGGAAGGTATCAGAGTAAAAGTAGATAGACAGCGAAATACACTTATGAATGGCATGTTCCCCATCTTGTCAAAAGGCCTGCCTAAGGCCTCTCCAGAAGTACCGAAGGACCTACCACCCCCATTGCTCCCGACTAAAACACACCAGAAGACAGCAAAGGACATTTTCCTTTCTTCTTATTTAGACGATGTAGCTCCCACATATGTTAATACCGCATTGCCACCAGTGCCTGCGCCTAACGGTCAGAATCCTTATGCTCTTCCTCCCCGACAAGCTACTCCTCCCCGGATTCCTCCTCCTGATCTTCCACCTCCTCCTACTTCCCTTGATACGAACCCGACTAACCCTTTCGGAGCCGGTGCCTCAGGAGGCGCGTCCGGAGGAATAGGTTTCCAGACTCCGCCACAAACTCATCGTCTGAGCTTTAGAGAAATAGCGCAACAGCGTACACCTAGAACAGACATTACAATTTATGGAGATCGTCTTGCAGACTGTAGATATGATCCTGTACCTGGCAAAAAGAGTGACGAGAGAATGTTACTCGCATCAGTACGTTTACGGCGAGTCACGAACTTCCTGATGACATTACCTGGAATGACAGATCACTTAGATCGAATATATACGTTTGTCCAGACAGGAGTAGGGCCTGAAAGTATTAAAGAGGCCATGGCCTATCAGAAAGTGGATACTAAAGGCAAGTTATTGCGGTTTCTTATAAACTGCTTTATTAGAGAAGTGGATAGGCCGGGTATGAACCCGGAAGATGTGAAAGCACTCCACAAATGGGGTCAGCATATAGCGGATGGACAGCATGACAAAGAGGCCTGTATAGATAATATGTACCGAAGAATCAGAACTGCAATAAACAAGATGCATGAGAAAAGACAGCCCGTACCGGAAATAGATTCAGACAAACAGGAATCCACAGAGGAGGAGGCGGAGGAGGAAGCCGAGACACCAGAACAAACACAGTTGCCAGCTAGAGAAATGATAGCGTATGTAGGTAAAGGAAGACCATTTAATAATTCGATGCGCCCAGTGCGCCCAGAAAGTAAAAGAATATATCAGGAAGCCATGTGTAATCCTAGAACCCCCGAACACTTATTCCAAGCCACTGACAGAATACTTCAAGAGCGCATGGGGTACCATGTACTCGATTCTATGGATGAACAAGAATTAGCCAGGTCAGCCGTGCAATGGGCTGACAGCTCTGAGAAATATGGTGATGATGCGCTAGCACATACGTTCTTGAACTTGACACCGAGTGAACAGCGTTTAGCTGGTATGTACATGATACAACATCTGCTCTTATTGTATAAAAGCCAACATTCTGATCCAGGCCCTCTGCCTGATATACTAATCGAACTGGTCACGAACAGATGGAAAGGTCTAAGTACTGACCTGATTAAAGTAATTCTAGAACACCGCCACAAGTATAGTGCATTCTTATGTCCGCAGATCAACTCAGCACCCGTTATGGAACGAAGGACCATGTATTACATGGATAGACAGAATCCGTTGCGAGAAGTGCACCCAGTACAGAACGCAGACAGCACGCTTAGACGTGTGTTCGTGTATACACCTATAACTAAAATTGAATTGTTAGAAATGAAGAAACTAGTACCCAGTCACGACAAAGACCCTGCAGGTTTTCACCGCGAAATAAAAGACATGTTATTAATGGGCGATTACACTTATCCCGACCTCATGAAAATACTGAAAGTACTACTACCTCCAGGCATATACGAGAAACTCAAAGAAAAAGAGTGGGAGGTGGGAAATGCAAAGATTGACTGGGCTGGATTAGAGAATGAAGAAAGTACTCGAGTTCCAGGCCTAGGGCTTGGAGATAAAGTTAAAGCGTTACCAGGTTTATTAGTACAAGTGTTGCCACGTTTATTGAGTACGAAAAAGGAAGATTGGGGTGCAATTTCAGCATGCAAACAGAAACCTGATGAAGACACTAGTGATTTTTATACACGATTTGAGAAATGTTTTGGTATTAATAGCAGTTTGAAAGCAAGTAGCGAGTCATATCCACATCTTTTTGTAACGAAACTAGTCGAGAATTCCTTACCCCAAGTTAAGAATAGAGTACTGAAAGTAGAAAGCACTTGGCAAGCTAACACCCCTTCACAAATGTTACAAATGTTACAGTATCACCAGAATAGACTTAGAGAAGAACAAGAACACGAACAAAGACGTATGAAGGATACAAAAATGAAGATGTTAGTTGCTCAGTCAGTCCCCGCCGATGGTCAGAAAAAGGGTGCGAACCAATCCAGTAATTCGACAGTTCCTGTAAAGGGTGTATGTAATTATTGCAAACAGCCAGGTCATTATATAAACGATTGTGCAGTTCTGAAACATAATATTGCCACGGGTAAGACCAAAGAGAAGCCGCGTCCTCCTAGACAAGATCAGACTTCCACACAAGTACCACAGAATATACAACATATTGCACCCATGCCAGCCTCTTCGCAGACAATAGCGATACCCCAGCAACAGCCCATTACCGCAACACAAAACACAACACAACAAATGTATCAGTATGCGCAGAACGATTACCCTGATTACCAGCGATACACATGAAACAGCCTAGAGAGGGAATTCCGCTTGCCTCTTATTGAAGTTCCTGTAGATCAGAATGGTCCCTATGTACATAGTCAAGTATTAGGGAAAGACAGAAAGTTCCTCATTGATACAGGGGCAAGCAGAACCACGATAAGCCACAACGAAGTACCAGGGGCACCCCTCTCAGGCTCCCAGAACGTGTCCCTTGGATTTTCGGGAAAACCCATTATTAACGAAGTATCACAACCCCTCCCTCTTGCAGTAGGTCCTCTGACACGGACTACAGATTTATTGCTCATGAAATCATGTCCAGAAAACCTGTTAGGCATAAAAACACTGAAAGCTCTAGGAGCTATTATTTGTTGTTCTCCTGAAGGAGTACGATTATTCTTGCGAGATTTCAAAGGCCATTATGTATTGAGAGATATGGATCCCCGGTTACAGAACGTCCCTGCACACTTGTGGGCGCAGGGCCCCACTGATGTAGGTTGCATGCACATTACCCCATATCGAGTTACACTCAAGGCAGGAGTGGTATTACCACGAATTCGACAATACAAGTTACCGCCAGATGCTGTAGTGGCTTTACTGAGAATCATTGACGAGCTCATCGCACAAGGAGTGGTTGTGGAAACTGACTCTAACGTGTGTAATTCTCCTATCATTCCTGTTCTTAAACGTACTGACCCAAATGCTCCACCTGTATATCGATTGGTTATTGATTTGCGCGAATTGAATAAGTGCATTGTACCACAGTACCCCGTGGTCCCAGATATCTCTTCGTTACTGACAGCCATTGATTCCGAAGCAACGTTCTTCACTGTAATTGACCTCAAGAACGCTTTCTTCAGTGTCCCTATAGACCCGGAAAGCCAATATTTGTTCGGATTCAGTTTAAATGGACGATCTTTCAAATTTGCCCGTGCACCTCAAGGATTCACAGAAAGCCCCAGCATCTATAGTCAAGCATTGAAAAAACAACTCGACAGCATCCATATGCCAGTTCACACTGCTCTGCTTCAGTATGTCGATGATCTGCTGATCACCGCTCGAAGCGAACCCGAATGTGCAAATGCATCACTGACTGTTTTGAACTTCCTGGCCGACAAAGGACACAAGGTGTCTCCTTCGAAGCTACAATTCTGTGTTCAGCAAGTTGTGTACCTGGGTCACTTGCTGTCCAAAGTGGGGAGGCAGCTCACACCTGATCGCATTCAGTTAATCATAAACATGTCACCACCCAGAACACAAAAGGAAGTGCGGGCTTTCATAGGCCTCACTTCATACTGCAGACAATGGATTCCCCAATATGCATTTTTAGCAAAGCCACTCATTCAGTTAACGACACAGGAGGCAGCGACTTCGTCTGTCCTCCCTTGGACTCAGGAACATACACAAGCTTTTGAAGACTTAAAGAAAGCCTTATGTCAAGCACCTGTTTTAGCAACACCATGTTACAGTAAGCCTTTTACACTTTTTGTCACAGAACGTGAGGGTACTGCCTTGTCAGTCCTCACTCAGGAACAAGCAGGTTCACACAAGCCTTGTGCTTATTTTTCTAGCACATTAGACCCAGTAGCCCAAGCCCTTCCAGCATGTTTGAAATCAGTTGCAGCGACAGCTTTAGCAATCAGACAGAGTGATTCTATTGTGTTAGGACATCCATTGACAGTACAGGTTCCGCATTCTGTAGAAGTCCTTTTGAATCGTACCCAGACCCAACATCTGACTATAGCAAGATTGACAGGTTACGAACTGACATTGTTTCAACCACACATTGAAATCAGACGCTGCAGCACATTGAATCCTGCCACGTTATTACCAGTAAGTGGAGTAGATCCATTGGCACACGATTGCATTGAAGTTATTACTATCACAACAAAACCCAGACAAGACTTGACAGATGTTCCTTTACCAGATCCAGACCTGACACTGTATGTGGATGGTTCATGTATGAGAACAAGGACAGGTGAATTAGTGGCAGCCTATGCTGTCACGACAGACACGGAAGTCATTGAAACCAGTTGTATTGACACTTTGTCAGCTCAAGCAGCAGAGCTTATTGCTCTGACACAAGCATGTATACAAGCCAAAAATAAGAGAGTCAACATATATACTGATTCACGTTATGCATTCGGAGTCGTTCACGACTTTGGAGTCCTCTGGCGAGAGAGAGGTTACTTAACTTCTCACGGTGCCAATATTCAACACGGTCCCCTCATTCAAGCCCTGTTAGATGCAATACATCTACCCATTGCAATCTCTATCATGAAATGTAAGGCACATACCAAGGTTACTGACACCATTTCCCAGGGTAACGACCTGGCAGACCGAACAGCAAAGCAAACTGCTCAGAACCAAACTCATGTAACCGACCAGACACAAATAGTGGTACCATCACACTGCATGACAGTTAGGGATCCCGCACATGATGTGATCGACATACAGTCACATGCAACCCCAGATGAAATTAAGGAATGGACTAAACTAGGAGGGATCCAAACAGACCAGGGATGGATGACGAAGGGAAAGTCTACATGGTTTCTCCCCGACTCTATGGTACAAGTCATTATTAACACGATACATAGTCCCGCACACCTTGGAGAAAAAGCAATGCTAGACAGTATTCAACACATATGGTCCAATAAAAATTTACGGGCAGCAGCCAAACAGAAAGTGCGTACTTGCATGATTTGTGGTCAGTTCAATCCAGGTAAAAGCATCCCCGTAGAGCAAGGTGGATTCCAGCCTCCCGAACACCCTTTTGAAGTACTCCAGATGGATTATATCCAGATGGAACGCTGTCGAGGATTCAAGTATGTCCTCGTAGTAGTGTGTGCTCTTTCCCGATGGATAGAGGCATACCCAGTTCCCGATTACACTGCTCCGACCACTGCCAAACAGCTGGTTCGTGAATACTTCCCACGGTATGGTTTGCCCCGCATCGTGTACTCAGATAATGGCCAGCCGTTCTCATCCGCGCTTGTGGAAAACATTACACTCCTGTTAGGTTATCAGTGGAAGTTCCATTGTGTTCGGCATCCCGAGGCAGCAGGTCTCGTGGAGCGCCATAATCAGACACTGAAAATCCGACTTTCTAAGATCTGTAGAGACAAAGGTATAGACTGGATAGTTGCCTTGCCGGTCGCCCTCTTCTATATGAGGATGGTGGTCCATTCCCGTTCTGGGCTATCCCCGTACGAAGTGGTCTTTGGTAGGCCACCGAATATGTGGGGGACGCCTATTCCACGTAAAATAACTGATGTTGATTGTCTTATGCTGACAGATTACCTTGCCTCCTTGATGTCTGCACTACAATCTTGTCGTTCACAGGTAGCTGCAGCCTTTCCCGACAACACCGAGACGAAGCCCCATGAGGTGGTTCCTGGAGATTACGTTTTCGTCAGGAACTTTGATCGGAAGAGCCCATTGGAGCCCCGCTGGCAGACCCCGAAATTGGTCCTGCTCACGACGAGGACAGCTGTTAAAATAGAGGGCAGGAAGGGATGGCTGCATTCCAGCCATATTAAAAAAAATTTCGGACTTCCTTCAGACTTGGACTCTAAGCCCTGCCCTCCTCCACAAACTGACACGAAACTCCCTTTGGTTGAGAAAACTGCTTCAGAAAATTACAGACTGAAATTACGATCTAGCAAGTCAGACAGTTTAATTGTTTAAGTCCTCCCCTAGGTGAATCGGTTAAATTAGTTTCTGACATGTATCCCCTAGATCGAGATAGAGAAAGAGATAGACAAAGACAACATAAGAAAAATGCATATTGCAAATCACTTCGTAGTCGCTGTATAGTGACACTACTTGTTATGTTTTTTTTAAGTTTGCTGGTTATTACTGCTAGTGTTCTGCTGCACATATACTATCCTATATTCAAGCGTGCACAATCTGCTTATAATGCTACTACCGAACATTCTTTTAGTGAATTACCGCCTCACGAATTGTCCTACAGACTTGCGCTGCGCAATAACACTTTTATTAGTATGTTACATCACTCCCATCAGTCTACCAATGCTACCAATTGTTGGATATGTGGTCGACTCCCTCCTTACCAAGAAAACAAGGGTGTTTTGCCCCTTTTCCCGTACCCGTTCACTCACAATGGCACGTGTGGTGCATGGTTTAAAATGCTCAATTCCCTAGTTTCTACTGCTGCTATTTACGAAGGTAACTGGGTTTGGGGAAACCTGAACTCAGTCTTGCTTAAGGTATGCTACCTTGACAAGGAGGGACTCCCCGTAGATACTGGAACTGATCTAGAAAATGAAGTATATGGATTAGGTAATTACACAGTCACATTCATGATTTTATCTGTCGAATCCGAAGCCGCTCCTGTTCTACCTGCTATGGAAGTATTGCCCGTTACTGGTGAACTCTGTGTTCGCAAGAATGGTTCCGTACACTTAGGTCATAGTAAATGTACTATTGTAGTCGATTTCACTGATCATGGTAGATCCACGTTTAGGGCTTTGCGTCATTCCTATTTTGTTTGTGGTCATACTGCATATGTCCGTTTGCCTCTAGATTGGGATGGTACCTGTTATATTGCATTCCTTTTACCGCCTGTTTTTCTAGCCCCTCCTGACTATCATAGAAACACCAATCTGGTAAAGCATAGATACCAAAGAGATCTCCCGCTTGTCGATTATACTGAAACCACATGGGAACAATATACAGATTTCAATAAAGGTTTCTTCCCCTACCTAGGTACTGTTTCAAATAGTAAACTAATCCGTAGATTAACCAGAACCCTCGAAGCAGTGGTACTTGAGACCACTTCAGCCTTAGGTAACTTAACGGAGGAGCAATCCGCCATGCGGGTTGTTGTTCTTCAAAATCGTCTTGTTATTGACGTCATCTTGGCAGATAGGGGTGGAGCTTGTAAGGTCATCGGGTCAAGCTGCTGTATTTTCATTCCAAATAACGCGCCAACCGTGTATAAAGCTATTACACATCTCCATAAAATAGCGAGTTTAATTCATCAGACTCCAGGTACCTGGACTTGGTCCGGTTGGTTCTGGACAACGTTATCAGCCTGGGGGTGGAAGATCCTATCCCTCCTAGGTATTGGCTTTCTCGTAGTATTCAGTTGTTGCCTGTGTCTCCAATGTGGACCGGCGATTTGCGGCCTGTGTGCCACTTCATGCGTTCCGCATCCAAGTTCCCATTCAAAACGCGAAAAGAAAGAAGAGCAAATGATGTTAAGTGAACAAGTTGATCAATTGATGAGAATCGATGTATCATGAAGGGTCCGTGGGGAACAAGGAGGGAATGAGGAAATATAATTTTTGATCGAGTAGTGTTCCCCAGCGCGTACCTCACCGTCTCCATGTACTAGCTTGCAGTGCATGTAATTTCCCTCCTGTGCCAGCTATGAAGACGCAAATACATTTGCGTCCATCTTTAACATGTCCTCTTTCAGATCCGCTATGAACGGATTGAACATTCAGTTCCTATATACGCTGTGCCACCGTCTTTTTGTGGTACACTTTACATGTTTTTCAGCCCTGGCGAAGAAGGCCCTGATTCTGCCATCAAGCTATCAAGCTTTTCCTAGTTTTTCCTGCTTCCTGACTCTGAGGGCCTCAGCCCAGGCTACCTCTGTACCAGTGACCCCCGCCTTACTCCTTGCGCGGCTCCGGCGCATAGCCTAGCCTCTGCCTGCCAAGACTGTATTCAACCTTCGAATTATCTGCTCCACTCCTCGAAAATACATTCCTGTCTCGTAGCTCAAGTAAACATCCTCCCAGCTGCAGGAGCAGTGGGCCCGGTCTTTCTGTCTCCGTGCAAGTAATTCATAGACTCCGTTGCCATGGTAGGCCCATGCCCCCTCACCCCGCATGCCGACATGTAGACACATGTACACGCACTCATATCCAGTATAGAGCCGTCTATGCCCGAGAGACCTTTTCCCTTCCAGATACTACAGTTCCTTAAACATATGATATCAGATACGATTTGGGATTAGGTTGATCTGACATCGCAGACTTATGTCTACACTTACACGACTTATGTCTACACTTGCAGTGCTAAATGTCAAGTCCCCTTCGCCCTCCAGTTATACGTCAGACCCACGTCAAGCTGCTGCGCGCGCATCTCTGCCATATATTTTTGCTGACATTGCAGGATTCTCCTATGGATCCACCTACTTGTGACCTCATGATAAGTGACGTTTCTAGTACACGCCTTCATGCACGCCTATTGTAACGCCTCCTTTATGACGTATCCATGTTTTATCTCTTCTTTTTCCAGCTGTTACGCCTACTGCATGCTCATACATTGTAATGCATTGACTATATATATGTACTTCTGTAAACAATATGTTGTCTGTCTGCCCCTTCCTGAACCTGTGTGGTGATGGAATGGTATGCCACCTTGGCTCGAGCCAATAACCCAATTCCTTTTAAAGGAATAAAACCCTTTTGAGTTAACCTCAATATCCCGGATTTTGCCTCTTATTTCTCTGAGTTATTCTTATTGATTATCGATTATAAATTATGCATAGGTAATTAATTTTACCACATGGAAACCGTTGGAATGTCCTAGGGGTCCCTAGGGAAGTCCATTGGAAGAATTGTGAGAAGTTGTCTAGGTAAGACCAGATCGGCCTCTGGTCGCAAATAAGGGATGCAGGCATCCGGATGGAACCAGGCGTATGCATAACAGTAATGAGCTACTAAATAATACAAATATAGATCTGGTACTCCCAGCCCTCCCCTCTCTGTGGCTAAAATTAAGACCTACCAGCTGACTCGAGGAGTCTTGTCTCCCCAAACCAAGCGGATCAGGTTTGAGTGAAGTTGCGAAAAAAAGACTTTAGTCAACGAAATAGGAATGCTGTTGAAAAAATATAAAAACCGGGGCAAAACAATCATTTTGATGATTGCAATTCTGCCCGCCATGGACAGGGGTAAGCATAGCCATCGGGTGACCTGCACCTCCAGCGCATCAACCGCGGTGCCATAATTGAGACGAATGACCGAGGCAGTGTCAAGATGAATATGGATACCCAAATACTTAACAGAATCCGCACACCATTCTAACGGAAAGTCAAATGCCCAAGGCACAGTGCTGGCCATCAGTGGAAATATGACATACTTGTGCCAATTAATATGAAGTCCAGAAAAATTACAGAAACGTATGATTTCCCGAATAAGAGGCGATAGGTTATCTTGAGGCAGGCGGACATACAATGCCATATCGTCAGCGTACATGGAAATCAGCAGAGATCCCGTGCGAAACTGCAGGCCACGCTGGAGATGATTCTGTCTAGCTAGGGGGTCCATGGCTAAAATAAAAAGGAGTGAGGATAAGGGGCATCCCTGCCTCGTGCCACGGTGCAGAGGGAAAGGGTCAGAGAGAGTGCCATTCAGATGCTACCGGGCCGTGGGCTTATTATATAAAAGGGACACTGTAGCCACGAAGCACTCCGGTATGCCCATTCGGCGCATTACCAATAGGAAGAAAGGCCACTCAATTGAGTCAAAAGACTTCTCGGCGTCCACCAAAATGGCGGCGGAAGGCATGGAGGGATCAATGCGATGCAAAATCATGAACAGCGTGCGAAGGTTAAGCGAGGTAGACCTGTGTGGAACAAAGCCCGATTGCACCGGGGAAATTATGGACTCCATCAACAGTAAAAGTCTAATGGCGATGACTTTGGCCAGGATTTTAAAATCTAAGTTTAATAAGGAAAGAGGCCGATACGACCACATTGCATAGGATCCTTCCCTGGTTTGGGTAATAAGATGATCACCGCTTCGCGCAATGTTGGAGGGAGGACTCCCGCCTCAAGAGCCTCGGCATATACCTCTACTAATCTCGGAACCAACAGGTCTTTGTATGCTTTATAAAAGTCCGCAGAGAAGCTGTCTAGCCCAGGAGCCGAAAAGGCGCGAAGAGCGTCTATCGCCTCCACTATACTGTCCGATGTGGTGGGGGTTAGAAGGAACTCCTGCATGTAACATTCGAGGTAGACCAGAGCCACCTCAGATAAGTAATCTTCCTGCCCGCCCGCTGGAATCCCCGGAGAGACGAGAGGTATAAAGGTCTTTATAATAAGTGAGAAACAGGTCGTACACCGCGGGGGTGGAGTGGACTGGGGAGCCGTCCATTCCAGACATTGCAATGATGTACTGGGGGCCTCTGGGGGGACGCAGCGTGTTAGCCAATAACCGGCCCCGTCGCTCACCTTCCCCGTACCGCCGAGCCACGCATCGTTTAGTGAGGAAAAGCAATTCCCTCTCGGCGGCATCATGAAATTCGACACACAACTCCAGCCGGCGCGTGGCAAGGGAATCAGAAGGGGAGCTAAGCAATTCCCGGTCTAGTGCTGCAATTTTCTCCTCCACCCGGTCCAAAGTGGAACGAAGATCCCGAAGCACCACGGCATGTTTCGAGATGCAGACCCCTCTAATATATGCATTAAAACCTTCCCACAGAACTGCCCAGGTGTCAACTGAGCCAGTGTTGAGATCAAAATAATCCTCTATGGCCTGCCTAACGTCCTCAGTGAAGACAGGGTCCAATAAAGCCTGACCGGGAAAGCGCCATTGCCGCTCATAACCTCCCTCGTGGGGAATTCAAAGCTGAAGGAGAACCGGGGAATGATCAGAAAGAGTGCGTGGAAGAGTCTGGACTGCCCCCAACCAGCCAGCCACCTCAGGAGAGACCGCCAGTAGTCTAACCTTGTCCATGTGTTGTGAAAGCGTGAATAATGGTTGAAGGAAGGATGGTGTGCGTTTAGATGGGCCTCAACATCCACCAAGGAGTAGTGTGTGCAAATCTCACGAAGGGCCAGTCGGGAATGGGGCTTGGAGTTAGGGGTAGAGGTCGTCCTGTCTCTAAGATGATTCAAAAGGAAATTAAAGTCCCCACCAATGATGAGAAGACCAGTGTCTGCAGCTAGGAGATGGTTCGAAAGGGAGTGATAAAAGGAAGGAGAATCGGTATTCAGGCCAAAAATACATACAAAGGAGACCTTATGGCCCATCAATAAACCTGTCCCGGTGTGTAAAACAGTGTGCAAACTCAAGTCTCTTATGTATCAAGAATACCCTGAGAAGACTGCTAGACAAACAGCATGAATATAGGGAGATAGTTTTGAATGAGGCACGGACACAATCCTTGGCAACACTACATCGGTTATACGACATAGGGGACAAGTCCGGCAAACTCCTAGCCTGGTTGGGCAGGAAGGAAAGGGCAGCAAGATGGGTGGAACAGATTAAAAAGTTAGACGGAGGCCTGGTAAATACAGACCGAGAGATAGCTGATGCTTTTGCAATCCACTATGCGCGCTTCTACACAGCGCGGGAACTTGGGACGGAGGACGAGGCACTTCAGTACATGGGGGAGGTTGACCTACCTACACTGCCTCCCGACACCAGTTTAACACTGGAGGCGGACATCACACTTGACGAGATATCAGAGGCAGTAAATAAACTTAAAACAGGGAAAACACCGGGTCCAAACTGGTTCCCGGCGGAATTTTTTAAGTGCACCGCAGATCTGTTGTCACGCCACATCAAAGCCCTGTACGCAGCTTCCTACCAGGAAGGCCGCCTACCACCAGACCTCACACTGGCTACCATAGTCCCTATCCATAAACTAGGAAAGCCCAAAGACGAATGTGCCTCCTATTGCCCCATCTCCCTCCTAAACATGGAGGTGAAGATTCTAGCTACGGTCCTGGCGGGGCGTTTGAGATCGGTGCTCCCAGATCTCATACACGCGGACCAATCCGGATTTCTACCAGACAGAGCCACTAAACTGAACCTTAGACGCACGCACAATTGGCTCCAAGAGGTTAAGGACAGAGAGGAACCCCACTGGTTCCTATCCCTGGACGCAGAAAAAGCATTCGATGCGGTACACTGGCCCTTTCTCATGGCAGCACTACAGAAGTTCGGCCTGGGCCCGAAATTCCAGGGGTGGGTAAGACTTTTGTATACAGCACCAACCGCACGCGTCAGGGTGAATGGTCGACTATCCAGGGAGTTCCAGATTTCCAGGGCCACGAGACAGGGGTGTCCACTGTCCCCTCTTCTATTTACGCTAACGATCGAGGTCCTGGCGGCAAGGGTCAGGCAGAACCCAGACATCAGCGGCTTCACATGGGACAGACTAGGGGGAGCACAAGAAAAAATATCATTGTACGCCGATGACGTCCTACTATACATCACCAAACCCGAGTGCTCGATCCCGACGCTGTTTGAGGAATTGGAGGGATTTGGAGCGAGGGCGGGTCACACCATCAACTGGAACAAGTCTGTTCTCTATGACCCACGGGGGGCTGATAACTGGGGGGCCATACCCGAGCAGCTGCTCACTACTGCAGACGGCTTTCAGTACCTGGGCACATATATTACGATAGATAGGGCACGCTCATTCTGTAAGAATATAGAAAGAGTAATGACAGACGCAACTGAAGACATGACCAGATGGAGGCAACTGCCGCTCACCCTACTAGGCAGGGCGGCCATGTATAAGATGATTACTCTCCCTAAGTTCCTCTATGCCCTCCAGAATGAGTACTATCCTCTCCCAGCCAACACAATCTCCAAAATACATGCAGACTTACGTTCATTCCTATGGCTGGGGAAGCAACCCCGTATTGCCCTCCAAACACTCCAATGGCATCAGTACAGTGGGGGGATCTCACTACCCAACCTTGAGGCGTACTACTGGGCAGAACATCTGACCCCCATTAATGACTGGATACACACCCCAGCAGACCACCCGACATATGCGGTGGAGAGACATAAGCTATCACCACATACTATACATTACTACCTATACGGGGGTAAGGTGAGGAGGTCGCTCTTGCCGGCCACAACGATCACTCTGAGGGCGTGGACACGTGCCACGAAACGCATGGGCTGGGAGGGGAGGTTGACACGTCAGACGCCGCTCTGGCACTGCCAATGGCTAACAGAAATAAAGAAATTGAAGGGGTTCCAAAGATGGTATGACATAGGGATCTCACACATCGGGGATGTGGTGTACAGGGGTGAATTGAAATCATTCCGCATGCTACAGACAGAATTTGGCTTGCACCGTTCACAACTATTTAAACACACTCAGTTCGCTCATGCGTGGAGGGCCCACAATGTCACTCTGGCAGACGTGCCGGAATACTCACCACTGGAAGGCAGGCTTCTCCAGGAACAGATGGTCCATCAGGCGTCTCCCTCACATATAAGACACTAACTAATCACATGTTGGGCGACCTCTTGAAATTGAGAGGAAAATGGGAGGCAGAGGTGGGGGAGATGGAAGACCTAGATTGGGAATTGGTCCTGATGCAACCCCGGGAGGTTGCGATCAAATCACGGCTGCGGCTCATTCAACTGAATGTGCTACATAGGACCTACTTTGATAGAATGCGCCTCCTTAAGACCGGGAAAATCACTGACCCCACGTGCCTCAGGTGTCGACAATGTCAAGGAGACTTCTATCACACCATATGGTCATGCGACAAAATACAAATATATTGGGCACACATCTTCACGGAATTGGGAGAAGTTTTGGGGGTAGAGTTGGTACGAGACCCAAAGTTAGCTCTGCTGGGCATGACAAACGAAGTGGACCTGCCACGCCCGCAACTAATATTCCTAGTACTGGCACTAGTGGTGGCTAAGAGGGACATAGCGAAGTACTGGGGGCCGCAGAAACACCAGGGATTGAGGAATGGAGAAGGGGCCTGGATCTTTACATGGTAGCGGAGAGGGTGACATATAAGGCGAGGGGTTGCCCCAAGAAGTTCAGAAGAGTGTGGGCCAAATGGAGGCAATATCACGGGATTGAAGTCGGACAGTAAGAAGCAATACACTAGACATTGTATGTAAGAGACTGGATTGGGACCTAACATGAACCCGTAAGGACATGACTACGGGAGTAAAGAAGAGCCAAGGGTACACTGTATTGGGCTACGGAATACTGCTGGGGAGAAGGGGGTGAGAGGGCGGGACTCGGGACTTGATGACCAATGACTACACATCAAGGTGCTCGACAGATACGATGTGGCAAGCTAAAAGTTGGGGAATGTTTTCTTGGTTCTACAGACCACAGTTGGGTGGGAGGGGGATAAAAATGTAAAATGCAGGCATCCGCCGTGACACGACAAGCCCAAATGGGGAAAGGTGCAAAATGCTACTGGAAACAAGCACAGCTACGCCGCCCGGCCTCCGGGATGTGGGCTGAATGGCTGTGTGATAAGACATACCCTGTGAAAAGCCGCGGGGATTGGATGGTAATCCTGTTTCTTTGGGACTGATAATATTCGTGTACCTCCTGCAACAAAAATAAAGTTTAAAAAAAAAAAGTCTCTTATGTATCAAAATGGCAACACCCCTGGAATATGAGCTGTAATTAGAACAACATCTGTGCAGTACCCAAGCAGAAGCCATCAAATCGCCTTGCGAGCCAGCCAAATGGGTCTCCTGCATACAAAGGACATCATCATGATGACGCATAACATAATTTAAAACCTGCCTACATTTCCTGTTATTATTCAATCCACGCACATTCTACGTTAATAACGAAAGCCCGGAAAGACCGGGCACACTTCCTAACCGTACCATCTATGTTGTACCAAAAAACACAAATCAGTGCAAAAAATCACCACATCACACAAAGCAAGTCTCAACTTTGCCAAATTGAAACATCCAATAAAAAAAGAAACAAAAACCCCCCTCCACCCACCACCCAACCTCTCATATACCCATAAGAGGAATATCCCTACATCGCAACCCAAAAAATAAATCATGGAGGCATCCACCCTGAGGCATGGCAACGCCACGCCGGACGGGCAAACCAGCAGTGAAATATCAAAAAAAAAAAAATGAATGTAATAGCATATGCAAAGAGCCTAAACCAGACAACAGTGTTACTTTCAATTAACAATCAAAGGAGCGGAAGAAAAAAGGAGAAAGCAAAGAGACTGTTTTCAATCATTCCCAGTTGGGGAGGAAAGATCAACGCTGGATTGTGAAGCCTGCTGCGGCGGGGAATTGGGCTGGAATCTGTTCGATGCCCCGCCCGAGTTGTTCTTAAAGTCATGGAAAAACTCCTGAGCCGCATTTGGAGTGTCAAAGATTTTGGGACGGCCATTAATGTCCACCTTGAGACGCGCAGGATAGAGCATGCCGTATCGAAAGCCCAGGTTTCTAAGCATGGCATTAACACTTTGATATTTGCACTGGGCCTCCTGGACCATGGCAGTAAAATCTGGGAAGAAGGAGAGGTTGCTGCCCTGCCACTGGATCTCACCCCTCTTACATGCCGCTCTAAGGGCAGTGTCCCGATCTCTAAAGTTCATGAGCCGGGCCACAATTGGTCTGGGAGGCAAGCCCGGTCTGGGGCGAGGGCCAAAGGATCGGTGTGCACGTTCAACAACGAAACCCTCCGTGAAAGATTCCCTGCCAAACAAATCAGAAAGGAGCTGTTCCACAAATGTGTCCAGTCTGCCAGTGGCCGTTGAGAATACAACTGTTATTGCGGCGCCCCCTGGCCTCCAAAGCCTCGTTCTTTAAAGCCACATCTTTAAGGATCTTTTTCATTCTTTCGAGTCATTTAAGGGAGGAGGAGGCCCCGTCCTCGATATCAGACACCCTAGATTCCACCACATCAAGCCTGCGATCGTGACCCTGGATCTTGGAGTTCATATCGGCCAGATTTTTGTCCAGATCATCAAACGGAGCGTCCAGGGCCTTGAAGCCCGCCCTCATTTTGGTGAGCATGGCGTCTCATGAGGGGGGTCAGCCTCCGCTGTCGAGCCTGCGGTGGGGTCCGCCATGGCCCCAGGGATCTTGTCGAATTGGAGCTTAGGCTGTTGAGGGTCTTTCTTGACCATCGTGGCAGGATGGTCGCAACAGCAATGAAGGTGACCAAACTATAGGATCTCACTGTGTGACTCCAGGACGTTGCCGCACCAGGGCCGACCTGATGCCACCAGAGGGGAGTAGCAAGGAGACGGGAGAGACGCGGCTCACTGGGTCAGTATTCACCAGCAGAGCAATGGCAGGACATCCAGGAGGAGCTCACATGGCAGCTCGCGGTGGAAGACGGTGGCCAGCAGTCCCCCGGACACAAGATGACCAAGTCATGCAGCGGCCAGATCGGGAAGGCAAGAAGAGCAGGTAGGCCCATCCATTTGGAAAAGATGGGGCACACGCAGCGAAGGCAGTCGTCAGCTTAGCTGGGCGGGCCAGGGCTCAGGTGAACGTAGCGAGGCCCCAGGCTGGAAGGGAGGGGGGCCCGGAGGGTCCCTACCATTCAGCCGGCCACGGAGCACCCACCAGGCACCAAGGGGAGGGGGAGCCCAGTCACCCACCCACACCGAACCCCAACCCCACCCGCACTACCACTCACGACCCGCAACACCACCGCCGGAACCGGAGAACGAGGCCGGCCAGCCCACCCACCCAAGGCCCCGGCTCATAGCAGCGCGGTAGGCCCAAGGGCCAAAATACCCATGCGTGCAGCGGGGACCGGGCGGGGGAGCTGCAAGCAACGAGCGGGTCACCGGAGCAGGCAACAGGTTGGGCGGGAGCGGGGAGGGAGATTGGGAAGGGTGCGGCAAGGGGCGCGGACTCACCTCGGCCTCGCAACACTAGGATGGCGGATGGTAGGCCCGGGCCGGACCCAGATGGTATCGGGCACTGGCGGCGGCTGGAGCTGGACCTAGCGGCTATGGAGGCATCAGACGCTGCAGCAGGGCTTCGCGATCTTTGGGAACTGGAAGGCACCCCAGGAAAGGCTCTCACATCCCGGGATCGGGGCTGGTGTAATCGCCCGATCGGCGGAGCTCTAAGCGGATGCAGCCATCTTAGTTGCCTCCGTAGCCACGCCCCCCCCCAGGATATTCTATTATGAGATTGCCTTTTGGATGAAAACAGATTAAGTCAGCAGAGGATCACTGAAATTATCTCTTTCTTGGCAAACCTCAATCTAAATCAAACAACATCCAAGTAAGTGTGGCACCTGGTGAACTGGATCATGTCTAAAGGATCATAAACACAGAATGTAATCATGAAACATTCATTTAGTTTAACATTTCCACTATTGGTCATGTGTTGCATTGATTGCATTTTTTCTAAAAAATTAGCCCAATGATGCAAGTCACCAAACAGGGTCAGGCAAAAGCTAGTCTTTCCTCACAGGCAAATGCTGAGTCATAAACATTCAAACCATTAGCTCTACAACAGTAACAGCTGAAGGAAATGCAATGGCTGATAGACCATCATTCAGCTAGGAAAGGTGTAAAAAGATACTGTCCCGCTACAGCTGGGCACTCAGAGACATGGCTGCCTCGTGGAGAACCAAAACAAATCTGGTTAAGGCTGTCTTTTTTCTCAATTCTGGTTGGTCTCACACTCCAAGTATGGCCCAATGACAGTCATGTGTTAATGTTTTTATTTTTTGTTACCTTAGTCTTTTTAGCTCATGGAAAAGGTGGCATAATGGGATGGGGTTCATGAGATTTTCTTTTAATACTTCTTAGTTCTCATGATGCCTAAATCTAGATTTTCACTGATTGCCTTGGAGACGGACTAGATGAGGCTTTTTAGCTAAACCTGTTATATGTAGAGCACGTTGAGAAGAATCAGAAGTAAAAATGCCTCCTCTCCCCAACTGGACCAAGAGACAGGATTTCAGAAATACAGTGCTTTGCATGGACTCATTTAGACTCCTCGAAATGTCCAGTGCTAGCTGTAGGCAAGCAGTTCTTATTGCAGAAGTTAGCGGGAACGTTGCAATGAACTACAGTGAGCGCAGTTTATCACAAGCAAAACGGGCAACGTCCACTATGCAAATAATATGCGTTTCATTTTCGGTTGAAGTGACAGAGTGCATAAAGTGGTGAGTAAGGGAAATAATTTATGATTTTTGACCCCCAATCACATTTAAGAAAGTACTAGACGGGAAAAAAAACGTATTAATGCTTGCAACTGTACTGAAGTAGCGGTCGGGCTTCAAGGAGCCTTCAGGGGGGATGTATGTCATTACGACGCGGTGTTTATACCACGCTACCATTATAACGCAGTTATCCAAACGCAAGTCGTTACAACGACTTGCGTTGGAGGGCGCTGGATTGTGGAATATTTTAACTTTCTATTCCAAATCCAGCCCACGTAACAGTAGGGAAGGTGTTGGAACAGAAAATTAAACTATTCTTTGAGCAAGAGCGCCATCCAGCGCAAGTCGTAGTAACGACTTGCGTTGTGATGGCTGCGTCGTAAAGGCCCCGCGGTGGTAACAACGCGTTGTAAAGGATGTTTCCCTTCAGGGGTCACTCCGGTGCCAATGTTTGTTGGCAAAGCACCGGGGCCTTGGGTCTTCAGTGCCATCATTGTTACTGTTTCACACATGGTGTATAGTAAATGGGAAAAGACGACTACAGAAGAAATAAAACAGCTTCTGGGATAGACGCTCTAGAACACCAACTGGACTTCTGCACATCGAAGTTGATGGCGGTTAAAGCCCGCTGAGAAAATCTTGCTACTGACAGGTGTAAAAAGAAAAATCGGATATCTCACATAAATTGGTATGAAACACTGAAACATAAAGTGGTTGCCCCATCTATTCACTGGTGCAAGCTAACAAACGTCACACCCATACCTGTGATGTCTTCGGTCGAGGGAGCCACTTCTCTGGTCTCTCCCACATGTATCTCTACCGCCTATGACGCTTTTGCTCGCTGTTCCTAAATCGACTGTGACTTTGTTTCCTGTGACAACTCTCCTAGTCACGTTCTATGCAGTGAATTAATGGATTTAGCTTCATGCAAAAATGCCATTCAATAACAATGGGGAAGATATAGTTGCTTAGATTAACTTAAGAGTTACTTTAAACATCTCGGAGCAGGTTTTCAAGCCCCTTGCGCCAATTTTTCCATGTTAAAAGTGACGCAAAAGTGGTGCAAAGGACTTGTTAATCAGCCCCGTCATCTCCGATCCATCGAACCGTTGAGGAAGTTAAAACTTTCAGTACAATTGCTTAAAAACGCCAACGAGGGGGTATAACTGTAATTGTATTGATTTGCTAGACTTAACTAATATAAGTCTGTGTGACTTCAGCTTTTTTCCACAGTAAACCTTCGTACCTGAAGATTAAACCTGGAACCCATTTGCAAAGTTCATTTAACTCCTTCTACGCTCATGACGAGCTCAGCTCGTCATGAACAATGGGGAATCTCAAGTTACAGCACAGGAGGAAAATAACACTAGCATCGATGGTGTTAATGCAATTTGCCTCAAAGACATTAAACGCACGATGTTTTCAGGCAACATGATTTCAAGTATATATCGTTGTCCACTCCAAACAACACACACATTATGGTATCTTCAAATGTTATTTAACGAGTGCGTTAAGAAAAAATGTAAAAACATTGTCATAATATACTAATAAAAAAGGGACTGGCTTTAATATCTGGAAGCCTGCACCCATAAAGCGTTGTACATGGCAAGGGTAAATTACTATAGTGGTGCTCGCTTGCTAAGACCCAGAGTCATGTGCAACGACCCGCCAGGAGTAAAGTCTCACATCAGCACTCACCTGTGGTGCTGAAAGCACCACAGGCGCAAGGGAAATCCAAATGTCATCCGAATGGCGGGAAACGATCTACAATTGAGTATACAGGCTTTAATGGGGGTGGAAGACCAATTTGCACTTTTGCGGGTCCAAAGCGCATTGGGTGTAGTCTGGGAGGGGCTATGGGACCTAACTTAAAAGTGAATAGACAAGCGGCACAATTATATTGAGGTAGGGGCCCAGAAATCTCACATAAGGTCGGGCACCACAGCACTTATCTCTCACTTCAAGCTGTTGCGTCCTGGACCAAAGGATTCGGGCACCGGAGGGGCACCCAGCAGCATGGCTGGCGCTGGCCGCGGAACAGGCGCGGACGGGTGCAGATGGGCTTGCTTTTGGCACACCAGCTGCGCGTGTCCGCTGCACGGCGGAAATGCTAGGTTTAAGTAGTAAGCGGGCGCTAGTGCGCTAACCAGCTTGTTCCGCCCCCAGAGGCAGCCGGAAGTAGAGAAGCCACCAGTCCTCTATACTGTCCACTACAAACGGGCACGCCCGCCGTGGACCGGAGTAAGAGGAAAAGAGGCAAAGAGTGGCTGAGGTAGCGGCCCTACATGCAAGATAACCAAAAGTGCAATGTGTCTGCAATTTATTTAAAAACCGTTAAAAACACAAATATTAGTCTCAATTTCAAAATTAAAATGCAAATAGTGCGAGTGCCTTACATCTACGCGTGTCGGGTAATAAGATGTTGAATATCTTGGTACGTCAGTATGAGCGGGTGAGGAAACCAGGCCTATTGGAAAAGGGGGCACCTCGTTGGTCTGATCCATTGAGGATCGTAAAGGTGTTGGAAGGTGCAGTGAAACTTGAAGATGGGAGAGTGCGGAATTTATGCCATGTGAGTGAGTGCAAGAGAGTTAGCGGACATAATGGTCAGGAGTGTGGTTTGCATGACACTTGATGGGTGATGAGGTGTGTTCTAGGGTTGCTAGGATGGCATGGCTCTCTATGTATGAGGAACCAGGAACCAATAAATAAACACTTTGAAGTTAATATTACCTATCTGAGGTGGAGAAGTTCCTAACCAGCGAACACTGCAGAGCACATACCTTGTCCTTGGCGCCAGGAGATGCAGGGACAGAATGAAAGGTATGGGTGTATCACTCACAGGGTTTTTACAGTGTTTACTTACACGCATCCATACATCTATGGGGGGCTTAAGACTTGAATGATGGATTCGGCAATATGGTGGTATAATAAGAAATATGCCTATGCTTGGGCGTCAGGGTATAATCCCCTAGTTGCACTTGCTATGCTATACCATCGAATGTGCGTTTTAGGATAGTGCGTAGCCATGAATGATCAGACCGATGAGATGATCTTCTGAGCAGCTGTAGTGCCCCCTGCCCTCTGTTACTGAGAAGTGCAGTCTGTCTCTGGCTATTGCCCTTCCATTTCTGGACCTTGGCAGCAGTTTTAAGTTCTTCTTAGAGTTTCTTGTTGCTCAAATGGGTGTAACTTCTATTATTTAATTGTTTTTTTCCTCGTCTTCATTGCTTGATTTTGTTCTTGATTAAGTGTCACTCATAGCCGTTGGAATGTCACTCATAAACACACTGAATTTATAAAATTTTTTACTCATAGCGATCTGAAACCCCCAGCAGGTAGGCTTTATTTGGGCGCAGGTGAAGGCCGGTGATTTCTGGGTTTAATTTGCTGCTGCAGCAACTTAAAATAAATCTGCTGCCTGTAGGTGTCTGACTCAGATCATTCCGCCCGTGCGAGGTCACAGTGGGGCCGGTGCATTGCCAGAAATGAACAACAGGCAAGGTCCTGCCTCCAGGATCCACATGGTTGACTGTCTGCCTGGAATATTTACTGCAAAAACACAAAATGATGGACGGAATGTTGCACAATGGCAAAACACTCACCCCAATCACAGATCTTGGTTTAATCCATCCTTAGGTTGCTCACCAAGCCACCCAAGTTCAGACATGGCCATATGCAAATCACTCTTGACCCTGTGACTCATGGGAACAGTCCAGATCGAACTGCCAAGCCATGTCTTCCCTGGACCGGAATCAAGCATCCAAGGACCGGTTTCTGGCTATCAGCCAGAATAGCTTGACTCCAGTGGCGTAGTGAGCACGGGACCCACGTCTGGGCATACCCTTCCCACATAGGGTGAACAGCAAAACCAATCAATTAAAGCTTTATTTCGATATAAAAAATATCTTAAAAGCACATAACAAAAATACAATACATTTTTGATTAAAAAAACGCTTCATAAATAGTTAAAAGACGAGAATAAAAAGACTTTAAATCATTTCCAGCTTTGAGTATGATTTTAAAAGTAAAAAATCACCTATTGAAATTTGTCATAGGCCTTTAAGTCTAATCACCCATGCCCAGCTGAGGAATTTTGCTGCCCCACAGGCCAGTGTAGTGTTAGGATCTGTCCGTAGGATTCTTAAGGCAGAGACATGGCTCCTAGTCTCAAGCTGCCGACAAACAGGTTTTAGCCATTTCGATCGGGGTTTGTTATAGGCGCTGCAAGCGAAAAAAAGATGTGAAATAGTTTCTAGTGCAGCGTTACAGAACGGACAAGTGGCAGGTGTTTGGTGAGGGGGTTTCCACTTGGAAGTGCGTTCTCGTACCGGTAGGGTTCCCAATCTAAACTGGATGTATTAGGCCCTGTCTTTAGGCTTTCTGATGAAGTCCATGTAGGGTTCAAGAGAGTATACTGGCTTGTGCAGACAAAACTCGTCTGTGAGTCTACCCAGGTTTTCAGCTCTAGCATCTTGGCCATCGACCCACAACCAATATGCTCGCTTGACCTCCAATTTAGAAACCGATGCACCGGTCTCCCATGCAGCACTAAAACCAATAGCTCTTAACAGCTCTTTAACCTTTGATAGCCAGACAATTTTATGAGACCCCGGCATATTCATAACTTCTCTAAGGCCGTCTGCGTAGTTAGCTAGCTCAGGTGTACGCCACAGACTAGCCCAATAGAGGAACGGACGCAGGGTTATAAGGTCTTTAATAGATCTGCGGCCAAGGTCTTGTTGGAGAGGTTTGTAAGGCGTGCCCCTAGGTAGGGACAGAAGCTCCCTAAAAAAAATATTTTCAGCCAGGACAAGGGAATCGACATTATTGAAGCCCCAGAGGTCCGCTCCATACAGTGCACTACCTTTAGCTTTAGCAGAATAGATCTCCAGTGCAGGTGCTATGGGTCTGGATAATGAAGATCTGTGCTCCCTACCGATGGCGCCCACGTCACGTTTATGGTTTAGGGCCATTTTTTCAATATGTGGGTTCCATTTAAGTTGATCGGATATCCTAATTCCTAGGTAGTCAAACAATTTAACACGCTCTAGAGGCTCCTTATTTAGTGTGAGCGTACGGTTTGCTTTCCTACTAGGGTTAAAGTAGAGGAGCTTTGCTTTGGAGGTGTTAATAACCAAGCCCCTTAAACTGCAAAAGGCACAAAACCGATTCAGAAGTTTTTGTAGCCCCATGGGCGTTTTAGAAACCAATAGCCTGTCGTCGGCAAAAAGCATTGCGGGGACTTTAACAACAGCCAAGCTGGGGGCATCAGCGTCGATGTCAGATAGAAAGGAGACAACCCCGTTTACAAACAGAGAAAAGAGAGTCGGCGCCAGGACGCATCCTTGGCGGACACCTCTATTTGCCGGGATTTTAGCCGTTTTCTGCTCCTGCGTGCCCCACCGGATGCATGCATACATTCCGTTGTGCATGCAGGCCAACAAGTTCAGAATGGGCAATGGAAGCCACATCTCCTGCAAAACCACCCACAGGCGCTCTCGAGGGACCAGTTCGAACGCCGTCTTCAGGTCAATAAAGGACAGGTACAGGCCGCCTTTACCAATGGATACTGTCTTCCAATGGAGTAGTACAAGCCTAAATGCCTGGTCGACGGTGCCTGTACAAGCCCTAAAGCCTGCCTGAAATTGGGAGATGATGTTATTCTCCTCCGCCCAGCATCGATCAAGCTGATTGGATGATAGTTGGCAGGGTCACCCCTTGGCCCCTTCTTGTAAATGGGGTACCCTCAGCCCCCTTCCATGAGCTCGGGACTGGGGACCCAAGGAGAAGGGTGTTGATCAAAAGAGAGAAGAACTAGGCCCACTGCTTAGGGCTGGAATGGAACAAATCGCCAGGGATGCCATCCTGGCCTGGTACCTTGCCTTGGACAATTTTGTTAATAGCTGACTCAACCTCTATTTGTCCTACAAGATCAATGGGGATCGCGGTGGCGAACAAAGGTGGTATACAGTATACAGGTGGCGCACTACTATCGGGTACCCCTAGCCCTTCATACAGCCTCCTGAAATGTTCAAACCAGTCCCTATCCGTTATATGATTGGGTAATGGTTCGGTATCACCATCGTTTGCTCTTCGAACTAAAGCCCAAAACCGCTTGCCATTTTTGGACTGGCTAGCCTGCTTCAACTCTTCCCAATGGGAGTCATCCCAAGCCCTCTTTGCCGCCAATAATGTTTGCCTGTACGCGGCTCGAGCTAAGCGAACCTCGGCAGCATCACGGGTTTTGATGGCCCTTATCAATTTAGATTTGGCCCCTCTACATTCTTGATTGTACCACTTGGCTGTGGATTTCCTACTCTTCAATTGACTAGACCCGCGAGAGTCAAGGAAGAGAGCGGCCATCTTGTCAATTGTCTCCACATAGACCACATCAGCCTGGGCAAGACCTAGATCGTTAGTACAAATTGCAGAGAGCTTCTCCGTTTGAGCTCTTGCGATCTCCCCTAGGGCACTGCTCTTTTGTTCAATAATGGCAAATTTTTGCCATTTAATGAATCTTTTGCAGTTTGAAGGTACAATTTCTCTGGTCGCCAGCGTCGATCTATTAGTGGGCAGGGGCTTCCCCTCAGTAATAAAATTCCGCAAGCTAAGAGATAGGGGGTTATGGTCACTATGGATGGATCGAATAACTATCATGTCTGACACATATCTCCACAGCCTCCTGTCGACCAAGATATAGTCTATTCTGCTGGGGCAAGTAACCCTGTTATAGGTGCAAGCACCGGCAAAATCAGATGGCGTGCGCCCGTTCACAGCAACCAATGCGTGCTCCATTACCAAGGCATTTAATTGAATTACAACTGGTGTCCATTTTTTAATTGGCACAGTCGTCAATTGTGGAATTCCCCATTTTGCGTCCTCATCTGAGAAACCCTCCACGCCGTCCACTGCCAGCGGTTCAAAAGTACAATTAAGATCGCCGGCAATTATGGGCAAAGAGTCTGGGGGGCAAGAATGGAGTGAGTCTGCTAGCAGGGAGATGATTGGGGATATGCCCCCCCCCCCCCTTTCAGGCTTCTGGCATATATATTAAAGAGCTCCAGAATCACTGCAGCTTGAGGAACCCGGATCGTTAGCCTCATCATATCAGAAGAGGTACTATATGGTGGATTATTTTACAATTTAAAGAAATATTCACCCAAATTAACAGGCCGCCAGATGGGCGACCCCTTCCGGAAGAGGTGGCTGGAACGAAAAAAGTGGAATAACCAGACTTGTACACAGGTTCAAGGCACCAAGTTTCATGAAAAATGCACAGGTCATACTTTCCAATTAAATCATTCCAGTCAGGAAGCAATAGTTTTTTCCCCAGGCCCGCTATGTTCCAAGAAATGATGTTCAGATAACCATTTTGGCCATTACTATGTATTAAAACAGGGTCTTTGCCACTACCATCAGTTATATCCAGATGGGATGGGTTGTCAGGTTCTATGAGATTCTTTTGTCCGCATTTGCCAATACCTGTCAGGGCAGAGTGGTCCTCATCCATCATCGAACACATGGTGGAATTTGAGCACTGGGCATTAAAATTATTATCGCCGCATAACGAGGGAGGCAATATAAGAGGTAGGTTGTCAAGGCGTTCTGAAGACCTAAAACGACTTCTAACCGTTTTGTCTAATGCAGGAGATGGAACAGGGAAGACCGGAGATTCCTTTTCCTGTGCTGGGGGTCAGTCGACAGCTTCCAATTCGCTGTACCGGTTACGACAGGGGATACGGGGGGGATGAACTGAGGGCCAAGCCATTCTCCACTGTACTGATTGCCGCCTTGGTGGATCCTCCCAGCTCTACGTTGTATTAAATTCCAACCCTCTTCATCACCCCGTCCCCAGCTATGGAGATTCAAATCCCTATGTACCTCACGCCTCCTCCCTCCCCTAACCGGATTAATATCCCTCATCCAACTCCATCCCTTATCTGGCTGCTCGACAGGCATGTAGAAGTAGGACAGAGGTCTGGCCGTAATCATAGTACCGTTGTTTCGGTAGGCCCCCAAGCAGGTATGCTCCACAGTTCGGGGGTCCTCAAAGGTCACTACTACACAATCTCCCTGTATTCTTTTCCTGTTATGTCCCACCTAAGGGACTCTCTCAACCATTAAGATTTTACTGTAGATATTTAGTGGTAGTGGATGATTGTTGTCTAGCCAGTGGCATACCTTGTTTTTAAGTGCCCAAAAGGGTTCTATAGTTGAGGTGGCCAATTCCGGAACCCCTGTCAAAACTATCACATAAGGACAGGCATCTGGCGGTAAGTTAGCATTGCGACGCTTCTGGGTTTTATCGTGGTGGACTATGTCAGGAATTAAAGCCTGTGTTATAGGACCATCTGAATTTATTCGATTGGTGGACTCATTTGCTGCAGGGGGTTTGGCACATGTTTTGTTGCACTCAGGGTTAGGGAGAGTCGGCAGGGGGGTTTGAGTGTTGTTTTTTTGCCACTGATGGACATTTATTCATTGTTTGGGTTTTACCAGCTGGAACAGTTGCATGAATTGCCCTTTTGCATGGTTAGTGTTCTGGGATTTTATGACCTTGTGTAGTTCCTCGAGCTGTTTTTCTATGCCGTGAAGCCTTACTTCTAGAGGAGTGAGTAGGGTTTTGATAAGTTTTGTTAGGGTACAAACTAGGGAATCATCCCTTGCTTCTATGGCTCCTGTACTATCGGCTGTGGTGCTATCTGCAAGGATGTCAGCCAGGGTATTGTCCAAAATGGTATCATCAAGGATGCTCAGGGGTGGTTGTAGAGTAACAGATCGGGCCTCTTCCGTACCAGTTTTTATTCGCCCAGTTGATTCCCTCCCCTCCTCTATGCTACCCCTAACACTGGTGTTATCACTAGAGCTCCCTCCCTTTGCTAGGTTAGCTTTCCTGGCTCCAGAGGTGATGGTATTAGTGCGCTTAGATTTGGTAATGGCCCCCTCCCGTTCCCCCCTCTTTTGGGTATTACTACTCTCAACTTGGGTGTCTACTAATGAAACTACCGAACTGGTTTCTGAAGGGGTAGGGGCCTGGGGATCGAGGGACAGTAAGTCTCGAGAGGCTGGCTGGTTACAGATAGTATTGTGGACCTCAGCATGGGTCTGCAAAAGATTAATTGTACTTAAGGTGTTATCAGGGGTGCGTGCAGAGGCAATATAGCCCAGGGACGACATTTTAGCTAGTGCAAGGTCTTGAGAGACCCTTCTTTCCCTTAATACGATTCCTTGATCAATTAGAGAATTGGTGCGTATAATGAAATCGTCCAATGTGCCCGTCAAGTTTTTGCCTCCCGCCGCAGCCCTGATTCTTGTTTCACGAGTAGTCATTTTGCTTAACAGAAATAACAAGGGACACAAGAGAAATAACAAACAAAAATCCTGTATAGAATAAATTGCAGAATGGCAAATGGTCGACAGTAAAAGACCCAAACGTAGATTACCAAAAGGCGCAGGAAAATGTGGGCGTGCTTACAGTTCTGATGTCCGTGGCTTGGGTTTGAGATCCAGGGTCTATGGCCCAGTCCAGTCTCCTCAGGCCTCTGAGGGCCACAGAGGGCCCGCCCTTTACCCGGGCTTCGTCCGCGTGCGCGTCCCGCGACGCGGGAGTTCAGGCTTGGATTTAAGCGTCACCGGACGCGTAGGGGGGCGTGTTCCTTAATGCAGGTGGTGCTGGTCAATGCAGTCTCCCCGCTCAGCGGCCGCGCCTTTGATGTTTACTAGGCGGCGGCGGCGGCGGGGGATGACAACAGGCAGCAGGCGAATCTCCAAAAAGGCAAGGGCAATAGGTCGTCCTGAAAATACAGCAGTTCGCTAGAGCTTCCGCTCCCCCGGAGATCAGGCTTGGATTTAAGCGTCACCAGACGCGTAGGGGGGCGTGTTCCTTGATGCAGGTGGTGCTGGGCAATGCAGTCTCCCCGCTCGGCGGCCGCGCCTTTGATGTTTACTAGGCGGCGGCGGCGGGGGAGACAACAGACAGCAGGCGAATCTCCAAAAAGGCAAGGGCAATAGGTCGTCCCGAAAATACAGCAGTTCGCTAGAGCTCCCGCTCCCCCGGAGGTCAGGCTTGGATTTAAGCGTCACATAACGCGTAGGGGGGCGTGTTCCTTAATGCAGGTGGTGCTGGTCAATGCAGTCTCCCCGCTCGGCGGCCGCGCCTTTGATGTTTACTAGGCAGCGGCGGCAGGGGAGACAACAGGCAGCAGGCGAATCTCCAAAAAGGCAAGGCCAATAGGTCGTCCCGAAAATACAGCAGTTCGCTAGAGCAGCAAAACACACAAGATGATGGACTGAATGTTGCACAATGGCAAAACATTCACCCCCAGTCACAGATCTGGGTTTAATCCATTGTTATTTTGCTCACCAAGCCACCCCAGTTCAGACATTGCCATATGCAAATCAGTCTTGCCCTTGTGCCTCATGGGAAGAGTCCAGCCCGAATTACCAAGCAATGTCTTCCCTGGACCGGAATCAAGCATCCTAGGACCAGTTTCTGGCTATCAGCCGTCTTCAGCCAGGATAGCTTGACTCCAGTGGCGTAGTGAGCAAGGGACCCACGTCTGGGCATACCCTTCCCACATAGGGTGAACAGCAAAACCCACAAGTCCCTCATAACTACACTGAATTTATTAAAATGTTACTCATAGCGATCGGAAACCCTTAGCAGGTAGGCTTCATTTGGGCGTGGGTGAAGGCCAGGGGCGGATTGGCAAGGCGGGCATTCGGGCATGGGCCGAAGGGCCGGTGCCTCAGTGCCCTCTGTGTGCCGTTTTTTTTCTCCCCTGTCCCAGTCCACAGAGAGTGGACTAGGAAAGGGGAGAAAAAAAAACGTCCCACAGAGTGCACAGAGAAAATGAAAGCAGCCTCGCAGTGCTGCCAGACAGCGATTGTCAGATGTGGCCTCTCCTTCACCCCTACCCTGCCAAGCAATCAAGCTGAGGCTGGGCTGGGGAGGGGTGATTGTTTGCAATAATCAGCCTCCCTGGGGGCCAGGTGTTTCTCAGGCCTTTGAGTCATTTGCACCTCGGCCCCCTGGCGCCCATGCAGCCCAGAAACGGTGTTAGTCTTAACACCTCGCCCACAGCCCTTCACATTCAGGGCATAGTGGGCGAGGAAGAATGGGTCTCGCTGTGGGGGCCAGGTGATGTTTGGAATTTTTTGCTTTATTTATTTATTTATGCAATTTTATATAGCGCGGACTTTACCCGAAGGTGTCAGAGCGCTTCACACTAGGAACAGCAATAATACATGAGGAGAAAATTATAAGTGGACAAATTCAAAAGCAAACGTTAAGTTACATGAATCAAAAGTGACAATACTGAGCAACCAAAATACAAGAGGAGCAAACGATACATTACAGGAGGAAAAAGAGATATGTGTGCAGGTTGCAAAAGCGTACAAAATACAAGTAGAGGTATAATACTACAATTAATGGCAGACACACCAGCACAAGAACAAACGTTACGTAGGCAATGGTGGCACTTGTGCAAGTATCTAAAGCAAACAAAAGTGAGAGGTAGCAAACAGTGTGTTACAAGAGAAAAGTGACGTGTGCAAGTTACAAAAGGGTACCATACACAGGTACAAAGGTAATACTACAGTAAATGGTAAATACTCAAACTGCCAGAACACACTGGGAAGGCACTTCCCATGCACCAGCTTCACCTCAGCCTCCCCCTGGCTACCTGGCTACCTTGGATGACCCAGAAAGCTGTGTTTTGTGCTCCCCTGCCAGGACATTTTCCCGAGGCCTGGAGGGCTGATTAATTTACTAATTGCAGGGGGCTTACCTCTGTTCATGTGCTCCTGAGCTGAAGGTCTGGGGAGGGCTAAGTAGGTTAGTACAAGCAGGGGCTTTGCTGCTTTTCAGGTGCTCCTGTGCTGGAGGGCTGGAATAATTTTGTGACAAAAAGGGGCTTTGCTATTTTTTTTAGTTGCTCAGCATGTAGGTCATTGTCACCTTGGCCCTGTGTCGTGTGCAAGAACAGTATCCTCCCACTTTCATTCCTTGTCTGTGCAAATGGTGTTTCATGAAAGGGCACGCCCCTTGAATGTGGGCCACGCCCCTTAAATATGGGCCACGCCTCTTGAATGTGGGCCACTTTTTTCATCAGTGCCCGGGCCGAATTGTGATCCCAATCCGACCCTGGTGAAGGCCTGTGATGTCTAGATTTAATGTGCTGTTGCGGCAACTTAAAAAAAAACTGCTGCCTGTAGGTGTCTGACTCTGGTCAATCAGCCCGTGCGAGGTCACAGTGGGGCGGGTGCGTTGCCGGGAATGAACAACAGGCAAGGTGCTGCCTCCAGGATCCACATGATTGACTGTCTGCCTGGAATATTTACTGACAGAGACACCTGCCCTCTGATCAATTGATTGATTGATTCTCCACAGGGCCCCGGAGTTCCTTCATTAGGAGGCACTTCAGTGTGTAAACATTACAACAAGTGAGAAAGCATCCTCTACTAGCACAGCGCATGCCAGTGCGATCGCTCAGGGCTGCGCAGCTGAGTTCCTCGAGCACGGCTCCTGCAGTGTTCCCCGAGCGCTATAATTGCGTGACTAATGCATTTTAATCTATTGATGTGAACACCAGCAGTTAAATGTGTTAGTCTCACTCCTGATGCGTGGTTCTGAGGAGGGCTAGATGCATTTCCCCATTGACTTGCATTGAAGAAGCTGCGGTGTCAGGCGGAGACAGCCTTTTTGGCTCAAAAGTCGTGGGACTGTCCTGTGTGAATCGGGCCTATTGGCACGTATGCACACGGGTATATTGTGGAAGTACCCTAACCCCACGGAGCCTTTGGTCATTATTCATACATGCCAATAGACCCTATTCAGGCAGGAGACTACCGATTTTTCAAGCCAAAAATGCCTTTATTTTAGCCGTCTCTTGCCTGAAATTGCATTTTCTACAACAGAAGTCAATGGGGGATTTTCATTCTCTTGATTTTATATTTTAAATATCCCCCTCCCTGTCCTGAAATGTTGCCTGTGTGATTATTACTGGATTTTGAGACTCTCCACAGCCTGGATCCAGAGCACAAGAAACCATGGGGCTACTGCAGGAGCCTTGCTGTCACTGGAGGGGGCGTGGCTTGCCACAAATATTTGCATACCCAGAAGCCTCTGCGGCAAACACCTGATTCATCACTACAGGCGACACAGGCATTTGTTTAACAGTAGAAGGAGCGCTTGTAGTTGTGCACACAGTGACATTCATAAGAGTGAACGGCACGTCACCGGTATAAAGTCACCCTACTAGTAGGAAGTTATATTATTATTGTGATTGCGCGGACAAAAGAATCCTCATGTCTTTTTACAAGACCTGCTATCCGCGGATCACGCGCACTCCGAGGGGCAGTGAGAAGCGGGAGCTTGTCTAATTTTTGTAGGGTTTCTGTCAAAGAAACTCCGTGGTTGGTTAATGGGAGCGAGGTCTGGGCTGGCTAAGGAGAGGAGCGCCCGCTGCTTCTCTTGAGGAGGTGCCACTGTAGGACGGAAAAAGTCACGGGGTCACGTGACTCAATACAAGGTGCTGTGCGTAAGGTCACGTGACGCTGAAATATGCTCTGAGCGTAAGCGCCTGCGCGAAGGAGCGGGAGGTGCAACGCACCTTCCTGTCGCTAGAGGTCAGGAAGCTCCGGAGGAACCTTCATCGCGTCACCAGCAATCTGAATACCCACAATCCTGTGCGCGCCTCATAATGCTGCTTTACTGTCATCCTAAATGCACGGCTCTATATGGCATTGAAAACGATAAAGAGCGGACATTTAAGAACGAAGGGGCCAGAGTATCAGCCCACTAGTAGCAAGGCACGAATCTAGGCACACTACTTTACTAAGGGAAATTTCGGCCTAATTAGCGTCTTGTATCGGCGGTGAAACGAAACAGTCACTGTCACAGGCAAAAGTTTGGTCTTACTGGGCAGCAATGATCTCTTAAACAGAATTCTTCTTTTTCCGATGAATCATACATAACCCTTGGCTTATCAAGTTAGAAGTTTTTTCTTTAGGCAAATAGGGGCAGATTTATGTTAACTGGTGCATCCCTAGGGATGCGCCAGTTGCGTCGCAAGCGCCACGCAGCTCCAGCAAGGCTTGGGGGTGCCCCATCTTCACAATGCTGCGACCTGCATGGTTTTGACGCAGCATTGGCCAGAACGTGACTGAGTGAAATCTCATAGATTTCACTCAGCCACTTTCAGGAGGCGTTCCTGCGCAGGAACGCCCCCACCCCTGCGCAGGAACGCCTCCTTATGGCGCAGGGCTTTACAATGTGACGCATCACCTGGATGCGTCACGTTGTAAATAGGGCGCATTGTCTGCGCCGCTGTTGCGTCAAATAAAGTGACGCAATTGCGGCGCAAAGAGGCGCAAGGGCATCATAAATCTGCCCCATAGAATCCTTTGATGGTGACCTAAATTTACTGTATAGTTACCTCTAGTCTGCTGATTATATCAAGCATATTGTGATTCTTTGTGCAGAACTAAGCACTGTGTGCAGTTTTCACAAGGAAGATGTCGTGCCACCTGCAATATGGATTGGCTAAAATGTAAATATGCTTTTTTACTTCAATAAAGGTTTTTGAAATAAAAAAAAAAGAAAATTCCAGCATCAACAGGAAAGAGGAAAAGTACGGAAACAACATGTGGAGGAAAATGGGAAAACCAATCACACCGCTGCAGGAAAGCATGTATCAGAAAACTGTTGTAGAAGGTGGAAATGTAACTTTTTTGTTTAGATGAGAAGACACATTTGGAGGGCATATGCTCAAGGACTTATCGCTAAATTAACGGCACTTTATCACAGCCAAAGTCGCGATCAGTTTATCGCCCATACACAAGCTGGTGCTAACATCCAATATCACCAGTTTCCCTGCGATAGCAACCGCAAAAAGCATCGCCACAGATGACACCGGCAATTATCGCTAATAATATGCAGAGTAAACGTTCTCGTGAAAAAAACTGCAACAACATCACTTCTCAACATTCTCAACGACCAGCAAGATCGGCACAAAACATGTGATAGGCCCGTCAGCAGCGGGATTTTAACACCTGCTCTGACCAGGTGTAAAGTCGGACGACAACCTGCACCATAAAAGGGAGCACAGGCCAGAGCCACAGCTGTGGAACAACAGATGCCATGGAGCCAACGATCATGCAGCTCGACACCCAAGAGGGCCACAACAGCAACCGCCACGATCCTGTAGTATGTTGATATACCATGTCAATCCAATAAATCCAAGAGAATTGGTTGACGATATAAATTGTAGTTTATTCCATAAAATATACCTGAAGTAATCGCTTGCAGATGATGTTGTGGGTTGCAGGTAAGTTTATTGTTATATGAAGACAACTTGACAACCATTCCAGTTAGATGTCAAGAGTAGATCTGACAACCACCTCAAATGGAACCCAGTAACAAGAATGCAAAGAGCATTCCAAGATAACGTAATGTAAAGAACACTACAATACCCACGACTGGTCACAGCAAAATCCCACAGACATCTGAAAGCTACTGTTAACATTCTGGAACATCGTGATGTCAATAGGATTGAAATAAATCAATGACTCTACAAAGACACATATAAGTAACAATAATAAAACATTTAAATACGACCTTACTATACACCCCCAGGACCCCAACACCCCCCTCCTGCCCCCCCCCCCCCCATGGGGCCCTACCCCAGGCAACTCCCCCCCTCTCCCACCAGCCAAATCAATCAATCAATCAATCAGTACACTTGTAGAGCCAGCTACTCACCCGCGAGGGTCTCAAGGGGCTGAAGGGGCGGAGGGTGGGAAGTGCGTTCTGTATGCGTTGGAGTATTTTCTGAAGTTTGATTGTGGTTCCTGCGTATAAGGCGTTCCCATAGTCTAGTCGGCTGGTGACGAGGGCCTGGTTGACCGTCTTTCTAGTTCCGGTAGGGATCCGCCGGAAGATCTTATGAAACATGCGCAGGGTGTGGAAGCATGAAGATGAGATGGCGTTGACTTGCTTGGTCACCGTGAGAGAGGAGTCCAGGATGAATCCCAGGTTGCGTACTTGGTCAGTGGGTGTCGGTGCGGTGCCCAGTTCTGTGGGCCACCAGGAGTCATCCCAGGCGGATGGGGATGGTCCGAGGATGCGGACCTCCGCCTTGTCCGAGTTTAGTTTCAGACGGCTGAGTTTCATCCATTCGGCGACATTTTTCATTCCTTCCTGGAGGTTGAGTTTGGCGGTGGCTGGGTCTTTGGTGAGGGAGAGTATCAGCTGGGTGACATCGGTGTATGAGATGATGTTGATGTTGTGTTTGAGTGCGATGGTGGGGAGGGGGCTCATGTAGATATTGAAGAAGGTTCGGCTGAACGATGAGCCTTGGGGGACGCCGCAGATGATCTCGATGGCCGCGGAGCGGAAGGGAGGGATGCGGACTCGCTGGGTTCTGTCGGTGCGGAAAGAGGTGATCCAGTCCAGGGATTTGCCTTGGATCCCGGCGTTGTGGAGGCAGGTTATTAGGGTGCGATGTCAGACTGTATCAAAGGCGGCTGCGAGGTCTAGGAGGATGAAGGCAGTGGTTTCCCCGTTGTCGAGTAGGGTCCTGATGTCATCGGTGGCTGCAATGAGGGCGGTCTCAGTGAGGTGCTTGGCTCGAAATCCGAACTGGGATGAGTCGAGGGATCCATTTGCCTCGAGTAATGCGGTCAGCTGTTTATTGACGATCTTCTCGATCACTTTCACCGGGAAGGGAAGAAGAGAGATGGGGCGGAAGTTTTTGAGGTCTTTAGGGTCCGCTGTGCGTTTCTTCAGTAGGGCGTTGATCTCTGCGTGCTTCCAGCTCTCTGGGAAGATGGCGGGCGTGAGGGAGTTGTTTTTGATGTTACGTAGGTGGGGAGCGATGATGGTGTCGGCTTTGTTGAAGATGTGGTGAGGGCATGAGTCGGAAGGAGAGCCGGAGTGGATGGTGTTCAAAGCGTGGGCGGTGTCTTCGGTGCTGATGGGGTCCAAGCGCTGAGGGTGGATGTAGGGGGCGTTGGTTCGGTGGCTGGGGGCGGATTCTGGGCGCCGAAGCTGTTGTGGATATCGGCGATCTTGCGGTGGAAGAACGTGGCGAGGGAGTTGCAGAGGTATTGTGATGCTGTGATGTTGTTGCTGTTGGCGCTGGGATTTGAGAGATCTTTTACGATGTTGAAGAGCTCCTTGCTGTTGTGTGTGTTGTTGTCCAGCCATTCTTTGAACAATGTCGTTTTGGTGGTGCGGATCAGCTGGAGGTGTTTGCGGGTAGCGTTCTTAAAGGGCTGTCATGTTTTCTGCCGTCTGTTCGCGGTGCCAGGTTTTCTCGAGGGATCTGCAGCATTTCTTTGATTCTTTGAGGTCGTCGGTGAACCATGTTGTTTTCCTGTTGCCAGGATTGCCTGGAGGGTTCTTCAGTGGTGCAAGGGTGTTGGCGCAGTTGACTATCTACTGTGTGAGGGTGCGGCCTGCGTCGTTGATGTCAGTGGTGGTGATAGGTGGGTTCTGGCTCAGTGATGTGGTTAGCTGGTCTGCAGTGATTTTGCTCCAGCATCTGTGGGGGATCTGTTGCGGGTGGTGGTGGGATGTGATCTTCTTAAAGGTGAAGTGGATGCAGTTTTGGTAGGTCCAGTGTAGTCCGGTGGAGTGGCTGAAGGCAACGTGGCTGCTGGCAGAGAAGATGGGGTCGAGCGTGTGGCCGGCGTAGTGGGTGGGCTGTTTACCAATTGCTTGAGTCCGAGGTTGGCGAGGTTGGCGAGCAGGAAGGTGGTGTTGTTGTCATTGTTGTTCTCCAGGTGGAAGTTCAGGTCCCCTTGGAGGATGCAGTCTGATGAGGCGAGGGCATGTGGGCTGATGAAGTCGGTGATGTCTTCACTGAATTGTGTACATGAGCCAGGGGGTCTGTAGACAAGGGTTCCTATGAGGGGGGTCTTGGGGTCGGTGTGGTTCTGGAAGTGTAGGTGTTCGGTGGTGGTGGTGAGGGCATCTTCGGAGTTGGTCGTGTCCTTGATGGTGTTCCTGTAGATGATGGCAATTCATCTTCCGGTTTGGTTGACGCGGTCCTTTCGGGTGATCTTGTAGCCACCCAGGATAGCTATGGCGATGTCAGGGGTTGAGCAGGCGTTCATCCAGGTTTCCGTGAGGAAGACGCGTCTGGTGCTGTTGTGTCGAGGGGGTCCCAGAGTTCGGCGGCGTGCTTGTGGACGGAGCGGGTGTTGAACAGGATGCACTTGAGTTGGTTGTTGTTGTTGCCTGGTCTGGGTGGTGGGATGTAGGTTTGGACGCAGGTGAATTTGCAGGTTTGACAGGAGAAGGGTCAGTGGGTGTGCTTCGGAGTGGCTTGGGAGCAGGCGGCTGGTCGGCCGGTGTTGAGTGTGTGGAGGATGGTGGTGTTGTACATCAGTCGAGTTTCTTGGTTTCGGCGGGGGGCAGAAGTTCTGGCGCTGGGCGCGGTCCAGGCGCGAACGGGCACAGAAGGGCTTGCCTTTGGCGCTCCTTTGACGCGCCATTGGCGCGGCCGCTGTGCGCCCTCCAAGAGAAGTGTTAAGGGAGGGAGGAGCAGCTGGGAGGTGGGATCGGGGTGGCAAATGGGGCACCAGGGGGGCAGGCCGCAGGGTGGCAGTGGTGGGAAGCGCAAGGGACGGGAGCGGGTGGGGGCTGGGTGGGGGAGGGCACAGGCACTAGGGGCGACGGAGAAAAAAGAGAGAGGTGAGCAATAAAGATAACAAGGAACGGCAGAAAACTGGCAAAGAAAGGAGAACAGGAAAAAGAAAAAAACAGTCTGAGGCAATAAGAGGACTTGCAGCACTCACAGGTGACGAAGCGGGCAGCGGGCAGCGGGGCAGCGGCGGCACAGGGGGACCATGTGGCAGCTGAGAGGGTAACCTTCCTGGTGACAGGGTCAAAGGTCAAATGTCACATCAACTTCACGAAATCATGAACAAAACAATTTGCCTGATGTTGCACAAATACAACACTTAACATGCATGTGTGGTCAGAAAAAAGAGAATCACTCATTCATCTTTGAATTACCAAATGTTGGACTTGGCCCTTTTTGACAGGTTCCCCCTTAGACTTTTTGCCTTTAGCCTTTGGCGTGGTGGTAGTGATTTTAGGCCACTGCGCACTTTAGCACTGTGGCCCACTGTTAAGTGCTTGGGCCCTCTGAGTGCGTGTGGTGAGATGGCCTGCCCTCCCATAGGAATGCATGGGGGATCTGTGTGCCCATGGTAGTTCCTGATATGTGAGGAGTGCAGGGTCGAGTTTGGAATGTGCGAACTCGTGAGGATAAATGCTGCACAATGGTGTGCGAAGATTTATTGTGTCTAGTGTAGAAGTGCTACTTTTATAAGTTGGCATTTCTGTCTAGCTTGTGAGTGGCAGGGGCTGGCTGCTGTGCTTGGCTCCAGGAGCCAGGATGAGTCTGTCCAGGGGTGAATAGGGAGATCTGCAGGTAGAGGGGAGGGAGGAGTTGCACCTGGGACCTGAATAGGGCTGGGCCTTCCCTCCACAATACTGGCTCCACCTCCTGTGGTGCGTCTGATGTCCCTGGCCTGTCTTGTGAATAGAGAGGTGATCTGAGAAAAACAGAGTGCTCCAGAACCAGTTGTATCTAGTTCTCCCCTTGCCTGCACCTTTGAGAACAAAGGATTTAGCTTTATAAAAGTAGGGGCTGTGACCCCATGAAGATGTTCTTGTTTGTGATTTGAATCTACCAGGGGCCTGCTGCTGCTGGGGTCCAGGGGAAGGCTTGCCTCCCTGGGCCCTGCCCAGCCCCTGGGTGCCTGGAGGACTCCTTGGGACACTTCTTCCTGGACGAGCTATGCCCTAGGACTATTTTGCTCCAGCTGCTCTTTTGAACTGATTGTCTTTTGCCCTTCGCACCCGGGAGCGCTTTATCTTAATTATCCCCTTATCTTGAGGGAGCCTACCCTTCAGCGCTGCATTTAGCATGGCATTGTGGGTGCCTACCTCTGTTATTTTTGTACTCTATTGCAGGTGCCCACCCTTCGTTCTGCCCGCTTGCCTTTCATTTGATGATGCCCAGTGCGCATGTGCCAACTCAGCATCTTCGCCTGTATTTAATAATTAATACGGGTGCCCACCTCGCTATTTTGGTCCAGTACGGGTGCCCACCCCGCCTCTACCTTTATCTTTAAACTCGAGAGAGCCTACCCCTCATTTGAACACAGAAAAGAAAATCACCGCCGCGGCACCAAAGAGCCGCTGACGTCACTCCGGTGCCCATGCCGCATTGTTAACTTTTCCAGCTGCCCAGCATTTAGTGGGCAGCTGCACCGTTTAGGCCTTACTTCATTTTAGGGGACATGTTTTGGACCAAGGAGTGAGACGCACTCCTTTGCCCCCATCTTGACCTGCACAGCTGCGCAGCACTTAGTTCCAGCTGCTAAAATTAGGCCCTTCATTTCGGACTCCCAGCTGCCCAGCAAGTAGAGGGCAGCTGCCATGTTTAGGTTTGCGCCAAGTGCACCCCGTGACTGTCACTGCATTGGCAGCGTGTCCTGACTTTGGACAGAGGGTATTTGAGCCCCTTAGAGATGGCTAGCTGGCCCAGGGGACTATTAGTTTTTGTAGGGCGCAAAGCCCTAGTGTACTTTTTTTTAGGTGCTAGGAAATGTAATGTTTGTAATATGTGTTATGCACCTTGAGTTAAACTTATAGATGTGCTTTTATGGTTATTAGGTTTTACTACTGTCTGATGTTTTATTTCTCTACCAGGGGTCTAGGTTTGATGTATTCCCTATCTCAGGTTATGGTATTGAGGTTATTTCTAAGGCAAGGTATGTTTGGGAGATTATGGCTTACCAGATTTTAGCTTAGGGGGTTGGCGCAGAATAGAGTTTGTCGCCTTAATGGATACTGTGCCTGTTATGATTTATGTTACAGGTTGGCGCTGAGTATTGAGTCTGCCAGTGTTTACTGGTTGTGTTCTGAGATTATGATATGTTCTTATTTTTACTATTCTTTACCACGTGCTAATTCTGACAGTGGCCCATGTGGCCCTGTCGTGTGTAAATAATCCCCTGTAAATATTGCCCGTGCCAGTTGTCACAGTTTATATTGTGTGATTACCATCTAATATGGTTATGATAATACAAAGGCTATTTTTACATATAATCTTGTGTGGAGTTCCTTTTGTGGTGTTCCTAGTATGTTGTTACTGGGATAAGCCTGATTGCTCTTGCCAAGCTACCAAGGTGGTGAGAAGGGGTTATCTTTGGTGTGTAACTCCCTTTCCCTGACTAGAATGGTGGTCTTTGCCTGGCTTTGGCGATAGCCATTGCCAGTCAGAGATCCCCATTTCTAACACCAAACAAAACATTTTAAAGTCAAAACAACTATGTCTTCTCCGGACAATCTGTAAGTCACAGTCTGCAAGACAACATTTTAGATAAGAAGGTGTGTCATGCTCTTATCAAAGGATAGAGAGAGAGAGAGAGAGTGAAAGAGAGATAGAGAGAAAGAGAGGGAGAGAGAGAGAAAGAGGGAGAGAGAGAAAGAGGGAGAGAGGGAAAGAGAGGGAGAGAGAAAGAGGGAAAGAGGGAAGGAGAGGGAAAGAGAGTGCCGACACTGAGGACCCAGGCCTCACTGCTCACCTGCTACCACCGGTGTGTGTCCAACCACGTGCCGGTATACACTGCAGTTCACCAGGTCCCTTATCTGAGTCCAGAGTCATGAACGGCAGAGTCCATACAGTTGCACACGCCATCATCACTTGCCCGCCCCTGCGCACACAGGCTGCTGCACCCCAGCCCCTCCCACCACCCAGCGATAATTGCCCGCCCTTGCGCATCAAGGCCTCACAGCTCACCTTCTGACACCGGCGGGTGTCCAAGATGGCCCACCACGTCCTGGTGCATGCTTCAAGCCTGGAACCCGAACTCATGGCAGCCTCAGCATCATGCACCCCGCACCACAGGCCACCAGGCCACACACTTGAGTCTGGGTCTTGATTTCACAATGGCAGAGTTCATATCAGTGCCCAAGGCATCATCGCAGGCTGCGCACCTGCTCAGCCCTTTAGGTGCCACTACCTCTGTTGCCCGAGAGGCAATGTCACTTGGCAGTAGGCCCACACTGCCTGCTGGCTCAGGCCAACACTGCAGTCCAGCAGGGCTCAAACAAATCCTTACCAGCCCGGACCGCCAGGACGGGGTATCATCGCAGGCTGCATACCCGCTTAGCTCTTTAAGTGTCCCTACCTCAGTGCACTAAAAGTCACCACCCCGAAGCGGTATGCCTGTGCCAGACGCAGTGTATCCAGTGCCACCAAGTCTGTGCCCCACAAGTCATGGACCTTTAATGATTGAGTCTCGTGGTGCAGACACCATCATGTCACCTCCGGCACTAGGGAATGTGATGTGGTAGGACCCTAGTCCCTCATGCATAAATAATAACCACACAGATACACCCAGATAGAGAGTGGAAATGGTGTCCAGCAAGTGCATCCTGCCCTTTTAATTGGCAGGGCCACATGTCCTGTGAAGCATGTCCCGGATGGGTGTGGGGTGGGTGTAAATCAGCCATGAGGGAGTGGCTGTGACATGCTGACAACTAGACCTGTGATCAGCAGATCCCTACAGGGAAGACCTGGGACATGAAGCGTTGTTGCCACGCCTGTGAGCGTAAGAGGAGTGGGCTGGCCTGGCGTATGCCAGTCCAACGCAAGGGTGTGAACAATGACCCCGGGGCTCGGGGCGTGGTTACATCCTGGGCTGAACAAGGAAGTAATAAATGCGTGTATCTCTGTTTTAGTGTCGCGCCACCCGGACCGCAATTGGCAATGTATCTCCCTGTGACCCACATCCCACAACATGAGCAACATGGACGTAAGTGGGAACCACTGACCCTACATCATCCGTACTTCTACACGTGAAAGATCATAGACATGACACATCTCTGTGAATATGAATGTTTAATGCACATTCAGTGGAGTGTTGCTGCTGAAGCAGTACAGGGCGATGCAAACCCCACTTTACATTTTTGGCCCGTGGAGGGCCAGCCAGAGTCATTTAGGGAATGTCAAGTTCATCAGAAGAGAAAGAGTACAGTCCGCAGTCTGAATGTAGTATCATTGGTGACCAAAAAGAATATGGCAGTTCATGTCAAAGGTCCAAGGTGAGTGTCGCAGAGTGTATCTGGGGACAGTGGAAGGTGATGATGACGAGGGCAGAACCAAGCACAAACCAGCCATATGGCGGAGATGAATGCTACTGCGTCCTGCTTACCACGAAGGCAGATTCATCTGCATCTTCATCCTCTGCTGTTTCAGGTGCCTCACATGTGGGTGGTGTTCTGTCTCCAGCACTGGGTGGCAGTGATGCCTCAGGGGCTGGAGGTGGAATGTCTGCCACGCTGTGTGGCACGGACACTTCAGGGGGCGGAGATGTGGATGTAGTCGTAGCAGCAGCATATATCATCGCAAGGCCTTGAGGAAGCAATGTCATGAGGAGGGTGTTTAGGGCAATGAGGATCCCAGATACCTCTCGCTGGTGTGCAGCCATGGCAGCCGCTCTTTTCCCCTGCATCCGCTTCATGGTCTCCATTATCCTCCGCATGTGTGCCAACTCCCGGTTGACATCGCTAGATCCACTCTGACTAGACAGTTGTTCTTGTCTCTGAGTGAGGACTCCAGCGATGACAGCCATGGATCATTGGAGGACATGGAGCGGACTGGGGGTGTCCGTTAGGGACTGTGAGTGGTCCCTGATGGGACTTAGATACACATGTATGGTATCTAGTTTGGCTGTCATGCGGTCGAACCCCGCCCACACCTGGTCAGCCAGTTTCTCCTGGCATCCCAATACACGGTGTTGGAAGGCCAGGTGTTCTTTGTGGGGTTCCTGGGAGGCAGCTGTGGTGGTGCCTGCTGTGTGGTCAGTGCAGGGGGTGGGGTCTCATAGATCCAGTGGGCTGCCCTGCTCCTGGAGGTGGGGTGCGGAGGCTGTCAATGAACTCTTGGATGGCGTCGGTGTCGAAGGATTGGTGGTCCTCTTCATCATCAGAGAACAGAGGTTCTGCCTGCTCTGCAGAGGTGTTGGTTTGCCCTCTGCAATGTGAAGGGGAGATGTAGTTTAACATTGTGTTCACATGTATGTTGATGCATCGTGATGTGCTCTGCATGTTATGTGTTTGTGCTGCATTTCGGGATAGTCACCCCTGCAGCTCTAATTTTGCTGCCCCTTATCCTTTTCATGCGGTCTGCCTTTCACTTCTCTGCTTATACAGTGCTGAGATGTTGCAGATTTGGGTACATTGGTCTCTTGTTGGGAGTTGGGGGTCTGGGACATGGTTTGTCTGCAGATGTGCTATACTTAGTTGTGCATTTGTGCCAATGTGCCCATCTCTACCGTCCCCCCAGTCCCTGGTTGTTACTCACCCTGGTGCTGTTGTGTCAGGTCATGTTGAGCGGTGTCCGGTCCCCCCACTCCTGCCTCCGTCTCCCCACTGATGACGGTGGACACCATTTCCTCCATCTCGTCCAGCTCCTCCTGTGGCGTTGGACTCCCAACTCCAGTCTGCATTGCTGCCTTCTGGTTGTTAGCGAGTTTCTGCTGGGTTTTGCGCTTCACATTCTTCCAGCGCCTCTTAACCTCTTCCATTGTCCTCTTCAGCACTCCGACTGCATTCACCTTGTCCACGATGGACTGCCATATTCCATTTTTTGTTGCCAATGACGCAGTGGAGGTGACAAACAGTTGTTGATGGTGTTCTACCACCTCCGATATCAGGATCCTGTTTGCCTGCGGACTGAACTGCGTCTTCCTCTTCTTCTTGTCCTTGGCCTTCCCTGACCTCAAGGTCCCAGGCTGGTCCTCCGGGGGGCTTGTGGGGTTCTGGTTTTCCTCTGTATTTGCTCCGGCTACCTCGATTGTGCTTCGCTGATGTTTTGCTTTTGTTTGTATGTTTTTTTCTACTTTTATAGTGATTTTTCCCACCTGCCGTGTGTGACTTGCAGGCCCGGTGAAGATTATTGCTGATTTATTTATCGCGGTTGAACCCATCGCAACTTCATTTGCATTGGGGTTTACATTTTTATTGCCGTCCTGGTGACTTTATTGCGGACATTTGACGCGTTATCAGGAGCATATCGCATGTAATCGCCGTGTTGGAAATAGAACGTTAACACAGAGTTATTTTCCCATGAAGGACGGCGATATGAAACATTGCGATAACCGATTTCGCCGATGATTATCACACGTTTTTGAGAAGATCCCCCTGAGATGCGAAGAGATAAGCCCTATACCAAGAAAATGGACGAGGACATGAAGTGGGCTGGACAAATGGAAGACCTACCTAACCCAACTGATAGATTACCAAAGCGAGTGACTATCATGAACGCAGCCAACGTGGATGCAGAGGACAGAGGCAGGAGGGACCTACCTCTGGCTCTAATGAAGATAATGAATGAATACAGTAAACAAATGCATGGCTCGAACTGGGCTCCCCTGCTGCACCTCGGTTAGACAACATAAAGTATGCACTCTTCACACTCTTACAACTCTCAGAGTTTCAAGATTTATTGTCAGTCACTTAAGGAAAGAACATTTTACTTTAACATTTAATCTATGCCCGGCCTTTAAAGTGTAAGAGGTTAAAGTGTGCAAAACATGTTGGCAGAAGTCAGTGGATGTCCTTAGCAGACTAACACCAGCTGGACAGGGCATGGAAAGGAACAATGTGCAGCACAGAAAGACCTGAAATGTGTGTTGCTGCCCCACTGACATCCCTGAGTGCACGCACAAATAGCTACAAAGACTGGGCTTCATTTATGAGGCTGTGCGTCACTTTTACGCCACTGGTGCGTCACTTATTGTGACGCACCAGTGGCGTACAAAATGCACCTTGTTGCGCCATATTTACAAAGTGACGCATCTAAGTAGATGCGTCACTTTGTAAACCCCTGCGCCACATTATACCTGCACCAGGTATAATGTATGCAAGGGGGGCGTATTGACGCAAGAAAGGGTCGTAGAAGTGACGCAGTGAAATATATGAGATTTCACTGCGCCACTTCTAGGACACAAATGCGTCAATTTCTTATGCCTGCTGTAAAAGTGATGCGTCACTTTTCATAAATGAGGCCCCCTGTACATTTGAAGGAACAGTTTGCACAAAATGTATCTTATTGTGGTAGGCGGGCGGATTGGTAGGGCAAATGATCTTGACGGTAGGGGAGATGTGGCCACCACTATGGCTCAGCAATCCTTGCTGCTGACTCAGGGAGCTGTAATCCGTCCGTGTAACTTTTTCATTAGTAGATTCACACACACTGAGCTCTGGAGATTCAGGAGTGATCCAACGACCGCCAGTGGCTAGGATTTTCTGGATTAAAATGGACAAAAACTAATGTCAGATATTACACCTTTAGAAAACAGAAGCGTTTCCGACACCATTAAAAAATACTGTTCAGGGCTTAGTATGTCAATTAGGGATGGACTGAACTGGGACGCCAATGGCACAGAACTGCATGCTGCCTAGGGCCCCAACTGTGCCACATATCACTTTGAAAAATGCATTTTTCTGCATTTTCAATACATGTGCAAATTACCATCAACTTGAAGTTGAAGGTAATCAGCGTTTTCTAAGTGCACGGTTCGCATTTAGGCTACGTGCATCGGGAATGACCAATTGCAATTTCCTGAATGCATTCGCCATATAGGTAATTTCAAAAAATTGCAATTACCTAATTTGCAAATACAAAGCCTTTCATGCTTCAGAAAAGTCCTATTTGCTCTCGCGAGGGCAAAGATGCTTGATGCATGAGGCTCTTGGTCTTCTAAAGCTATAACTCGGGCTTGACCTGTGTGATTTCCGACATGTCCATTGAGAGTGTTTTAAGTAGCATAAAAGGTAATTATCCACAACATGATGTTCCGAAAAGCAGTAAACTGAATGTTTTCATATGTGCTTGAAGTGAAATTCCCAAAACGTGCGCACAGAAAATAACAAGAGACAAAAAAGGGGTTCCAAATCCCCAAATAGCAAAGAAAGCTTTGGGGATTTATGGCTAGGTTAACAATACAACACTTTAAAATATAAGCTCTTCGTAAGGAAGAAAGAAAGGAAAGAGGATAAAGGCATTCAAGCAGCATGCACGGCGCTGCTCAATCCAGAGGCAATACTCCATGGGAGTTAACTTGACCCTACCAGGTAGGTCGCTCCCCCTCCGCACAGCACCGCCTGTGGGTCCCTGCCCCAGCCGCCACTGCTGATGAAGGTTGAGGCCCTCCTCAACCCGCAGGCTACCACCTGTGCCTCATTTCCGGTGGCCAGTGGTAGGTCATAGGTTTGTTCATCTCTGCTATTTTTCCGCTATTTATTGTATTGTATTTACTATATTGCCTTTATTGTCATTTTTTTGTGCCTGTGACTCTGTCTTACACTGCAGCCTATAATTGATCTGTGCCGTTTTTTCCTTCTGTTCCCCTCGCTGTCCCAGTGTCTCTCTGCCCGGTTTTACCTTCTGTACCCCTCGCTGTCTCTGTGTCTCTCTGTCCGTCTTTGCCTTTTGTTCCTTAAGCTGCCCCTGTAACCCTCTGCCCGTTTTTGCCTTCTGTTCAACTCGTTGCCCCTCTATTTTGTGCCCTTTGCCTTCTGTTCCCTTAGTCGCCCCTCACCACTCCCGCCGCTGCATCCCCTGCGGCCCACCCCCCTGACTGCCCCCGCCTCCTGCTTTCCAGCTTCTCCTCCCTCCCACCTCCCCATATATGCTGGCCGCTGGGTGGTGAGGAGAACGACCCTTGACCCTACCAGAGAGGTTGCTCCCCCTCCTCACAGCGCCGCCTGTGTGTCCCTGCCCCAGCCGCCGCTGCTGAGGAAGCTTGAGGCCCTCCTCCACCCGCAGACTCCCTCCTGCGCCTCATCCCTGCTGGCCAGTGGTAGGCCATAGGTTTGTTCATCTCTGTTTTTTTTTTCGCTATTTATTGTATTGTAGTGTATTGTATTCACTGTATTACCTGTATTGCCGTTATTGTCATTGTTGTGTCTGTGACTGCTGTTCTCTGTCCTCCCACACTGCTGGTACTTGATCTGTGCCGTTTTTCCCTCTGTTCCCCTCGCTGTCCCCGTGTATCTCTGCCCGGTTTTTCCTTCTGTACCCCTTGCTGTCTCTGTGTCTCTCTGCCTTTTGGTCCTTAAGCTGCCCTTGTAACCCTCTGCCCTTTTTTGCCTACTGGTCCATTCATTGCCCCTGCATTTTCGTGCCCCTTTGCCTTCTGTTCCACTCGTTGCCCCTCTATTTTGTGCCCTTTGACTTCTGTTCCCTTAGTCGCCCCGCTCCTGCTACTGCCTCCCCTACGGCACTGCCTCTCTTACTGCCCATTCGCTGCCCCCACCTCCCGCCTCCCAGCTGCCTCCTCCCTCCCACCTCCCCATATATGCTGGCCACTGCATGGACGCGCGCAGAGGGCGCGCCACTGGAGTGCCAAAGGCTCCCTAAATCAAGCCTGTCTGTGTCCGTCCGCGCCTAGACCAGGCCCAGTGCCAGAACCCCGGGTCTCTGCACCCACCACAAGGAATGCAGCCACTACAATGCCAGCACTTTTCACGCCCTCAACCCCGGAAGGACCCACACCTGCCTCAAGGCAACCCCAAAATGCACACACAGCCCCTTCACCTGCCAGAACTGCAGCTACACAAGCCTCAGACCCAACGAACCACACGACAAGAAATACCTCAACCACCTCCAATGCATTCTACTAAACACCCGCTCTGCACACAAACACGCCGTCGGGCTCTGGGACCTGCTCGACACAACATCCCCGGATGTCGCCTTGCTGACAGCGACATGGATGAACGACTCCTCTACACCCGACATCGCCATAGACAGACGACTACAAGATCACCCGCACAAATGGAGTCGGAGGAGGAATTACCATCATCCACAAGAACACCATCAGCGTCTCGTCCAGCAGCGATGACACTCTCAGCACCGCCAAACACATGCATTTCCAGAACCACACAGACCCCAACTCCACCCTCAGAGGCCCCCTCATCTACCGACCCCCAGGACTCCGCCGGCACACCCTGACCTCCTCTGACTACATCCTCCTCGGAGATCTGAACTTTCACCTTGAGGACAACAACGACAGCAACTCCACAACCCTGATCGATAACCTCACCAACCTCAGACTGAGACAACACGTCACAATGCCCACCAACTCTGCCGGCCACACGCTCGACCCCGTCTTCTCCTCTAGCCTGCACGTTATGTTATGTTATGTTAATTAATTTGAATAGCGCGACTGTTACCCGGAGGTGTCCTGGCGCTGTCTGCTGTCTTTCAGGAAAAGAAAGATGCACAATCAGAAAAAGATTCTAGAATAACCAGGTCTTGAGCATTTTTCTGAAGGGGAGTAATTCGGTACGGCATCTCAGGTGGGCGGGGAGCTGGTTCCAGAGTTTTGCTGCCCCGACCACAAATCTCTTACCACCCCAGCGAGTTTTTTTACCGGTGGTACTCTTACTAATCTTTGCGCTGATGAGCGCAGAGATCTAGGAAGTGAGTACAATTGCAGTTGGTCCTAAAGATAGAGTGGACCCTGCTTCTTAAGCGATCTAAAGACAAGGCACAAAGATTCAAAATGTATCCGTTGTCTTACTGGTAACCAATGAAGTTTACGAATTTCGCTAGAGATGGAGGAGAATTTGGGTAAGCTCAAAATCAGCCTGGCTGCAGTATTCTGCAGCAGCTGTAGCCTCTGCAACAGCCTCTCTTGGGTGTTTAAATAGAGGCTGTTGCAGTAATCAAGTCTAGACAAGACAAGTGCAGTAACCACCGTCTGCCGACTCTCCTTAGGCAAGAAAGGGAGAATTTTCTTGGTGGTTCTAATAGTGAACATTGTAGAAGAAACCACTGTGTTAATTTGTTTCCTCATATCCAATCTGTCATCCAGGTAAACTCCCAAGTTTTTCACCTGTGTAGAGGGAACAGGTAGAGGACCCAAGGAGTTTGGCCAGCATTTTGGGGTCCAGATGCTGATGTTATTGCCGTCTCCTTCAACCACACCACCGAACTCCTCTGGACCGATCACCGCTGCTTCCACTTCACCTTCCAATAACCCACCACTTACCATCGCATCCAACAGACCCCCCACTGCTGCTGGAGCTATATCACTGAAGACCAACTACATGCAAACCTCGATCTCAGCCCACCCACTGTACCCTCCAACACCGACGACGCTGCCCATAGCCTCAGACGCTGGATTGAGGACTGCACCAACACCCTCACCCCGCTGAAGAAACCCCCCCATGAGAGACACCAACAAGAGGGCCAGCTGGTTCACACCTGAACTCCTAGCCTCCAAGCGAGCTTTCCGGAAACTAGAGAAGAAATGGCACAGTGATCAGACACGGACAGCCACGCAGCAAACAAGGACGCTATCCGCAACCATCTCATCAGGGCTGCCAAGAGAACCTCCTTCAAAGACCTACTCGACAACACTGCACACGATAGCAAAGAGCTCTTCAACATCATGAAGGAACTCTTTAACCCCGGCTCCAACACCAATGACATACCACCGTTGCAAGCCCTGTGTGACTCCCTCGTCACTTTCTACCACCGCAAGATAGTAGACATCCACGACAGCTTCAACACCCAGACAGCCCCAACAGACAGCATCACAACAGACTCTCAGCACATCATCGACCACAACCCCATGCTAGCCTGGGCCAGCGTGAGCACCGATGACACCTACAAGACCATGAGCACAATCCACTCGGCTCTCCGTTAGACCCACTCCCGCACCACATCTTCAACAAAGCATGCAGCTCCATCACACCCCACCTGCGCAATGTCATCAACCTCTCCCTCAAGACCGTGACCCTCCCAGAGAGCTGGAAACATGCCAAGATCAACGCCATACTCAAAAAACCCGAGGCAGACCCAAGAGACCTCAAGAACTTCCGGCCCATCTCTCTGGTTCTCTTCCCGGCCAAGGTTATTGAGAAGATCGACAGCTAACTCGATACCTCATAGAAAACAGAATCCTGGACCCTTCCCAATCAGGGTTCCGCAGCAACCACAGCACCAAGACCTCCCTCATCGCCACCACCGTCGACATCAGGACCATGCTGTACAACGGTGAGACTGCAGCACTCATCTCTTAGACCTCTCCCCTGCCTTCGACACCGTCTGCCACTGCACGCCTCCACGCAGCAGGGATTCAAGACAAGGCTCTGGAATAGACCACCTCCTTCCTCTCCAGCAGAACCCAGAGTGACTGCCTCCCCTATTCCGATCCACAGCCTCTGAGATTATCTGCGGCGTCCCCCAGGTATCCTCCCCAGCCCGACACTGTTCAACGTTTACATGGCCCAGCTTGCAGACGTCACCCGACAGCACGACCTCAACATGATCTCCTACACCAACGACACTCATCTGATCCTCTCCCTCACCAAGGATCCCATCACCGCCAAAGCCAACCTCCATGAGCTTCAGGTGGCTGATCTGGATGAAGATCAGCCACCTGAAGCTGAACTCAGACAAAACGGAGGTCCTCATCCTCGGCTTCAACCCTTCAGCCTGGGATGACTTCTGGTGGCCGACGGCACTGGGGGGAGCCCCGACACCCACCAACCATGCACGCAACTTGAGAATCATCCTCGACTCAACGCTCTCAATGATCAAGCAAGTCAGCACCGTCGCCTCCTCCTGCTTCAATGCCCTCTGCAAGCTCCACAAGATCTACAGATGGATCCCGACAGATACAAGAAAGGCAATCACCCAGGTTCTCGTCAGCAGCAGACTTGTCTACGGACACGCCATCTAAGCAGGAGCCCCTACCAAGGTCATCAAATGACTACAACGCATCCAAAACGCCTTGGCACGACGGATCCTCGACGTATTGTATTGTGTATTGTGGTATATTTGTATAGCACAAACCTGTCACCACCAACGGCATCCTGGCGCTTTGAACAATGAACCAGCAAATTCAGCAACTTAGCCTGTCCTGGGGAAAAGGTAGGTTTTTAAAGCCTTTCTGAAGGCTAAGAAATCCTCAAGACTCCTTAGGGATAATGGCAAGGAGTTCCAGAGTTTGGCCGCCGCTACTCTGGAACGGCCACATCACCCCCCACCTGAGAGACTTGCACTGGCTCCCCGTTAACAGGAGGATATCCTTTAAGCTCCTCATCCACGCACACAAGGCACTCCACAAAACCGGTCCAGCCTACCTCAACAGATGACTTTCCTTCTACACGCCCAACCGCCAGCTACACTCTGCCGACCTCTCACTCGCCACCACCCCGCATGCCCAAAGAGCAACTACCGGCAGGAGATCCTTCTCCCACCTCGCCGCCAAGACATGGAACACCCTCCCACTGAGCCTACTTCAGACCCAAGACCTGCTGACCTTCGGGAGGGCACTGCCTGTTCTATCAGTAGCGGCCCTCCCAGCGCCTTGAGACCCTCGCAGATATGTAGTGTGCTTAACTAATTACAGATTGATTGATTGATTGAACTTGCAAGAAAAGGTTGGGCATGTGCCAACCATTAACCAATTGTAGGCTATGATTTTGGAATGACACAGACATAAACCAATCCGAACCAGTGGGATGGGTCAGACCCCACAAAGTACATTCAGCAGATCACCTGGCAGCTGCACTGCCTAGGCTCGACCTAAAAAAAGAAGGAGGGGTGGCAATAACTCAGAGCCGAGACAAAATAGTAATCTTAACAAGAAGCACCGCCGCCTAGGGAGACAAGCATTTACCATGCAATAGGTCAATCGTTTGCAAGAGTTTGAGCTATAGGTATTGTAAATGATTTTACTTTTTAGGTTTCGGCTACCGTCCCACTGCGTAAGCAGTGGGTGGGCAGAGCCGAAATCTTTTGTTAGTAGTAGGGGGGCCTGAACACGCCCCTCTTCTCCAGTGGCTGGCCTCGTAAATACTGGCCAGCCATTGGAGGAGAGGAGCGTCACTGAGTTCAGGGCCCGCCTTGACGCGATTCGGGGGCGTTTCCGTGTCTTTTTTTAAGTCCCGCCCTCTCCTCTTCCCATTGGCTGGAATTTTACCTTCCAGCCAATGGGAAGGGGAGAGGGCGAAAAACATGCCCCCGAATCTGCCGGCCGGGACACCCCGTGATGTCATTCCCCGGGCCGCGCTGTGATTGGCTGCCGGCCCGGGACCTGACATGTTTTTCTTATTAGCAGTATTTCGTATTAATACCGGTTTTCATTGTGACTAAATGCAATATATATATTTTTTTCCGGATTTTGCCCTTACAGTCCAGCAATCAATCAGAGAGGGGCAACCAAGGAAGACGGCACAATCGGAGCCTGGAAGTGTTTACTGCTATATAAATATATCTGAAATATATATACACAAACATATATATCATACTTCAGAATTTCATTTTGAAATCACCCACAAATATTACAGGACGGAGATGGGTTTCTGGTGGTAGAAAAGTATCCCGAAGCACGGGTGGTTGTGCGCTGAGGCTACCTGCAGAAGTATGCAGTGCGGATCATCAGCCGGTCGTCTGCAGAGCTGTGTCTTTGATGGAGCGGTCGAGGCCGGGCAGGGAGTCCCCCATCTTTTCAGACACATCTTTTCATTCGGAACCAGCAGACGGGTCACCCTGAGCCAGTGCCGAGGGTAACTAACTATGTCGCACAAAACGGCCAATTCCGGTTTTTTTCTTCTTAATTTTTGCTTTGAAGCTCCACATGAATTCGGCAGTCTGGCTATTTCCCGACCCTGATCTGCATGTTTGGAGCCGTCGTGCTGCACCTGTTCCCAGTGGCGTCACTAGGGAGGTGCGTGGGGGGGGGGTTCGGACCGCACCGTGGGGTGACACCGTGACACCGACCAAAATGCAAAATAATGGAACCCCCCACCCCGCAGACCAGCCTGCACGGCCCTTAACTAGGACATTTTTCATTCAATATGCACTTTCTTCCTTCGGCACTGCTCAACGCCTGGCCCAACCCTTGCAGTTACTTTAGTGCGTCAGAAATACGCTTTCAAGTGTGGGTGGGACTGGGACCTGAGTCTATAGTCTATAGGGCATGCAACGAAGCACAATGTTAGAACATGAGAGTATACTGCGGCGATAGGTCAGAAAATATAGCAACGAGGGCTGAGTTTTCGAAGACATTAAAATGATACGAGAAGGGATTCGTGTCAAGAAAAGAACGTTGCCTTGACTTTAAAACAAAAGTCAGGGCGTTGTTTTTATTTATTAACGTGCGCCGACATGCATCATTTTCTAATAATTAATTCTAGATAGACGTAAAGATTACTTTGCTCGTGTTTTTTTTTATAAATAGGTAAACTTCCGTTGTACATTTTATTATGTCTTGTGTGAGCCAGTCAAGATTGCCGCCGCATTCCCCTGAAGAAATGCCACCGGCGTCTCTTGTCCCTTTACAATGTCTACACCTGCTCTCTCTAGTGGCCCTATTAGTTCTTCGGTGACGCCATAACTAGGATTGTTTTTTCCAAATATTATATTTTGGACACAAGTGTGAGTTAAACTGATGTGTACCGTGGCCTGCAGCCTGTAGCTCGTGTTGGTTGTCACGCAAGCCATCGCTCGGTCACTCGAGGGGCGTGCCCTCGGCTCCCATGATGCTGCACCGCGCCAAAGGCACCTCCGGTGTTTGAAAGCGGAGGGGGGAAATGGTGGCGCGACCTTTGGGCGGTGAGCCAGTAGAGGCCGAGACGAGAGCCGGCGCGGAGACCCAGCAGCACCAGGACAGTACTAGGCCACAGCCCGTGAGTCTCCATCCATTGGGTGAGTGCAAGCGCCTGCTGGGGAGACCACGTTGGAGGTCCTAGGTAGGGTCAGTGGGAGTGGAGCAGTGAGGGTAAATGGTCTAGATATCCTAAAAGGCCGGGGGTGGAGACATGGTTTTAATGTTGGTGCAGGAGGTTTAAAGTTAATGGCTGTTAGCAGCCAGCTCCAAGTACAACCCCAACTCCAGACGATGGGAGTGTGCTGGAGTGGCCTGCTCCTCATACTCCTGTGCCAGAGCTGGGCCCCAAGGAGCGGAACCAGCAGCAGCGGGGCCCACGGCCGAGACTGTCGAGACACAGCTCAGGAGAGGAGACTCACTGACGGTGGACAAGATCGAGCGCATCCTGGGGCAGGTGAGTCCTGCGGGGGGCGCTGTGGCTTAAGATGGGGTTTCTGCAGGTATCGGGCCAAAAGGATGGAGGGCTGGGGTTCTGCGGCATTAGCAGAGCTTTGGAGGGGACCTTGAAGCCGGAAAAAAGCTGAAAACACCCAAGAACTTCAGGTTTCTGGAAGTGGTTAGTTCTGAAAACCAACTTATAGTTCTTGAGGTCTCTGAGTCCTGGTGCAGGTTCTTTGATTACGAGTCCTGGTGAAGGTTTTTTTTAATAATGAGTACTGGTTCAAGTACTTTGGTTCTGAGTCCTGGTGACAATTCTTCAATTCCGAGTCCTACTTCAAGTTCTTTGATTCATAGTCCAGGCTCTTTGATTCTGAGTCCAGGGTGCAGTTTCTTTGATTCCAAGTAGTAGACTACTCTCGAGCCCCCCTTCCCACCCCACAGGTGGCAGGAGTGGGTGTATTCAGAGCAGAGGCGGGGCGGGAGGGGGGAGGAGGGGGTTTTCACTGTAGAGGGTCTCACAGGGGCTCACTGCAGGGGATCCCCGCAGGGTCAAAATGAACCCCAGAACAGGTACAAGGACTGGGGAGTGCAGAGGTTGAGGTACGGGGCACGGAGGAATGCGTAGGTATGAGACACAGGGGGATGCGGGGGTGACACCATGAGTTACCGCACTGGGTGACACCAACTGGCAGCGTTGCTAGTGGTAATGTTCGGTTGTGGACTTTCTTTATACATGTTTTCGCGTTGGTTTGAGTGGCAGTTTGGGATAAATAGAAGGTATAAACACATTCAAGGACAGCCGTGCTGTAGAAAGAAGACGCGAGGTTAGGAGAGCGCAGGAGGATAGATGAACAGTGACTGCCTGCGCCTGTCTACAGAGGACTCCCTGTCGACGCCACATTTTGCCCCTGCACCCTGTTTCTAGCCGTGGGTTTAGTTTCGGTTCTAATGCGGCCTCTTGTCTTCGGTTGTGTACACCCAGTGTCTGAAGAGAGGTACTGCGCTTTTGTGCTGCTTTTCGTGCTCTTTCTAGTAGGTTTCTGCAGTGGTTTATGTGGAAAAGACACCCGAATGCACGCACAGAGCGTGGACGCTTTCTTTGGACCGGCATCCTAACAGCTGGAGGTGCTGGTGAGGTACCAGCAATTGAAGTACAAACGGCGCATCGAAACCTCCTGGCGTGAAGCTACCGGGAAACTGCCTGGAGCTTTCACAGAGGTTACAGACTGCAGAGGTCAGAGAGGCAAGGGGTGAAGGGGTGCAGACCTGAGGGTGGAGCCAGGAGGTAGGAGGAACGGACTAAGCTGATTTTTTTTAAATCAGATTAAACTAGCCATAATGCTTAATTGGTGCACAGGACTTTCTTTGAGATCAAGCATTTTGCTCTAGGTAATGGCCCAGGGCACCCAGTTGTGCCCCCTCCTCCATTGCTACAGGTAATATCTCCCGCCTCTTTTCTCCATTTGCCCCTCCCCATTGCTGTTTGCCCTCTGATGCTAGGATGCATGCAATTTAGTCTCTCCAGTGATGGGTGCATTAGTGCGCAGAATATGTAAATATGTGGTTTGGAAATCTTGCGGTTTCTGTCCGGTTGTCCAGTGTGAGGTCACATGGAGTGCTAATGCTGCTCCTTGCCTTCTGTGTCGCTTGCTATTCTTCCCTTCATCCTGAACCCCAGCCTGGGCTCCTTTCTTCCACCCCTGACAACTTTCATTCCCACTCTGCAGATCCCACCCATTACTTAACACCCACTCAGCCTTTTTACCTCATAACCTGTTGCCAGACCTCTTCATGTGCCACACACCTTTTCAATCTCTACTACTCATATTCCTGCACCTCCTTTATATTACCTAGTTACTTTTTATCTTCTTTGCAGCCTTGGCTGGCTCTGTGTGTGTGTGTGTGCGGCTGGCTCTGTGTGTGTCTGTGCGGCTGGCTCTGTGTGTGTGTGTGCGGCTGGCTGTGTGTGTGTGTGTGTGTGTGTGCGGCTGGCTCTGTGTGTGTGTGTGTGTGCGGTTGGCTCTGTGTGTGTGTGTGCGGCTGGCTCTGTGTGTGTGTGCGGCTGGCTCTGTGTGTGTGTGTGCGGCTGGCTCTGTGTGTGTGTGTGTGTGCGGCTGGCTCTGTGTGTATGTGTGCGGCTGGCTCTGTGTGTGTGTGTGTGCGGCTGGCTCTGTGTGTGTGTGTGTGTGCGGCTGGCTCTGTGTGTGTGCGGCTGGCTCTGTGTGTGTGTGCGGCTGGCTCTGTGTGTGTGTGTGTGCGGCTGGCTCTGTGTGTGCGGCTGGCTCTGTGTGTGTGTGTGTGTGCGCGCGCGGCTGGCTCTGTGTATGTGTGTGTGCGGCTGGCTCTGTGTGTGTGTGTGCGGCTAGCTCTGTGTGTGTGTGTGCGGCTGGCTCTGTGTGTGTGTGTGTGTGTGCGGCTGGCTGTGTGTGGGTGTATGTGTGCGGCTGGCTGTGTGTGTGTGTGGCTGGCTCTGTGTGTGTGTGTGTGTGTGTGCGGCTGGCTCTGTGTGTGTGTGTGTGTGGCTCTGTGTGTATGTGTGGGTGCAAATGCAATAGGTCTCACATTTGCGAGACATTAAGCTAATGGCAATGTAAATAACAAGGCCATTTATTTATCTGTTTTCAAAACCAACACATAAATACAAATTTTGTCATTTACAATGCCAATAGCTCTAACTTTTCCAAAGGCGAAACCATTGTATTGTAAATGCTTGTTATTTATGTGTTGGTTTTAAAAACATAAATTAAAGGCATTGTCGTTTATAATGCCAGTAGCTTAAACTCTCGCAAATGCAAGACCTATTGCATTGCAAATGCTTGTTTTTAGTGTTGGAGTCCACCAGTGCCGGTATCAGTGGGTTATTGATTATTAGAATGGAGGGAGCGTAAAAGCATGGGAGCCATGCCTGACGTCTTAGGCCGTCCCATACCCATCGCACACAGTCAGTCGTGGTAACATCTGTCTTTTCTGTAAGGGTGGATGATATAGTGCCGTGAATAGGGGGGTGCGATTTAGCAGGTCTGCCTCCACAGCCACGTGCGGTTGAAATTTGATGGGATATGCCCAGTAGTGGGCATATAGAGCCTGTGCACATAGTGCATATAATAACAATAATAAAGTCATTTGTAATGTGCCTAGCTACACCGACTGGTGTGTCCCTGCACTATCGAAACGGTTATAAGCAGTGTTCTCAGCAACGTGCGCGCCAAGCCGGCGCGCATGTCTGTTCCAACGAGCGCGCAGTGCTTCATGTGGAGCGAGCACCCACAGCACATCCCAGGAGATCATTTGTGCTGCCGTTTTTATAACGTGAGTGGCGCGAAAAATGATAATTTCCTGGTTGTGGTGGCTCCTGCACTTGCTGTATTTCCTCCTTCATGAAGTACGGCTGAGGGCTGATGGTGGGCCATCGTGAAAATATTTGTTATTTGTAGCACCGTAATGCGCTGCAATTAACATCAATATTTTCACAATGGCCCACAATCAGCCCACAGCCGTGCTCTTTTAAGAGAAGAAATGCAGCCGAAAGCACGACTGTGATGCCTTTCTTCTCTCAAAGGAGCACGGCTGCGGGATGATTGCGGGCCATAGTGAAAATATTGATGTTAATTGCGGTGCATTACGGTGCAGCAATTAATAAATATTTTCACAATGGCCCGCAATCAGCTTTTAACCTTGAATGGAAAGTTTCACTGTCACACATCACTACGTGATGCAAGCTTTGGTGGGCGGTATTTGCCTTTCGCAAAATGTCGTGAAACGGTAAAAAATCTCCACGAACACGTGGAATTTCACGTACTCGCAGAAATTTCGGGGGCGGGCTTTTTTGTGAGTTCGCATGCCTCTCTTGTGTTTATAAAAGGTCAGAGACCGATCAGAGCAGCAGATGAGGAGAAAGAAGCTCCTGGTCACAGGAACTGCACGGAGATTGTGCTCGTGAAAGTCAAGGATGCAAAGGCCTCCATCAAGCATCCCTGCTATTTTTTGAGGGTAGATATTGGGAGAAAGCACAACTGCCCAGCCTCGACAAAGCTCATAATTATTTTGGGCAGATTAATGAGTTACTGAATTTGAGCTTAAATTCGGGCACCTGCTTTATTTATATCTGTAAGTGCTTACTGTTGACCTTTAATTTTTGTGACAGGAGCACTGTGCCAGAGTTACTGAATTTGAGCTTAAACTCGGGCACCTGCTTTCTTATATCTTAACTGTAAGTGCTTCCTGCTGACCAATAATTTTTGTGACAGGAGCATCATGCCAGAACGAATCCTGCCCTTCATATTTATCCAAGAAGACGCCACAGTTTTGTGCGATACCTCTACTCAACTGGAGTACTTTCTACTGGCTAATCAGTAAGTGCTACCTCGGTAAATGTATAGTCAAGTCAAAAAGATTTATTGCATAATTAATTAAAATTATTAAAAATTTCACATGGTAAAATAACATTACGAAATAAAGTTTCCAGGTCTTGTTACTGCTCAGCGTCTAAGTAATCATGTAAAATACAATTTTTTAAAAGCTTTCGTCCAGGGTATCTCAAGCCGTCTCAGAGTGTTAATGAGTTTTTACAATTTGTAAATTCCGATGGAATAGCTCCTCAGTGTTCCCCTGCTCGACTTGACCTAGGCATTTTCTTATCTCTGCCAGGAATGTGACTCCCCGGCATGCCAGGATTATGGAGGAACCTCCCAGCCAGCTTGTTACTGCGTGCCTGCCTGATCGAATGTTTAGCTCATTAAAAATAGGTTTCAAATGTCGTCGCCTATGAGCCATGAGTGCTGGACATACACATAAGAGATGGACTAGAGTTTCGGTTTTGTAACCGCAAAGATGGCATTGCTCCGTCTGTTGTGTACGTTTCCAGGATAGTAATAAATCTTTTGAAACGTGCAGACCCATCTGGTAGTCTGTGAATGCTCTTTTTAGATACCCGCTAAAATGAGATGAGAGATAAGCTTGAGGTTTTAATGCAGTAAAGGAGTTGATGATGGTCCATCCATGCCGACGTTTCGTAAGAGTATTTTTGTCCTCCAAAAAGGATTTCCTTTTTGCCGCTGCGTTAGCTGATCTACTTAAACATGCTTTGTCTGACCCAGTTGTCCATACTAATTCCAGATCCAGCTCTTTCACGCTGGATTTCAAATGCGATCCCCAGATGCTCGGGGATGCTCTGTCGACCTGTTTTTTTTATTTCTTCCCAGCTCAGCCAGTCCATTGTGTCTGGGTCTGCACAGCGTAGTTTGTGACAGAGCTTCACAAAGCCGCTAATGCTCCGGAATTTCTGATTTTGCAGTCCAAATTCAAGCCTGACTTGCGATGCTGATTTTGGGAGGTTAAAGACAGCTTTGTAGATTTTAATCTGTAGGTCATTTAATAGATCTGCCTCCTTGCCGCACCAAGTAACTAAACTAGTACTAGTACTTTTGTAGTAGAACCTGAATCAGTTGCTCCCAGTTGGGTACACATTCTTCCTCTTTTTGCGGCCATATCTTGGACATGAAGGATTTTACAGTGTCCAGAATTTTTTCAAACCCTTCCCCGCGCCATTTTAGTTTTTTAAAGTTGAATTTTATTGCGTGGTGTAGAAGAGAGGGCAGGCTTGGTGCCAAGGGGAGCGCGATGTTCAGTCTCGCTATTTGGGGAAAGTGATCACTTTCTACGCGTTGGTCAATTTGAAATGATTCAATACCGGCAAATAGCTCCTTACTTACAATTGTGTAGTGTAGTCAATAGTTGAAAGGACCCTGCCGCTCAGGTATGTAATACCTGCCAGTCTATCCCCCTTTGTGTATCCATTGAAAACTGACAGTCCTAGATCCCTTAAGGTGGTTGTTAACTTTTGTCCACCGCTACTTGATGCAGTCTTTGCCTTCCCCCGTTTTTTTCCAATAAGATCTTGGTTGAAGTCCCCAGAGATAAACAGTGGGCATCGCTTGTAAGTTCTTTGCATCACTTTTATCAATGATATTACGTTTGCGTGTTTTTCTTTCTGTGACTTCCTATCAGGGTGGATGTAGACATTGATTATTAAAAGTTGCCATTGTTGAGTCCCGGTTGGCGGGGTTTCGGTAATTCTGATCACTTGGGCCCAGTTAAGACCCACGTTCAGCTCTTCTGTTTCCCAATTATATTTTTGGGCTACGTAGGTTGATAATCCACCGCGGGGATGCCCGAAGGTTGAAAATCTTTCTGAAAATATGTAATGTTCTTTAAATCCTGAAATTGAGATAGGTTTTAGATTCCATGACTCCTGAATCAGGATTACATCTTGTTGTTGGAAAAAGGCTTGCGTTTCGTGGTCGTGAGCCATTTCTTGGAAGCCATGGACATTCCAGGAACAAAACGCAACATTTTGTGGCCTTTTTAACTTCTGAGGAGGCTTCCCGTTTTGAATTGCCAAGGACAAATTAGGCTCTAGGTTAGGTAGGTGTGTTGCACAGTGCCAAGGGTATCCAAGCCGAATCCATTTTGTCCAAACCATGATGACCAGTTGTTGCCAGGTTTTCTGACGGGAGTGTGGTAAATAAAATTACCGAACCATTTTTCTATACATTAAAGGAAAATAGGAACAGCTCAATCAAATGAGAGGCAGAGTCCGTGGTATCTGAGTCATACGGGCTTTAATGAAATGCCTCGAGGCATGGGACATCGGGTTCCATTACCACTAAGGTTCAGGAAGGGACATTCAACATTTTATTAACATCACACATTATATATAGTAAAACAGTATAATTGAAATGAATACAGTAGGCGTAACAGGTGAAAAGAGAGAGATAAGAACACATGTGCGTAACAGGAGGCGTGTAAGAAGGCGTACATGTGGGCGTACACTTGACATGTCAGAGAAACGTCACAAGAAACGTCACAAGTGGGTGGATGCTTAGAGAAAGTTTGCAGGATCAGCAGAAAACTTTGGCATACATGCGCGCGCAACTGAGCATGACGTGTAACTGGGGAGAGCTGGGGGCTTTGACTTTAGCACTAGTAGAGGAGACTAAAGTCTTGGATGTCAGAACGACCCGTACCTATAGCATATCTGGTATCTTGTGTTTTGAGGATGTAGTGTCTGAAGTAAAAGGTCTCGCGGGCAGAGGCCGTTCATCACTAAATGCTAGTGCGTGCATATGGATCTTCATGCGAAGTGCGGGGGCCATGGGCCTACCATGGTAACGGGAGCAGTAAATTACTTGCATGGAGACAGGAAGGCAGGGCCCTTTGCTCTGCAGCCGGGAATATGTTTACCTATTTCACTAGACTGGAATGTGTTTTCGCGGAGGCTGAGCAGATAACTGTAGGCAAAATATCATCTTGGCAAGCAGGCTAGGCCAGGCCGGGCACCGCTCGTCTGGGCAGGATGTAAGGTAGAGGTCAGGGATGCATACCTAAACTGCAGCTTTCAGAGACAGAAAAGAACTCGGAGCCTCGATTAAGAGCCTGGCTCGACTGGGCCAGAAAACATGGAGAAAACGTGTGCTTTATTCAGAAGTGTACCATGTAAAGACGATGGCACCATAGGCCTAGAAGCCTAATTAACGTGATTTACTTGGAGGACTGTATAACTGATATGTCAACGTTGGACGCAAACGCATATGTGTCTTTCTAGCAGGTACGGAAAAAGGAATTACATGACATACATGGGACACATGTGTATGGATGGGGTGCGAGTGGGGGACACATTGGATTCCTTAAAATTTCTATTACCTCATTCCCTCCTTGGCCCCTACTTCACCCTTTAGGATATGTCTATTCTCATGAGACCATCTATCTGTTCATATAACATCATTTGCTCATCTTTCATCATTCGGGAACGGGAACGTGGACCTGGATGGGGAATACAAGCTGTGGCGCACAAGCCGCAAATCGCTGGCCCACATTGCAGACAGAGACAACAACTGAATACTATGAGTAGTATTATTCCTAGGAATGACAGTACTTTCCATCCCCAGGCCGATATCACACTCCAGAGCCAACCGGACCATGTCCAGGTGCCTGGATTCTGGTGTATCTGATGAGCTATTTCATGAAGCCTGGTTATGGCTTTATATACTGATGGTGCGTTATTTGGAATGAAAATACAACAACTGGATCCGATCACTCTACAAGCCCCGCCCCTATCGGCCAGGATGACGTCAAGGACAAGACGGTTTTGAAGAACAACAAGTCTCATAGCAGACTGCTCTTCGGTCAAGTTACCTAAAGCAGAGGTAGTTTCGTTCACTACCGCTTCCAGTGTTCTAGTTAATTTGCGTATCAATTTACTGTTTTGGACAGGACCTACAAAGAAAAAGAATCCTTTATTGAAGTCTGTATATTGTTCCCACGTTGTCTCAGTCTGATCGACAATTGGGGACTTGATCTCCCTTCTATGTCTTACATGCACAAGGCGTGAATTTCGATGATAATCGGGTGGGGCTAGAAAAACAGGTGGTAATAGGAACGTAATATAACACGTCCCATCCCAATCAGGGGGCAGATGTACATAAGCGGTCTGACCACAAATAAAATAGGAATGGTGAGAGGCTTTGAAAGTAGACTTTCCTTGATCACTGAATTCGACCACAGTATTACAATCACTGTGTCCTAGATGTACTGAACCATTCTTTCTAACGCATAATTCGCCTTTCACTGGTAAAACTGTTATAAACGGCACGTCCGAATTAGTCTCAGACTGGACGTTCAGGATCATGAGATTGAGGGAAAAGTTACCTAATTCATACACTTCATTTTCTAGATCGGTCCCTTTCCTTTGGGGAAAACCGTGTGCGTCTGGGAAACATGCTTTATTCATAACTGTATTCAGGTTCCCCCATATCCAATTGCCTTGGGAAACTTTGGACTTACTGTCTAAGGAAGACATTAAAGCAAACCATGCTCCACATGAACCATTATGTGTAAACGGGTAGGGAAAGAGGGGCAGAGCTCCCTTGTATTTCTGATAAGGTGGGAGTCGGCCGCACACCCAGCAATTTGTGGCATTGCTGGTCTGGTGAGTATGGTGTAACATACGAATGAATGTATTGTTGCGCATTGCTAATCGATAGGACAATTCTGAGGGGGCAGGTCGCTGAAAGTGTGCTCTACAGAGTCATTAGAGGAATTGTGTGCATGTGAACCAAAAGGAGGAAAGAAAACATGTAACATGAAACTTATACATATAATCGAAATGCTCAGAATAAACATGAAAATTAACGTTATGATGCATCTGCTATGCAAGTTTTTGCAATATTTTTCTCTCTTTTCGATTCGCCTATCTCTCTGACTACTTGGGTCTATCTTATTCATGTCAGAAACCTGTCTAACCGCTTCACCCGAGGGGGACTTAAACAATTAAACGCTGTCTGACTTACTAGACCTCAGTTTGGCTCGGTACTCCTGCTGCGGAGTTTTCTCTAACAGGGGGAGTTTAGAGTCAGTGTCTGAAACGGGGCAGTCCTTGATTACAGTCTCTGGACACAATCCATAAAATCGCTTCACGTGGCTAGAGTGGAGCCACCCCTTACGGCCTTCCAGTTTCACTGCGGTCCTTGTGGTCATCAACACCAGCTTTGGCTGCTTCCACCTTGGCTCCAGAGGGCTTGTGCGATCGAAGTTGCGGACGTAAACATAATTCCCTGGAACGATTTCATGCGGTTTTACTTGAGTGTTGTCCGGGAAGGCAGCCGCGACCTGTGAACGACAAGATAGTAGTGCAGACATCAAGGAAGCTAGGTAATCTGTCAGAATATTACTGTCAACATCCGTTACTTTGCGGGGCATAGGCGTACCCCACATATTGGGAGGTCTGCCGAAAACTACCTCATAGGGAGATAGTCCGGTCCTGGAATGAGCTACCATGCGCATATAGAAGAGGGCAACTGGCAGGGCTACTATCCAATCTACACCTTTTTCTGCACAGACCTTTGCTAATCGTGTTTTCAGAGTCTGGTTGTGTCGCTCTACCAAACCAGCTGCTTCGGGGTGCCGTACACAGTGAAATTTCCACTGGTAACCTAACAGGAGTGATACCTGTTTCATAAGTTCGGATGAGAATGGCTGTCCATTATCTGAGTACACGACACGGGGCAAGCCGTATCGTGGGAAAAATTCACGAACCAACTGCTTGGCAGTGGTCGCGGCAGTGTAATCTGGGACTGGGTATGCTTCTGTCCATCTGGAAAGGGCACATACAACTACGAGGACATATTTGAATCCTCTACATCTGTCCATCTGGATATAATCCATCTGGAGGACTTCAAAAGGATGGTCAGGAGGATGGAAACCACCTTGTTCCACGGGAATGCCTTTGCCTGGATTGAACTGACAACAGATCATGCAGGTACGCACTTTCTGTTTTGCTGCTGCACGTAAATGCTTGTTGAACCATAGGTTCTGAATGCTGTCTAACATGGCTTTTTCTCCTAAGTGTGCTGGACTATGTGCTGTAATAATGATAACTTGAACCATAGAGTCGGGGAGGAACCATGTGGCTCTACCCTTCGTCATCCATCCCTGATCTGTCAGGATCCCTCCTTGTTCAGTCCATTTCTTTATTTCGTCTGGAGTGGCATGTGTCTGTATGTCGAGTACGTCTAGAGTGGGATCCTTCACTGTCATACAATGTGTCTGTGATGATACATCAGTCTTTGTCGGATCTGTCGGTATGTCTGTTTGAGTCTGAGCTGTGAGTTTAGCTGTTCGATCTGCCAGGTCGTTACCCTGGGAAATGGTGTCAGTGACTTTCGTATGTGCCTTGCGCTTCATGATAGCAATGGATGCAGGTAGGTGTATTGCTTCTAACAGAGCTTGAATGAGGGGACCATGCTGTATCTTGGCGCCATGAGAAGTTAAAAAACCTCTTTCTTGCCAGAGAATACCGAAGTCGTGAACAACTCCGAATGCATACTGTGAATCTGTATATATGTTTACTTTCAGGTTCTTGGCTCGGATGCAGGCTTGGGTCAGAGCGATGAGCTCTGCTGCTTGGGCAGACAATGTGTCAATACGATGTGTTTCTATGATTTCAGTTTCAGTGGTCACTGCATAGGCGGCCACTAACTCTCCTGCGCTTGTTCTCATACATGAACCATCCACGTAAAGTGTCAGGTCTGGGTCGGGTAATGCAATGTCTGTCAAGTCTTGTCTGGGTTTTGTTACAGTATTGATGACTTCTACGCAGTCATGTGGTGTCAGGTCAATTGTGCTCGAAGGTAACAATGTGGCAGGGTTTAATGTATTGCAACGTCTGATCTCTATGTGTGGCTGAAACAATGTCAATTCATATCCTGTCAGTCTTGCTATGGTCAAGTGTTGTGTCTGGGTTCGGTTCAGAAGAACTTCCACAGAGTGTGGAACTTGTACTGTCAGGGGATGTCCTAACACTATTGAATCGCTTTGTCTGATTGCTAGAGCTGTTGCTGCAACTGATTTGAGGCACGCAGGCAGAGCCTGGGCCACTGGATCCAATGTACTAGAAAAATAGGCGCAAGGCTTGTGTTTTCCTGCTTGATCTTGTGCAAGCACAGATAATGCTGTGCCATCGCGTTCAGTAACAAAAAGTGTAAAAGGTTTGCTATAACATGGTGTCGCTAAAACAGGTGCTTGACATAAGGCTTTCTTCAGTTCGTCAAAAGCTTGTGTGTGTTCCTGAGTCCAGGGGAGGGCAGTCGAAGTCTCTGCCTCCTGTGTTGTCAACTGTATGAGTGGTTTGGCTAGATATGCATACTGAGGGATCCATTGTCTGCAGTAAGAAGTGAGGCCAATAAAGGCCCGTACCTCCTTTTGTGTCTTGGGTTGTGGCAGATGTGCAATTAACTGGATGCGGTCTGGTGTCAACTGTCTCCCCCACTTGGACAGCAAGTGCCCAAGGTATACCACTTGCTGGGCACAGAATTGTAGCTTCGAAGGGGACACTTTATGCCCCTTTTCGGCCAAGAAATACAAGACAGTCAGTGACGCGCGCTCGCAGTCACGTTCGGTCCGTGCAGTTATTAACAGGTCATCAACGTATTGGAGCAGGGCAGTGTCAGTAGGCATGTGAATACTGTCTAGTTGTCGTTTCAGGGCTTGACTGTAAATACTAGGACTTTCCGTGAACCCTTGAGGTGCACGTGCAAATTTGAAGCTTCGGCCATTTAAAGAGAATCCGAAAAGATACTGGCTTTCTGGATGAATGGGAACACTAAAGAAGGCGTTCTTGAGATCGATTACAGTGAAGAACGCTGCTTCAGAATCAATGGCAGTCAATAAGGAAGAAATGTCTGGCACTACTGGGTACTGGGGAACGATGCATTTATTTAATTCTCGAAGGTCAATCACCAATCGGTAGACCGGTGGTGCATTTGGGTCCGTTCGTTTAAGAATCGGTATGATTGGAGAATTACATACATTGGAGTCAGTTTCTATAACTACTCCTTGGGCAATCAGTTCGTCAATAATTTTCAGTAAGGCTGCTACAGCCTCGGGGGGCAATTTGTATTGTCGGATTCGAGGTAGTACAACTCCTTGCTTGAGTGTAACACGATAAGGTGTAATGTGCATACAACCTACATCAGTTGGACCTTGTGCCCATAAATGCTGTGGTACATTTTGCAATCTTGGGTCAAAATCTCTCAACACATAATGACCTTTGAAATCACGTAAAAACAATCTCACTCCTTCCAGAGAACAACATATTACCGCTCCTAGTGCCTTCAACGTTTTAATACCAAGCAGATTTTCAGGACATGCTTTCGTAAGTAACAAGTCTGTGGTACGGGACAATGGACCAACTTCTATGGAAACTGGCTTTGACAGTTCGTTAACAATAGGCTTTCCTGAAAAACCCAGGGAAACATTCTGTGAGCCTGAGAGGGGTGCCCCTGGAACCTCGTCATGACTGATGGTAGTTCTGCTCGCCCCTGTGTCAATCAAAAATTTTCTATCTTATCCTAATACATGACTATGTACATAGGGACCCTCTTGATCTACAGGAACCTCGATAAGAGGCAAGCCAACCTCCCTCTCTAGGCTGTTTCATGAGTACTGCTGATAATCAGGGTAATCTGACTGTGCATACTGGTACATTTGTTGCGTGACATGTTGCGTGGCAGCAATAGGTTGGGGTTGGGGTACAAAATGCGGAGTCAGGAAAGTTCTGTATTTGTGGCGTTGTTCTAGAATGGTATTGATTAAATCGGTACCTAGACCTCTCCATCTATTTAGCAGTAATTCGTCCAATATATTATATAGGGGGCCTGGATCAGAATGCTGACTTTCATATAGTGTAATGAGATGCTGGATCATGTACATACCAGCTAGTCGCTGTTCGTCTGGAGAAAGATTCAAAAATGTTTGCGCTACTGAATCATCTTTATATACACTGTTATTTCCAGCCCATTGTACTGCTGATCGTGCTAGTTCTTGCTCACGCATGGTACTAAGTTCACTGTAACCTATTCGTTGTTTCAGTACTTTATCAGTGGCTTGGAATAAATGTTCAAGAGAACATTGTTCTGGTATGGGAGAAAGAAAACGTTTCTTGCTTTCTGGGCGTATGGGTCTGTCAAAAGGTCTTGCTCTACCTACGTACGCTATTCTATCTCTGTCTCCTTCTGTATCATCTATATCTTCATCCTCTGTAGTTTCATTCTCCTCTTTCTCGGCTTCCCTAGCTGCTTTTTCTTTTTCGTGTATTACTACAATTTCTTTACGGATCTTTCTGTACATGGATTCTATACAACCTTGTGTATTATGTTTACCATCAGCTATGTTGTTACTCCAATTTATCAGGATGTCCATCTCCTCTTTGCTTGTACCTGGTCGGTCTCGTTCCCTTATCAAACAATGTATCAAAAACCGTAAGATCATTCTTTGTGTCTCAACCTTATTGTGTGCCATAGCCTCGTGAATGCATTCTGGTCTCTCCCCTGTTCTAATGAAATTATATATGTTATCTAGATGTTGTCTCATATTTGGTAGAATAGTCAAATAATTTGTGACTCATCGTAAACGTATTGAGAATAGTATCATCTCGTCTTCACCTGGTACTGGATCATATCTGCAATCAGTAAGGTACTGTTTAAGGGCTGCGAATGTCGCAGCTTTGGGTGTACGTTGTAATGCTGATTCTCTAAGCGTCATTCGTTTAATTTGAGGTGGGGTGACAGGGAGACCTCCTACTGCGCCTCCTGAAGCGGAAGCGTAACCATCAACTGACTGTGTTGTCACTACTGGTGTCAAGGCATGAAAAGCAGGGGTTGGTAATGTAGGCAGACTCTGGGTTGTAAGTGTAGAAGAAGGATTGGTAGGACCAATAGCAGGAGGGACAGTAGCAGTAGTAGTGACAGGAGGGGAAGTGACAATAGGTGGGGAAGTCGAATCTTGGGGAGGTGGAGGTGTCGTGTCTGGAACAGACTGAATAGGCTGATGTATATTATTAGCAGGTGCTACGCGTACATTGGTATATTCTGGAGCTACATCATCTAAATAGGAAGAAAGGAAAATATCCCCTGCGGTCTGTTTATGACGGAATTTAGTCGGGACCAATGGTGGTGGCAAGTTGCGGGGTACTTCCGGGGTCGCCTTGGGTAGGCCCTCGGCGAGAACAGGATACAGACCTGTAATAAGGGCATTTCTTTGTCTGTCTTGTTGTTCTATTCTGACTCGTTCTCCTTCTTCTAGCAACTCTCTTTCTCTAGCTTTTTCGGATTCTTCTCTACTTCTCTCTGCTTTCCTGATTTCTTTCTCTGTTCTTCTATGCGCTTCTTTACGCCATAATTCTATGGCATCTTTCTGGGATTGTCTGGCTTTCTTTTTCCATAATGCTTCTTCTACTCTCATAATGCAATCAGCATCCCATGTCCCTGAGACAGGCCATCTATATTTCTCTTCCAGATCCTTGGTGTAGTCAACCCATAAGTCTAAGTACAGTATGGCATCTAAGCCATGCTTATGGTACATAAAATGTCCGGGAGTGTCCCTAGGCGGGACGGGAACTGCTTCTTCGAGTATCCCTTTCCTAGTTCCTATCTGACGTAATTTCGAGAACAGCTGCATTTTTGAGCTGACTTGAACGTGAACACAATAAACACAGTAATGAAGAACAAACAATCATTCATACCACGACATTAAAACACATTAAAACATTTCAGACTGATGTTACCTGTTACTTAGAAGACACAAGTTTTGAAAATCTCGAGAAACAATACTAGAATACTGAATCACTGAATTACTAGATGCACTGCTAAAACAGTACAGACAATACCGGTCCCATTAAGAGACACTTCATACCGTGTCCACCTAAGTGAACACGTCTGGACCAGGTCTGTGTACCCAGACCTGTCTTGACCGGGCACAAATTAATGAACCCGTCTAGATGCGTTCCCAACAACGGTACTCACCGGGAAGCAAAAACTGAAGGCCTCGGAAACTGGACTGGACTGGACTGCTACGACGTCTGGCTGCTACTACGCATGCGCTTCGGAACAGGTGGGCCTCCGGATACCTCGGACCTTGCTCTCTCGACTTGGGGCTCTGGTCGGGATCCTCCGCATTCCTCACTGCCTCGTCTAGATGCCGGACCGCAGTCTCCGTTTCCTCCGTGGGCCTGAGGGAGATAGCAGGAAAACCCGCAGGTGTGCACTGGATCCGTCACGGCTGTAGAAGGGGTCAGGCGCCTGCGTTACATCGCCGGCGAGTGGGGAAGGGGAGGAGTCCCTGTTCGGGCGCCAGATTATGTGGTAAATAAAATTACCGAACCATTTTTCTATACATTAAAGGAAAATAGGAACAGCTCAATCAAATGAGAGGCAGAGTCCGTGGTATCTGAGTCATACGGGCTTTAATGAAATGCCTCTAGGCATGGGACATCGGGTTCCATCACCACTAAGGTTCAGGAAGGGACATTCAACATTTTATTAACATCACACATTATATATAGTAAAACAGTATAATTGAAATGAATACAGTAGGCGTAACAGGTGAAAAGAGAGAGATAAGAACACATGTGCGTAACAGGAGGCGTGTAAGAAGGCGTACACGTGGGCGTACACTTGACATGTCAGAGAAACGTCACAAGAAACGTCACAAGTGGGTGGATGCTTAGAGAAAGTTTGCAGGATCAGCAGAAAACTTTGGCATACATGCGCGCGCAACTGAGCATGACGTGTAACTGGGGAGAGCTGGGGGCTTTGACTTTAGCACTAGTAGAGGAGACTAATGTCTGGGATGTCAGAACGACCCGTACCTATAGCATATCTGGTATCTTGTGTTTTAAGGATGTAGTGTCTGAAGTAAAAGGTCTCGCGGGCAGAGGCCGTTCATCACTAAATGCTAGTGCGTGCATATGGATCTTCATGCGAAGTGCGGGGGCCATGGGCCTACCATGGTAACGGGAGCAGTAAATTACTTGCATGGAGAAAGGAAGGCAGGGCCCTTTGCTCTGCAGCCGGGAATATGTTTACCTATTTCACTAGACTGGAATGTGTTTTCGCGGAGGCTGAGCAGATAACTGTAGGCAAAATATCATCTTGGCAAGCAGGCCAGGCCAGGCCGGGCACCGCTCGTCTGGGCAGGATGTAAGGTAGAGGTCAGGGATGCATACCTAAACTGCAGCTTTCAGAGACAGAAAAGAACTCGGAGCCTCGATTAAGAGCCTGGCTCGACTGGGCCAGAAAACATGGAGAAAACGTGTGCTTTATTCAGAAGTGTACCATGTAAAGACGATGGCACCATAGGCCTAGAAGCCAAATTAACGTGATTTACTTGGAGGACTGTATAACTGATATGTCAACGTTGGACACAAACGCATATGCGTCTTTCTAGCAGGTACGGAAAAAGGAATTACATGACATACATGGGACACGTGTGTATGGATGGGGTGCGAGTGGGGGACACATTGGATACCTTAAAATTTCTATTACCTCAGGAGGACCCTGGTCCTTATACTTGGCGCTGAAGGCGAGGAAGCATGGGTGCTTCGCAAGCATGTGCTTTGACTTCCTCTGTTGCAGTTTCCCTTTTTTTGATTGCATTTACTATCTTGTAAGGGATAGGGGTACCTCAGTTGTTTGTGTCGTGCGATGGATATGCCCCATATTTCGAACTGGGGTCCTGCAGAACATATCTTATCTACCAGGTTCTTTGAGGCCCAAGTTGTTACGGTTTCCTCAACATCCGCATTGTATCTGTTTGGTTGGAATTCGACGACTAAAAGGTCCTTAGAGGTTATCTCTTTCAATACTGATATTTTCTTAAACAATTTTATCAGGTTACCTCGATTGAGAATGTCCTGCATCCCCTTTGTTGGATATTCGGGAATAAAAGTTAATTAAAACTCAAGGGATTCTGAATGATGAAGGATCTCTTTCGACGTTTGTATTGAATCTACTTTGGGAGCTAAAGAGTTGTGTAATTCTTTGATGTCGCATGTTGTAGAGGTGGCTTGTTCTTGCCTTTCCTTTGCTACCTCTATTTTATTGCTTTTTGTTTTATGTGATGATCCAGGGTCACTTAACTTTTTTTGGGACCAAGATTGATTCCTTTTGGAGTAGCGTACATCTACGCTCTTTTTCAAAAACTGTAACTCGCATGGGGATTAGGACGGATTTGGATTCTGATGCTGCTGTTTCTCCATGTATTTCGTTTGAGTTTTTTTCTGGAGTTGTGGATGTATGCTGCGTGCTTCTTACTTTTGGGCCCCGGTTGGTGTCTTCTTTGGGCACATTTTGTACACCCTTTCTTTTTACCGGGGCTAGTTTGGTTTTTGTTTGCACGCACCCGCCGTAACCAGCCACGTTTGTAGGCTGCGTTTTTCCTTGACGCGGCTCTTGCTCTTTTGTTATCAGGACAGATCTTGTTTCCTTCGAATGGTTATGAACTGTAGTGGAGGATTGACTCTTGGTATTGTGTTTATGGGTGGGGGTGATAGTGGCTCCAGAACTCAAACCCCTTTCCCTTAAAGAGATTGATAGAATTGTCTTGTCTGAAGGGCCGGTTTGTCTAGCCACTCCACATCGTGAAGTGTTAGGTGATTTAACTTTGTTTTCGTGGGAGATATTCATTTTGAACATGGGAATGATGTTACCTGGATCTATGTTTTGTTGCTCTTTATACTTTAGTCTAGCCTTCCTGGTCTTTTTCCTTTGCCTCTGTGTTGGCTTGTTCTCGATGGTGGACTGTTGGGTGAGCTGAGTAACGTCCGTTGCTTTTGCTGATCTTTCTAAAACTGCTTCCCTTGAAATATGTTCTGGATCCGTTATAGCTTTATTTCTTGAGAACCTGTTCGTGTAATTTTTCTTTACTGTTTGCGATTTGTCCGGATTAAGTTCAAATTCTTTCGCCTGGGTACTATTGCGGGTTTGCTTTACCTCCCCTAGGATGTCCGTCAAGATGTCCGGGAGGCTTGCTAACTTTTCAATTATGCTTCCGCATCCACAGTTACACTGTTGTTTACTGGAGCAAGTATGTTCCTCTGATTTTCCCCGCTTTGTTAAGAGCGGCGACAGTGAGTCCAATTTTGCATTTATGCCCAAAATGTGGCCCGCCACTAAGTTGATGAGATCAATCTGTACCTCCATTTTGTCCGATTGATAATTCAACACCCTTTTTGCTTGGTCAAGGGTGCTTAGCAAGGATTGAGTCCATGACGTAGAGGGCTGATCTCTTTGGGATTTGCTCGAGTCCTTAAATTCTGAGTCCAGCGTGCGCCCTGATGAAATAGTAATCGGCGCTGAATCATTAGGATGAAGTTGGTTTGTTGGCAAAATGATGCAGTCGTTTATGGCTAGTTTTTGTTGGACTCTTTTTGCGGAAGAACAGCTAGGGGTGGAAACCACCATGCCAGAACTCAAATGGTGGTCAATAAAACCAGGCTCTGTTTGTGGGGCTCTCCCTTGGAAATCTATGTACTTAGTTATCCTCTCAGTAAGTTCCTCAAGTTGAGAGTCGTTTGATAGAAAAAGAGGTTTGAGCCATGGGTTACCTTCTTGTGAAAGTGAATTGGTTACCTTGCTATGTAGTATAGTTTCCTCCTTGGCGCCCTTGGTTGCCTTTGTATAGTCATAAGGTTCAACTAACTCTGCGGTTGTTGCATTTTTACACAGATTTAAGCAGTTTTCCTTTGTGAGGGGATCCTCTGTGGTGACCTTTATGACTTTACCTCCCATTTTTTCCCTTACATCTGTGGGAGTGTTGGCATGATGTACTTGAGCAGTGACTAATGCCAATTTTAACTTGGGTAAGGATGCTGGTCGCAAGTGAGGGAGATCGGACCCTCGTCGGTCGCTGTTCATGTTCGACGGGCTATTGGTCCGTGGGGAGAGTGCATTAAGTGGCACAATGAGGCTTGGTAATTTACAAGCCTCAGCTGTTGGTGCGTAAATCGCTGCAATTGGATCCTTTAAGTAGAAAATTTTTAAAAGACCAGTTTTCCATCTGGGATTCAATTATGATTCGGGGGTTGGTGCTGAAAGCAACCTCGCCCTAGGACTTGGCGGGCTCCCTGTTTCTAAAGGCAGTATGGCTTCCGCGGTTAGCTTCCTCCATTTTTTATTATTTATTTTTCTTTCAGCGGGTTGACGCATTTTCCCTGACCTCATTTCCAGAATGGGTGGATTACCCTCCTTTAATCCTGCATGAGAATCTGGCCGTAAGATGCAGTGTGGTTTGTTTTTTGGTTTATTTGTATACCTGGAGAAGTGTGGCTCACTGATTAGAGCGGCAGACCCTGATGCAGAGGTCTAGCCCGGGACCAGGGTTCAATTCCCCGCCTCAACGGGTCTTGGGCTCAAAATTCCACGGACCTGATTATTCTCGCCTCGGTGCCTATTCCAATCATGGAGTCCCACTCTGCAACTCTGGGCAACAGCTTGCTTAATCTCCACAATGGCCCCCACAACGCTACGGCTGCCTGGCCTCCACCTTGGGGGTGCCCAGGAGTGGACGCTTCACAGGGAAAGCCAGGATGGGTTCCACAGTGGTATTCGTACAAGCACCTTGAGACCCTTGAGGGTGAGTAGTGCGCTATACAAGTATCAATGTACATTTACATTTACCTTGTTTGGTGAATTCGCTGGTAAGATAGGTCCGGCCTCTTGCTGATGGCCTGGGACCGTGGTCAGGCTTTTCAATTCCGGTTGCACGTGTGGTCCCTTGCAGCAAGGCGCCCTCCCCTGCTAAAACAAATCCTCCTGCTCGCTAGAGTTGGCAATGTCAGGCTATGCAGGGGCTATGCAGGCTCTGGCTGGGGACTGAGAATGTCTGTGCGTCTCCTGCGCTCCTCTCAGCTGCCGCCCTGCCTCTATTTGGTCACTTAACAACTCTTATAAACACCGGCACTGCGGGGCGCCACTATGTGCTTCCCTCATCCACCACTGCTCCTGGGGCCCCCTGCCCCCTGCTCACTGCCTGGTGAAGGCCTGCTCAGCGGCTAAGAAGCAGGAGGGGTGCGGGCCGGTGCCTCTAGTTTGCACTACAGCACCTCTGCAGCCCCTGCCACCACTGCCGCCGCCGCTACCCCACTTCTTGCGCCTCTTGCGGTTCCTCCCTGCTCCCGGCTTTCTCATGCCCTGCTCGAATTGGGCTTGGGGTGGAGGATGGCAGTGGCTGAGGCAGAGGCTGGGGCCGGGGATTGAAGGTGGCTGCGGCGGCGGCAGGCAATGGGTGAGCAGGCGGGCGGGGCAGGGGGGGATACAGCCAACAACGAGGCGGGCACAGCCCCCCCGTAGACCCCGGTGGCTGACTGCCTCTTCCCGCTCTTGCTCCTGCGAGCAGGCCTGCAGCAGCTCTCCACTCCACTCAGTGCAGGACCCACAGGAAATGCCACCGGTCGCCGCACCGCACTGCGCGTCCTCTGGTGCTGCTGCTGCTCATGGTAGAGACTTGCTGCTTCCCCCGGCGCCTGGCCACGGATCATGGGCCGTGAGTCCAACGCCTCCGGTCCGCAGGTCCGCGGGTCCGTCGGGCTCAGGCCTGCCGCTTCAAGCCCGGATACCCCGGTCACGGTATGCTCAAGCCACAAGCCTCAAGCCTTTCCAGGCACCCGGGTCGTAATTCGCGGGTCCCGGGTTGCGGGACGCGTTTCATGGCGCCGCCCTTCCGCGGCCTCCGCGGCTGCTGCTCCTGCTGCCGTGAGCCTGTAGTTTCTGCTGCATGTAAGATCCGGACTGAAGTCTCCTGTTTAGTCTGTTTAGTCTGAATACCCCTGTATATGTATATATGTATATGTATAGTGCTTTTCCCACACTACAGCTGCGTAAAGGGTCAGAAGAGTTGTCTCCAGTGACCATGTGTGTGTAACTTTCCCATCGCTCCGAAAGGAGCCAGGGTCCCTAGAGTGAGCTGTCCATCATAGTGGGTAAATGGCGGGAAAACGGTGCACACCGCTAGTGTGTGTGGTGGGGCCAAACGGGCGGGTTTCTTTGCGAGTTCACATGCCTCTCTTGTGTTTATAAAAGGTCAGAGACTGTTCAGAGCAGCAGATGAGGAGAAAGAAGCTACTGGTCACAGGAACTGCACGTGGATTGTGCTCGTGAAATTCAAGGTTGCAAAGGCCTCAATCAAGCATCCCTGCTAATTTTTGAAGGTAGATATGGGTAGAAAACACACCTGCCCAACCTCAACAAAGCTCATGATTTTTTTGGGCTGATTAATGAGTTACTGAATTTGAGCTTAAACTCGGGCACCTGCTTTATTTATATCTGTAAGTGCTTCCTGTTGAGCTTTAATTTTTGTGTCAGGAGCACTGTGCCAGAAAGAATCTTGCCATTCATATTATCAATGAAGATGCTTCCGTTCCGCCGTGGATCACGGAAGTTTTGACATTTTCATGTTTCGTGCGCGGAACGGAATTTGACGCCCACACCTACTTTGTTGTACTGATGTGTACGTCTACTCCGTTGCTTCTCATCGGTATTCTAATGGATCACCTGTGACTGCTTGGCTTCCAGGAGAATATTGAGTTTGCAATTTTTCCAAAGAAAATCGGAAAAATACGAGCACTATAGAAAGAATACTATTGGTTTTTTGAGAGTAAGCAAACTGGGGTGAATATTTTAGACTAATGTCTTAAGGAAGAGTCTTGTTGCTGTAACAAATACTGCTTTTTGCCATCTTTACACATTGTTTTCATTTAGCCCCATAAAAGGTGTCCAAATCAAGATGGTTCGATTCTTAGGGTGAACCAACTTTCTTTGCACACTTTAAACATGCACAGTTTTGGTTGCTAGCTTTCAGCGTCACACCGGTAGGCAGCCCAAAAATATGCATTGTTCCATATCCTATTAGGTTCTCACCGTATTCACCTGAGGCTGTATACAGTCGTTATAAGAATCAATCTCAGTGCTGCAGAGGGCTTTTTATCATCGATTGATTCTGCGCAGTGAAGTACGGGCATTGAAATTTGACCAGGTGCAATGCACGTTGTCGTTTGAGAGAGATAAAGCAATGTCTTTCGACTTCCGAACAGGGTTTCTGGAGAGTGGAACACTTTATTGGGCCACAATGAACGGTCTATGCTCAGATTGTTTCACCAGCCATTAGCTCTTGTATTCGCTGGGAGGTAGCTGATATGACAAGCAGCTGAGGTAAAATGCGGTGAATTCACAATAAAGATACGGGTTACGCACTCCTCATTTGGTTCCAAACTGAATGATTGTGGTGTGCACCAGGGATATCACCCCCGACGTGAGAAGTGTGGCAATCAAATGTCTGTCTGTGGCACTTAACGTAAGTGTCAGCTCCTTGGGCACAACCTCCTAGAACATAGTTCTTACAGTTATTCCATAATTTTCAATGAATTCTCCACAAGAAATATGTATTGAATTCCTTTTTCTTTTATTTCATGTTGTTTTCACATGAAAGTAGATTATTTTCTCAAATAATTATAATCCACAAAGTTCATTCCTTAAAGTTGATACAACACATGTAGGTACAACACGACCCAATGCATTTCGGACGGTCTGTCCTTCATCAGGGGTATTCTGTAAATAAGATGAACATACTATGTATATGGTCCTCCGAAAATGTCTAATAACATTGAAAAACATCGTCAATATGGTAAAAGTGAAGAATTTGCTAATGAGCAATCCTTATATCCCAAGTTACAGAAAATAGTTCTCATTCAACATGTATATCGCCGTGCATAAGTTAAGAAAAAGGTGACAAACGAAATAGAATCAAATGCGTATATCCGGTGAAAGTATAACCCATAGTGCTGGTAGCCCGACCATCTAAGTAAACGTAGTTGCGTATGAAAGCTAACAAAGTATAGCGTAACCAGGAAGACACCATGAAAACCCGCTCGCATGCAATACTATTCGAACTTACTGGTGAAGTAGTTTAGACGCTCGCGTCTATCTCCTACGCCCTTCGCTCCCAAGTGCAGTGAATTCAATCATATATACGGAAGTGAAGATCACCCGTGCAACAACATAGAAAGAGGACACTGTAAATAGCGGCCATCTTGAAATGGTGTGAACTCTGAATGAGTGTGAATACAAAAGAGTGATATTGGTAAAAGATCAAAATACAGGATAATCATTCAAAGGGTATGAACATAAATATTTTTACATATTAAAAATACTATGTCTCAAACAAATATTATTCAAAGATAACATAGAAACTCCATCCGGTCATTCAAACCAAACGGTTTTAAAGACTGCAAAAATTTGATCCAGTGGTTCTCCTGAGATATATCGATGATATATTTGTCCTATGGCAAGGTGATCAAATAACTTTGGAAACAGCACTTAAACAACTTAATCAAATCAACGATCGAATTCAATTTACTTTTGAATGGAGTCAAAACACTATCACTTTCCTGGATGTGAGTGTCACAAGAGTGAATAACCATTTGGAAACCAACGTATACAGAAAAAAGACAGATAAAAACAAAGTACTACACTACACGTCATTTAATCAAAAGTCTCTCAAAAACCATCTTCCATTTTCCCAACTACTACGGGTTAAAAGGATAGTATCGGATCCGGATAAAAATGAGGGACAAGCCACCAACATGATGGAACGTTTTAAACAAAGAGGATATCCTGAATCAATCCTAACCAATGCATAGGAACGATGTGATAAGATTAACCGTCTGGATGCTTTGGCGGTCAGAAGAAAAGAGAACATGAGGAGACCGGTGGTTGTCTCGAAATTTTCAGTAGTTTCAAAAGCTTACAAAACTTCGATATTGAAACACTGGCCTATTGTTAGCACCGAACAGGATTTTAATCAAGTCTTTAGAGATCAACCATTATTTGCATACACTAGGGCAAACAATCTAAAAGAAATCATCAAAAAACCCAAACAAACCTCTTCTGTCATTTTCAAAGGCAACCAACCATGTCTGCACTGTAAAAATTGTAACAACTTAATAAAAGGATCATCTATGAAACACCCAATGAAGGGTACGAACATCAACTTAAGACTGAACGCTACATGTGACACGGAAAATGTAATTTACATAAAAAAATGTCCATGCGGACTGGTTTACACCGGGAAAACATCACGTAAATTGAAAGAACGCATTAATGAACACAAGAGTAATATAAGAACTGAGAATGTAAAATCCGCTCTAGCTATGCATTTTAAGGAGAACAAACACAACGTCAGCCAACTTAGATTTGCTGCTGTAGAGGTCGTGGAAAAGCGTGATGACAGGGATAATAACAACTTTTTACTTAAACGTGAGAACCACTGGATCAAATTTTTGCAGTCTTTAAAACCGTTTGGTTTGAATGACCGGATGGAGTTTCTATGTTATCTTTGAATAATATTTGTTTGAGACAGAGTATTTTTAATATGTAAAAACATTTCATCACAACATATTTATGTTCAAACCCTTTGAATGATTATCCTGTATTTTGATCTTTTACCGATATCACTCTTTTGTATTCACACTCATTCAGAGTTCACACCATTTCAAGATGGCCACTATTTACAGTGTCCTTTTTCTATGTTGTTGCACGGGTGATCTTCACTTCCGTATATATGATTGAATTCACTGCACTTGGGAGCGAAGGGCGTAGGAGATAGACGCGAGCGTCTAAACTACTTCACCAGTAAGTTCGAATAGTATTGCAAGCGTTCGGGTTTTCATGGTGTCTTCCTGGTTACGCTATACTTTGTTAGCTTTCATACGCAACTACGTTTACTTAGATGGTCGGGCTACCAGCACTATGGGTTATACTTTCACCGGATATACGCATTTGATTCTATTTCGTTTGTCACTTTTTTCTTAACTTATGCACGGCGATATACATGTTGAATGAGAACTATTTTCTGTAACTTGGGATATAAGGATTGCTCATTAGCAAATTCTTCACTTTTACCATATTGACGATGTTTTTCAATGTTATTAGACATTTTCGGAGGACCATATACATAGTATGTTTATCTTATTTACAGAATACCCCTGATGAAGGACAGACCGTCCGAAATGCATTGGGTCGTGTTGTACCTACATGTGTTGTATCAACTTTAAGGAATGAACTTTGTGGATTATAATTATTTGAGAAAATAATCTACTTTCATGTGAAAACAACATGAAATAAAAGAACAAGGAATTCAATACATATTTTTTTGTGGAGAATTCATTGAAAATTATGGAATAACTGTGAGAACTATGTTCTAGGAGGTTGTGCCCAAGGAGCTGACACTTACGTTAAGTACCACAGACAGACGTAAAATGCGGTGACTCATGGTGGTTTTCACTCCATATACTAGAAATGTCCTTATCAGTGCAGCGCTACACAGGGCCGGTCTGGCGTATTGAGGCAGTGTTTTAATTCACACCCAGAAAGCACACGCCCCACCCCCTGCCCCCTCCTTTAGGCTGCTGCTGTTGTGCACTCTTGATAGTTTAAGATAGGAGATGCCTTACGAAGTCAGTGAACCTTTACACCCCACCCCCTCCTGCACTGGAAAAAATAAAGCCTGTGGGCCTCATTTATGAGGCCTTGCGTCAGTTTTGCGCTTCTGATGCGTCACTTTTTGTGACGCATCGGTGGCGTAAAACATGCCTCCTGTTGCGCACTATTTACAAAGTGACGCAGCTAAGCAGATGCGTCACTTTGTAAACCCCTGCGCTACATTATACCTGCGTCAGGTATAATGTATGCAGAGGGGGCGTTCCCCCGCAAAAAGCCTCGTAATAGTGACGCAGTGAAATCTATGAGATTTCACTGCGTCACTTTTAGGACGCTGTTGCGTCAAAATCTTGCGCCTGCCTCACAGCAGGTGTAAAACTGATGCAAGACCTTTCACATGGGGCTTTCCCCATGTGAAAGGACGTATTGCTGGAGTTGCATCACTTTTGAGACACACTCCAGCAATGCGTCACTTTTGCGCTTACAGATACGTCAGAAATACTGACGTATCTGTAACTCCTTGCGACATGATGCGTCAAACATTAAATATGACGCATCAGGTTTGTCGCAAGGAGTGCGCACTGAGAAGTGACGCATCGCTGCTTTCACACAGCGATGCGTCATTTCTCATAAATTAGGCCCTGTGTCTTTTCCACTTTAGAGAAGTGCGCACAGCATGTACAGTGCTGAGTCTTGTATAAGTTTACAAAAAACAATAGAGTTGCCAACCTTCACTTCTGTTCTTACATATGATAGGTCTGGGAGCGGAAACGTATCTGGTGTATTGGAATAATGACAAACAGGATTGGGACTGTATAGGGAAATTGTAAGGATAAATGCTAGAGAGCAATGGAATGGGACGTGGAAGGAGGACAAAAGAGACCCAAGGGAAGTGTATGGGACGTCACATGACTGACATACACCTAAAACCAGCCAAGACTTCTGGTTGGTTTAAAATAAATTAGTAATAGCAATTATTTTGTTCTCAATAATTAATATTGGAAATATTTCAATCCTGAAATTGTGAGATTGAATTAAACATTACTGAGGACTGTGGAAGGGGTAGTGGTTTTCAGAGTAACTCGGTCTCTTCTGTTCTGTTCACTGTGTGTTGGAGGTGTGTGCCCTTTTCCACCACAGCTCCTTCATCTGCATATCTTACTCCCCATCTATTTCCTCTTCATCACCCTCTTTTCACTCTTAACTAAAGGCCCTTCCTCGCATCTTCTTCACTTCACTACCCCAAACACAACGTACCCACTCACCTAGAAATACTGCAATTTCTTTTACTTTCACCATATGCAATATTTTAACAACTGTATACCTCCATCACACACATCTGGATTGAATCACAATTACAACTAAAATATGTGACCATTGTCTGTGTGCCCTGCAGAGGGGCCAAGGATTGGATGACCACGCATTCTGAACACCTGTTTAACCCACTGACGAGCACCGTCAAAACAAGCACTGCATTCAGCCTCCAATCTAGACTTATCAATTGTTGCCCATTATGAGCACATGGAGAGCTCTGTTTAAAGTAGGAACTATAGAAGAGTAATCTGCTACACTGAAAAAATACAAAAAAACAACACCCTGGAATTAGATAGCACTCCTATGGAATGCAAGATTGAGTAAAATACATAAAATAAAAGAAGCATTGGCATAGCCAAAAGGACTCGCCTTTGGAACCTTCTAAGTATTTAGTTATGCAGTACAATATCCTTGGTGCAACAACATCAACTGTTGCATGGCTAAACACTTATAAGGTCCCAAAGGCGAGACCTATTGGCTATGCCAATGCTTGTTCTTTAGGGCAGCTGTGCCCCCGCGGTGGGCATTTCTTTTCACCGCCCAGTGGTTTCTAAGAGTTGTAGTTCTAGGTCACCTCATTGGAACTTGCTTCGGATGACTTAGTTGGTGATGCTTTGGATGTAGAAACAAAGAATAGAGGGGACAGTAGAGAAACACGTAAGAGGCACAACCGTAAAGGGACACGTTAACATTTTATGGCTGGGGAGCTGGACGGTGGGCATTGGAGGTGTATGAGCTCAGTGGTATGAGGGGAAAGACGTAAGGTAGCTCGGAGAGGAAGAAAAGTGCCCTGTGGGGAGGGAGACAGAAGGGTGGTAGGGGTGGCCCTTAAAGGAAGCACTGAAAGAGTATAGCAGGCGGGTAAAGAGGATCATGAGGCGGAAACTTAAGAAGAGATTATAAAAGCCGGGGTAACAGGTGTAGCAGTGTCGACTGCAGCCGTCTGAAAAAATGGATGTCAGCAAGAAAGTCGAGTTACGAGAAAGCGGAGATTTGAACATAAAGGCCCCGTGGCCTTAGTGGGGATGGTGAGCGGATTGTGTTAAGCTTTTGACACTGGAATGAAGACGGGGGGCGCAAAGTGGAGGATAAATAAATGAGTGATAAGGGGATAGGTAGACTTAACAGGGGCATTAAAGTCGGTATAGGTTTTGGAGAGTGGAGAGAGAGTTCCGAAGAGGAATATGTAAGGAAGTGAGGTGAGGGTGTATGGAGGAGGTTTGGTGGACAGAAGAAGTGAAGAGAATGGTAGATAACCACAGCGAGAGTAACTAGGCTTCCACAAAAATGAGCATTTACGATATTGTAAGAATCCTTCCTCATAAAGCCAAACTCAAAGTTAAGGGGGAGGGGGTTTCTGACGCGTCACTTGACGAGGGTGCATAATGCTGCCACCATAGACGAAGGATAGCAGGATGTTCCTCCCAGTACGTACTATCAAGGGAGCATGCATCAATTACTAGAGAGACATTAGTCTAAGTTATGTTATTGATCTCTGGGTATGGCGCTTCCTTCCAGTCTCCTGCTGTGGAGCTTCAACATGTGGGCTGTTGGAAAAGGGATAGGAGAGAGGCTCGTAATAACATTCACGCGTTTAGGGCCTCATTGTGAGTGTTCCACTTTTTTAACTGTTAATGTCACATCTGGGAAACACTGATGGTAAGCCATGGGTTCCTCAGTTAAAGCCCTACAAGATTTACCATGAAATATTTCTTTTTGTGTCTGTTGTTTGCCAAAACCATTTGTTTTTAATACTCTGTACATAATGCACAACAAGATAGATAATGTATTTTTTTGTAGGGGCCTCATTAATCCGGCTCTCTTCATCCATTCAAATTCCATATTCCACTATATTAATTCACCACTAATCCTTTATGAGTTCCAGAGTAGCGTGCCACTCACCAATAAAGTGTATCAACGCCCCCACAGGGTTACAAGCGCTATATAAATGCAAACCTTTTTCCCTTTCAACCCCTCCCCAACCTTCTCAATCCATATAACTGACTAACATATCCACCACTCAAACTACTTTCATATTTCACTATACTAATTCAACGCTAATCCTTATAGGTTCCCAAGTAGCACTCTACTTGCCCAAAAAAGTGCTTCAAAATCCCATCACGGGTTTCAGGCGCTATATAAATACAAACCTCTTTCCCTCTTCTATCCCACCGCCTACCCTTCTGTAGCCAAAAAACTGAATAACATATCCTCCACACAAATTACTGGCACTGTGGAAGGAGGCCGGTTGCCCCAGTTTCCTAACATATATTAGCGTAGCTTTGCTGTGGTTGCAGATGCCTGCACTGCACTTTCTCATTTCGAACATGACACAACCCCCCCCCCCCCCAACTGGACTGGTCTTAGCAAGCAAAAATTTAGAGGGAACATTGGTTATAAGCTGGAGGCAAACCGGGAGGCATGGCTTTTAACTGGTAAAGCCAGGTTTTTAGGCCTCTACAGAAGGTGTTCTAAGATTTTTATGCACGCAGCAACGGTGGTTGAGTGTTCCAATCTAATCCAATCCAAATAAACTTTATTCGGTTACACAAAGGCAGCCATGAAAGTTAAAATTTTACAATACATAGAAAGATTCAGACATTAAAAACAGCATAAAAAACGAGCCCACTCCAAAATACTGCTCAATATAAAGTGCGAGATGCCAAAAATATCAGAATATACAATGGTACTAATTCATAAAGAGGAGACGCCCCATAAAACATCATACAAGTTAAAAAAGTTAAAAATGGGCCTGCTTTTCTTTTACACCTTAAAGAAAGCTAGGTTAACATACCATGAAATGCCCGTGGGCCAACGGCCCACACATTATACATCCATACAAGCCCTTGATTTCATTGTAGATTTTAGAAACTCCACAACAAAGAACAAACAGTCATCATTCAACAGTTGTAGGTACAAGAGGGCTGGGCGAACTTGTCTAAAATTCAACTTTTTCAAGAGAGGTACCAGGAAATGTTTCCGTGGAACAGAGTCAAATTTGCAGAAGAACATAAAGTGCAGCAAACCCTGTGGAGACAAATCGTCGCAGCCACAGGACGCTACCACGTGACCTCTGTGACAGCCCTTGGGTCTAGCCAGCAAAAAATGAAACAAATTCATCCTGAACCTGGTTTGAAGAAACTTCTCGTGAGTGGACAGGGACCCCAGGAGGTCGGGCTCCGTAATTGGGTTATTTTGAGCATGATAAACCTGCGGACACTTACTTTCTTGAGTTCCTGCTCGTGCCTATCTAGTTTCTTTAAAGACAAATAGGATAACTTTACTGACTCCACATCTCTCCTGGTGATTGTTTCAGGCTTATAAAATAGCTCTACACGTCCTATCTCTTCCAAGTTTCCTTTGATGAAATTAAGCCATGGAATCTGGAGGGCTTTATCCAGAGTCAAACACTCCCTCAATATAATATGAGTGAGATTTAGCTCAGGATTCAGCCAGCATTTAAACCAGAATACAATAGGGCCCGAGGCTAGAGTATCACACAAAAACAGAACCCCAAGTTCTTCGCAGGCCGACAAATTAGAAAGGCTTTGTGGGGCGCACATCAGGCGCTTTAAAAATGTGTTCTCTGCCACCTGTAAGGGGCTCATCATAGTGTGACCCCCGATTTCACTCCCGTAACTGGCTATAGCTGTGGTAATTTAGCAATAATTAGATTAAGCATTAGCAGAAGACAGAGTTTAGACGTTATCTTGTCCGTTTACGGAATCCATTTTTTATTTCTGTCGGCCATTTTGGCTGCCATGTGTTTGGTCCTACCTTCCTGAAATCTGCCTAGAGACAAGATATATTTATCCTCCACTACTTTGCGCATGCCCTGTTCAGTCTGCAACTGTTACTGATATGTAACTGTCAAGATGTGTCCACGAGAATAGGCTAACAGATAGCCCTTCCCACTTGTTGCTGGCACACTCTCTGAATGCTACCTCATACTTTACCGAAGGGTGCTGTGTGAATGTAGTTCCACCTCTTGAGGTTTAATTAACGCTGTATTTTCTATTCCAGTTTCTGTGCCAACTTCTTACTATTGGTCAAAAGGACTTTATGCAGAGAAGGGCAAATCCCTTGCATTAGTGGGCCTAGCTGAGGATGGCTACAACATAGCCAGGCTTTTTTCCTGATATACCTTTAACAAGGCACCTATTGGTTTCCTTCCTATCTTTGTGGAAAAATGTAATTGCCGCATTAGCCCTGATCAGAGCCCCCCTGTTCTTAATGATTTGAGGCCCCTATTGTAGCTGATCATCCAGAAAAACCCCTCGGTATGAGAAAACATTCATATGGGGGATGAGCCAACCCTAAATTAAAAGATTTCTTTTGGACGCAGTCGCACTAGCATAGCATATGATTTTGAGTGGTAGATAGCCAGATCCCAGTCGGACATAAAGCTAGAAAAAGCCTCCAATAAAGTTTATTGGCCTAATGCCATCCTCGCTATGAGGACGGCATTGCCCGCAAACAGTAGAACAGGAAGTCCACGGCGCCATACATATGGGAAATCTACCTCAAGGTTACATAAGACTTTGTCCAAATCATTTATATGTAAGTTGAATAAGAATGGGGCCATTATACAACCCTGTCTAACTCCCCTTTTAATGCCAGGTCCCTGGTAACCCTGAGGTCCTGCAAGAACCTGACACTGGCCTTAGATGACCTGTGCAGATCTTCCAGGCAGAGTGTTCCCCTTTTTGGCTGTTAGATAGTCAAATGAGCCTGCACACATCCTTGCCCTATTGATTTTCGGGACTTTGAGCAGATGTGTGTGTGGTGTTGTCATAGTCAGGATGCTAGTGGTTCCTTTGCCATGGCAAACATAATTGGAGAAAGAGGACATCACTGTCGGGTACCTCTTGGAATGGGGCTGATGTCATTCCGTTAAGGTGTAAGGGTGCCATCGGGGACTGATAAAGCAAAGTAATGAGGTGGATGAATTGGGGGCAAAATCCTAATCGCCTGAGGAGACCAAACAGGAATGGCCATTCCAGGGAATCAAACGCCTTTGAGGCGCCTAGGAGGGTGGGGCCCGCCGCTAATGTGGGCTCCACACTTTGCTTGAGTGTGAACTGTGTTCTGAGATGATGTGCTGTCGATATGTCTGGGACAAAGTCTGATTGGTCGGGGAGAATTATGTCTGGTAAAATGGGCCATGCTCGATTGGAAATCAGTTTAACTAGGATTTTTTTATCACTGTTAAATACTGACACGGGTGATAAGAGTCACATAAATGTGGTGATTTCCTGGGTTTTGGTAAGGAAATGATCATTGTTTTTCAAGGAGGGTGGCAGCATTTGGGCCTCTAACGATCCTTGGTACATAACTATCATATGAGGGACAAGCAGGGTGGCATATTCTTTATAAAAAGAGGCAGTTAGGCCGTCCAGACCAGGGGCTTTGTCGTTCTGGAGACTACGGTTGACTTGCAGGACTTACTCTTCAGTGAAGGGTGAGTCCAAGTACTGTCACCTCACATCGTCAAGCCACAGCAGTTCAATGGAATCAAAGTATTCTATTAGCATTTCCTCAGGTATCTCTTCCGTAGTATGGTAGAGATTAGAGTAGAAGGAGGTCATCGTGTCGAGTATGGCCTGTGGGGAAGTCTGGTTTGTTGATTGCTCATCTTGGCATTCCGTAATATAGTGTTGCGCTCTAGGCCTGCATAGCATATCTCCCAGGAGTTTGCTGGCACCTTCACCTTCACCTTCCCTGTACTGTCTCGCTTAGGATTTGTGGATAAATAGTGAAGTTAGCGGTTTGCTTCTTCCTCGTATTCGGTGAGTTTCTCTCGTATTGAAGCTAGTGTAGCAGGGGACCTCATGTCACAGAGTAGCGTTTCGAGTTCCCGCAGATCTTTTTCCAGCAAGTCAGGAATGGATTGCTTTTAGCACCCCAGTCGGCTTTGTGATACAAGCCCCTCTTACCACCGCCTTGAAGGCCTCCCATAGTATCTGGGGGAAGCTGACTGAGCCCTCATTGACTACAAAAAATTCTGTGATGGCCTAGTGTATTTCAGCCTAGAATACCTGATCACGCAGTGCGCCGTGCATGTGGCGCCATGTGAAGGCGCAGTTTGAGGTCGAGAGAAGGGTACGCTCTAGAAGCACTAGAACATGGTCAGACAGTGTCCGATGGTGGCGTGTCATGGCTGTTGCTGTTGACCATGTAGTCATGTCTCTGGTGGTCAGCCAGTAGTCTATGCGCGACCACACTTCCTGTGCTAATGTCACTCATGATCCCTACCTACGTGTCCCGTTCCTATATAAAAATACATCATTTATGTAGAAATCTTGCATTAAAGCATGGAGTTGTGCCACTGCTTTAGGGTGGGGCCGCTGAGCAGCTCCTGATCTGTCTAGTTCAGATCTAGGATTACATTAAAATCTCCCCCCCAGGTTATAGCTCCGTGGCCCATTATCACTATTTGGTGCCACAGCTCAGTGTAAAAGTCGGGGTCGTCTATGTTAGGGCCATATATGCAAACCAGTATGAGGGATTGCTGTTGGAGTTGTCCTGCCGCTATAACATACCGCCCCTCAGTATCTTTTTTAATCTGACTGAGCATCCATGGGATACCTTTCCTTATAAGTATTGCAGTGCCCCTGGCATAGTTGGGATTCAGGGAGTGGTGCACCTCTGCACACCAGCGCACCTCTAGGCGAGTGGAGGTGGGTGGGGTCCGGTGGATTTCCTGAAGGAAGCAGATATCTGTGTGGTGTCTGTTGAGGTATGAGTGGACAAGGCAAGCTTTCCTTGGGTTGTTGAGCCGTCTAACATTCCACGTTAGGAGCCTAAGTCCTCTGGGTGCCATTGGTATGTTATGAGTATCTGGGTGATGGTATGTAGGGTCATCATCTTGGTGTGCCATCTACTCGGTTGGGGTAAAGGTGAGCTTAGTCTGGTACAGTAGGTCAGTAGTATGGGATCTGTCCTATAGACTGTCTGCTTCAGTGGCTTACCTATGTGTATTTGACAGGGGCCTCCTCTAAAACTTAGACAAAATCTAACACTCTCAAAACAGTAGAATAATGAACCCCCCTACCTCCCCCTCCCCCTCAACCTCCCCCTCCAATCCCTGAACTTGGTTGAATAATCCATCCCCACCCCCTCCCCGGTCTGAATAGAAGAGCGTGGGGCTCATTCCTGGGGGCGAAGAGGAGCCTCTCGTACACCCAGCCTTCCTCGTGGGTGAAACAGTGGCTCATGCCTTGTGGATGGCTCCATTGGCGGTAGATCACAAAAACTGTGTTAAGTAACCCTGAAGTGGGCTCTGCAGAGGTCTTCCCCACCAGTTACAGTGCTGCTTTGTACTGTGGTGATTGTTTGAAGTGGATCAGAGAGGTTTGAGTTGAAAGTTCAGTCACTTTCGTCCAGATTCCATAATCTTGATACCTTGGAGAGTGTCTGCACAACGTTGCAATCAGCCCTTTAGCAAATTTGAGCGCTGCTTTGGCGTCCGTGAACTGATGAGCACTGCCACCATGTGTTATGCGTCATTTGGATTGGTGGATAGGAGCAGATTTTATCTCAGCTTTTTGGAGTAATTTTTTAGTTGGTAAAAATTCCTTACGGTCAGTCTGAACTATAATCGTAAAGTCCGGGTAAAAGGAGATTGTATTTCCTTGGTATTGTAGGTTGCTACATTCACTTGAAAATCGCAGCACTGTGTCTCAATCCTTGACGTTTAGGATTCACGCTATAATGGGACGGGGCGGTGCGCCTGCTGGTGGTCTGGGGTCCAGTGTTGTGTGAACCCGCTCTATTATGAATCAGGAGAGAACACTTCTCCAAACAGTTCCTTGATCATGTTTGTTACATATTTTTCCTTATTGTCAATGGCCGTGGACTTCTGGACTTCAATAATTCTCAGGTTATTTTGTCTAGATTGTGCCTCTAGGTCTTCAAGTATTTTCTCCATCTTGAGTAGTTGTTCATTCCCCTTTGTTTGGTCATTGTGTACGTCAGAGACTCTAGTTTCAAGGTGCTCTAGTCTATTATTGTATTTATCCACCTGTTCCTTTATTCTGTTGAGGTGACTGGCCATGAGGTCTAGTTTGGTGTCTATGTTGCAGAGACTGGACACCTTCTCTGACCTGGTGCAAATTCAGACCACAGCCTGCCCCACAAAAGGGAGCACAGCCCACAGCCACATCGAAGGGCAACAGATGCCATGGAGCCACTGGTCATGCGGCCCAGACACCCAAGAGGGCCACAACACCAACCGCCGCTACCCCAGGAACCCAACGCACACCCGGAACACCCCTCCAGAACACCACAGAGTCAACGTAGACAAAGACAACTGACCCCCAGGAAATGCACCAGCCTCTCAGACCCAACACCTGACAATGTCATTGCCAACTACAGGCCCAAAAGGACAGCCATCCAACGCATCTTGGCCAACAAGGCCCAATAGGCCGGCTGAACCAACACAGCGCACAACCAACATCCCACTCCACACAAAGCTGCTGGCTGTGGTGCACCTGTTGGCCCCTGGTACCCTCCAACCAACACCCGCAAGAGTCGGAGGAGTCACACAGCCAGCCACATCCAAGTACCTCACACCTGTCCTGACATCACCACAGCCAGGTACCCCAGTCCATATAAGTCCAACACAATGCGAAGGATCCGATGGACACCAAGCAGGGACCATACGCCATAGATGGATGCACGCACGTATTGGGGGCAATCCACAGCACACATGTTATACCTGTGCCCCCTGCCAACATAACACACAATCGCCACAACAGAAAGCACACGTCTCACATCAATGTGCAGGCAATAACAGAACACTGTGGAATCCCCACCAATGTCGCCTCCAACTACCTAGCTAGTGTGCATGATACCTCCATCCTCCGACAGTCCATCAGCAACCAGCGTTCCCAGGATGGCACCAAGGGAAATGCACAGCCCCTTGGCAATTTCCAAATTAACACTCCATTCACCTCAACTCCACAACCATGCAACCCACAACCCTTGCAATGCAAACATCACAAATTCACAACCAACATGCAAAACAACATGCCCACCCACCAGAAGCGGTACAAAAAGGGGTGGTGATGGACGGAGCATCTGAACCAATCAAACACTCACACCCAGTCAAAAGATCTGCGTTTGATCCATACCAGAAATGACCGAACAACTCACAATGGTAACCTGGGCAAGCCCTACAGATGAGCCATCAACGGCATGGCACCTCAGCCTCACAATAGCCAAATATGAGGAGAGGTGGCAACCAGGCATGTGTGAAGGAGACAGGAGAACTATGATTGGGAAAGTACACAATGCCAAGCGTGGGATAGATGTGCTAGACATACTGCAGTATGCAGAACACACCCATATCCATGGCGACATACACCTCTGGTGTATGTAGTGTAGTGGACAGTGGATGCAACTATGTCATCCTGGCCAGTAGGGGAGTACGCAGAAATGTAGCCTGTTATGTCCTCCCCTTAAGCGTGCGCAGAGTGGGATGGCCCGGTGTATGCCAGGTCAGCATAGGGGTGTGAATAAAAAGCACGTAGCCCTGGGAGTGGTCCTCTTCCGGAAAGCCCAATATCTCTGCTGGGGTGGCGCCGCTCCACAAGGCCGATGCCATCCACGTGAGCGGAGTTGCCTGAGATCCTGTGCACCTGCCCTGGCCAGCTGGACTCCAAACCCGTCAGGACCGCTCCTGCGCAGCCACGCCACACTGATTACCTCCCGACACCAGTGTGTGTCACGTAGGGCCGACCACGTGCAGGTGAAAGCTCCAAGCCCGAGGGTCGCGACCCTTTCAGCCTTTCAGACCATTGCTGGCCTCCCGACGATGGCCCACATTACTCCATCCTCATTCACATACTACACCAGTAGGTACCATATGTGAAACTGTGTCCTGAGGCCTGAATGGCAGTGGCCCGAAAGCAGGGGCAGTGGCCACAGCTCCAGACCCCCTGATCAGTGAGGCATTGTTCCATATGGGCATCTTGCGATACGTGGTGCCATCAACCCTGTTCATTGCAAGTATGCGTCCCGTGGTGCCACTGAAGCTGAACTACGCTGGCTGGTGGGGCCATCCAACCTATGCTGGTGACACTTGGTGAATGGCCTGTGCTGACCGCTGCCACAGGCCTACACCGCGGTCCATTAGGTCACACATGTGGAACTGTGTCTTGGGTAAGATGTGGAGGACTCCACACCATTGGACACGCCCCATTGCAAGTGGCATCCCCTAACAGTACTGGTGTCACTCTGTGCGCAGAGTCATGGGCGCCATATGGTTGGACCTTGGTGGCATCAGAGCCCATGGCCTGGTGGGTTTCTGCATCTTCTTCTCGCTGGACTAGACTTGGTGTCCGACATGTATCTGTTCCATTCATCTCCACCATGGTGACTGTATCAGAGTGGGCCTGCCCTCTGCTTTCTGCCCCCTCCACTGTCCATCGATACTCTCTGCAACAAGGCCCCTTGTCATCCCGTGAACCTGCTCTGCACCTGTGAACCTGCCCCAGTGCACCGCAAGTCAGCGGCCCGTAGTGGCAGGCTCATGCAGGACACACTGCATTCATAGCTACTAACTCTGTGCAGCACAAATCATGGGGCCTTTATGGTTGAATGGTTATGTATTTTATGTTGTACACTGTTGTCGGTTTCTTACTGCACCAGGCAGCCCTTGCTGACTGGTGTGCACACACCCCACACACAACCAACACAGGTGTCACTCGGTAAGTGTGCCTGATAATAAATGTGGCCGTACGCACGTGCCCATAGCCATTTTCTCTATCTACAAGGTAGAGGCAGCCTCTAACAATAGCTCGCTGGCCAGAGAAAGCGCTACGCTGTCTAGTATTGTTTTAGCTGCTATTTGAATTCTTATTCTTGCTTCTAACGCATGTTGCACAGCGCGATCGCGCACATCTTTTAATCGTTTTTACTTCCTAAATCTGCTTTTAAATACCTTGGGGCTTTGATACACTTCTTGTAACTCTCCGGTCCACCACAGCTTTCAGAGCTGCTTGTTGTGGAGGGAGGCTCACTTTCCTAACTTCCCGACTTCCGGGTGGCCATCAAGCAATGGCCATCTTTGAAATTGGCACTCTAGTCTATCACCGCATTAGGGGGCAGATCACATCAAGCATGGCACCGATGCGCAGAGGGCGTGCCTAAGGCGCGTCTGCACCCGTCTGCGTCCATCCGGGACCAGGGGCCAGCAACCCTGCCCTAATTGCCTCACTCCCTGGAAACTTATTTACCTACACTAACACAGAGCTTCTAGCCTTAAACACAGCAGCCCAGCCACCGTGTAAGCACAACCATTGTGCTGCCCGGCCTGTGGGTTCACGGGAATAACGAGGGAGCACCACGTACAGGGACTGGATGCCAGAACGGCCCAATGTAAAGTCATGAAATAAATTGGGATTAATTAATAGCAGATCCCTACCCAAGCATGCAGTGGAAATCATACTCTTAATAGAAGACGAGGAATTGGAGGTCCTATTTCCTAACCAAAAGCTGGCTTAGGGAAAGTTCAGCCCCTGAAATAGTAGAGGCTTTACCCCTGGGCTATGAAATTTCCCGCCTTGATAGAGCGGGAGCCACAGTGGGAGACATAGCAATTATTCACAAGGCGCAGTTAGGATGCACAACACCCCCCTTTAATATCGTCAAATCTGAGGCCCTCAGCTTTAGAATTTCTCTTTTCGTGACATGTTCTTTCTCAGGGGGACTGATTTACAGACCCCCAGGACCATGCCGGTAGTTTCTAGAATCGACCCCGGACCTGTTGGCAAGCATGCTCATTGAGAAGAGTGCCATTACAGTGTTAGACAACTTTAACGTCCACCTGGATGAGCCTAATGATCCTGCAGCCAGGAGATGCCTGGCTGATATGGAAGCTTTACAGCTTTCACAATTTGTACTGTTAGCCACCCATGAGAAAGGCCACCTCTTAAACCCTATTTTCTCAAATGACCTGAGGCTGAAGGTACTAGATCCCATATTGATGCCGTGGACTGATCATGCCCTGATTCCACTGCATCTCCGGATACCTTTGGTAGGGGAGCAAAATAAAGAAGACACAATAGTAGGAAGAAAATGGCCTAGGACAGTTCTGAAGGCCTGGATCTGCGACCTGGAGTCCTCTGTGCCTCCAGACACAAAAGACCTAGAAGAGGCCCAATGCAACTGGCTAACATGGATCAATAGCTCTACTGACAGGAATTTTAGGAAGCCAGGCCCTCTAACTCACAAAAATTCGAATAGATCCTCTTGGTTCTCACCTATGCTAGTTGCATAAAAAAACGGTAAAACATTGGAACAAGACTGGAGGAATTCTTATGACCCTGAACTAAAAATATCTTATAAAATAGCTATGCAGCTCTATCATAAGAGCATTAGGAAAGCTCAGGCTGTTTTCTATGAGGAAAAAATAGCAAAATCTTCCAACTCCTCTAAGGAGCTCTTTAAAAATTATTAAATCACTTACCACTGTAGACCAGGGAGTAAACAGCCCCCAATATTCCAAAGAAAGCTGCAATGGGTTGCCCACTTTCTTTAAAAGCAAAGTGGAACATATCTACAACTCTCTCCCCCGTAATCCAATGATGACCTTAGGAGCCCCACAAAACCCTTATAATATGTCACAAAGTGAGCATAGGGAATCAATTCACCTGCTCTCATGTCCACCCGCCATTAAATACAGATCATATATCTTCTCTACTATAGAAAATTAAGTCAGGATCCCCAATGGACATGGCCACACCGCATATCCTTGCACAGGGGGGAAAACCCATTATCACCCAACTATGCAACCTATTTAACCCCTCTTTTGAAAAAGGCAAGGTACCCAGTGAGTGGAAACATGCAATCATTAACTTTATGGCGGGTGCTGCTTTAAGCAGCAACCGCCGCAATGTTAAATATACAGGATGTGACTGCCAGGGTGGCGGTCACATCCTAATTCCTATGGCGGGAACGCAGGTCCGTCCGCCATCCTAATAGGCTTCATAGTACTGAGTCAGCCCTGTTGGTGGGCACCGAAAAACTCAAATCTATCCTTGACCAAGGAAGAACTGCGGCTGTGGTACTCTTAGATTTGAGTGCTGCTTTTGATACGGTTGACCACTCAGTAATGACTTAGAGGTTGGAAAACCTTGGAACTGGAGGAACAGTGAAGCAATGGGTGCGTCATTCCTGAGCGACAGGACCTTCCAATGTATGGAGGCTGGCTTTGAGTCAGACTCTCTCTCAGCACCATGGGGAGTCCCGCAGGGATCCTCTCTGAATCTGACTCTTTTTAATATTCAGCCCTAGTCCTTTGGCCCGTATAATACAGGAATTCGGTATCTCTATTGTGTCATATGCAGATGAAGTGGAACTAGTGTTTTCAATCTCAGACTCTCTCAACTCAGATCACCGGCAACTTGTTCCCTGCCTCGAAAAAATTGGATCATGGATGTCGAACTGTAGACTCAAGTTGAACGGGGATAAGACAGAACTGATGATTCTGGGTAACAACTTCAATCCTCGATTAGAGATCCTCTGGCCTAGCAAGTTGGGGGCCATCTCCACCCCCAAAGCAGCCATAAAAAACCTAGGCATGTGGCTGGACCAGATTTTAACGATGGAGGTACAGGCCAAAAAATTGTCTGGGACCTGTTTCGGGACGTTACTATTAGAAAAATCATATCCCTACTCCCAGAGGACGCAAGGAGGACCATAGTCCAGGCCTTAGGTATATCGAGACTGGACTACGGCAACTCTCTCTTTCTGGGCTCTCCTAAATATGTAACAAACAGACTACACATTGTTCAGATTGCTGCTGCCCGACTGCTTCTGAACATACCCTGACGTCAATCAGTCAAATCAGGATTGAGGGAATTGCATTGGCCCCCGATCCAAGCCAGAATCAAATTTAAGTCCTTAAGCCTTGCCCATCGAGCCAAGTATGGGAAGGGCCCTGCCCTTATCCAAAAGCTTATCGCTCACTATTCGCCCCACCAACATCTCAGATCAAGTTCAAAATTCCTGATGAAAGCGGCTACAATCAAAAGAACCAGATGGGGTGGAAAATCCTTCACCCATCTGGTACCCAAGCTCTGGAACAGCCTAGACCCAGAGCTCCGACTCACTGAAAATGAAGCCTCCTTAAGGAAAAGACTTAAGACATGGCTCTTCCCGTAGGACTGAGTGTTGATTGCCTTTACCTCTGAATCACCCCAGCGCTGAGATGGATGCCCAAGGGTAGTCAGGCACTTTACAAATCCCATAAACATAAACATCTGAGCAAGTGTGCCGTGTGTCAGCATGATGGTCACGGACCCTGCAACATCACAGTGTGCTGTCTTCTGTGGACGTTGCCATGTCACCTCAGCGTTGGCAGTGACCTTAGACATGTAGCCCCACACCTGCCCCCTGCATGCACAGGCTGAGTGTGCTGGTTCGGCAGGGGGGGTAGGGTGTGATCCGGACATGTGCCGGTGCATGAAATATGGTAAGTATGTCTTTGTTTTGGGGTATTGTCACCACCAGTGCCACAGAACACGATGTTGCAATGTGGAATGTACCAGGAGGGCGGGCCCGCCGGAACGGGGACATGTAGGAGCGCAAGGATGCTTGGGTTCTTGGCACATGCATGCCAGGTGTCATGTGTATCAGTCTTGCAGATGCATTAGTCTGGTGCCTGGCCTCATTCGCAGCGCGATCCCAGTCAGCCATGTGCTGAACACCTGTGTCCGACCTGTCCGGACTATTGGCCTACAGCCAAGTGGGCGTAAAACTTTGAAGTCCAACGTTATTGTTGGCATGGCGCTAGACATGCACGGACGGACATTAGAATGGTGTCCAATAGGAGTGCATGTGATGTGCAACCGTGCATAGCACACAAGTGTGGGTGCCCGTGGCAGGGAGGAGCAGCTGTGTGGAAACGTGACACATAAAGTTTGTTTGGTTTGTTTTGTTTTTTTGTGCACAAGTTGGTGTTTGTACCACATTGTGTTCGATGTTGGCGTGCTCTGCTTCCTATGTGAGTGTGGGATGTATGATTCCACCCTTCTGAAGTGAGCTTTGTGGGGTCCCTGGTCTTCCCGGTACCACCCTTCTCGAACCAGACAGCACAAAATGGTTGCTGCCGACCAGAGACACATTTCTGCCCTCCTGCTGCTGAGCCAAGCTCGAGCAGGGGATGGCAGAACAATAGGCATCCTGTCACAGGGAGTTGTGGCCAACTCTCAGACAGGATTTGGTATTGGGGTTGGGTGGGTGCACTTCCAAAGTGTCTGAAAGTCTGCACAAGAGGCACACTTGGTGTCCCTGTTCATAGTCCAGCTCAAACCAGTTCTAGGAGCCGATGGCTCCCACTGTGGCGTGAAACTGGACAAAGGACAGAGGAGTATCCTCCCCACTGTCCAGACCTCCCCTGGGAGGATCCCCAGAATCTGTCCAACCCTCTCCTCTGGGTACAAAGGGGCTTACCTGGCTGTAGGACCCTAGATTCGGATTCTGAACCAGAAACCACTGAACTTCGACCGTCTGGACACTTGGACTTCGCTGGACTTTGTTTGGGCCCGACTTCATCTCCCACTCAGTCTGCTGCATTGTCTGTGCCAGTGCACCGTACAGGATCTGTGCAGGACCTGTGGAGCATCAAGGACAGCTGAAGACATCTCCCTTGGAGGGAAGGAGTCACTCCCCTGCATCAACAGGCACAGCATCCCAAAGTACCAGTCTGCTGTTCCTGAGCTCCTGTGGACTCCAAGGATCCCAGCAAAACAGGAGGCAGGTCCCTTCATCTCTCAAGGTCCAAGGTGCCCTTTCACCACTTTTCAGGTCAGACTCCCTTGTTGGGGCTGCAAAACCTGAACCCCTGTGCACTGCATACTTTGGAAGGGCATATACTTGTTGGCTGTTCCAGACAAGTATGTTGGGCTACTGATAACCCCAATCTCTGGGCACATTTCTTACCAAGATCTTTGTCCTCCTCACACTGAGTGCTCCATGGACTGTCATCTTGTGAATCCACCTGAGGTCCTCTCGAAACTCCTGTGCCTCTGGCCTGTGAATGCACTTGAGGTTCAAATTTGTTTTCCATTGGCTTCCCTAGTTGCTCCAGGCTTGCCCTGACTCCCCTTCCTGTGGTGAATCTCCTGGACTTTGCTGGTCCAAACCGTTACACTTCTTGACCTTCTGCGTGGGGTGCCATTGCCAAGGCTTGTTGGTGCCCATGCAGGACACCGAACCCCCAAGCATTTGACATCCTTTATGGGACATCTTGCATCCGGCTCCTGGTTGTCTTCAACATCTATAGGTCCCCGTGGCTGCTGATTCACAAACACCGTCAACACATCTGAAGCACCTGGCATCGGTGGGCATTTGTCTACTGAGCCCCTGCCACTCCCAGTGACCCAGACTCTGTCCCCTCTGCTTTCAGGTACACTTCATCCCGAATACACATTTGGATTCCACCGGACGTTCTTCATCCTTCCAGCAGTGACTCTTCATTGAAGTCTCCCACTGAGATCGATGGGCGGTTTCCGACGCCACTTCAGACCTATGCACCCGGCTTCCCTGGGATAGGTAACTCTGGTACTACAGTATCCATGAATGGGGTAACTCTCCAACCTCCTAACTTCCACTGGGTTTCTTCGAAGCACACTTTAATTCACTCTGTCTGGTGCACAGAGCGGTACACGATCTGGGCTCAGTCCCATTACAGGAAAAGTTTACCTGGTACCTTCCTAAGAGGCAGCTTAGCTCCTCCAGCGCAAGACTGCTGGTAATTCCTAGATTCAAGCGTTCTAGGATGGGGGCAAGGGGGGAAGGGCTTTCAGCGTGGCTGCTGCTCACCATTGGAATGAGCTACCTCAGAGTATTAGGCAAATCAACTCTCTAATTGAGTTCAGAAAGAGCCTGAAAACTTGGCTATTCCCCAAGGCATGATCCCTCCATCTTCAGTTTCTCTGGACCCTCCGCTTGACGGTTACTTCTTCTAGTCTGAGCGCCAGAATACCCATAGGGTGGCAGTTTGCGCTATATAAGAACTTTTTATCTTACATTACATTACACACTGGGAAGGGTCCTTAAACTTTAGAACTTCAACCTCAACTTCCCCATAGAATCGTACGGATCACGCAGTCGTGTTCCCACACTGCACCTGTCCTCCGTGGGGTTCCTACTTACTCACCTTGGGTGGTTCCTCGGGGTCACAGCGATTCTACTTACTCTAGAGCTTGTCTTGACTCGAGTTGTGGTTCTTATACCACTATTTAATATATGGTTTGGTCCCTCTCTGGGCTCACTGTCTTTTATTGCTACTTACTATCGTTTCTGTGCTACAGTATTGTTTGCTTTGTGAATATATTCATGTAGAAGATATTGTGTCGTACGAGAGAGTGTTATATAAATAAATACATATTTTTATAACTACTGTATGGTTCTCCTTTCATTTAATTAATACAATAAGATTGCATTCTGGTAAAACAAGCTGCTTAACATTCCTTCAAGACTAAGCCTGAAGGCTGCTCTCCACAGCAACCTCTTGGATAGCTTTCTAAGGTTATCGTTGACCTCTTAAATCAGCCTAAAGGCTGTTTGGACTGGTGCGAGCTGCCCACTTTAATCAGCGGACAGCATATACCAGGTCAACTACTCACAGGGAGGCTACTGTATTCACTACAATTGATTTGGCCAATCCGGATGGGTCCGGACTCTAGGCATTGCACAGCTTTTATAACAACTGAAAGCAGGATCCAGTATAGAAGAATGCCTTTACGTTCGGCAGGTGCACCTGCTCATTTTCAGAGGGAGATGTCCAGAGTATTATCAGGCATAACAGGTGGGAAGGTGTTTAGGATTACATTTTAATAGTTGGAAAGGACAAAAAAGAGCATGATGGGACATTGAAGGAGGGTTTACATGCTGTAATGAAAAATGTTCTGAGAGTGAAGGAAGAGAAATGTGGTTTTGGAAAACGGCAGGTGGAATACTTGGGGCACATTCTATCTAAGGAAGCCGTCAGTCATGTTGAAGCTATTGTGAATGCTCCTGAGCTCAAGCCTAAAGAACAATTAATGTCTTTTTTGGGGCTAACAGAGTTTTATTCCCATTTTGTGAAAAATGATGTCTCGAAGGTGGAAAATTTATGAGCGTTATTAAAGAAAAATGCAACATTTGGTTGTTGGCAAGGAGGAGTTTGTAGCAATCAAGAATGAGGTTGTAAATGCGCCATGGGGTTGGATTTACTATATCTGTGGATGCCAGTGGTTACGGAGTAGGAGCTGTTCTATCACAAAAGAAGGATGGTAATAAGTGGGTGGTTGCATATGCATCTCACACCCTTACACAAGTGAGCAGAAATTATTCAGTGATAGAGAAAGAATTACTCTCTCCAACTTGGACTGTAAAGTGTTTCAGGATGCATGTTTGGGGAAGGAAATTGGGAATCTGTGCAGAACATAACACTTTAGTGAATATTTCAAAACCAGGAAGTGGGAAAAATATAACAACACAGTTAGCACGATTGACTTCAAAGTTGTAAATGTATTGTTATGATATTGTATGTGTTCCAGACAAAAATACTTGTGTTCCTAATGAATTGTCACAGTTACCAGTGGAATGGTGCAACGCACAGGAAATGGAGGAGAGTGGACGTGATGTGGCGTACATGTATGAAGATGTGATGTGTTGTAGGAACAGAGATGTGGCAAATGGGTTGGAGTTGTCTGAGGTGAAATGGATAGAGGAAATGGAAAAAATGTGGTGCTGTTGGATGTAAAAAAAAATAATTGTAAATGGGTGGCCATTGGAATGGCAATTGCAAGCTGAATTTTGCACATTTTGGAAGGTAAAGGAGGAATTATCCTTTTGTAATGGTATTGTCCTAAGAGGAGATAGATTTGTACCTCCTATTGGGAAGGGCAAGAACATCATCAAGTTAAGACATGAAGACCATTGGAGGATGTCAAGCATGAGGTGGAAAGTTTAAGAAGAAATTTGGAGGTCAGGTTTGGATGGTATGGTGGATCATTGGGTGAGGGAATCTAATGCATGCATGTCAAATGACAAAGTGATTAAACCAGTGGTGGTCCCTTTGCAAACAGTAAATTTATCTGATGGGCCATGGGAGAAAGCAGCAATTGATATTATGGGACCATTTACCACATTGATGAAAAGAAGGGTTATTTGCCGGGCGCACAGCGTTTTTTAATAAGTTTTTAAGGTTGTATGGATCTCCAGAGTATCGCCTTCTGTCTGGAGGCGTAATGTACTGAAATAAGGGCTGCACTCTCAACACTGAGAGATGTCCTCTAGGATCCAGAAATGTCCTTGAATCAAGGTTTCACAAAAAGATTATGACTCTACTCCAAGAGTTGTAGTCTGAATGTTTTATTCACATGTGTTCATAGCTTGTTATGTTCACAAGCGTTTGCTGCTGTTCCTGTTCCATTAACATTTTGCACTCATACCATCCCAATGCATTTCGGCATTTCCATTATGCCTTCATCTGGGGATATATTTCGCGAAAGTGCAAATGTGCGTCTGTGATGGTAAAGGTTGTAGCTGGGTTCCACATTACCATCCAAGGAGGCATATGCCATTGTTCTCATTGGGCATTACTCTAAGTGGGCGGAAGTTCATATGGATGGCAGTGTGACCACGGAGGTGGATATTGATTGATTTTTTGGAGGATGTTTTTTTCAGAGACGGTGTACCAGAGTCGTTGGTGTCTGACAATGGGGTGGTGCTTAAATCAAGTAAGATGCAGTCGCTTTTGTAAAAGTGTGGTGTTAATCATGTAAGCGCGTCATTGGATTATCCCAAAAGTAATGGCCATGTTAAGCGGTTCAATGGAATTGTCAAAGAGTCAATACAATTGCACTTAAGTTTGGGTTATCATGGAAGAAAGCTCTTCGAAGTATGTTGATATCAAACACGATTACACCTCATTTAGTAACAGGTAGAATGCCATTTGAGGGGTTAAGAGGAAGGTAACCTTCTTCAAAACTTCTACCTTGGTTGTTGAGGATTAAGAAGGAAGAGAAAGGATGTCAGAGGTTGAGTTTCTGATGAAGAGGAATGTGAAACGGAGTCAAAAGAAGGTCATTAACAGAATCAACATTATTATTATTATTATTTGAAGCTTGTAAAGTGCACAGCTACCCCCAGCGGGCGTTTCCCGGCTCTAAGACAGGCGGCAGGTGCGGCTACTCATAGAGGGCTAAAAGTTGGAAAACAGCCAGGTCTTCAAGTGGCATCGGAAAATAGATTCAGATTCAGCCATCTGCAAGGACATGGGCAGGCTGTTCCAGGCTTTGGCCGTGATCACTGGGAAAGCTCTGACATCCATTCTGGAGCGGCGAAAACAGGGAGTCACCAAAAGGCGGAGTTGGTTTGATCTGAGTGAGCGGTTAGACAAAGCATGCTTAAGTCGGGCTCTAAGGTAGGTCGGTCCCTGACCCTGCATTGCTCTAAAAGCCAAAACCAGTGACTTAAACTGAATGCGCCTGGTCACTGAAAGCCAGTGAAGCTTCTTCAGGTGGGTAGAAATCGAGTGGCGATATGGGATGTTATCAATCAACCTGGCCGCCGCGTTCTAAACAATCTGTAAGCGTTTGATCAGGTAGGCAGGAGCCCCAGCGTAGATACAGGTTGCATAGTCCAGATGTGAGGTCATCAGGGCGTGAACATTGGTCCGGCGAAATTCCCAAAGGAGAAAAAGGAGAATTTTGCGAATCATGTGCAATTTACCGAAACACGCTGATGAAACCTGGTTGAATTGAGATTTACAGGATAACTCGTTGTTGAACCAGAATCCGAGATTCCTGGCTGAGTCCACAGGTTCCGGAGGGGGTTTAACTCCAATGGCCACCATCATAAATCATGGACGCGCTGACACTGGGATGCAGCAATAATGTTTTAATGGTTCGTTTTTGAGCACTTTGTAATTTGTTAGTCAGAGCGGCTAACAAGTGGCATTTTTAAATAGAAAATCTTTTTTACTTATTCAGTTCTATTCTTCTGCTCCAAACTCCCCGGTCCATCACGAGCATTGCTCGATTGTTGTGGAGGGAGTCTCTCCTTCTTTTCTATTTCTCCTCAGTGGCATTTTACACACTTCCGGTAGGAAGAGATGAGCGTTCTAGCGTTCTAACATCTTTCCCTTTAAAAGCAGATGCTAGGGCGCCGTGCAGCGGACGCGCGCAGTGGGCGCGCCAGCAGCGCTCCAAAGGCAAGCCCGTCTGCGCGCGCCCGCGCCATTTCGTCACCCGGAGCCAAATCGGGCTCTCCAATATATTTATTACCCACCAAAGAAGCCTATCTGCTCCATCCTCAATTGCTCCATTAAACAGGGCCATCTCCCTAAAGAATGCAGGGATGCGAAGATCATGCCCATTAGGAAAAATCTAAAACTATCTGCTAGTGAGGTGTCCAACTACCGCCCTATCTCTTTACTTCCTCTATATAGCAAACTATCGGAAAAGCATATTAACGTCCATCTCTCTACTTTTATAGAAGCTTCAAACTGCCTTGATCATTCCCAGTTAGGTTTTCGCCCCTTGCACAGCACTGAACTAACATTGGTGAACGTAACTGAGGATATTCGTATGCTGGCGGACGATGGTCAAGCAGTGATTCTTGTACTGCTTGACCTGTCCGCCGTTTTTGATACCATTTCTCATCAAATCCTGCTGGACAGATTGAGCTCTAAAGGCATCCAGAATTCTGCTTTGGCCTGGCTTCAGGACGCAAACAGTCAAACTTGGACCTTTTTTTTCTAAGACCACCCAAGTCACCAAAGGGGTACCGCAGGGGTCCTGCCTGAGCCCATCCCTGTTTAATGTATATATTGCTCCTCTCTCAGCTCTGCTTAGGAAGATTGGGTTCATCCCAACCTCCCACGCGGATGACACTCAACTCATCCTATCTTACAAGAAAGATACTCCTGACATCCAAAACATGTTCAGAGAAGGGATGAGAGCCACAACTTCTTGGACGAGCAGCAACTTCCGGCAGCTGAATGCAGGAAAGACTGAAGTCATACTCTTCAAAGACGCGAACACCAGTTGGTCCCCCAGTTGGTGGCCTGATAACTTGGGACCATCGCCTCTGCCAAAGAAAGTTGTCAAAAACGTAGGGGTGTTAATGGACAAAGATCTTAACATGGGTAAAAACATAGCTTAAAAAAAATGGTTGTTTCTATGCACTTAGCTTCCTCCGTAAGGTTTTTAATTTTTTACCCGTATCCACCCGTAAAACCCTTGTTCACGCTCTGGTACTCAGCCGTCTGGACTTCAGCAATGCTTTGCTGATTGCCGCTAAGGAATCAGCATTGCAAGGTCTTCAGGTGGTCCATAATACTGCTGCTCGCCTGGAAACTGGCGTCCCCCACCGTGCGCCTTCACTTCCCCTGTTGCGTAAGCTTCACTGGCTGCCGGTTCACAAAAGAATACATTTTAAAATCTGTTGCATCGTTTTTAAAGCCATAAACCAGATGGGCCCTGCCTCTCTCACGGATAAGCTAGTGAAATATTTACCGGCCCGCTCCCTTCGTTCTGAAGGGAAGGGCCTGCTCACGGTCCCGGGCATAAGGCAAACCAGGTTGGGAGGAAAATCTTTCTCCTACCTCGCCCCTAAACTGTGGACTCAACTGCCTCTTGAGATTCGTCTCACCACCAATTACTTAGACTTCAGAAAGAAGCTCTAAACGATACTCTTCTAATTTTGTTACCCAGCCCATGTGCTTAGTGCGGACAAGCCCCATTCGGGGTGATTCAGGCGCTTTATAAATGACGTAAATAAAAATTAAAAAAAATAGAGGTGTAGGAGGGTTTTTTGATGAAAAAACAGCACCTCGGTTTTATCAGAGTTCAGCCTAAGCATGTTTGATGCCAACCGGGTGGAGATGTTGCACAAGCAGTGTCTAAAATTAGAGGAGGCTGCTTCAGAGTGATCCTTAAATGAGAACACCAAGTGTGTGTTGTCAGCATTAGAGATCACTCTGACACCACAAGATTCTACCACTGAGGCCAGAGGAGGGAGACATGCATACAAAAATAGCGGGCCCAGCACGGAGCCCGAAGGGACTCCACAGTTCAGTGGTTTCTCCTCGGACACAAATGTCTGAAGGGAGACCTGTTGAGTGCGGCGATCTTGAAAGGATCTGATCCAGGCTAGAGGGGTACCCTGAATCCCGAGACTGTATAGTCTCTCAAGCAAAATATCATGAAAGACTGTATCGAATGCCGCGGACAGGTCGAGAAGCACCAGCATCGCTGCTTCACCTGCGTCCAAACATTCACAAATGGTTTCAGAAACCTCCAGCAGTGCAGTCTCTGTGCTATATCTGGCTCTAAACCCGGATTGTGAGTCGTGTAAATGATGGCACGTCTCAAGATAGCTCGATAATTGCTCCTGAACTACTTTTTCCTATACTTTGCCTCGTTTAGGTAGCAGGGAGATAAGCGGTGTTTTTTTAAAAACGGAAGGATTCGCATCCGTTTTTTTCAAAATAGGCATTAGCATGGCCTTTTTCCAGGTCAAGAGAAAGAGAGAAAGCCCCAGTTCACAGGGAGGTGTTCCAAATCAAGTTCAAAGGAGAGATAATGAGGGGGGCTAAAGAGCTAAATAATAATGCCAGGCAGGGGTCCTTTGTTGAGCTTGATTTACAGGCAAGCAATTTCTGGAGTGCTAAATGAGTGGAGATCGGGTGAAAGGTGGTGAATGGCTCACTATTGGTTACCACTGAGTTTTGAACCGGGCAATCCAGAGTAGGGCCGAACGTAGAGTAAATGTCTAACATTTTATCTTGAAAGAAGTCCAATAGTCCATTGCAGAGTTCCTGAGTAAGGGGGATCATGCTAGATAATGCGAACGGTTTAGTAAAATCTTTCACTATTTAAACAAGCCTTTACAATGCAATAGGTCTTGCATTTGTGAGAGAGCTATTTGCACTGAAAATTAAGTATGGGCGAATTTTGCGGATTTGCGATCTGCAAATTCACGCAAAATCGGCAAATAAAACCGCGAGTTTGCAAAAAATTTGCGAACTCGCGGATTTGCCCAAAAGACTGTTTCCCACTGTCTACAGTGGCTAACAGTAAGTGCTACCTTGTTGGGTAAATGTATAGTGCTTTTCCTACACTACAGCTGCGTAAAGTGCCAGAAGAGTTGTCTCCAGTGACCATGTGTGTGTTGCTATGTCATCGCGCCGAAGGGCGCAGGGGTTCCTTGAGTTAGCTGTTCATAAAAAATTTTTACAAATCCACCGCCTCGTGAGTTTGCGAATTTTCGGCAATTTCGCGAGATTCGCTGATTGCGAAATTGCCAAAAATCTGCAAATTTCGCGAGCGTAACGGATTTTTGGCCCGTGCTTACTGAAAATGACAATGTATTTTATCTATGTGTTTTGGTTTGGAGTGGACTGGATGTATGTGGTTTGGAGTGGAGCTATTTGGGCTGAATTGGAATTCTTAGTTGTGGAATTTTATGGGGTGGAATTGTGTGGTGTGCAGAATATTTATGTCGTGCAATTACGTCACATGTTGAATACGTGGGTGAGAGCTGTATAGAATAGATAGAAATTAAGATATAGAGGGATAGGTAGTTTATGCAAGAAGTGATGAATGAACTCTAGATGGAGTAGCAGAAAGTGTGTGAGGGAGAGAGTAAGAAGGCGAGAGCATGCTACAGATGCATAATGAGGGAGCACCAAGTGGCAAGAAGTGTTATAAACAAGTTACCTAGATTCCACTTCAACCACACCAGTTAATCAAACCCTAAAACTCCCCTCACTTTTACAAATCACGTCCTCTGCTTACACAAGCCCCAGATGCTCACTTGTTAGGGTGTAGAATTTGTTTGATTTGAGCAGTGCCGAAAGGCTCAAAACACCCCATTGTACCGCTAGATCAATTCCAGGACAAGTTTCTGCAGCATTGCAGCACCAAGAAAGTGCAAGGAAACTGCTGAACGGACCTCACTCCTAGCCCGCCTTGAAAGTGCACTCCCACCAATGTAATTCTGACATTGGCCGTCTAGCCAGTAAGATGTGTACCTTGTTCCTTCACTATATGGCTGTTATTAATGCCTGCTGCCAATGTATATTTAGAAAATATGCGTCTATATTTTTTATAACTATTTATATGAATCCTTTTTTTCTGGTTTAGTGACAGGTATATTGTATGCAAAAAAAGTGACATAAATCACAAAACTCTGATGAATAAATATAAGAAATTTTTAATATGATTGTCTAAATCCTATTCCTCTTTTTTATGTATGTACTTTTCCTGCTTTAGTGTTTTTTGAAAGTGAGAATATTGGCAGTTTTAAGATGGCGGGTTTATTAGCAAACCACACAGTAGGGTTTGTTCTCCAAATAAGCTACAAACATTGTGCAGCGAGGATGAATTTAGATCTAATCCGGGCGGGAGGAGGAGGTGGTGGTGGGAGGGCAGCACGGTCGAGATTAAGTGAATTGCATCAGGCACCAAAGCATAACATGCACCCTCAGTGTAACACGAGCATGTAAAGGATTAGGAACACAAAACGAATGTAAAGCACAGCAGACTTGAAGTGTGCAGTGTGCTGAGCATGAGGCACACAAAATAAATAATCAAGGCAGCCGTGAAGTGAGCGCTGCGATGAGCCAGGAGAACAAAAGGCAAAACAGAAGACTTATAAGAAGTGCTTCTGGCAGTCAGAGTAGAGAACACGCACCCACGGTTAAACATGAGCAGGCAAGAAATAAAAAAGGAGTCCCCAAAGGAACACATAAACACCAAAAGCATAAGGATACAGTGCTTGGCAGGTGCTCCATGGGAGGAAACAAAAAAAGACAAGATGTACAGGATGCTATATTATCAGATTGCCTTTTGGATAAAAACAGATTAAGTCAGCAGAGGATCACTGAAATTATCTCTTTCTTGGCAACCCACAATTTAAATCAAACAACATCCAAGGTAGTGTGGCACCTGGTGAACTGGATCATGTCTAAAGGATCATAAACACGGAATGTAATCATGAAACATTCATTTAGTTTAACATTTCCAGTATTGGCCATGTGTTGCACTGATTGCATTTTTATAAACAAATTAGCCCAATGATGCATGTCACCAAACAGGGTCAGGCAAAAGCTAGTCTTTCCTCACATGCAAAAGCTGTGTCATAAACATTCAAACCATTAGCTCTACAACAGTAACACCTGAAGGAAATGCAATGGCTGATAGACCATCATTCAGCTAGGAAAAGTGTAAAAAGATACTGTCCCGCTACAGCTGGGCACTCAGAGGCATGGCTGCCTCGTGGAGAAGCAATACAAATCTGGTTACGGCTCTCCTTTTTCTCAATGCTGGTTGGTCTCACACTCCAAATATGGCCAAATGACAGTCATGTGTTAATGTTTTTATTTTTTGTTATCATAGTCCTTTTAGCTCATGGAAAAGGTGGCATAATGGGATGGGGTTAATGAGATTTTCTTTTAATACTTCTTAGTTCCCATGATGCCTCAATCTAGATTTCCACTGATTGCCTTGGAGACGGACTAGATGAGGCTTTTTAGCTAAACCTGTTATATGTAGAGCACGTTGAGAAGAATCCGCAGTAAAAATGCCTTCTCTCCCCAACTGGACCAAGAGACAGGATTTCAGAAATACTGGGGCATATTATCAAGGGGGTTTATCTCCGCTTTTTTGGCTTTAAAAGCCAAGAAAGCGGAGATAAAATTATCTCCCTATTACCGAGCTGCCGCTAACACCAGTTAGTGACAGCTAGTAGGAGATAGCGACCATCTTGGGCCCCACTTTGCATGTCAGTGATATTTATCACTAATGAGATGCAAAGTGGGCGTGCCAAGATGTTAGAGACTGAAAACAGTCGCTAACATCGCTATCTCCTATTACCAACTTTTGGAGATATTCGCGCTAAGCGGGAATATCTCCAAAAGCTAACACCTGCCCTGAGCAGTTCTTAGCCATGTTATCCAATGGGAGGTGGATAACATGGCTAAGAGCATTAGCTCGCTAAAGCATGAATATCGCTGACTTTTCAGCGATATTCATGCTTTGCGGCGATTTTTACCGCATTTGCGTTAAACCTTGGTAATACCAAGGTTTATTTGCGGTAAACATCGCCGCAGCGATGCGGTAAATTATTGTCTCTAACCAAGCAATAGCGATAATTATCGCTATTGCTTGGTAATATGCCCCACAGTGCTTTGCATGGACTCATTTAGACTCCTCGAAATGTCCAGTGCTAGCTGTAGGCAAGCAGTTCTTATTGCAGAAGTTAGCGGGAACGTTGCAATGAACTACAGTGTGCGCAGTTTATCACAAGCAAAACGGGCAACGTCCACTATGCAAATAATATGCGTTTCATTTTTGGTTGAAGTGACAGAGTTCATATAGTGGTCAGTAAGGGAAATAATTTACAATTTTTGACCCCCAATCACATTTAAGAAAGTACAAAACGGAAAAAAAAGTATTAATGCTTGCAACTGTACTGAAGTAGCGGTCGGGCTTCAAGGAGCCTTCAGGGGGGATGTATGTCATTACGACGCGGTGTTTACACCATGCTACCATTATAACGCAGTTATCACAATGCAAGTCGTTACAACGACTTGCGTTGGAGGGCGCTGGATTGTGGATTATTTTAATTTTCTATTCCAACTCCAGCCGACGTAACAGTAAGGAAGGTGTTGGAATCTAGTAACGACTTGCGTTGTGAAGGCTGCGTCGTAAAGGCCCCGCGGTGTAAACACTGCGTTGTAAAGGATGTTTCCCTTCAGCGGTCACTCAGGTGCCAATGTTTGTTGGCAAAGCACCGGGGCCTTGGGTCTTCAGTGCCATCATTGTTACTGTTTCACACATGGTGAATAGTAAATGGGAAAAGACGACTACAGAAGAAATAAAACAGCACCTGGGATAGACGCTCTAGAACACCAACGGGACTTCTGCACATCGAAGTTGATAGCGGTTTAAAGCCCGCCGAGAAAATCCTCTTCGGTCGAGGGAGCCACTTCTCTGGTCTCTCCCACACGTATCTCTACCGCCTATGACGCTTTTGCTCGCTGTTCCTAACGCGACTGTGACTTTGTTTCCTGTGACAACTCTCCTAGTCACGTTCTATGCAATGAATTAAGGGATTTAGCTTCATGCAAAAATGCCTTTCAATAACAATGGGAAAGATATAGTTGCTTAGATCAACTTAAGAGTTACTTCAAACATCTCGGGCAGATTTACAAGCCCCTTGCACCAATTTTTAAAGTGTAAAAGTGACGCAAAAGTGGTGCAAAGGGCTTGTAAATCTGCCCTGTCATCTCCTATCCATCAGACCTTTGAGAAAGTTAAAACTTTCAGTACAATTGCTTAAAAAAGCTTAAAATTGCTTAGGTGTTGAAAGGTGCAGTGAAACTTGAAGATGGGAGAGTGCGGATTTTATGGCATGTGAGTGAGTGCAAGAGAGTTAGCGGACATAATGGTCAGGAGTGTGGTATGCATGACCCTAAGTGGATACTTGATGGGTGATAAGGTGTGTTCAAAGGTTGAAGCAAACTCTAGGGTGAGTGAGATGTGTGGGAGTTGTGGGGTAGCCAATGGTGGAGGTCAGTATGTGCGGGTGAGGAAACCAGGCCTAGTGGAAAAGGGGGCACCTCGTTGGTCTGATCCAGTGAGGATCGTAAAGGTGTTGGAAGGTGCAGTGAAACTTGAAGATGGGAGAGTGCGGAATTTATGCCATGTGAGTGAGTGCAAGAGAGTTAGCGGACATAATGGTCAGGAGTGTGGTATGCATGACACTGTTAGTGGATACTTGATGGGTGATGAGGTGTGTTCAAGGGTTGACGCAAACACTAGGGTGAGTGAGATGTGTGGGAGTTGTGGGGTAGCCAATGGTGGAGGTCAGAGGGATCCAGATGTGAGAGTACTTCGAAGTGCGAGAGGCAGTAAATTGCGTGGTCATATTAAAGAGTTTGTGATGGAATAATATTATATTTTAGTTATTTACAGTGTGCATATTTATTTCTTGGTAGTTGGTGTTCTAAGAGGGAAATGAGCAAGTGTCATTCATCTATTGTTGTGTTTGTTATTTGTATTGAGGGGAAGGTGTGTGGGACATTGGAGTGTTGTGAGTGGTAGGTTGGTGAGGGACATGATCGGTATTAGAATAGGAACATTGGGGGCAGTTGGCCAGGAGTAGCTGTTGTGCTGGTCTTGCTGGCATGGCTCTCTATGTATGAGGAACCAGGAACCCATGAATAAACACTTTGAAGTTAATATTACCTATCGGAGGTGGAGTCATTCTTAACCTGTGGTACTGAAAATCTGGACCCTGCTATAATGTGGTACCGAAGCCCAACACTCGTGTCAGAAGATATCATCATACTATGACGAATTTGGTATCGGCAGACCGGTAATGATTAAGGCATTATGCCTGTGCATTTGCGTCACGATCGAGTGATGCAATCACCTTAAAATCGTACTTTCTGTCTTTGAACCCTCGGGTTCCATTTTGTGAGCGGCATCCATCTTGTGGTTGCCCTTACATAGTCAATCGAGCTGAAAGGACACGTAGACCTTTCCTGATTCCTCTCTGACCTGGGCGAGCTGCCTTCACTGCCTCCAGCCAAACCTGTTCGGGCAGTCCCCAACCCAATGGCCAAGCGAGATTAACATCAAGGCGCAACATGTCATAAACCATTCACTGCATACAAACCACACTTTATCATACACACACCTGTCTCTGTTTCTTCTTTATGGCTAGTTTTACAAGGAGGAGGTGCCCGATTTTATTGGGGTTTCATCGATATCTGATTGAAGTTCTGGGCCTTGCTGGGTAATCCTTCACAAACTGGACAAACGAAAATATGGGCTAGCCCTCATGACTTTGCTTTTCCTTTGCTGTGAAAATATGTATATGACTAAACTGTAAACCTAGGAAGTATAATATTGTGTATAAGAAGAGAAGGCTGGCTCTGTAAAAACGAACAGTCTCCTGAGAATATACACACAGTGCTGTTGTACTTCTAGGACGCTTGTTACTTGGTTGCAGCCAATAAACTCGATCCTTGACATCACCTAGAAGACTCCGTGTTTCTGTGGTCCAAAACAGGAAGAACCAAGAGGTCTCTGGGTGTTGTTCCCCTGGCACCGCCGGGTCCCTAAAAACCCGGCACCTCAGTTGGCGCCCAACTCGGGGCGGTATCAAGCGGTGTCGGTCCAAGCCAGATGTTCGTGAGGAGCTTCGTGTGAAAATTCCAGAGGACAGCCAGCCACTTCAGCGACCCCTGTATGTTGACGTGGTTCCGAAGGTCTTTGCTGCGAGGTTCACCGCGTCCCGACGGCTACGAAGGACTGCTGCCCTGACTATCTCCCTGTTTTGGACCCATTGATGTTTGGTAGAGCGAAACGATAGACGAGTCTTCTAGTGACGTCATCGATCTTCAATACTTCAGTTAAGTATAAGTGGAGCGTCTCCCAGTCCTTAGTTTGATTCTTAGTTTTTGGTATCCTTGAGATACGTTTTGTTTGGAACTTGCAAGCGCCAAAACCAAGGGACTCGTGTATTCACGAGAATATCGTAATCGATAATCCTTTGAAGTTTGAAACTAGACTAGAGAGCGAAGATGCCTGGTCTTAGCAGACTTGGAAACTTGTTTTGTCTTGGTTATAGTAAGGACTCCCGATTAGAGGATTCGTGTCCGGTTCCTCCAATTGGAACTCCAACATATGAGCTCTATGTGAAGCACGGCGTAGGCCCTATCACGTACAATGAAGTGTGGATAAAATACACCAGAAATGATGGTGTTTTAAAATGGCCTAAATACGGTAGCTTTGATACAGAAATCCTAGATAATATAGAGGTGAAACTTTTTAAGAAGAAAGCCCGGCCGGCGATGTTTGACTCTTTTCGCCTATGGCGCAAGGAAGCCAAACAGAAAGAAATGAAATTAGCAAAGAAAAATAAAAGAGGTATGTCAATGGTACAAGCTGCCGTTGCATACAGGGATAATGAGGAAGAGCAAGAGAATGAACAAATGCTTAGAGGTAGGAAGCTAGCAGTAGATAAATGCTACCCAGTTCTGCCACAAAAAGGACAAGGATCAACTGAGAAACTTGATAGCGATCCCTTAATGTCCCATCTACTAAGTTCACCACCCCCCTATGCACAAGATGCTACTGCACCCCCGCGACGCTTTGTTATACCACGCCCCGCCGCACGAACTCCAGTCCCTGTTCAAGCACCAGCCCCTCTTCAGCTGGTTTCTACTTCTCCGGCGCAGCCCTCTCAATGGCCGCCACCTTTGCTACATACCCCATCTACCTCTTCTATGACTTCGCCTACTGCTCCAATCGCTTATCCTAATACTGTTTCTGCTACTGCCTCGACTTCTGCTTTACATCAGCCTGTCTTTTCTGACGTTTCTGCCGTTCCACCAGTTTCTCCTTCCGTTCGACAGAGAGTAGCAACCACTGTCACTGGTCTTTTCTCACCTTTCTTTGGGTCGCCTAAGACGACCCCTAATACAGAACGTAGACAGTTGCGGAGTCGACTGCCTGACTAAGACGAGAGAGAAGTTCTGAATGAGTTAGCACGTAAATGGGTTACTGATACTGTAAAATATGACGTTCAGTCTGTTATGGAAGTTTTCCATCAGTGGGAAGCCTCTACACAGAGATATGTATTTGAACAGATGTGTGTATATCTCCGTGAAGATTTGAGGGGAAATGATCCAGAATATGATATGATATGAATGAATTATTCTGTGTACGATTTAAGTTCGCAGAAGGCATGATTGTGGGTGCTGATGTTGAACCAGCAATAGAGATGTTGTTGTCTTACAGGAGTAAAGGAAGCAATTCTAGATCACTGTCCGATCATGACATGCCAGGTAGGAAAAAGGCGCGACAGTATCCCATGAGAGAGGTTCCTCCAGTTTGGAGGGAAGGCGATGCGAATGCGAATCCAGCAATTCCGCCGCATTTTCAGCGTGTATGGGTACACGTTCCCTGGAAAAGATCTGAAGTTTTAGCTCTAAAACAGACATTGCCTGATCCCCGTAGGAATCCTGCAGGTTAAAATAAGGAGTTATCACAAACTGCCAGCTCCTGTATCATGAATTTAGCCGACGTAGACATGTTGTTTGGAAATGTTGTTCCACAGCCTTTATGGGGAAAGATTCATCATGCAGATCATGATCAAGAGTTAGGTGACACATGGGCAAATATCGCCGCTACTGATGCTAGACAAGTTGGTGGCGCTAAACCTGAGCCTTTAGTAGCGGAACTCCCTGGTAGAATTATCACGTATATGAAGACGTTGATGCCCGAATTGCGCGTAAATTGGGACAAGTTGTCTGCATGCAAACAGAAGAAAGACGAGAATGTGTCTGACTTTTTCACGAGGTTTGAAGAGACTTTCACCAATCATAGTGGTCAGGATATGGCTACAGAAGGTGGCCAGAGATTGTTTGTAGACAAATTTGTACATAACTTACTTCCTGAACTGTGTAATAAATTGAAAGATTCAGAGAGTGCCTGGGCTGTTTCCACGTCAGCACAGATTTTAGCCACAGCCCAGTACTACGAAAATAGACGCAAAGACGAGCTAGAGAAGGCAGATAAAAAGACTAAAGAATTGAAAACTAAAGTCCTTCTCCAGCAAGCTTTTCCGCCTCGTACTGCTAGTCAGCACGACTATCAGCAACCTCAGCAGTATTCAAGAAGCTCGCAAAGAAACGAGTCTTCTTAACAGCGTTTACTGTATGGTCCGAATCAGTGTGCGTATTGCAAGGAAGAGGGTCATTTCAAGAGTAGTTGTCCAGCTTTATTGCGACGTTTGAATGGTGTTTCAGGTGCAAGAGGTAGAGGTATTCAACAGGCTCCTAGAGGTAGGGGCCATGGAAATTTCCCCCAGAATACTCGTCCTTTTCCGCCTCAGAATTCCATGAACAGCTTTGACCAACAGAATAATGCGTCTTCCAGGACGACTCAGTACTATACTGACGACTACTATGCAGAGAATGAGAATGAGGGTAATGATTGCTAGGACAGCCATGGACAGAGAGAGGGAGTTGTTTCAGTTCCAGTAGATCAGAATGGACCTTATGTTGAGGTGATTACATCAGGTGTGCCAGAACCTTTTTTGTTGGATACTGGTGCTACAAAGAGTTCTATGATGCACTCAAAACGCCCTGGCGCACCTCTGTCTGGCGAAATGAATGTTTCAGTAGGTTTTTCTGGCGCCCCGGTTAGGAACCCGATCTCTAGTCCGATGTCCCTTTCTGTTGGGCCATGTGAATTAGAAGCACCCCTTATTCTTACAACAGGTTGTGGTGAAAACTTGCTAGGATTGGATCTGTTAAAAAGATTATATGCGACTTTGTACTGTTCTCCTTCGGGAGTACAACTTACCTTAGGTAAGAAAGTGATTTCTCCAATATACTTGTCAAGGGAAAATATTCCAACAGAATTGTCTTCCCTTCCAGATATACTGTGGGCTACTGGATCCAATGATGTGGGTCTTTTGGAAATAGCGCCATATGTTATAACATTGAAAGCCAATGTTAGGTTGCCACGTATTCCGCAATACAAGATCTCCAGTGAAGGCGAAAAAGCGTTGTTGGCGATCATTTATGATTTGATTGAGAAAGATGTTATTGAAGAGACAACAGGCAACATTTGCAATAGCCCTGTTCTGCCTGTTTTGAAACGAACTGACCCGTCTCAACCACCTGTCTACAGATTTGTGATTGATCTTAGCGAAGTGAATAAGATTGTTGTGCCACAGTTTCCAGTTGTTCCTGATATCACTGCCCTATTGACTATGGTTCCAGCGTCAGCCACTTGGTTCTCGGTGATTGACTTGAAGAATGCTTTCTTCAGCATCCCGATTGCCGAGGAGAGCAGAGATATTTTTGGCTTCAATTTAGGAGGCCGAAGCTTCCGCTTCAAACGCGCTCCTCAGGGCTACTGTGAAAGTCCATCGATATTCAGTCAGGCTCTGAAATCACAGCTTGACACGATCATTTTACCTGATGGTGCGACTCTCATTCAGTATGTCGATGATTTACTAGTTGCTGCAGATACTGAGGAGATTTGCAAGCAAGCCACTTTGTCATTGTTACGCCATTTATGTGATATGAAGCACAAAGTCTCTCTTTCAAAATTACAATTTTGTCGACAAGACGTGACCTACTTAGGTCACATCTTATCGAAGGAGGGAAGGAAGCTGACCCCAGAGAGAATACAAGCAATTGCAAAATTGAGTGTCCCAAAGACACAGAGAGAAGTGCGTGCTTTCTTGGGCATTACATCATATTGCAGACAATGGATACCAAATTTCTCCTTGTTGGCCAAACCTTTGGTGGCATTAACTTGCAAGGATACACCAAAACCCATTCCGTGGTCTGAAGATTGTCAGAAAAGTTTTCACGAATTACGTGATGCATTGTGTTCGGCTCTTGTGTTGGGTAACCCCGACTACAGTAAGCCTTTCACGTTATATGTCCATGAGAAGGAAGGTTGCGCATTATCAGTCCTGACACAGTCCTTTGGGGACAAACAGCGTCCATGCGCGTACTTTTCAGCAACTCTAGATCCCGTAGCTAAGGCATTGCCAAGTTGTTTGAGAGCCACTGCGGCAGCAGCTGTCTGTATTCGACAGTCTGCTGGGTTAGTAATGAATAACACTCTGATCGTTATGGTCCCACATGCAGTAGACATTTTGCTAAACAGAACAAGGACACAGCATTTAAATAGTGCTCGATTGTCAAGTTATGAGCTGACACTGTTAGTGAGTCACATACACATAAAGAGGTGTGATACACTCAACCCAGCCACGTTATTGCCCATTCCAGTAGAGACAGATGAGGTCGAACAACACGACTGCTGTTTTAGGACAGAAGAAGAGACAGAAGGGAGAGTAGACTTGCAGGATACTCCCCTTCCTGAATGTAATGATGCTTTATGGGTTGATGGTTCGTGTTTCAAATTTCCGAATGGTGATACAACAGCAGCATATGCTGTGACAACGTTGCATACGATTGTAGAAACTGCACATATCCCACACAATTCTGCGCAAGCAGCAGAACTAATTGCACTTACAAGAGCGTGTGTGTTAGCAAAAGGAAGACGAGTGAATGTGTACACAGACAGCCAATACGCCTTTGGCGTGGCTCACAGTTTTGGACGATTGTGGCGTGAACGTGGGTTCCTGACATCGCATGGTGCAAAGATTCAACATGGTCAGCTAGTGAATGAGCTTCTCGAATCACTAACCTTGCCACTACAAGTGGCGATTGTGAAATGCAGTGCACACAGAAAGGTGACGGATGATGTTGGTCATGGGAATGCATTTGCAGATGAAGTTGCAAAAGACACTGCAAGGAATGTGATGAGTCGAATGTATGTTGCAGGCCCCGCGAGATGGATTGGTGACGTTGGCATGTGTGAAGACACGATTGAGAGTGTGAAGTCTATTCAATCCGATGCCACAGAGAAAGAGGTGAATGAATGGAGAGAAAGCAAGGGCAAATTGGATTCGAATGGTTGTTGGGTCGAATTGTCAGAACATCAGAGATGGTTGTTACCTGATGCGTATGTGCTTGCAGTGGTTACAATGGCTCATGGAATGGCTCATATCAGTGTGAAAGGGATCTGTACGTTGTTGGCTCCAGTATGGCAGAATAGTGGAATACCCAAATGTGCAGAGAACGTGGTCAAGAACTGCATGATGTGTCTGAAGTACAATCCTGGTAGGGGAACCCCAACTCCAGCTGGTCATTTTGCACCTCCAACGTACCCGTTCGAGGTTTTGCAGTTAGATTTCATCCACATGGAAAGGTGCGACAATCTGAAGTACGTACTCGTTGTTGTTTGCGCCTTTTCCAGGTGGGTGGAAGCGTATCCCCTTAAGGACAATACTGCCTTATCCACAGCGAAAGCCCTTGTCAAGGAATTCTTCCCTAGGTTTGGAATGCCGAGAATGATCTGGAGTGATAACTGGAGTGAATTCGTGGGACGAGTGATGAAGAGAGTCTGTGAGAGTCTAGGCATACACCAGAAGTTCCACGCTGCAAATCACCCCCAATCAGCTGGATTAGTAGAATGCTATAACAGCACTCTGAAGTTGAAGCTTGCCAAGATCCAAGCAAGCACAGGTCTTAAATGGCCTGACGCTCTGCCCTTGGCGCTCCTATCTACGAGAATGACTGTCCACTGTAGAGTGAAACTTAGTCCCTATGAAATAGTTTTCGGCCGTCCGGCCAACATATGGGGAGTGCCTAGACCCAAAAAGTTTAGTGAGGTAGAGCATCCTGTGCTGCTTGACTATTTGTACGAATTGACAACTAAATTACGTATTTTGCACCAACAGGTTCACAGTTCCCTACCACCAGCTTCTGATGATCCAGGCCACGCTATTGAACGTGGCACATGGGTTTTAGTACACAACTTCCAGTGAACAAAGAACGAACAGCCTCGCTGGACGGGACCCCACCAAGTGCTGCTGGCAACCTGCACCGCAGTCCGTGTGCACAGCAAGAAAAGCTGGGTGCACGGCGTGCACGTTAAACGAGTACCTTTACCTTTGCCCTATGACCGGTGGGTCCAGAAGGGAATTGCTGACTCTGAGACCGAGACTGTGCCTCGCTTCTTGCCGTTCAGTGATGCACGTTTGAACGGAACTACTTCTGAAGAGGAAAGCGACAACATTCTGCAAGGATCTGTGCCACCGTCAATGCAATTGGACACTCCTGAGCCTGAACTCCTGTTTCAAGACCATGCAACTCCTGGTCGAAATCGCTATAACTTAAGGCCAAGACCTATGACTATGGACAAATAAACACATTTTTCTTTTTTTGATTGTGCAGCTCTCTCATCCAGGAAACTTGCTCATTTTTGATTTTCGAACCGCCATCCGGTTCTGCTGCTAGGGCCGCGGCTGCCCAAAGTCTTTGGGGTGCAGCCGAAGACGGTTAGGTCGACGGTTCTGGTCGGTCTAAGGGAGTTGCCCTAAACTGACGGAAGCACTCCTTAGCAGAATCAACCTCCCGCCGCGGGCAGCAACTTAGAGGATGGAGTTTCCCAAAATAGAGAGACCTGCCAGATCAACGAACTCTGAAAGTAAAATATGCACTGTGATGGCAAGAAAACAGTTTTCAATAACATGCATTTTTATGTTGTGTAGCAAAATGATGTTTTTGATTGGTTATGCTTTATTCACTTTTCGAGTTTCATTTGCATACACTACACAACCATCACCTCCTACTACTGTTTCCCCGCACTCCTTTCACCCTCTACCTGAACACGAGCCTGCCAGAAGACTAGAATTTGTAAATAACTCATTCGTCCAACTCCTACACCAGCACCAGTCTATAATGAACACAACAAATTGTTGGGTATATGGACTCATGCCACACACGACAGATAAGGGTATCCCGTATTTTGTCCTGCCATTTGGCTACAATGGTTCGCTATGGGCTTTTCGAGCAATGTTCCTGTTTGCCCTCGAACCATATGTCCCAGGAAAAAACTCAAGCAACAAGGCACTTGTGGCGGGAATTAGAAATATGAGCAGGGATATCGAGACATTTAAAACGATCCCCAGAGGTGAATTGACGCCTTACAGTAAATGGAATGTAACTCAATATGGAATTTCCTTGACTGAGAGTCAGAAATCAACGAAATCCTCCCCAATCTGGATAGTACCCCACCAAGGTCACCTATGTCTGCAGGGAAATGGCAAAAACCCCAGAGCCCAGCTAGGGAAGAGTGTCTGTACCGAAACTTATGTCTTCTCATCTCAGACATCTCCTTCATTTTTAGCAGCTACGGGTACCTACTTCGTCTGCCACAATAGAGCATACACATGGTTGCCCCCTGACTTTTCGGGCACATGTTTAATCTCGTTTCTGCTGCCACCCACCTACACGGCAGAGGCAGATTACCATTGGACAAGGACAGTTAGGGGTGTCGTGAGTAAAGACGACACTGCGGAACAGGAGTTTGGAGATTTCGCAAAAGGTTTTCTGCCGTTTTGGGGGCCTATGGTGAACAGCAGGAACATTCGCCAACTGACGAGGGTAGTTGAATCCGCCGTGATTGAAACGGCTGGTGCCCTTAGTAACTTGACTGCGGAGCTCCAGTCGGACCGCCTTATGACACTTCAGAACAGGGTTGCCCTAGACGTCATACTTGCAGATCGTGGTGGGGTATGTAGAGTGATCCAATCCAGTTGCTGCATTTTCGTCCCTGACAATGCTCCGACAGTATACCAGGCCATCTCCAAACTACACAGGATCTCGGATTCCATTCACGTGGATAAAGGGGACTGGTCCTTACTGGGGTGGTTCTGGGAACTGATATCTGCCTGGGGATGGAAAATTCTGATATTCATTGGAATGATCTTAGCCATTCTGTTCCTGTTCTGCTTATGTGTACAGTGTGCTCCTGCAATATGTGGCCTCTGTGCTACATCATGTGTAAGGAAGCCTGTGTCAAGAGATGAACTGAGCAACAGGATGATGCTACAGCAGCATCTCCATGACTTCATGAATACAGATTTGGACTCACATTAGCATGAGTTATTGCCTATATAAGGGCAAAAGGAGGGTCTGTGGTTCTGAAAATCTGGACCCTGCTATAATGTGGTAACGAAGCCCAACACTTGTGTCAGAAAACATCATCATACTATGACGAATTTGGTATCGGCAGACCAGTAATGATTAAGGCATTATGCCTGAGCATTTGCGTCACGATCGAGTGATGCAATCACCTTAAAATCGTACTTTCTGTCTTTGAACCCTCGGGTTCCATTTTGTGAGCGGCATCCATCTTGTGGTTGCCCTTACATAGTCAATCGAGCTGAAAGGACACGTAGACCTTTCCTGACTCCTCTCTGACCTGGGCGAGCTGCCTTCACTGCCTCCAGCCAAACCTGTTCGGGCAGTCCCCAACCCAATGGCCAAGCGAGATTAACATCAAGGCGCAACATGTCATAAACCATTCACTGCATACAAACCACGCTTTATCATACACACACCTGTCTCTGTTTCTTCTTTATGGCTAGTTTTACAAGGAGGAGGTACCCGATTTTATTGGGGTTTCATCGATATCTGATGGTAGTTCTGGGCCTTGCTGGGTAATCCATCACAAACTGGACAAACGAAAATATGGGCTAGCCCTCATGACTTTGCTTTTCCTTTGTTGTGAAAATATGTATATGACTAAACTGTAAACCTAGGAATTCTTGCCTGAAGTGTAATATTGTGTATAAGAAGAGAAGGCTGGCTCTGTAAAAATGAACAGTCTCCTGAGAATATACACACAGTGCTGTTGTACTTCTAGGACGCTTGTTACTTGGTTGCAGCCAATAAACTCGATCCTTGACATCAGCTAGAAGACTCCGTGTTTCTGTGGTCCAAAACAGGAAGAACCAAGAGGTCTCTGGGTGTTGTTCCCCTGGCACCACCGGGTTCCTAAAAACCCGGCACATCAAACCAGCAAACACTGCAGAGCACATACCTTGTCCTTGGTGCCAGGAGATGCAAGGACAGAATGTATAGGTATGGGTGTATCAGTCGCAGGGTTTTTACAGTGTTGACTTACACGCATCAATACTTAAGACTTGAATGATGGATTCGGCAATATGGTGGTATAATAACAAATATGCCTGCGCTTGGGCCTCATGGTATAATCCCCTAGTTACACCATGAATGATCAGATCAATGAGATCATCTTCTGAGCAGCTGTAGTGCCCCCTGCCCTCTGTGACTGAGAAGTGCAGTCTGTCTCTGGCTACTGCCCTTCCATTACTGGTGCTTTGCAGCAGTTTTTAAGATCTTCTTAGAGTTTCTCGTTGCTCAAATGGGTGTAACTTCTGATATTTATTAGTTTTTCCTCTTGTTCATTGCTTGATTTTGCTTTTGAGTAAGTTTCACTCATAGCCATTGAAATGTCACTCATAACTACACTGAATTTTTTTTTTTTTTTTTACTCATAGCGATCTGAAACCCTCAGCAGGTAGGCTTCATTTGGGCGTGGGTGAAGGCCTTTGATGTCTAGATTTAATGTGCTGTTGCGGCAACTTAAAATAAAGCTGGTGCCTGGAGGTGTCTGACTCAGGTCAATCAGATCGTGTGAGGTCACAGTGGGACGGGTGCGTTGCCGGGAACGAACAACAGGCAAGGTGCTGCCTCCAGGATCCATGTCTGGAATATTTTCAGACAGAGACACCTGCCCTCTGATCGATTGATTGATTGATTCTCCACAGGGCACCGGAGCACCTTCATTAGGAGGCTCTGCAGTGTGAGTCAACATTACAACAAGTGAGAAAGCATGCTCTACAAGCACAGCGCATGCCAGTGCGATCGCTCAGGGCTGCGCAGCTGAGTTCCTCGAGGACGGCTCCTGCAGTGTTCCCCGAGCGCTATAATTGCGTGACTAAAGCATTTTAGTCTATTGATGTGGACACCAGCAGTAACATGTGTTAGTCTCACTCCTGATGCGTGGTTCTGGGCAGGGCTAGATGCATTCCCTCTTTGCCTTGCATTGAAGAAGCTGCCATGTCAGGCAGGAGACAGCCTTTTTGGCTTCAAAAGTCGGGACTGTCCTGTGTGAATCGGGCCTATTGGCACGTATGCACACGAGTATATTGTGGAAGTACCCTAGCCCCACGGAGCCTTTGGTCATTATTCATACATGCCAATAGACCCGATTCAGGCGGGAGACTACCGATTTTTCAAGCCAAAAATGCCTTTATTTTAGCCGTCTCTTGCCTGAAATTGCATTTTCTACAACAGAAGTCAATGGGGGATTTTCATTCTCCTGATTTTCTATTTTATTTCTCCCCCTCCCTGTCCTGAAATGGTGCCTGTATGATTATTACTGGATTTTGAGACTCTTCACAGCCTGGACCCAGAGCACAAGTCACCATGGGGCTGCTGCAGGAGCCTTGCTGTCACCGAGGGGGCGTGGCCAGCCACAGACATTTGCATACCCAGAAGCCTCTGAGGCAAACACCCGATTCATCAGTACAGGCGACACTGGCGTTTGTTTAAAAGGAGAAGGAGCCCCTATAGCTGTGCACACACAGGTATCATGAGGGTGACTGACACGTTACCGCTGTAAAGTCACCCTACCATTAAGAAGTTATATTTTCATGGTGATTGTGCGGACAGCACTCCTCTCCGTCTTTTAGCTCGATACTTTCCGCGGATCACGCGCACTTCGAGGGGCCGTGAGAAGCGGAATCCTTTCAATTTTTGGAGGGTTTCTGTTCAAGAAACTCAATGAATGGTTGAAATGTGAGTTTACTGTGGGCGGTCGGCCTCGCGCGAGGTGTTCTCAGCGCTTCCTCCGCGGGGTCACAGGATGACGTGCCCCTGCCTGAAGGAGCGGGAGGTGCAACGCTCCCTCCTGTCGCTAGAGGTCGGGAGGCTCCAGAGGAACCGTCAGCGCGTCACCAGCACTCTGCATACCCACAATCCTGTGCGCGCCTCATAATGCTGCTTGACTTTCATTCTAAGATTAGGGCTCTTTGTGGCATTGAAAGCGATAAAGAGCGGACATTTAAGATTGAAGGGGCCAGAGTATCGGTCCTCAAGTGGGAAGGCACGAAACTCGGCATACTACGTTTTTAAGGGAAATTCCGGGTTATTAGTGTATTGTACTATATACTATCAATAACGAAGCATTGGCATAGCCAATAGTGGGACCTTCAATAATGAGTGTAACATTGGATCACGGTCCAAAATGACGCCCGAAACAAATAAAGTGTATTTGTAACGCTTGTAATTCTAAGTCCGCATGCTTTCAACTGGTTCTTATGTAATGCAAGAATGTGCAATCATTTTACGCATGTAACCGTCAGTCCTTATGTTTTCAACTGCATCCTATGTAAAGCGCTCTGACACCTTCGGGTAAAGTTCGCGCTATATAAAATTGCATAAATAAATAAATAAATAAATAAATATTCGCCCCCACCCCCATTGTTTGAAACCGACTCTAGACGTAAATTATACATTTGGGATCCCAAGAGCACAAGTCGCTGCTGCAGGGACCGTGCTGTCAATAAAGGGGGCGTGGCCACACACATTCATTTGCATACCCAGAAGCCTCTGCGGCAAACATCTGATTCATCAGTACAGCGACACAGGCGTTTGTTTAATAGAAGAAGGAGCGCCTGTAGCTGAGCACACAGAGGCTTTCATGAGATTGACTGACACGTCACCTGTATAATGTCACCATACCAGTAGATAGTTCTATATATTCTCTCCACGAATCACGCGCACTCAGAGTGGCCGTGAGAAGCGAAAAACGGTTTACATTATTTGAGGGTTTCTCTGCAGGAAACTCCGTGATTGGTTGAAATGTGAGTTTATTGAGGGCGGTCGGCCTCGCGCGAGGTGTTCTCAGCGCTTCCTTCGCGGGGTCACATGATGACGCGCCCCTGCCTGAAGGAGCGGGAGGTGCAACGCTCCCTCCTGTCGCTAGAGGTCGGGAGGCTCCAGAGGAACCTTCAGCGCGTCACCAGCACTCTGCATACCCACAATCCTGTGCGCGCCTCATATTGCTGCTTTACTTTCATTCTAAGATTAGGGCTCTTTGTGGCATTGAAAACGATAAAGAGCGGACATTTAAGATTGAAGGGGCCAGAGTATCAGTCCTCAAGTTGGAAGACACGAAACGTAGCAAAGCACACTACTTTTCTAAGGGAAACTCCGGGTTATTGAAGTATTGTGCTAGAGATTACAGAAGAAAGCATTGATAGAGCAAATAATTCCCAATATAGGGACTTTGGTTAAGAAGTGTAACTGATGTCTTTGCCGCTGTTCCGATAAAAAGACTGTACGTTTTAAGGAACCATTTGCACAAATGTATGTTATTGCGGTAGGCGGTTGGATTGGTCATGCAAATGATCTTGACAGTAAGGGAGATGTGGCCACCACTATGGCGTAGCAATCCTTGCTGCTGACTCGCCGAGCTGTAATCCATCCGTCAAAGTTTTTCATTACTAGATTCACACACACTGAGGGGGAAAGAGCTATTGCCGAGTTAACTGCACTTTATCGCAGCCAAACTTACGATAAAAACTAAGGGGCATATTATCAAGGGGGTTTATCTCTGCTTTTTTGGCTTTAAAAGCCAAGAAAGCGGAAATAAAATTATCTCTCTATTACCTAGCTGTCGCTAACACCAGTTTATCACTAATGACATGCAAAGTGGGCGTGCCAAGATGTTAGCGACTGAAAACAGTTGCTAACATCGCTATCTCCTATTACCAACTTTTGGAGATATTCGCGCTAAGCGCGAATATCTCCAAAAGCTAACACCTGCCCTGAGCAGTTCTTAGCCATGTTAGCCAATGGGAGGTGGATAACATGGCTAAGAGCATTAGCTCGGTAATGCATGAATATCGCTGACTTTTCAGCGATATTCATGCATTGCGGCGATTTTTATCGCATTTGCGATAAACCTTGGTAATACCAAGGTTTATTTGCGGTACAAATCGCCGCAGCGCAGCGGTAAATTTTTGTCTCTAACTAAGCAATAGCGATAATTATTGCTTTTGCTTGGTAATATGCCCCATAATCCCATTCACAAGCTGGTGCAAACTCCGCATAGCACCAGTTTACCAGCAATAGCAGCCGCAATAAACATCGCCACAGATGACCACAGCAACTGTCACTAATGAGATGTAGAGTAGGCGTTCCCGTGCCAAAAGCCGCGACAACAACACTCCTCAACATTCACAATGAACAGCCCGATTGGCCCTAAGAACACAGTACAGGCGATAAGGCACGTTAACACCAGGAAATTAACACCTGCTCTGACCTGGTGTAAAGTCGAACCACAGTCAGCACCACAGCCCAGAGCCACACCTGAAGAACAACAAATGCCATGGAGCCAACGATCATGCAGCTCAGACCACCAGGAGGGCCACAACACCCACCAACCCCCCCCCCAGGACCCCGATGCCGATAAACCTGTCAGTTACCGAGAATTATAACGGCGGCTTTTAATACCATAGACCGTAATACTTTAGGTGGCAAGCCCTTTTCTACTAAAGAGAAAAAACATCCTCAGAGCCAGAAATCAGATAGAGATGTTCAGCCCAAATCTCAAAAGGAAAATTGGAGTAACAACAAAAAACAGGTTAAACAGCTACAGAAACAGGAGTCACATCCCGCTTCTCCAGTGCCTACGTCTACTGAGCGCGCTTATGACTTGCGCGACCGTGCTATGATTAAGTTACCTGATCGATTTCAGGTTCCTGATCAACGTTCTCCTCGTTCTTAACAGGACACATTGGCCTCATTGTCCGGTGGTGGTGGCGGCGGCAGAGGATGGGGTGGCCAGCAGAATCGCGACCAGCTCGCCCGAAAGACGGGAAAGGCAAGCAGGATGATTCATCGCAGAAGAGACCCCAGTTTCAGAAAAAGATAGTTGCCGCTTTAACAGCGAGATATGCCACAGATAGTGAGCACTCAGCTTCGGAATCAGACATGGGCGCTGACTCTAATGGATAGCGCAGCGGAGATTACCATAGTGGAGAGAGGCCCTGCCTCCACTACTGAAGGTGACAGCGACTGACGAATATGTAGTTGTTGAGACAGCTGACACTAGAGTAGCTACCCCTGACAGGCTTTATGAGATTGTCCTTTTTATCGAAGGTGACATACAACGTACTATAAAAAGGTTTTTTTGGGGAAAATCTTACAACTACGTATGACATTTTGTTAGCAGAGGCTGACTGACCCTCAGCTTTTGTTCTCGCAGCTCCGAGAGGGGAGGAGGTAATCCTCCCTAGTTTCGCGCACACGGTATCGAAAGAGCATGCGCTGATTTTGCAGAAGAGTGGGCTAAGGCATTTGCGCCAGCTTTGTACAGTACTCACTGTGGGTGGGATACATTTTCCCCCCAACACGAGATTCACTTATGGTCTATGCCACAGCCTCAACCCCAATACCCCATGTGGCGTGAAGCGAAAGCTTCCGTGGCAGAAATCCTTGAACAATTGGAATATCAAGGTGTAATTGAAACCCGTTATTTATTGTGACCAAGCCTGACAGTTCTCACCGTTTGGTATTGGATTACCGGCAATTAAACTCACATAGCCGTACCTGCGCAGTACATGATACCCACGGCTCTGCTTTAGTGGATGGTCTGTGCGTAAAAGGTTTAAAACCACACTTGACATTTCCAATGGTTTTTTTGCCCACAACTTATCTGGTGTCAGTTCCCAATGGAACAGTTTTACCAGTGGTGGCGAACAACTGCAATTTAAAAGACTGCCCATGGGCTATAAAATAGTCCCGGAGTGTATGCTGCCCGTATCGTCTCTCTTTTAGAGGGCTTTGACCCAGATGCGTGATCGTATTTGGATGACATCTATCTCACAGATTATGAAATATGGGCGCATCTCTGTCGCATTAACCGCATAATATGTTGTTTTGTGGACTTCGGTTACAAATTTAACTTTGCAAAGTCTCACATTGCAGAGTACACAGTGTTGTTCCTGGGCTATGAGCTCAACAATGAAGGTAGAGGCTTGGCTCCTCACTTCTTGGAGAAGTGCGCACAATTGCACGCTCCAACAACACTGAAAAAATTGCAATCCTTGCTGGGATTCTTGAATTTAGGGCGTACTTATAATTTTCCAAATCGTGTTGGCTGCCTGAACATACAGCCCTTTTGCAATCATTGCAGGCTGATCTTCTAGAATCTAAATTCTTGCTGACTCGTGATAACCGCACCAGCCTGGTAATAAGAATCGTCCCTGGGGCGGTGGGTATCACATACCTTACTTTTAACGAAGGAGACACAGTAGCTATCGCTTACAAGTCACCCTTGTACACTTCGGCTGAAATGCGGTTTCCACTGTGGAAAAAGTTTTGACAGCAGTGCAAATGGTGAATCTGAAGGAACGTGCACTGTCACAGGTAAAACGCATGTTGTTTGTTACCCCGTATCCTGCCCTAAAAGCAGTGACAAAGGCCAGTGTACTAAGTTCAAAAGCTTTGCACCCACTGTGGATACAATGGGCAACATCTTTGACGTCTCCAGTTGTCACGTTTGTTTTTGATGCCTCCTTGCAGTTGCAGGAGTACTTACAGTATGAACTTATTCATCCTGCTCCTCTGACAATGCGTCCTTTGGAGGATTTCCGTTGTATCATTTACACTGACGGTTCTGTGCAAGTTGCGCATGGGTCTAAGCAGGCATATATCTTAGCCTGCACAAATGTGGTCGGTACAATGGTGTATGAAGAGTTCAATTCCGATGTCGTGCATACACAGACATTAGAGACTGTACGGCTCAATTGGCAGAGCTCCATGCTCTTCTGCTCGCATTGGAGTACGCAGATCCTGGTGTGACTACTCTCATTGTAAGTGGCTCTTACTACTGTGTCCAGACTTACAATTACAATCTGTTCTTTTGGACTCAAAATGAATATCGCGATTCCAAAGGTAGTACGATAAAACATAAAATGATCTGGGTTCGAGTGGCTGAACTTAAAGAGCACAGGGGAGTCCCTATTTTGAAGACATAGAAACTGTCTTGACAATAACGCCTTTAGCGAACACTTAAACCCTTATAAATGAAAACCACAATGTTTAAGGACACATTCAAATAGGTAAAATATGAAAAACGCAATGTCCAATGATGATTGTTATGTAAAAAATTGTACAATTCATTCAGTATAAAAATAATACATTCAACAATAGTTACAGTCCCGTTTACAAATACAGTGTTAAAAATCACATGAAGAGCATGTTAAAAACTTGATTAAAAAGTTGTCGACGCAGCGTTTCGGTTTTATTATTGCACCTTCATCAGGACAAAAAGCTCTTTAGATTTATGGGAAAGGAATGTCTTCCTCTGTATTAAATTAGAGGCGATATTCTTCTCAATACCATTCGTCATGAGATCACGTGCCACTAGTTTCAGATTAGTGCAAGATACATTTCTTAGATATAATAAACTTTTGTGTTAGAGTAGTGGGAGCCACCGTTTCCTTGGTTATCTTGGGGTAGGCTTTCCTATCTTCTCCAGTTTTGAAGAGTTACGAGTGGAGCAGGGAGGCCGTATTACACCGACAAGATCCGGAGAATTAAATACTCCGCATCCCATAGAGACGGATTGAACCGAAGGCGATAATTTATAACGCTATTATCACCAGTATCCGGTCACCTCTGGCTGTGTTTTTCCAGATTTAAGGAAAGCCTCCAATATGGCAGGTATGAACCTTTGGGCAGTGCTTATCTCCATGAAGCATGGTCGCTACTATTTACCTATAGGTGTCTGAGGGAGGGTAAAGAAGTTTATTTGAATGGTGAAGACTGCACTACAACACCTGATCACTCACTCGTGTGTAGGAATATCCAATTGCATGGCTCATGTAATCAGAACGAGCCAAATTTGGCTTGTGTTTTGAAAGGCACACTTACACCGGCTATTAAACCGACATTTACTTTACTTGCAAACAGGAGTTATTTACTTTTAAATAATGAAGAGTGTTGTGGGATGCTCAGCGGAATTCCTTACGTGGTTACCGTTTCCTAAAGAGTAGTTTGTTGTAAAAACGTTCTGTTTCCTCCTCCACATGGGAAGCTGGATGTTTCCATCTGGCCGTCGATCCCGACCTTGAAAGCAGAGTTCCACAAGATGAGTCGAATAAGAGCTCTATTGTCTCAGAAATAAGTTGCCCTTACATCTGCTCGTGAAACATTTGTCCTTCACGTAGCAAACACCCGCACAGAAGTGCATGCTTTATTGGATACGGATCTACCCCTGCATTTTGGGGAGTTACTTCAGAATATCTTTAAAGCCTCCTCCACAACAGGGTTAGCACACTTTTTTAAAGTTGTCAGTGGTGGCCTTGTGACTTCTTTCCAAACTATATTTGGTGTGTTCCTGGCATTTTTTCATTCGATTTTTTCAAGCCTTTTTGGTGGCGTTCCCTTAATGCTCGCTTTAGTTGGCAGTGTGTTTCTGCTAATTTGTTTGTTTAAAAATGGATGCGCATCCTGTGCCACACAACAATCTGTCCTGGCTGTTGCTGCTCCGTAACCAAATGCTTAGTTAATATGTAGCGCTGCCTTTGGCTACATTGAGCGCAGCTTATGGATTATCGTTTCGATTTTGGGTTTTCACATGCGTCCAGCCTGTCTTTCATTGCCTGAGCTGAAATTTTGACTGGACCCTGGATATGTGTCTCTGCAGTACGGTGTCTCGTGACGTGGATTATGATCAATTTATGAGCCCCTTAGTTGCTCATGATTTGTTTTGTTCTGGCGAAGGGATTATGATCTTAGCAGCGATACACGGAGTACTGGCGAAAGATTCTTTGCTGAAAGCCTGGGAGGGGCCGAGGTCTTGGGTGTCAAGCTCGGGATAGGGATGGACTCTGGATTGTTTTGCTAGTCTACCGACCCCCCTGGGCGTTGCCGGTCTTCTCGGATTTATTCCTGGAATTGGTCCAGGATGTTCGATCTCGATACAATAATGTAATTATTTTGGGTGACTTAAATTTCCATTGGGATAAGTCCCCTAAAGAAGGTCAAGCCAATCGGATAGATGAGGCTCTCAGGTCCTTTGGGCTAGTTAAGAGGGTAATGGGCCCTAAACATCAGAAGGGCCACACCCTGGATCTCGTTTGGATAACAATCCCGGATCATGGCCGGGATCATGGCCCAGTAGTTGGGCAGCCTTGTGCATGGTCAGACCACTATCTAGTGAAAGGTATGATATCGGTAGATGAACAGAAGGGGAAGCCCGGAGCAGGATGGAGGGCTATGAGGAAATGGAAACGTATAGATGGGGATGAAATGGTAGCTCATCTCCTAGCCCGTCCTCATATTAACAAGATGGAACAGAACCCAGAGATCATCTGCAAAGCCTTAACAGACACATTAAATAGGGTAGTGGATCTCGTGGCACCAGCTCGAAGGATGAAACTGGTAGATAGAGGAGCGGGGGACCCATGGTATAATGAATCCCTTAGGGAAAAAAAGAGGATGCTACGTAAATCTGAGAGAGCATGGCGGAAGAGATACAGCCTTAACACACGGAGTCTTTACATACAAGAGCTCGCTTCCTATAAACATGCTATCTTGACAAGGAAAGCTGAGTTCTATGAGGACAGGATTTCTAGAGCTCCGGACCCACAGAAAGAAATCTTCAAGGTCCTTATGGAACTCAGGAAAAATAAGGAGCAGAGTCCTGAGTTCAGGCAAGAAGACTGCCAAAAATTTCAGGACTACTTCTCCACCAAGATTAAAGATCTCTTATCGGATATAGCTACTACCCCAATTTTGGACTGTCCTTTACAGATTGTCCCGATCATCCGCCCAGTAGATGATCCCTTAGTCACCCTGCCCTTGATTACAAAGGACAGATTGGCAAACCTTGTAGGGCGGGTTAAATCAGGCTCTCGGGCCGACCCGTGTCCCCTGGAGATTTTTAAACTAGCCATGCCTAGCATTGAGGAAGATGTTCTGTCTCTCCTCAATAATTCCCTATAAATAGGACTGGTCCCATCCCCCTTTAAGGAGGCACGGTTGATCCCCCTGCTGAAAAAAACGGGGGCAGACGTAAAGAACTTAAAGAACTTTAGGCCGATCTCTCAGCTCCCATTTCTGGCCAAAGTTCTGGAGCAGCACGTCCTTACATATCTCTCTGATTACCTGGAGAAAAATATCTTACTTGAGAAAAACCAAGCTGGGTTCCGTGCGCATCATAGCACGGAGCTAGTGATGCAATTCATCCTGGATGAGTTAAGGAATAGAGCTGACAAGAAACTTCCTGGGGCCCTGGTGCTATTAGACCTCTCCGCGGCTTTTGACACCGTTTGTCATAGTCAATTGCTGCTGCGGTTGAGGGACTTTGGCATACAGGGCACAGCCCTTGTCTGGCTCGCCTCTTTTCTCCAAGGGAGAACTCAGAGAGTTCAACTGGCGGACCTATCCTCAACCACAGTACCTATCAACTGTGGTGTACCATAAGGCTCTGCCCTTTCCCCTCTTTTATTTAATGTTTATTTACAACCCCTGATTTCGGCCCTTAACCAGATGGACTGCCAAATTTACAACTATGCCGACGACACCCAAATTGTCATCCAGATGGAGGATTGTTCGGATGCACACGCAAGAATGCAGAACATCCTGAGATACACTGCCAATTGGATGTCTCTAAATTCGTTGAAAAGAAATCCAGATAAGACAGAGGTGTTGCCAATTACCACCATGGGCAACCCCTGGAATGATCTGTTCTGGCCATCAGAACTAGGAGTGCCTCCAAAACCAGCAGCTGTAGTGAAAAGCCTGGGCATCTCCTTGGACTGGAGTTTGACGATGCAAAGGCAAGTCTCTGGAGTGGGGGGCACGTGTGTGGGCTTACTTCGACAGCTTAGAAAAAATTCCTCACTCTTGTCCTTTGCCACCCTAAGATGCGCTGTTTCTGCCCTGATCCTAGCCAGAATGGATTATGGCAACTCACTTTATGCAGGGCTCCCTCAAAAACATCTGAACCAGCTGCAAATTGTCATGAATGATGCCGCTAGATTGATTTTCAAGAAACCTCGGAGAACACATGCTTCTCCCTTATTGCGTGAACTCCATTGGCTACCGGTCAAACAAAGGGTTTTGTTCAAAGGGCTCTGTATCACGCATAAAGCTTTATATGGTAAGGCGCCAAATTACATCAAAGCCCGTCTGGCCCCATACAAGCCTGGTAGACAGCTGCGTTCCTCAGATGCTACCTTGTTAACTCAACCGCGTTTCAAACTATCCACCCTGGGTGGTCGTGCTTTCTCTAACATCTTTCCAGCTGTCTGGAATAATTTACCTACCGAACTGCGCAAAGAATCCAACTTGTTGCCTTTTCGTAAAAAAATTGAAAACAATGCTTTTTCAGCAAGCATGGGGTGTGCTGTAATTTCTGACGATCGGCTGTATAATTTTGTTGGTACATACCTGAAAAAGCGCTTAGAGACCCCGGGGTGATTACGCGCTATATAAATAAATAAATAAATAAAATACTGGGACATTGGAATGTTTTTGCAGCGACGCATGACTTCTTGGCACACAGTTACATTGAGGAAGACCCGAGTTGTCCTCTGGTGGTGCTGGAGGCTCAGTCGTTGAAGAACATGTACGTTCCTTTCCATTACTGAACTGGATGGCTGAAATGTTTTCAGATGAGAACAATGACTTCCTGTTGGAGGCTGTTGCAACGTACTGTGCTTACACGCTGTTGGAGTGAGACAGTTTTTTTCGTACCCTCTCTTTTTTCACGACGGCAGTCGTGTATTAACAGCAACTTTCTAAATTTGACTTTTTCTCACCTACCGTGATTTGTACACGCCAGAGGTGTATATTGACTTTGTGTTTAGTTCCATAATTCGGAGTTCACACAAAAATGTTCGTTTATGGCAAATTGGAACTTGATTCAACTTTTTGAACTTGAACTCTGCTTTCCTAAATTGCCCACGTTCTTATCCGTGCTCCGATCAAGGGAGGGTGTAGTGGAGCTGAGCTTTGCATTTCACACAGTGTTAAGTTAGCATGGCTTATTAGAAGTTTAAACGCCATTTTTACTTTCCTGCTTTGCTTTGCACACGGCACGCAACAGCGCTATTCTTTAGAGAAGCTGAGTATTTTACTTCACACGAGAATAACTTGTTTTTATGCACTTCTAAACTGTTTCGTGAGTTTTGTTTGTACAGTTAGTGCCGTGACAGTCAAGGTCATCTTGGTCACCGTGTCTGTTGTTCGGTATGACCACCGCATGTTCTAGACATAACACACATGCAGCTGTGGCCAGCTCTGATACTGGCGCGTTTAATAGTGCACTGTGCAGGCATGATCACACACACTTGGAGAACATTCGCATGCTGAGAGCTTGTGCAGAACTCAATGTGCTCCACTTCTGCTCATACCAGAGTTATGGGGCCGCCCATGTAATCCTATGAGACCTGCTGTAGATATAAAATAACCTACTAGCAAGGGAGGCTGAAATATAGGTATGTTTTAAACCTGTTTCCATTTAGCATTGTAACATGCTTTCTCCCTTTGTATTTTATGGAATAGTGAAAAAGTGATTAAACCAGTGGTGGTCCCTTTGAAAACAGTAGATTTATCTGATGAGCCATGACGGAAAGTACCAATTGATATTATGGGGCCATTTACCATGTTACCATTCAAGGAGGCATATGCCATTGTTCTCATTGGGCATTACTCTAAGTGGGCGGAAGTTCATATGGATGGCAGTGTGACCACGGAGGTGGTTATTTATTTTTTGAATTATGTTTTTCCAGGGAAGGTGTACCAGAGTCGTTGGTTTCTGATAATGGGGTGGTGCTTACATCAAGTAAGATGCAGTAGTTTTTGGAAAAGTGAAATCATGTAAGGGCGTCATTGTATTACCCCGAAAGTAATGGCCAGGTTGAGCGGTTCAGTGGAATTGTCAGAGACAATACAATTGGCACTTAAGTTTGGGTTATCATGGAAGAAAGCTCTTCAAAGTATGTTGTTATCAAACACGATTACACCTCATTCAGTAACAGGTAGAATGCCATTTGAGGGGTTAAGAGGAAGGTAACCTTATTCAAAACTTGTACCTTGGTGTTTGTGGATTAAGAAGGAAGAGAAGGGGAAGTCAGAGGTTGAGCTTCTGATGAAGAGGAATATGGAACGTAGTCAAACTCAGGTCAAGAACAGAATCAATATGGGTAAGAAGATGTTGAATATTTTGGTACGTCAGTATGTGCGAGTGAGGAAACCAGGCCTAGTGGAAAAGGGGGCACCTCGTTGGTCTGATCCAGTGAGGATCGTAAAGGTGTTGGAAGGTGCAGTGAAGCTTGAAGATGGGAGAGTGCGGAATTTATGCCATGTTAGTGATTGCAAGGAGGTTAGAGGACATAATGGTCAGGAGTGTGGCATGCATGACACTGTTAGTGGATACTTGATGGGTGATGAGGTGTATTCAAGGGTTGAAACAAACACTTGGGTGAGTGAGATGTGTGGGAGTTGTGGGGTGGCCAATGGTGGAGGTCAGAGGGATCCAGATGTGAGAGTACTTCGAAGTGCGAGAGACAGTAAATTGCCTGGTCATATTAAGACGTTTGTGATGGAATAATATTATATTTTAGTTACTTAAAGTGTGCATATTTATTTCCTGGTAGTTGGAGTTCTAAGGGGGGAAAGGGCATGTGTCATTCATCTATTGTTGTTTTGTTGTGTTTGTTTTTCGTATTGTGTGTGGGACATTGAAGTCTTGTGAGTGGAAGGTTGGTGAGGGACATGATCGGTATTAGAATAGGAACATTGGGGGCAGTTGGCCAGGAGTAGCTGTTGTGCTGGGTCTTGCTGGCATCACTCTCTATGTATGAGGAACCAGGAACCCATGAATAAACACTTTGAAGTTAATATTACCTATCGGAGGTGGAGTCGTTCTTAACATGCAGTGCACCGTGTATTATCTCTACAGTATGACACCGAGCCTGCACGCACTGCACTGTTGGATGTGTTCAGGAAACTGTTAATAGTGTGTTTAATGTGCACCCACGCATAAGCCCGCAGCACTGCATTGCTCAAGGTGAGTGCGCGGTGGAAGAGGAGACGCAGACACGCTGTGAACAACACATTATTCAATTACTAAATGTAGGGGTAACCAGCAAACACTGCAGAGCACATACCCTGTCCTTGGAGCCAGGAGATGCAAGGACAGAATGTAAAGGTATGGGTGTGTCACTCACAGGGTTTTTACAGTGTTTACTTACACGCATCAATACTTAAGACTTGAATGATGGATTCGGCAATATGGTGGTATAATTACAAATATGCCTGTGCTTGGGCCTCATGGTATAATCCCCTAGTTGCACAATGAATGATCACACCAATGAGATCTTCTTCTTAGCAGCTGTAGTGCCCCCTGCCCTCTGTTACTTTGAAGTGCAGTCTGTCTCTGGCTATTGCCCTTCCATTTCTGCTGCATTGCAGCAGTTTTAAGATCTACTTAGAGTTTCTTGTTGCTCAAATGGGTGTAACTTCTGATATTTATATGTTTTTCCTCGTCTTCATTGCTTGATTTTGCTTTTGAGTAAGTGTCACTCATAGCTGTTGAAATGTCACTCATAATTACACTGAATTTATTAAAATTTTACTCATAGCGATCTGAAACCCTCAGCAGGTTGGGAGCGGGTGACGGCGGGTGATTTCTGCATTTATTGTGCTGTTGCAGCAACTTAAAATAAAGCTGCTGCCTGGAGGTGTCTGACTCTGGTCAATCAGCCCGTGCGAGGTCACAGTGGGGCAGGTGCGTTGCCGGGAACAAACAACAGGCAAGGTGCTGCCTCCAGGATCCCCACGGTTGACTGTCTGCCTGGAATATTTACTGACAGACACCTGCCCCCTGATTGATTGATTGATTAATTCTCCATGGGCACCTGAGATCCTTCATTAGGAGGCACTGCAGTGTGTAAACATTACAAGTGAGAAAGCATGCTCTACTAGCACAACGCCTGCCAGAGCGATCGCTCAGGGCTGCGCAGCTGTTCCTCGAGCACGGCTCCTGCAGTGTTCCCCGAGCGCTATAATTGCGTGACTAATGCATTTTAGTCTATTGATGTGGACACCAGCAGTAAAATGTGTTAGTCTTGATGGAGCAAGGATTCGCACGTAAAGCGACTTGCTCACATTCAAGAACCTCACATAACCCATAAAGTAATTAATCAATCAGTTTTGTAATTAATAATGCACTTTCACACAAAACGCGGGTGTCCCAGAGATGCTTGCCTATGTGTCTATTAATACTAACGAAGCTTGCAACTGACATGGCCGCTGCTATGCGGGATTTCAGTCTGCGCATGCGTCGGTCATACTCATGTGATGTGACGCACTCGTAGTTCTGGAGGGATTTTTCGCACATGCGCAGTATTGCTAATATGGCCGCTTTGTTTTTAACATGCCTTCTGCTTGCTACCGCCGCTTTGGCTCAGCTGTCTATTTCTGCCTAAAACCCTAGTGCTATAGATATTATAAAGTAAAGGGTGCAGTGTAGCTGATCATGGTGTACAGTGTATTCATTTTTTCTGTGTTTCTAATTTGTTTTCGCTTACTTTTCATGTACCGCGTATCTGTGGGCCTGGGAGTGGGGAGCCACTCCATCTTTGAAACCCATGTCACCCATATCACGTGATGAGGGAAAAGCCAAACTGCGCAGAAGTGAAACCAAGCCAGCTGGCTACTGAAGCTGAGATGCGCCTGGGAAAGTCACCATTGCACCAGGAGAAGATTTCGGCTGTACCCAAAATTGATACAAATGTACATATTTTATGTGTGTTCTATTGTATTACACCTTTCACATGCCATGGGAACGGGAATGTAAAGGGGTGGGTACGAAAATTAAATATTCATTGTGGGAACACAAAATTTTAGGTGGTGACAATGACCTAACCACCTCTCTTGTCCAATCCGAAATTGGGGATCCTGTCATTTGCAACATTTGTGGGTGGTCCACTGACCCGAAAACAGTATAACTAGTCTAGGTTTAGCAAGGGGAATTGTCCGACTTGTCCGAGTAGCTGACCTGTCACTGACCCTACGAACTCTATAGGTGATTGATACAGAGAGCTGCGGAGAACTCTGTCCGTAATTTCCTCAAACTCCAAGGGGTGGAATAGTCTTAAGTGCTGGCAGAGCACTTTGCTGGGAGATTCGAGAACCCAATTGGGGTTATTGGCGGATTCCGTGCAGAGAGGGAGTAGCGCAGGCGTTGCATTCGAAGCTGCAGGTGTTGGTCGTACCCTAGTGACGAGCCCAGTCCTGATCCAAATCCTGAGGGCTATCCTGTCCTGACTGTCCATGAGCTGTACCTGCTCGCCTACTGGCATTCTAATTCCTTGAGGGTCCTTGTCCTCGCCTTTTCCCCAACTGACCCGTGGCCAGGGTTAGTCCTCATTCCTGTCCTAGGTAAATATCTAAGTGTGGGTGTTCGTCATTCTATTCTTCTTCTCTTCCTTTTAATAAAGCATTCTTGCCGATGATATTTTCCCTGTCATTTTCTGAAAGAACTTTACACGCAAATGTTTATTTAGTTTGTTCCACTTATTCCCTTCCCGGTAGGATATTATTGAACTGTTGGCTTATACAGTGTGTTCCATTTTTACCTTCCCTTAGTATCAAAGCCTTCAAGTAGTGAGATAGTATAAGGTCAGGTTTTCACTGATGAATGTTAGTGTTCCAGCCAAGTAGTAGGTTCTTTCCACTTACCTGCCTTAGTATAAGCCTGAAACTGAATAGCATGTTCCTTGTTACCTTTTTCCTTTAGATTGCTGAAACTCGATGTTACTCACTCCCATCCCTAGCTGCATTTTAGGGTTACTCCTGATTATTGATGTTCTAATCTGTATGAGTTTAGTTCTCATGGCATATGCACTTTAAACTATTTCTAGATAAAATTCTTAAAACTCTTCAGGTGTCTGTGGTTATTACAAAAGGTATAAAGTGTTATTAAATGTATAAAATATATTCGCTAGTCTTATCTTTTATCCTCTGATAGCTCCTGATCTATCGGAAATATAGGTACCTGTGTCAAGGTGGTAAGTCAGGTACTCTGATAATAGTGGCAAGGAAAAACACGCGAATTACTGATGGTTGTCGTGTAAACTCGTCCGACTCATAAAAATACAGTCATAAGCACGTCATGGGCCCAATGCGTGTAAATTGGTAAATCAAGGAGTCGGGCGACCTGCGCGCTCTATCAGTCTCACTCCTGATGCGTGGTACTGGGCAGGGCTAGATGCATTTCCCCATTGACTTGCATTGAAGAAGCTGCCATGTCAGGGAGAGATAGCCTTTTTGGCTTCAAAAGTCGGGACTGTCCTGTATGAATCGGGTCTGTTGGCACGTATACACACGAGTATATTGTGGAAGTACCCTAACCCCACGGAGCCTTTTATTCATACATGATACTTAAGGCTCCCTGTTTTCCGTTTTTACTGATTTTTACAGATAAATACAGACAGAAAACATTGTGTTTTCCGTCTGCATTTATTTGTAAACATGGATAAATACAGAAAATATGCTTCTTTTCAGCGACCCTTTGTGCTATCTTTCATGAATTTCGCCCAACAGCTGAGCATATGAAAGCATGGAAAATTAAATAACTGGATGACATTTCTTGAAATAACTGCATTTGTCAACATACATTTGTGGTATAATGCTAATATTTGCCAGTGGGTGTACTTTTATGTAATATTTCGCAACTCAAATAGCTAAAACACAACAGACATCAAAGTATGAATGTGGGTCTATCATTTGAATAAATATGGAAATGTACTGTTTTTCAACTACATTTATACGCAAAACACAAAATAGAAATGGATAAATACAGACGGAAATGTTAAGAAAATAAATACCATAAAACCTGGAGCCCTAATGATAATAGACCCGATTCAGGCGGGAGACTACCGATTTTTCAAGCCACAAATGCCCTTTTTTTTAGCCGTCTCTTGCCTGAAATTGCATTTTCCACAACAGAAGTCAATGGGGGATTTTCATTCTCCTGATTTTCTATTTTAAATCTCGCCCTCCCTGTCCTGATATGGTGCCTGTGTGATTATTACTGGATTTTGAGACTCTTCACAGCCTGGATCCAGAGCACAAGTCCCCATGGGGCTGCTGCAGGAGCCTTGCTGTCACTGGAGGGGGCGTGGCCAGGCACCAACATTTGCGTACCCAGAAGCCTCTGCGGCAAACACCCGATTCATCAGTATAGGCGACACAGGCGTTTGTTTAAGACTAGAATGTTCGCCTGTAGCTGTGCACACACAGGCATTCATAAGAGTGATCGGCACGTCACCGCTGTAAAGTCACCCTACCAGTAGTAAGTTATCGTGATTATGTGTACAGCACAACTTTCTGTTCTGTATCTATGTTGTTGCAAACTCCGCGGGTCACGCGCACTCCGAGGGGCCGTGAGAAGCGGATTGTCTTGTAATTTGTGGAGGGTTTCTGAACAAGAAACTCCGTTTGTGGTTGAAATATGTGGGCCCCTGGGGAGGCTGGACCTCGCTGAGGAGAGGAGCGCCCGCTGCTTCCCTCAAGAAGGCGTTACCGGGAGGCGTCACAGGGTCACGTGCGGCAGAACGAGGCGCCGTGCGTAAGGACTGACGCGCGTCTGGGGGAGGTGCACCGCTCCTTCTTGTCGCTAGAGGTCGGGTTGCTCCAGAAGAACATTCAGTGCGTCACCAGCACTCTGCAAACCCACAATCCTGTGCGCGCCTCATAATGCTGCTTTACTTTCATGTAAATGCAGGGCTCTTTGTGGCATTGAAAACGATAAAGAGCGGACGTTTAAGAACGAAGAGGTCAGAGTATCAGTCCTCAAGTAGGAAGGCACGAAAGTAGGCATACTACGTTTCTAAGGGAAATTCGGGTTACTAGTGTATTGTACTAAATGGAAATGGAAAGGAAGCACTGGCAAAGCCATTAGCGCCCAATAGAGGGACCTTGAATAATAAATAAGTGAAACTGATGGATCGCCCCATAGGGCTGCTGCAGGAGCCTTGCTGTCACTGGAGGGGGCGTGGCCAGCCACAGACATTTGCAACCCAGAAGTCTCTGCGGCAAGCACCCGATGCATCACTACAGGCGACACAGGCGTTTGTTTAGGAGTAGAAGGAGCGCATGTAGCGGGGCACTCATAGGCATTCATAAGAGTGAACGGCACGTCACCGCTGTAAAGTCACCCTCCCAGTAGTAAGTTATCGTGATTATGTGTATAGCACAACTTTCGAACGTGTATCTTGTATGTTGTTATAGAACTCTGCGATGCACGCGCACTCCGAGGGGCCGTGAGAAGCGGAAGTTATTGTAATTTTTGGAGGGTTTCTGAATAAGAAACTCCGTGATTGGTTGAGAAATGTGAGCGTGTGGGGGGAGGGGCGGTCCGTCCTCGCCGGGGAGAGGAGCGCCCGCTGCTTCCCACAGGAAGGCTTCATCGCAGCGCGTGTAACACTGGGTGACGGAAGGCGTCACGACGTCACGTGACGCAAAACGAGGCGCCGTGCGTAATGAGTGACGCGCGCCTGCGCGATCGAGCGGGAGGTGAAACGCTCCTTCTTGTCGCTAGAGGTCAGGAGGCTCGAGAGGAAGTGTCAGCGTCACCAGCACTCTGCATACCCACAATCCTGTGCGCGCCTCATAATGCTCCTTCACTTTCATACTAAATGCAGGGCTCTTTGTGACATTGAAAACGATAAAGAGCGGACAGGCTCCGTGGGGTTAGGGTACTTCCACTATGTACTCGTGTGTTTACCCACTAACAGACCTGAGTGAGACAGGACCGTCCAGACTGACACTGCAGCTTCTTCCAGACAGTTGCGCCTCTTCTTTGGCCTGCCGAGCACCACGCATCAGGGGTGCGAAGACGCGTCCGGGTTTTGGAAATTTCCGCAATGTCATTATCAGGGAGGTCTCGGATTCCACCATGGTCTTAAATAAGTAGGATTAGGTTCTTGATGGAAAATACTTTTAATTTTATTTATTATTTCAATATATCAAAAGTTATTATTACAAGAATTTTGTAAGTACAGTACAGATGTGGTACGCCAGTGAGGTTAGAGTAGGCGGCGTACTTGCAATTGGCATTGTTATATATCGCCCTCAAAAGGGAAGGAGGAAAGTAAAGAAAGAGAGAAGGAGTAGAGGACAGGGAAGATGGCGCAGACAACTTTCATAGTCTTCATTCTGGGATAAAAACATGAAGCTGGTAGGATCTGTCGTCAGCCTCAGTCTCTTTGACACTTATAGGCAGATTTACAAGGCACTTGCGCCACGTTTACGGCGCCATTGCGTCACGCAACGGCGGCGTAAATGTGGCGCATCCCTGCCACCCATTTACAACGTGACACAACTATGCAGATGCGTCACGTTGTAAAGCCCTGCGCCACATGTGGGCGTTCCGGCGCGGGGTGGGCGTTCCGGGGCAGGAGCGCCTCGCAACAGTGCCTGCGTGAAATCTACAAGATTTCACGCAGGCACTTGTGCGACGCTGCTACGTCAATTCCTGACGCCTGCTTGAAGCAGGCATAAGGACTGACGCAGCACGTTAAGTATAGGGCACACCCGAGCATTGCTGGAGTCGCGTTGCAAGCGCAACACGACTCCAGCGATGCGCCGCCTTTACGTCACGAGATGCGTCAAACATCTGCTCCACGTCGCGCCGCATTGTAAACGCGGCGCACCCGCCGTGACGCAAGGGTAGTTTTGCGTGACGCATTTGTTCTGGCGCATCCCTGCTGATTTACAGAGATGCGCCAGAACTCAAAATATGCCCCATACTTCTTTCATGCGGCGACTTGATTGTGGGTGGGGGTATTGGTACTGCACCGTGTTTGTACAACATGGCACTACAACCTGCAAAGACACCGCTAGTTTTAGCCTGAATTGTGAGCTTTCATGCAAATTGTGTAACATTGTTCAATTTATGGGAATTCTGTATTACAAATGAACTGGAACTGCTATTTCGGCTGGTTTCAATGGATTGAGGGTCGAAGTTTTTGGTACACTAAGGGGCGGATTTACAAGCCCCTTGCGCCACTTTTGCATCACTTTGAACATGGGAAAAGTGAAGCAAAAGTGGCGCAAGGGGCTTGTAAATATGCCCCTAAGTCTTTGATGATTTATCAGTACATTTCCTGAGTATGACGGATCGTGTATTGAATTGTGATGTTGCCGCCAAGCTGGACCCCACTAGAAGAGGCAGCAGTTGAACTGATTCCACTGTTTCCACCCTTGCGTGCTTCCTGTCGTTCCACCCCGAAGGGTCTTCACTTAAACCTTTCCACCGACTGTTGTGAGTCCCCATAGGGTCCACTGTCATTTTCCCCTATGGTAGCCTGACTACACATGTTGTCGGCTGCTTTTGCTTTGCACACGTTACGAGGTAACACGCTTGTTTTTGTGCATTTCTGTTATTTTAGAAATAGGTTGCACATGTTTTATAAGCCAGCTCTTCTGCTGGGAGTCAGTCTGAACGTTTCGTCCAAGGCCGAGACTTGCCATTTTCAAAATAGAGAGAAGAATTTCTAGCAGGTGAAAGGTCCGGGAACGAGCTCACCAGCTCTGCACAATTTGAGAGGCAGACCAGCTAACGGCAAATGCCAGGTATGACGCACAGTATCATCCGAGAGATCACTGATATATTATTGTGAGGACAGGTTTATGCAGATGCACTGTTAACCATGATAGGCTTTTCATTGGGTACGGTTAATTAGTGATGCTAATTACACTACTAAGTTTTGTTTGCTTTCTAGTTGCAGCACGGTTGATTCATAATAATGCACAATAGTTTCAATAAATATTGTAAACTGTTCTTGTGTCTTATTTTTGTTTATTATGTACATGCCGGAGTGAGAGAATGAGAGGTGGTGATCTGTTACCGTGGGTCCCTGAGGGGACTAGAGTGTTGTGTGCTAGGGTGCCAACTTACCTGTTACTCTGGGAAGGTTAGGAGGGCAGATGAGGCACTATGCGCTCCTCTGGATAGAGGCCCTGAGGTACTGATGTGGTATGGTGACTCATTCCTACATACTGACGTTCTGTGATCCCAGGCATAGTTCTGGTCCCGGGTGAGTTCTGCTGAGGGTTTGGATTGTACAGTATAGGGCGCTCACGCAGTGCAGTAAGGGTGTGTAGTGATGGACAGGAAGAATAAGTGTAGGGCGGTGCCACAAGTATAGAGGAAAACCCTGAAGCCTCTCAGAGGCGATCAGACACAAAATGCCTGAACACCACACAAAATTCAACCGCAGGTACTGGGCACACGCTAGGTACAAACAATACTATGTAGTTTGGTAGATTGAGACAAAACAATGGGCACCAATAGAATCGTGAAGACTATATTAAACTTTATATATGTCTTCTTTCTTTTGTATCCTTACAGAACGCAAGCCGACACGTGTTTCATCAGCACATCCCGTCTGACCCAGACCAGGAGATACACCGCCTCTCCAGGAGACCGCGTCCCAGTCGTATCTGACTGCAAGTGCAAGACATCCGTCGCCCATCGACCTTTGCCTTTTCACTCTCTCAACGTGATTTTCGTCTTTATCACCGGACCCACCGCTCACCTGATGAGTCACAGGCATTGTCCTGCTGATGAAACACTTGTCGGCTGGCTCCTCTCCTCGATGTAGCCTCACCCTCCAATGGGGCTCTTGGTCCCATCCTTAGGACTTTAGTTACCAAGGCCACCTCGCAGTGGAGTGTGATCCTGCTCACCCCACACAGTGTATACCCTCTCACCACAGTTTGGTAGGAGCGGAGGCCACAATATCTCTCACTTAGGTCCTGATGAATGCTGCGGACCCTATTGGTCCACCAGGCAGAAACATGTCAACCCTCTGACATCGGTGGGGGGACAAGTACATCCCCAACACACCGACCACATTTTTAAAACACCATATAAATGCAAGCAATATTAAACTTAATTTGACATCTGTAATGGTTTTATAACTCACTTTTTTCTCAAAGGGCCCCCACTTAGTTTAGAAGCGCATCCCTGTCTCCAGGTGTATACCCGCCCTCTATCAAACCAAGGGCGATACATTATTGCCGCTTTTATCAGCAGGAAACTGCAGCTAAAGCGGCGATAATGGGCTTGATAATATGGCCTTGTGAATTTCTATAGAATCCCAGGTTAACACCAGAACCTGGGCTTCTATGGGAATTCACAAGGCCATATTATCAAGCCCATTATCGCCGCTTTAGCGGCAGTTTCCTGCCGATAAAACAGCAATAATTTTATTTCCGAGTCTTGATAACATGGCCTCGAGTTTCTAGAGGGCGAGGACTGATCTAGGTGGTGTGTGAGACCAGGCCTTCACTTTTTGTGAGATGGCTGCACTCACAGACTAGGAAACACTTGCACCTATTTCCCCCTCACTGGGAGCAGCTCCATTGTGTTTACACTGATGAGAGATGATACCAGACAACTGTCCAGGGAGGTCCTGGCCTGCCAGTTCGGGCTGGACTGTTCCCATGAGGCACATGGTCAAGACTGATTTGCATATGGCTGGGTCCAAGCTGGAATGGCATGGAGAGCAAATACATGATGGATTCAGACGCGGATCTGTGTCCTGGGGTGAATGTATGACATTGTTTTGAATTCCATCTGTCATTTGCACTCTGTGAGGGGACCACGTCTCCAATGGTCACCTGAGGGAGCCCACATGGTAGTGCTCCCTCATCATCAGTTGTTATGTGGACTCCATTCCTCCTCCTCCCACCGCCCCATGCCCCAAGGCATGGATTCTAGGGCTCCAGATGGGCCCTGGTGAGCAGTGGCAGGTTTGGGGCATTCTTCCCTCCTTGTAGCCCCAAACATCCTCTCCCACCCCTGGTCCCAGCCAGGACCTGGTGTGCATTAACAGGATGTCAGGCATTCATCCCTCCTCCTACCCCAACCTCCCCCCGCCCAAGATAGGACCGGGTAAGCAGTGGCAGAATGTGAGGAATTCATTCCTCCTCCTACCCCAACACCCTCTCCCACCTCAGGCATTGAGTCCAGGGACCCAGATAGGGCCTGGGGAGCAGTGGCAGGACGTGGGGCATTCATCCCTCCTCTTACCCCAACCTCCCCCCGCCCAAGATAGGACCTGGTGAGCAGTGGCAGGACGTGGGGCTTTCATCCCTCCTCTTACCCCAACCTCCCCCCGCCCCAGATAGGACCTGGGGAGCAGTGGCAGGACGTGGGGCATTCATCCCTCCTCTTACCCCAACCTCCCCCGCCCCAGATAGGACCTTGTAAGCAGTGGCAGGATGTGAGGCATTCAACCCTCCTCTTACCCCAACCTCCCCCGCCCCAGATAGGACCTGGTGAGCAGTGGCAGGACGTGGGGCATTCATCCCTCCTCTTACCCCAACCTCCCCCCGCCCCAGATAGGGCCTGGTGAGTAGTGGCAGGACGTGGGGCATTCTTCCCTCCTCTTACCCCAACCTCCCCCCGCCCCAGATAGAACCTGGTGAGCAGTGGCAGGACGTGGGGCATTCATCCCTCCTCTTACCCCAACCTCCCCCCGCCCCAGATAGGACCTGGTGAGCAGTGGCAGGACGTGGGGCATTCATCCCTCCTCTTACCCCAACCTCCACCCGCCTCACATAGGACCTGACGAGCAGTGGCAGGATGTGGGGCATTCATCCCTCCTCTTACCCCAACCTCCCCCCGCCCCAGATAGGACCTGGTGAGTAGTGGCAGGACGTGGGGCATTCATCCCTTCTCTTACCCCAACCTCCCCCAGGCATGGAGTCCAGGGCCCCAGATGGAGCCTGGCGAGCAGTGGCAGAATGTAAGGCATTCACCCCACCCCTCCTACCCCCAGCATCCTCCCCCACCTCTGAGGTAGCACCTGGTGAACAGTAGCAGGATGTGGGGCATTCATCCCTCATCTTAAACCATTCCACTACCCCCGTCCCAGACAGGATCCAGGTGAGCAGTGGTGCAAGACGAGCTGCTCTGAGAGCCTGTTTGCGCCCCCCTCCCCCCTGCCTAGTGAGCAGTAGTGAAAGAGCTGCTGTGAGAGCTTGCACCCCCGGTGAGCAGTGGTGAAAGAGCTGCTCTGAGAGCCTGTCCCCCTCCCCCACAGTGAGCAGTGTGAAAGAGCTGCTCTGAGATCCTGTTCTCGCCCCCCTGGTGAACAGTGGTGAAAGAGCTGCTCTGAGAGCCTGCCCCCCCCCCCTCCTGGTGAGCAGTGGTGAAAGAGTTGCTCTGAGAGCCTGTCCCCCTCCCCCACAGTGAGCAGTGTGAAAGAGCTGCTCTGAGATCCTGTTCTCCACCCCCCTGGTGAACAGTGGTGAAAGAGCTGCTCTGAGAGCCTGCCCCCCCCCCCGGTGAGCAGTGGTGAAAGAGCTGTTCTGAGAGCCTGTCCCTCCCAGTGAGCAGTGGTGAAAGAGCTGCTCTGAGAGCCTGCCCCCCCCCCCCCCCGGTGAGCAGTGGTAAATGAGCTGCTCTGAGAGCCTGCCTCCCCGGTGAGCAATGGTGAAAGAGCTGCTCTGAGAGCGTGTCCCCCACCCCCACCCCTAGTGAGCAGTGGTGAAGGAGCTGCTCTGAGAGCCTGTCCCCCCCCCCCCCCCCCCCCCGGTGAGCAGTGGTGAAAGAACTGCTCTGAAAGCCTGTCCCCCCGGGGAGCAGTGGACAAAAAGCTGCTCTGAGAGCCTGTCCCCCTGGTGAGCAGTGTGAAAGAGCTGCTCTGAGAGTCTGTTCCCCCGGTGAGCAGTGGTGAAAGAGCTGCTCTGAGAGCCTGTCCCCCAGGTGAGCAGTGGTGAAAGAGCTGCTATGAGAGCCTGTCCCCCCAGTGAGCAGTGGTGAAAGAGCTGCTCTGAGAGCCTGTCCCCCTGGTGAGCAGTGGACAAAGAGCTGCTCTGAGAGCCTGTCCCCCTGGTGAGCAGTGTGAAAGAGCTGCTCTGAGAGCCTGTCCCCCAGTTGAGCAGTGGTGAAAGAGCTGCTCTGAGAGTCTGTCCCCCCAGTGAGCAGTGGTGAAAGAGCTGCTCTTAGAGTCTGTCCCCCCGGTGAGCAGTGGTGAAAGAGCTGCTCTTAGAGTCTGTCCCCCCCGGTGAGCAGTGGTAAAAGAGCTGCTCTGAGCGTCTGTCCCCCCGGTGAGCAGTGTGAAAGAGCTGCTCTGAGAGTCTGTCCCCCCGGTGAGCAGTGTGAAAGAGCTGCTCTGAGAGTCTGTCCCCCCGGTGAGCAGTGTGAAAGAGCTGCTCTGAGAGTCTTTCCCCCCGGTGAGCAGTGGTGAAAGAGCTGCTCTGAGAGTCTGTCCCCCAGGTGAGCAGTGGTGAAAGAGCTGCTCTGAGAGCCTGTCCCCCCCCCCCGGTGAGCAGTGGTGAAAGAGCTGCTCTGAGAGTCTGTCCCCCAGGTGAGCAGTGGTGAAAGAGCTGCTCTGAGAGCCTGTCCCCCCCCCCCCTGGTGAGCAGTGGTGAAAGAGCTGCTCTGAGAGCCTGTCGCTCCCCCCCTCCCCCCCCTCGCCCCCCGCCCGTCAAGGTACATGCCAAAAAATTGTCTGGGACCTGTTTCGGGATGTTACGATTAGAAAAATCATATCCCTACTCCCAGAGGAGGCAAGGAGGACCATAGTCCAGGCTTTAGTTATATCGAGACTGGACTACGGCAACTCTCTCTTTCTGAGCTCTCCTAAATATGTAACAAACAGACTACACATTGTGCAGATTGCTGCTGCCCGACTGCTTCTGAACATACCCTGACGTCAATCAGTCAAATCAGGATTGAGGGAATTGCATTGGCTCCCGATCCAAGCCAGAATCAAATTTAAGTCCTTAAGCCGTGCCCATCGAGCCAAGTACGGGAGGGGCCCTGCCCTTATCCAAAAGCTGGTTCCTCACTATTCGCCCCACCGACATCTCAGATCAAGTTCAAAATTCCTGATGAAAGCGGCTACAACCAAAAGAACCAGATGGGGTGGAAGATCCTTCACCCATCTGGTTCCCACGCTCTGGAACAGCCTAGACCCAGAGCTCCGACTCACTGAAAATGAAGCCTCCTTTTGGAAAAGACTTAAGACATGGCTCATCCCGTAGGACTGAGTGTTGATTGCCTTTACCTCTGAATCACCCCAGCGCTGAGATGGATGCCCATGGGTAGTCAGGCACTTTACAAATCCCATAAACATCTGAGCAAGTGTGCCCGTGTGTTCATTGTGTCAGCATGATGGGCACGGGCCCCGCAACATCACAGTGTGCTGTCTTCTGCGGACGTTGCCATGTCACCTTAGCATTGGCAGTGGCCCTTGACATGTAGCCCCACACCTGCCCCGCTGCATGCACAGGCTGCATGTGTTGGTTCGGCAGGGGGGCAGAGGGTGGTCCGAACATGTGCTGATGCATGAAGTATGGAAAGTGTGTCTTTGTTTTGGGGTGTTGTTGTCACCAGGGCCACAGTACACGATGTTGCAGTGTGGCATGTACCAGGAGGGCAGGCCCGCGGGTACGGGGGCATGTAGGAGCGCGAGGACGCTTGGGTTCTTGGCACATGCATGCCAGGTGTCATGTGTATCAGTCTTGCAGATGCATTAGTCTGTTGCCTGGCCTCATTCGCAGCGCGATCCCAGTCAGCCATGTGCTGAACACCTGTGTCCGACCTGTGCGGACCATTGGCCTACACCCAAGTGGGCGTAAACCTTCAAAGGCCAACGTTTTTGTTGGCATGGCGCTGGACATGCACGGACGGTCATTAGAATGGTGTCCAATAGGAGTGCAAGTGATGCAACCATGCATCGCACGCAAGTGTGGGTGCCTGTGGCAGGGAGGTGCAGCTGTGTGGCAACGTGACACATAGAGTCCGCTCATGTGCATCGTGCTGGGCATGTCATCCATAAATCCCAGGTTGCAGATGTCCCACCACACCCACGACCGGCCTCTGTATGTCTCTGGTATGCATGCAGCTGTTGAAGTTATTGTAGGGTTGAACGGTCCTTTGTCGGTACTATCAGGCGGTAGCACATCTGCAGCTCTAAGCAGGAACTTGCATGTGCCTAGCACCCCATGACAGATACGATAGCATTTGTTTGCGACTCACACACTTCGCACTGCCCGACATGAGTCCAACGTGTACACATCCCACACGCAGTAGTCCTTGGTCATTGTTGGTGTGCGTGAAATGGCCTTCACACGTAATCCCACCCCAACCAAGGCCTGCACCCATTGCACACAGACACTGCTCATTGCATCGAGCTGTGCCATTTCATCCACCGGACTGTCTCAGGGCAAGCCAGTGCCGCTTCATGCAGAGCCACTGACGCAATGGCAGACCATCCCGGACACATGCTCGACTCCAGTCACGTGGAGTTGTACTATGCACGTCTGCTGCATGTACTGGGGGCACTGCCGTTGGCAGTGCTGCATAACAGTTACCAGCTGAGCTGCCTCCTTGCGCACGTCACCTGCGTCTCCAATGTAATAGTAGCTGACCTGGATTACTAGGTGTGTGTGAGCCCCCTGTGGGCCCACGACCAAGAGTGTCACCACGATGACCGCTTATGGCATGCATGTGTCTTTGTAAGTGGCCTAGCCCCTGAGGCGGCTAGGACTCTGACAGTGGTATTCCTTGAAAACATTTTAATCATGTATACAAGGAAGTCAATCATTCAACCTTGAATAATCATTTACATTATCTTTTCATTACATTTTGTTTCAAACATTATGCATAGAACATTTCATAACATTATACATTTCATCCTTTGACTCCTAACCCAATGTATTTCGGAACTAAATGTTCCTTCCTCAGGGGTTCTGTGGAAAGGAAAACAATAAGGAAACTAATTAAATCGATGCCTTTTTGTGTTATTATTATCTTATTAGCATTTTAATTCATCAAAACGTTATTTGTCTGTGTTGTTGGGGAGGTTTAACTAGTGATTTGTTTTTATTAGATGTCTAAGTATTATAGGAAGCAATCTTACCTACTTTGATGATTGTACTAATTCAATAGCACACGTAATGTCAAGCGATTAATCAGATGCATCTGTTGATAAATATGGAATTTTTGTAATGAATAGAATTTTTAAAATACATTAACGAGGGCGATTTTAATGGACTCAGTCTTACCTGTTGCAAACAGTGCTGGTGAGTTGTATGATAATCGCGACAACCTGCAAGTTGAATGAAGTGCATTCAAGATTCAAAAGTATAATTCTAAATGGAAATGCTGGCATTATTTACCAAAATTAGTTTCGGCGTCTCACCTGTGTGAGTGATGACTCTATCCCAGCAGGATTAGAGAGATGAATCAATTTCCACGAAATGTGGACACTGTAAAGAGAAAGGGACGCAGGCGTTCGTTCTCGAAAAGAATAAAATGAAATAAAAATGCTGGCATTATTTAACAAAATTAGTTTCGGCGTCTCACCTGTGTGAGTGATGGCTCTATCCCAGCAGGATTAGAGAGATGAATCAAGTTCCACGAAATGTGGACACTGTAAAGAGAAAGGGACACAGGCGTTCGTTCTCGAAAAGAATAAAATGAAATAAAAATGCTGGCATTATTTAACAAAATTAGTTTCGGCGTCTCACCTGTGTGAGTGATGGCTCTATCCCCGCAGGATTAGGGAGATGAATCAATTTCCACGAAATGTGGACACTGTAAAGAGAAAGGGACGCAGGCGTTCGTTCTCGAAAAGAATAAAATGAAATAAAAATGCTGGCATTATTTAACAAAATTAGTTTCGGCGTCTCACCTGTGTGAGTGATGGCTCTATCCCAGCAGGATTAGAGAGATGAATCAAGTTCCACGAAATGTGGACTCTGTAAAGAGAAAGGGACGCAGGCATTCGTTCTCGAAAAGAATAAAATAAAATAAAAATGCTGGCATTATTTAACAAAATTAGTTGATTTTTGCTTAAAATACAATTCCCGCACATTCCATCATTAACAGGGAAACTTTTCATAGAAAGAAGTGCATATGTACAGCAGTTTCTACTTCTTCGTCGCACAAGCAACACAATCTTTTCAACCATAATAATATGAGCTATCTGCCCTTAACTTCTAAAGCTCACAAATGCTACACAGTAATAAAAGTTGCAAATTTACATATGTAGCATACCCTAAGCGTCATAAACAAGGGAGCAAAATGGCCTATACATTTTTCAGAGGATAAATAAAGGAGATTAATTTTGTGAAGCCAGGCCTTTATTCTTAATAGATGCCTTTAACAACAAGCATTGAAAATGCAATAGGTCTCGCCTTTGATTAAGTTAAAGCCATTTGCTTTGCTAATGGCATTGTACAGCAAAGCAATTGGCTTTAACAATGCAATAGGTCTCGCATTACTGAATGTTTGAGCTATTGGTGTTGCATTATTATTAGCAATGCCAAAAGCTCAAACTTTATTAATGCGAGACCTATTGCATTGCAAATGCTTGTTTGCCTTCTGGTCCATTCATTGCCACTGCATTTTCGTGCCATTTGGCCTTCTGTTTTACTCGCTGCCCCACTATTTTGTGCCCTTTGCTTTCTGTTCCCTTAGTCGCCCTGCTCCCGCTGCTGCATCCCCTGTGGCCCCGCCCCATTTGCTGCCCTCACCTCCCAGCTGCCTCCTCCCTCCCACCTCCCCAAATATGCCGCCCGTTGCATGGCCGTGTGCAGCGGGCGTGCCACTGGAGCGCCAAAGGCAAGCCCGTCTGTGCCCGTCCGCACCTGGACCACGCCCTGCGCGAGAACCCCTGGTCCCCGCACCCACCACAATGAATGCTGCCACTACGATGACAGCACTTTGCACACCCTCAACCCCGGATGGACCCACACCTGCCTCAAGGCTGCCCCGAAACGCAAACGAGGCCCCTTCACCTGCCAGAACTGCAGCTACACCAGCCTCAGACCCAACGAACCACCTGCCAAGAAATACCTCAACCACCTCCAATGCATTCTCCTAAACACCCGCTCTGCACGCAAACACGCCATCGAGCTCTGGGACCTGCTTGACACAACATGCCCAGATGTCGCCTAACTGACAGAGACGTGGATGAACGACTCCTCTGCACCCGACATTGCCATAGCCATCCCAGACGACTACAAGATCATCCGCAGAGACCGCACAAACGGACTCTGAGGAGGAATTGCCATCATCCACAAGAACACCATCAGCGTCTCGTACAGCACGATGACACTCTAAGCACCGCCAAACACATGCATTTCCAGAACCACACAGACCCCAACTCCACCCTCAGAGGCCCCCTCGTCTTCCGACCCCCAGGACTCCGCCCCCAGTACAGCGACTCCATCGCCAACTTCATCAGCACGCACACCAAGACCTACATCCTCCTCGGAGACCTGAACTTTCACCTTGAGAACAACAAAGACAGCAACTCCACAACTCTAATCGATAACCTCACCAACCTCGGACTGACACAACTCGTCACAACGCCCACCACTCCGCCGGCCACACGCTTGACCCCATCTTCTACTCTAGCCTGCACGTCTCCTTCAACCACACCACCGAACTCCTCTGGACCGATCACCACTGCATCCACTTCACCTTCCAGAAACCCACCACTCACCATCGCATCCAACAGATCCCCCACCGCTGCTGGAGCAATATCAACGAAGACCAACCAATTGTAAACCTCGCTTTCAGCCCACCCACTGTACCCTCCAACACCGACGACGCTGCCCACAGCCTCAGACGCTGGATCGAGGACTGTGCCAACACCCTTATCCCGCTGAAGAAATCCCCCCACAGAGACACCAACAAGAGGGCCAGCTGGTTCACCCCAGAACTCCTAGCCTCCAAGCGAGCTTGCCGGAAATTAGAGAAGAAATGGCAAAGTGAACAGACCCCGGACAGCCACACAGCACACAAGGACGCCCTCCGCAACCACCACCATCTCATCAGGGCTGCCAAGAGGACATCCTTCAAAGACCGACTCGACAACACTGCACGCAATAGCAAAGAGTTCTTCAACATCGTGAAGGAACTCTTTAACCCCATTTCCAACACCAACGACATACCACCGTTGCAAGCCCTGTGCGACTCCCTCGTCACTTTCTTCTACCGCAAGATAGCAGACATCCACGACAGCTTCAACACCCAGACAGACACATCAGACAGCAACACAACAGACTCTCAGCACATCTTCGACCACGACCCCATGCTAGCCTCGGCCAGCCTGAGCACCGATGACACCATCAAGACTATGAGCACAATCCACTCAGCTCTCCGTTAGACCCACTCCCGCACCACGTCTTCAACAAAGTAAGCAGCTCCATCACACCCCACCTGTGCAACGTCATCAACCTCTCCCTCAAGACCGTGACCTTCCCAGAGAGCTGGAAACATGCCGAGATCAACGCCCTACTCAAAAAACCCAAGACAGACCTCAAGAACTTCCGGCAAATCTCTCTGCTCCCATTCCCGGCCAAGGTCATAGAGAAGATCACCAACAGACAGCTAACTCGATACCTCGAAGAATACAGAATCCTGGACCCTTCCCAATCAGGGTTCGGCAGCGACCACAGCACCGAGACCGCCCTCATCGCCGCCATCGACGACATCAGGACCATGCTGGACAACGGTGAGACTGCAGCACTCATCCTCTTAGTTTCTTGCTGGTCTGCACCGAAGCCATTCTCGACATTCTGCGTGGATTGCACCTGCCAAGGCTTTTTGGGTCCAATTCGGAATCCGACACTGCAGTCAACCAGATAGATCCTTTGTGGAACAGCTCGAATCCAGCTCATAGTTGTCATCTCCTCTCCTGGACCACGTGGCTGAAGAGACAAACTTCACCTCTTTCACCTGAATTTACCCGACATTGGTTGGCAGCTTCCCATCGACATCCTGGTCACTGGCTAGTGACCCAGACTATGTCCCTTCTGCTTTCAGGTTCTTCAGATCTTCGATCCACCCTTGGATCCACCTGGACACTTTTCCTCTGGTTGTCTTCACAGCTCTCCATTGGAATCGACGACGAAACCTGACACCAAAAGGGATCTATGCACCCGGCTTCCCTTGGTGAGGTGCCACGAGTACTCCAATGCTACAGTGGTTCTTGACTCTCAAAGTGTTCTAGTCTAAAAGTGTTCCATCGTAGTTAACCTTGAAGTGTCCTTGAAATGTAAATTTGTAACTTGTTCGTTCTCCATAGATATTCAATGGTAACCCCCAGCTGTGTTTAGACACTGCACGCGTCTCCCGTAGGTCTCCTACTTCCTAACCTTTGGTTGTCCTGAATAGCCCCAGTGATTCCACAGGCCCAGGCCTGCTTTCTATTCCTGACGTGGTTCTTATACCTCTATTTTATTATATGGTTTGTGAGGCCCCTAGGGCGTAACATATACTGTGCAACTTACCGTATGCTAATTAAGTTCCTTTTATTGTACTTTTATCTCTGACCTTATAAAGAGTGCAGAGGGGTTGTGTTTAGAATAAATACATATATATTTAATATAGACCTTGTGTGGTGTGCTTTCATTTGATCATTCAAGAGATTATAATTGGTAAAACAACTTGCTTAACTCATCTCAAAGTCTTAGCCTGACGGCAGCTCTCAACAGTTACCACTAGAATAGCTTTCTATAAGGTTGACTTTATAACCTACCATCAATAAGGGTCGTTTGGACTGGTGTAAGGTGCCCACTAGAATAGTGGACATCATATACCAGGCCAACTTCTCACATGCACTACATACCCGTGAGGGTCTCAAGGCGCTGAATAATGTGTAACCATAGAGACACTGTTGACAGTCGAGAGGTACCAGAGCGTCTATACTGCTCACTTTGGAGCCATAACTGATCTTTGAACCCCTGCCATCCATGTGACCTTCTGTCACTCCCTTTTTAGGTCTTGTCCAGGCAGCGAGCATGCGCTGCTCTAGGAAAAATGGCCTCTTGGATTTGCTCTGGACTTCCTGCCTACGGCTTGCTGTTACGTGAATCGGCTCGCAAGTGCTCGTGCATCACTCGCGGGACTTCCTGTCTATGGCTTGCTGTTATGAGCAGCGTCTCGCAAGCGTACATGCACCACTCGCGGGACGCTGCAGTTGTATTCGCGGCTGGGCTTGTTTTAAATCAAATACGTGAATTGTTCTCACTTTGCTGTGCCTTTCTTGTCTACATGTGTAAGTGCATGCATTCCTCAAGCTAGGGAGGGCGGCGTGTCCCTTCTCACTCTTTCTTACTTACACAAGCTGTCACAATGGGGATCACTGGGTCAGTATTCAAAGCTGGCTAATCTTCACACTTCGGCAACATTGACCGATATATACCAGTCGGTACCTGTTGAACCACTGTGTCCACAGATGCTGGAAGGCCGCCGTGCTTTGCCGTCCATTGACTCTCTCAAAGATGACGTGTCCTGACCAGGGAGTTACTTTTGTCCAGTGTGAGTGGTGTGTGTGCTGAAGCTCTTGTTATGGGTGTTGGGATACGCGTGTCCTATCCGTGGGAGACTGCAGCGAAGAATACAGTTCTGTCCCGGGAGCTGGGCGCTCTGTGAGCAGAAAACGAAGACCCCCGAAAACACGAAACTCCTTTTATCCAGACTCTGTTATGTTTAAGCACAGTTTGTTTTATTTTCTGACGTGTAAATGGCACATTTGGGATGCCCTGACTTTGCACTCGTGTTCTTCAGTGTAGCATAATTTGGCAGGCGTGAAGTTCAAATGAAAGAGCCAACTTTTGCCATTTCAAATGGTACACGTAGAGGGTGGCTTGGCAGGTGGTAAATATTGTCTAGGTGCTCCAGTGTGTTTTTTGTTTGTTTGCATCTGGGAGAAGTGGGGGCTGGGAGATAATCTCTTTGCTCCGAAGCCCACATTTTGGTCATGTGGAGATGAGTGGATTGGAGTCTAGATGCCCTTCGGCAGTCTTCAGTGTGGCCGCTCCACTCACTGCCTTTCTGTGTAGCCCACACATGGGTGCATGGTAATGAACCCTATCTCCATAGGCAGACCATGCAGTATGTGCCCCAGTTTTTGTGTCTCTTTTAATTTCTGGAACTGGGTTCTTTAGATATATATTGGCGACCCAGTTAGCTTGTGTCGTAGGTGACTGCCTAGTACTCTCATACGGCTTCGCCACTCCCGGGTAAACCTTCATCTGGGTGATTGCACCATAAAGGCAAAAACAAGCACGGTCCTTCATAACATCAAACATAGAATTCTGTTTTTGATTGCATTTTTTTTCTGTCTCTTGTTCCAACTAGCTTCTGTGAAGTGCCATTTCAGCTGCCTGCAGTTTAAGTGCTGGGTTAAGTGTGGTCTACTTAAGAAATGATAAAATGCCTGTGAGAACTGAAAGCATTGGCATTTGTAAAACATCACTAGTAAAACAACCACGAGTTACTGTTTTTACACTGCACGTTTTTATTGCAAGCACATGGGGGCAGTGTTTATCATTTGCTTTCAGTTTGTGACACATGCTTCCAATAAAACTAAGAGTTCCACCTTCTTGCAAGGCTAGCACCATTGGTTTTGCAAATGCTTGCTTGCTCTTGTTATTAGCTCCTGTTGGTAAGAACTCATGCAGCAAGCTAGAGCCTCGGAGGGCTGCATGAATCGAGGGATTTGTTATTTGTAGACGTGCAATGAAGTCTGTGCTGGCCAGTCTGTGGCATGTTCATGCAGACTCGAGGGGGTGCTTTTCCTACAGTCCCCACTTTGTTTCTGGAACTCAGAGTTTGTTGCTTCGGCCTGCATGGAGGGGGGCTCTCAGGGGGCACTGTCCCCACCCCAGGTGACCCCTAAATGTACATCATTCAAGGTGATCAGTAAAAGGCGATGTTGATGAGCTTATGTCTGAAGGGTGTGATCCAAACCTTGGCTTCTCCACTTGACCACGATTGCATGAACCTGTGACACGAATGTCTCGTCCTGCACCTCTCGCTCTCTACCTGGCGAGCACCGGCAGCAGACTGAACCTCAACATCAAGAGTATCTGTTTGGACCAGCCACGCCTAGAAGTGTCTCCCTCGCCCTATATTTTACTAGTCTCACTATTCACCATCTGGTGAAGTGAGACCACAAGAGCTGTCTCGTCTGCACCAATAATAACCTTTATGAAGCGCTGTGCCGGCGTCTAGGCACTGTTCATCGGGTGAGGTGCATGCTAGGTGGAGGCCACGATCATGAAAGGCTTCTGCTGTGACTTAAGAGGTTGGCGAGATGCTGCTTGCTTGCGCTACCGCAGTCCACAGGTGACCGGCCACTTCGACGTGTACAGTGGGAGTTGCAGTCCGTGTGTGCTGTGCGGTGCATCCTGCTTTTTCCTTCCACACCGGCTGTTTTTGAGTGGAGTGGGAGTTGTAGCCGTGTGTTCTGTGCGGTGCATCCTGCTTTTTCCTTCCACACCGGCTGCTTTTGAGTGGAGTGGGAGTTGTAGACCGTGTGTGCTGTGCGGTGCATCCTGCTTTTTCCTTCCACACCGGCTGCTTTTGAGTGGAGTGGGAGTTGTAGTCCGTGTGTGCTGTGCGGTAAATCCTGCTTTTTCCTTCCACCCCGGCTGCTGTGCGGTGCATCCTGCTTTTTCCTTCCACACCGGCTGTTTTTGAGTGGAGTGGGAGTTGTAGGCCGTGTGTGCTGTGCGGTGCATCCTGCTTTTTCCTTCCACACCGGCTGATTTTGAGTGGAGTGGGAGTTGTAGGCCGTGTGTGCTGTGCGGTGCATCCTGCTTTTTCCTTCCACACCGGCTGCTTTTGAGTGGAGTGGGAGTTGTAGTCCGTGTGTGCTGTGCGGTAAATCCTGCTTTTTCCTTCCACACCGGCTGCTTTTGAGTGGAGTGGGAGTTGTAGGCTGTGTGTGCTGTGCGGTGCATCCTGCTTTTTCCTTCCACACCGGCTGCTTTTGAGTGGAGTGGGAGTTGTAGGCGGTGTGTGCTGTGCGGTGCATCCTGCTTTTTCCTTCCACACCGGCTGCTTTTGAGTGGAGTGGGAGTTGTAGTCTGTGTGTGCTGTGCGGTGCATCCTGCTTTTTCCTTCCACACCGGCTGCTTTTGAGTGGAGTGGGAGTTGTAGGCCGTGTGAGCTGTGCGGTGCATCCTGATTTTTCCTTCCACTTTTGAGTGGAGTGGGAGTTGTAGGCCGTGTGTGCTGTGCGGTGCATACTGCTTTTTCCTTCCACACCGGCTGTTTTTGAGTGGAGTGGGAGTTGAAGGCCTTGTAGATACCTGCTGGTGTCCCTGCTAATTACCTGGCCCACCCCCTCCCATGCATACTGTTTGCACTACGCGCCTGCGCTACTGAAATCCTTGCACTGCCCCTACCTGCCCGCCACTGCCCCTACCTGCCCTCCACTGCCCCTACCTGCCCTCCACTGCCAGGGCATCGAGCTCTGGGGCAAATTCCTCTTCTTGCCACTACATCTTCACTGGATGGGGCTTGGAATAAACCCGATCCTTCTCTGCACACCTCTTCTCAGTCAGTCATCTATTAAACTTTACTCCTCCCAGAGCAGGGTCTGCTATCCACCCCTGCTAGGGGAGCTCCTGTTGGTCCAGGGTGGACCTTATAAAGCATATTAACAAATTGCTGCATTTAGTGCATGCCTTCGGGTCCCTGACCTCTGTCCTGAGTAGACTCTGCCATGGATGCTGTATCCTGTCCTTGCCGTCGGGTGGACAGAGTAGAGAATGTACCGTCTGTAGCTTGTCCCTGTAGAGGGTGCTTCACCGTCACACCGGTGTGGACCCGGTACAGCTGTACTGGCGGCCTGTAGTTAGTGTATGACATGGGTTAGTGGAGTTGTTTTTTTTCTTTACTCCTGGGTGGAGTAAACTGAAACAATGAAATTCTGACATTTCCATTTCACTTATAATTGATGATCCTAACTAACTCGCTCTCAATAACTCACTCATTAACTCTTTCCCTCTCACTCACTAACTCTCTCACTCTTGAGGAAATATAAATTTTGTGATCAATTGTGTCCCCTATCTTAGACCCCAACGACTCCGTGTACACGTTACAAGTACATGTATGTTCCCTCCCCTTCAAGCTATGAAGACGCAAATACATTTGCGTCCAACGTTAATATGTCCTCTTTCAGATCCACCATGAATGGGTCGAATAGTCCGTTCCTAAATATGCCATGCCAACGTCTTTATGTGAGTGTATCTTACACGTTAACCAGCTCTGGCAAAGTAGGCCCTGAAATGTGCCATCGAGCTTTTCCTGTCTTCTGACTCTGAATCTCAAACCTGGACTTGCATCTGTACCCGTGACCTCTGTCTTACTTCCTATGCGGCTAACGGTGCTTAGCCCAGCCTGTTGCCTGCCAAGACTGTATTCAACCTTCGAAATATCTGCTCCACTCCTCGAAAAATACATTCCTGTCTAGTAGTTTCATGTCAACATCCTTCCAGCTGCAGAGTAAAGGGCTTGGCCTTACTGTCTCTATACAAGTAATTCATGGCTCTGTTTCCATGGTAAGCCCATGCCCTCCCTCGCATCTCATACAGACACGTAGACGCTTATACACGCACTCCCAGTCAGTAAAGAATAGCCTCTTGTCCGAGAGACCTTTCCCTTCCAGATAATACAGTTCCTTAAACATGAGATATTAGATACGATTCGGGATTAGGTTGATCTGACATCCAGACTTCTGTCTCCACATGTAGGGCTAAATGTCAAGTTCCCTTTCACCCCTCAAGTTGCACGTACATTACACGTCATCCTGCTGCGCGCGCATCTCTGCCAAGTATTTCTGCTGACACTGCCGGATTCACTCATGGATCCGCCTACTTGTGACATCATGTTAAATGACGTTCTTGTTCACGCCTTCATGCACGCCTATTGTAACGCCTTATTGTATTACGTACATGCATTCTTATCTCTTCTCTCAGATGTTACGCCTCCTGCATATTCCTTTACTGTAATGCATTGACTATATATATGAATGCCTGTCAATAATGTATTGTCGCATACTTGCTTACTTGCATATTACCATTGACTCTGTCTGTCCCTTCCCGAACCTGCGTGGTGACGGAATGGTATGCCACCTTGGCTCGAGCCAAAGCTAATCCCAATTCCTTTTATAGGAATAAAACCCTTTTGAGAAACCTCAAATATCACGGATTTTGCCTCTTATTTATTATGAGTTATTCTTATTGACTTTACCGCATAGAAATTCAGTACCAGGTAATTAATTTTACCACATAATTGGCGCCCGAACAGGGACCGCCTCCCCCCTCTCACCCGCCGGAGGTGCTTTGCAGGCTTAGCCCCCTGCCACAGCCGGACGGAAACTACGCGTACCCGCAGGATTTCCTGTATCTCCCTCAGGCCAACGGAGGTGACTGAGGCCGCGATCGACACCCAGACGAGGCGGTGAGAAGTGCGGAGGATCCCGACCAGAGCCCAGCTGAGAGAGCAAGATCCGAGATATACGGAGGCCCACCAGGTTCCGAAGTTCCGAAGTATCTGCGTCACGAGTCGAGTTCGAATCCAGTCCGAATCCAGTCGAGTCCAGTCCAGGGTTTCCGAGGCCTTCTGTTTTCCGTGCTTCCCGGTGAGTACCGTTGCTGGGGACGCATCTAGACGTGCACATTAGGTTGTGCCGGTCAAGACAGGTTTGGGTACACAGACCTGGTCTGCACTGTTTTAGACAGTGTATCTGTACTGTTTAGCAGTATATCCAGTCTGCACTATTGAATAGTGTATCTAGTATTATGCAGTTAGCTAGTTTCATTCTGATTGTTATTATTCATGTCAAAATGTTTTAATGTGTCTTAAAATGTCGTGGTATGAGTGATTGTTCGATCGTCATTATTGTGATTAATGTGTTCATTATGTTCATATCTGAGTAAGAATCAAGTAGCCAGATTTTTAAGATGCCGTTATTCTCTAAATTAAGACAGATAAAGACTAGAAAAGGGATACTAGAGGAAGCTGTTCCCGTTCCACCTAGGGACACTCCAGGGTACTTTATGTACCACAAGCACGGCCTAGATGCTGTTTTATTTCTTGACTTATGGGTGGACTACACTAAAGAACTATCAGAGAATCAGAGATGGCCCGCTGCTGGGACATGGGATGCAGATTGCATCATGAGAGTAGAAGAAGCATTACGAAAAAAGAAAGCCAGACAGTCACAGAAAGATGCCATCGAATTGTGGCGTAAAGAATCGCATAGGCGTATAGAAAAAGCACTTAGAAAAGAAGGGAAAAGGAAAGAGGATCCAGACAAGGCCCAAGAAAACGTATTAGTCGAGGAAGGTATCCGAGTAAAATTAGAACAAGTGGACAGACAACTGAACACCCTTAGAAATGGTATGTATCCCCTCCTGGCCGAAGGTTTACCTAAGGCCACTCCGGAAGTACCAAAAGACCTACCACCTCCCATGCTCCCAATCAAAGTGCATCCTAAAACAGCAAAGGACATTTTCCTTTCTTCCTATCTAGACGATGTAGCTCCCGAATATGTAAATACCGCACCGCCACGCACCTCTCCTCCTGGCCAGCTCCTTCCTCCCCGACAAGCTACTCCTCCCCCCGTTCCTCTAGGTCTTCCAGCCGTCCTTCCACCTCTTCCAGGACCTGCCCCCCCTGTTCTGCACCCAACGAACCCCTTCGGAGCCGACACCTCAGGTGGTGCGTCCGGAGGAGCGGCAGGTTTCCAGACCCCGCCATCTGGCCATCGATTGACCTATAGAGACCTAGCACAGCAACGTTCACCTAGAACAGGCGATATAACAGTATATGGAGATCGTCTAGCAGACTGTAGATATGATCCAGTACCCGGTAAAAAGAATGACGAAAGAATGTTGCTCGCATCAGTACGATTGCGACGAGTCACAAACTTTTTATTAACGTTACCCGGAATGGTAGATCATCTAGATCAAATATATCGGTTTGTCCAAACAGGGATAGGACCTGAAAGTATTAAGGAGGCCATGGCCTACCAGAAAGTAGATACCCAAGCCAAGATATTACGGTTTTTCATAAACTGTTTAATAAGAGAAGTGGATAGGCCGGGTATGAACCCGGATGACGTAAAAGCACTCCACAGGTGGGGCCAGAATATAGCAGATGGGAATCACGATAAACAGGCCTGTATAGATAATATGTACCGAAGAATCAGAGGTGCAGTAATAAAAATGCATGAACAAAGACAGCCACCACAGGAAATTGATTCAGACAAACTTGAATTGTCAGAGGAGGAGAACGAACAAGACGAGACAGCAGAGCACACACAATTACCAGTTAGAGAAATGATAGCTTACGTAGGTAAAGGAAGATCTTTTAATAATTCAATACGCCCAGTGCGTCCAGAAAGTAAAAGAATGTTTCAGGAAGCTATGTGTAACCCGAGAACTCCTGAACACTTATTCCAAGCCACTGACAACAGGCTCCGAGAACGAATGGGGTACCATGTGCTCGATTCTATGGACGAACAAGAATTAGCGAGGTCAGCAGTACAATGGGCTGACAGTCCCGAGAAATATAGTGATGATGCGTTAGCACACACATTCCTGAATATGACACCAAGTGAACAGCGTTTAGCTGGTACATACATGATACAGCACCTACTTCTATTGTATAGAAGCCAACATTCCGATCCAGGCCCCCTGCATGATATATTAACAGAATTACTCATGAATAAATGGAGAGGTCTAGGCACCGATCTAATTAAAGTAATCCTAGAACAACGACACAGATATAGTGCCTTCTTATGCCCACAGACCGATACAACACATGGCAGGGAAAGGAAAATGTATTACATGGACAGACAGAATCCGTTGAGAGAAGTACACCCAGTTCAGAATGCAGACAATACGCTCAGACGCGTGTTTGTGTACGCACCCATAACTAAAATAGAATTATTGGAAATGAAAAAATTAGTACCTAGCCATGACAAGGATCCCGCAGGTTTTCACCGTGAAATAAAAGATATGTTATTAATGGGCGATTACACTTATCCAGACCTTATGAAAATATTGAAAGTATTACTACCTCCAGGTATATATGAGAAACTCAAAGAAAAAGGAGTGGGAGGTGGGAGACACAAAAATTGATTGGGCTGCATTAGAAAACGAAGAAAACGTCCGAATTGCCGGCGTAGGGCTTGGAGACAAAGTCAAGGCATTACCAGGATTGTTAGTACAAGTATTGCCGCGTTTATTGAGTACGAAAAAGGAAGATTGGGGTGCAATCACAGCCTGTAAACAGAAACCTGAGGAAGACACTAGTGATTTCTATACTCGATTTGAGAAATGTTTTGGTATTAATAGCGGCCTGAAACCAAGTAGCGAGTCATACCCACACCTTTTTGTAACAAAATTAGTCGAGAACTCACTGCCCCAGGTTAAGAACAGAGTACTGAAAGTTGAAAGCACATGGCAAGCTAACACCCCTTCACAAATGTTACAAATGTTACAGTACCATCAGAATAGAATTAGAGAAGAACAAGAACACGAACAAAGACGTATGAAAGACACGAAAATGAAAATGTTAGGTGCCCAGTCAGTTCCTGCTGATGGTCACAAAAAGGGCACGACTCAGCCTAGTAATTCGACGGCTCCTGTGAAAGGGACATGTAACTATTGTAAGCAGCCAGGTCATTATGTAAACGATTGTGCAGTTCTGAAACACAATATCTCCACGGGTAAGACCAAGGAGAGACCGCGTGTACCTAGACAAGATCAAGCCCAGCAACAAGTACAACAGAATATACAACACATTCCGCCTATGCCAGCTCCATCACAAACAGTAGCAGTGCCACAGCAACAGCCTATTACTGCAACACAGAACACGACACAACAGATGTACCAGTATGCACAGAATGACTACCCTGACTATCAACGGTACACATGAAACAGCCTAGAGAGGGAGTTTGGCTTGCCCCTTATTGAAGTTCCTGTAGATCAAGAGGGTCCCTATGTACACAGTCAAGTGTTAGGAAAAGATAGGAAGTTTTTAATTGACACAGGGGCAAGCAGGACCACAATCAGTCACAATGAGGTTCCAGGGGCACCCCTCTCAGGCTCACAGAATGTTTCCCTTGGATTTTCAGGAAAGCCTATTATTAATGAAGTATCACAGCCACTTCCCCTTGCAGTTGGTCCTTTGACACAGACTACAGATTTGTTACTTACGAAAGCATGCCCAGAAAACCTATTAGGTATAAAAACACTGAAAGCCCTAGGAGCTGCTCTCCGGAAGGAGTACGATTATTCTTACGAGATTTTAAAGGCCATTATGTATTAAGAGACATAGATCCCCGGTTACAGAATGTACCTGCACACTTGTGGGCGCAAGGCCCCACTGATGTAGGTTGTATGCACATTACACCATATCGAGTCACACTAAAAGCAGGAGTGGTATTACCACGAATTCGGCAGTACAAGCTACCCCCAGATGCTGTAGTGGCTTTGCTGAGAATAATTGACGAGCTCATTGCACAAGGAGTGGTTGTGGAGACCGACTCCAATGTATGTAACTCTCCTATCATCCCAGTTCTTAAACGTACTGATCCAAAAGCACCACCTGTTTATCGATTAGTTATTGATCTGCGCGAATTGAATAAATGCATTGTACCACAGTATCCTGTGGTTCCAGATATCTCGTCATTATTGACAGCTATTGATTCCGAAGCGACGTTCTTCACTGTAATTGACCTCAAGAACGCCTTCTTTAGCGTCCCTATTGATCCAGAAAGCCAATACTTGTTCGGATTCAGTTTAAATGGACGAAGTTTCAAATTTTCGCGCGCACCTCAAGGATTCACAGAAAGCCCCAGCATCTATAGCCAAGCACTGAAAAGACAACTCGACAGTATTCACATGCCTGTTAACACCGCCCTACTCCAGTATGTCGATGATCTGTTGATCACCGCACGAAGCGAACCCGAATGTGAAAAAGCATCACTGAAGGTTTTAAATTTTCTAGCTGACAAGGGGCACAAGGTTTCCCCTTCAAAGCTACAATTCTGTGTTCAGCAAGTTGTGTACTTGGGTCACTTGCTGTCCAAAGTGGGGAGACAGCTCACTCCAGACCGCATCCAGTTAATTGTAAACATGTCACCGCCGAAAACACAAAAGGAGGTACGGGCTTTCATAGGCCTCACCTCGTACTGCAGACAATGGATTCCCCAATATGCATTTCTAGCAAAACCACTCATTCAGCTGACAACTCAGGAGGCAGCGACTTCGGCTGTCCTTCCTTGGACTCAGGAACATACACAAGCTTTTGATGACTTAAAGAAAGCCTTATGTCAAGCACCAGTTTTAGCAACACCATGTTATAATAAGCCTTTTACACTTTTTGTTACAGAACGTGAAGGTACTGCCTTGTCAGTCCTCACTCAGGAACAAGCAGGTTCACACAAACCGTGTGCTTACTTTTCTAGCACATTAGATCCAGTAGCCCGAGCACTGCCTGCATGTTTGAAATCAGTCGCAGCGACAGCTTTAGCAATCAGACAGAGCGATTCCATTGTATTAGGGCATCAATTGACAGTACAAGTTCCACATTCTGTGGAAGTCCTTTTAAATCGTACACAGACCCAACACTTGACCATAGCAAGACTGACAGGTTATGAATTGACATTGTTTCAACCACACATAGAAATCAGACGCTGCAGTACATTGAATCCTGCCACACTTTTGCCAGTAAGTGGTGTAGACCCACTGAAGCATGATTGTATTGAAGTCATTAATATTACGACAAAACCTAGACAAGACTTGACAGATGTCCCATTACCAGACCCAGACCTGACACTTTATGTAGATGGTTCATGTATGAGGACAAGTACAGGAGAGTTAGTGGCTGCGTATGCAGTAACAACAGAAACCGAAGTTATAGAAACCAATTGTATTGACACCCTGTCAGCTCAAGCAGCAGAGCTCATTGCTCTGACACAAGCCTGTATTCAAGCCAAGAATAAGAGAGTTAACATATACACTGATTCACGTTATGCATTCGGAGTCGTTCACGATTTCGGAGTTCTTTGGCGAGAAAGAGGTTACTTAACTTCTCACGGTGCCAACATCCAGCACGGTCCCCTCATTCAAGCCTTGTTAGATGCAATACATCTACCTACTATGATATCTATTATGAAGTGTAAGGCACATACAAAGGTTACCGATGCAATATCCCAGGGTAACGACCTGGCAGACCAAACAGCAAAGCAGACTGCTCAAAACCGAACTCATGTAAATGACCAGAAACAGATAGGAATACCGACACACTACATGACAGTCAGGGATCCCGCCCATGATGTAATTGACATACAGACGCATGCCACACCAGACGAAATCAAGAAGTGGACTGAACTAGGAGGGATCCAAACAGATCAAGGATGGATGACGAAGGGAAAATCTATATGGTTTCTCCCCGACTCTATGGTTCAGGTCATCATCAACACGATACATAGCCCAGCACACCTAGGAGAAAAGGCAATGCTAGACAGCATTCAACACATATGGTACAATAAGAATTTACGAGCAGCAGCGAAACAAAAAGTGCGTACTTGCATGATTTGTTGTCAGTTCAATCCAGGTAAAAGCGTTCCTGTAGAGAAAGGTGGATTCCAGCCTCCCGATCACCCTTTTGAAATTCTCCAGATGGATTATATCCAGATGGACCGATGTCGAGGTTTCAAATATGTCCTTGTAGTCGTATGTGCTCTCTCCCGATGGACAGAAGCATATCCAGTCCCAGATTATACTGCTCCGACCACTGCCAAGCAGCTGGTTCGTGAATTCTTCCCACGGTATGGTTTGCCCCGTATCGTGTACTCAGATAATGGTCAGCCATTCTCATCCGAACTTGTGAAACACATTACACTCCTGTTAGGTTATCAGTGGAAGTTCCACTGTGTCCGGCATCCCGAGGCAGCAGGTCTCGTGGAGCGCCATAATCAGACCCTGAAAATCCGACTTTCCAAGATCTGTAGAGAGAAGGGTGTTGACTGGATAGTTGCTTTACCGGTTGCCCTCTTCTACATGAGGATGGTGGCACATTCTCGAACCGGGCTATCCCCGTATGAAGTGGTCTTTGGTAGGCCACCGAATATGTGGGGGACGCCTATTCCTCGTAAAATTACCGATGTTGACTGTATTATGCTGACAGATTACCTTGCCTCCTTGATGTCTGCACTACAATCTTGTCGTTCACAGGTAGCTGCAGCTTTTCCCGACAACACTGATGTGAAGCCCCACGAGGTGGTCCCGGGGGATTTTGTCTTTGTGCGCAACTTCGATCGGAGAAGTCCGTTGGAGCCCCGCTGGCAAACTCCGAAATTGGTTCTTCTAACAACAAGGACAGCTGTGAAGATTGAGGGCAGGAAAGGGTGGCTGCATTCCAGCCACGTCAAGAAATTCCACGGACTCCCTTCGGACTTGGACTCTAAGCCCTGCCCTCCTACACAAACTGATTCAAAACTCCCTTTGGTTGAGAAAACAGCCGCTGAAGAATATAGACTGAAATTACGATCTAGCAAGTCAGACAGTTTAATTGTTTAAGTCCTCCCCTAGGTGAATCGGTTAAATTAGTTTCTGACATGTATCCCCTAGATCGAGATAGAGAGAGAGATAGACAGAGACAAATCAAGAAAAATGCATATCGTAAATCACTTCGTAGTCACTGTATAGTGACGTTACTAATTATGTTTTTTCTAAGTCTTCTAATTATTGCTGCTAGTATTTTACTGCACATCTACTACCCTATTTTCAAGCGAGCACAATCTGCTTATAACGTTTCCGCTGAACATTCTTTTAGTGAATTGCCTCCTCAAGAATTATCTTACAGACTTGCGCTGCGCAACAACACATTCATTAGTATGTTACATCACTCTCACCAGACTAATAATGCTACGAACTGTTGGATATGTGGCCGACTCCCTCCCTACCAGAAATACAAGGGAGTTCTGCCCCTTTTTCCGTACCCGTTCACTCACAATGGCTCCTGTGGAGCATGGTTTAGATTGATTAATTCCTTAGATTCTGACATTGCTGTCCACGATGGGAATTGGGTTTGGGGAAACTTGAACTCAGTTCTACTCAAAGTCTGTTACCCTGACAAGAAGGGACTCCCCATTAGAACAGGAACTGATCTAGAAAATGAAGTATATGGATTAGGTAATTACACAATTAATCTCATGATTCTTACTGTTGAGTCCGAAGCCGCACCAGTATTGCCTGCTATGTCAGTATTACCAGTCACAGGTGAATTATGTATCAGAAAGAATGGTTCCATACACTTAGGTCAGAGTAAATGTACTACTGTGATCGAATTCAGTGATCAAGGCAAATCCACGTTTAGAGCTACACGTCATTCCTACTTCGTTTGTGGCCATACCGCATACATACGTTTGCCTCCAGATTGGGATGGTACGTGTTACATTGCATTCCTTCTGCCCCCTGTTTTCCTAGCTCCTCCTGATTATCACAGAAATACAATAGATTCCGAAGAGATCTCCCGATTGTCGACTACACTGAAACGGCATGGGAGCAATACACAGACTTCAATAAAGGTTTCTTTCCCTACTTAGGTGCTGTCTTCAATAGTAAACTGATACGCAAATTAACAAGAACCCTCGAAGCAGTAGTGAATGAAACTACCTCCGCTCTAGGTAACCTAACAGAAGAGCAGTCCGCCATGCGGGTTGTTGTCCTTCAAAATCGTCTCGTTATTGACGTCATCCTAGCTGATAGGGGTGGAGCCTGTAAGGTCATCGGGTCAAGTTGCTGTGTTTTCATCCCAGAAAACGCGCCGACGGTATACAAAGCCATCACACGACTCCATAAAATTGCAAGTCTGATACATCAGAATCCAGGCACCTGGACTTGGTCCGGTTGGTTCTGGACAACGTTAACAGCTTGGGGATGGAAGATCCTATCCTTCCTAGGTATTGGCCTTCTCATAGTATTCAGTTGCTGCCTATGTTTGCAATGTGGACCGGCGATTTGCGGCCTGTGTGCTACGTCATGCATTCCGCATCCAAATTCCCATTCAAAACGACAAAAGAAAAAAGAAGAGCAAATGATGTTACATGAACAGATTGATCGATTTATGCAGATCGATATATCATGAAGGGTCCGTAGGGGACAAGGAGGGAATGAGGAAATATAAATTTTGTGATCAATTGTGTCCCCTATCTTAGACCCCAACGACTCCGTGTACACGTTACAAGTACATGTATGTTCCCTCCCCTTCAAGCTATGAAGACGCAAATACATTTGCGTCCAACGTTAATATGTCCTCTTTCAGATCCACCATGAATGGGTCGAATAGTCCGTTCCTAAATATGCCATGCCAACGTCTTTATGTGAGTGTATCTTACACGTTAACCAGCTCTGGCAAAGTAGGCCCTGAAATGTGCCATCGAGCTTTTCCTGTCTTCTGACTCTGAATCTCAAACCTGGACTTGCATCTGTACCCGTGACCTCTGTCTTACTTCCTATGCGGCTAACGGTGCTTAGCCCAGCCTGTTGCCTGCCAAGACTGTATTCAACCTTCGAATTATCTGCTCCACTCCTCGAAAAATACATTCCTGTCTAGTAGTTTCATGTCAACATCCTTCCAGCTGCAGAGTAAAGGGCTTGGCCTTACTGTCTCTATACAAGTAATTCATGGCTCTGTTTCCATGGTAAGCCCATGCCCTCCCTCGCATCTCATACAGACACGTAGACGCTTATACACGCACTCCCAGTCAGTAAAGAATAGCCTCTTGTCCGAGAGACCTTTCCCTTCCAGATAATACAGTTCCTTAAACATGAGATATTAGATACGATTCGGGATTAGGTTGATCTGACATCCAGACTTCTGTCTCCACATGTAGGGCTAAATGTCAAGTTCCCTTTCACCCCTCAAGTTGCACGTACATTACACGTCATCCTGCTGCGCGCGCATCTCTGCCAAGTATTTCTGCTGACACTGCCGGATTCACTCATGGATCCGCCTACTTGTGACATCATGTTAAATGACGTTCTTGTTCACGCCTTCATGCACGCCTATTGTAACGCCTTATTGTATTACGTACATGCATTCTTATCTCTTCTCTCAGATGTTACGCCTCCTGCATATTCCTTTACTGTAATGCATTGACTATATATAGGAATGCCTGTCAATAATGTATTGTCGCATACTTGCTTACTTGCATATTACCATTGACTCTGTCTGTCCCTTCCCGAACCTGCGTGGTGACGGAATACTATGCCACCTTGGCTCGAGCCAAAGCTAATCCCAATTCCTTTTATAGGAATAAAACCCTTTTGAGAAACCTCAAATATCACGGATTTTGCCTCTTATTTATTATGAGTTATTCTTATTGACTTTACCGCATAGAAATTCAGTACCAGGTAATTAATTTTACCACACTCTCACTAACTCAATAACTCTCTCTCACTAACTAACTCACTCACTAACTCTCTCACTCTCACTAACTCTCTCACTCTCACTAACTCAATACCTCTCTCTCACTAACTCAATAACTCTCTCTCACTATGTCACTCGCTAACTCTCTCACTCTCACTAACTCAATAACTCTCTCTCACTAACTAACTCACTCGCTAACTCTCTCACTCTAACTAACTCAATAACTCTCTCTCACTAACTAACTCACTCACTAACTCTCTCACTCTCACTAACTCTCTCACTCTCACTAACTCAATAACTCTCTCTCACTAACTCAATAACTCTCTGTCACTAAGTCACTCGCTAACTCTCTCACTCTCACTAACTGACTCTCTCACTAATTTTATCACTCTTACTAACTAACTCTCTCAATCTCTCACTATCTCTCACTAGTTAACTCACTAAATCTATCCCTCTCACTAACTAACTAACCTTCACTCTCCTGTTATTTATACCCACCCCTTTAACAATAAACACCATAAAAAGCAACAAATAGAACAGGCAGATACAAGTTGCCAGCATTCAAACATAAAAAAACCTCAAATCATTACTTCTAATTAATAGTTTTTTATCATCGTCATTTTGTATCATAACTAAACTAACAAAAATGCTTCTCACACTTCTTTATTATAACATTTCAGCATACTGCAGACTTCTGCACAACACAGCTTAAAAACAAACACAAACTCAATATCTCTGCCTTAACACTTATTAGTTCCCAAAGGCAAGACCTATTGGCTATGCCAATGCTTCTTTTGTTTATTCCAGCAGCATTACTTCTGGTGGGACTTCTAGTGTCACTTTTTGTCACTATTAAATTAGCTTCACACATTCCCTTTATTGCTGGATTTTGAGACTCTTCTCAGCCTGGATCCAGGGCACAAGAAACCATGGGGCTGCTGCAGGAGGCTTGCTGGTACTGGAGGGGGCGTGCCTAAGCACCATCATTTGCATACCCAGAAGCCTCAGCGGCAAACACCCGATTCATCAGTACAGGCGACGCAGGCGTTTGTGTAATAGCAGAAGGAGTATTTTTAGCTCTGCATGCAAAGGCGTTCATGAAAATGACCGGCACGTCAACGCTGCAAAGTCACCCTACTAGTAGTAAGTGATATTTTTGATTGTGATTGCGCGAACACGTCTACATGTCATGTAACTTTTGGTCAATGTTGTTCCGCGGATCACGCGCACTTCGAGGGGCCGTGAGAAGCGGAAGCTGCACATCAATTTTTGGAGGGTTTCTGTTCAAGAAACTCCGTGTTTTGTGTGAAATGTGAGCTTCTTAGGGCGGGCGAGCCTCCTCGGCTGCTGTGTTCTGCGCGAAGGAGCGGGAGGTGCAACGCCCATGCTTGTCGCTAGAGGTCGGGAGGCTCGAGAGGAAGAGTCAGCGCGTCAACAGCACTCTGCATACCCACAATCCTGTGCGCGCCACATAACGCTGCTTTACTTCATACTTAAAGCAGGGCTCTTTGTGGCATTGAAAACGATAAAGAGCGGACATTTAAGAACGAAGGGGCCAGAGTATCAGCCCGCTAGTGGGAAGGCACGAACCGTAGTTAGGCACACTACTTTACTAAGGGAAATGTCCGTGTAAGTTGCTTCTTGTGTGGCGTTCAAGAAGCATTGGTAAAATCAATAATTGTAAAAATTGAGCAAGGCTGCGCACCGGGGCGAAGCGCTGCTACAGGACACGGTCGTTCCTGAGGAATTTGGGTGCACGTAGGGGGGGGGGAGCCGACCCCGTCGAGGAAACCTGGGCTGTGAGCCCACGACCAGAACCCACAGAGGCCCGCCGGGCCCTACGGCCACAGCTGCGCCCCTTGTCCTTGACCCCAGAGAGGCGCCCCCACCCCCGAGAGGAACACGCACGGGCAGCAGACGAGCCCACCTTGGACCCCTGCAGTACCCCTTTTGGTCCCTAGGGGGCCGGAGCTGTGAACCATCAAGGGAGGTGGCTGGTGGCCACGCGAGAGAGAAAGGACTCTCTCCCTTTGGTAGCCCTGGGCAGGAAGCCCCTTCCATCCCCCCAGCAAATACCACCGCAAACATCAGTGGGGGCTCGCACTTCCACTCGAGTGCAGAGAGACCCTTGCCCTGAGTCTTGGTCTTTATTTTATTTATTTTATTTATTTATTTATGCATTTTTATATAGCGCGGACTTTACCCGAAGGCGTCAGAGCGCTTCACAATAGGAACAGAAATGATACAAACTGAGAACGTTACACGAGCAACAAATTGTGAGCAACCAAGAGTACATGAGGTAGTAAAAATGTGGGCTACCAAAAATACATGAGGTAGTAAAAAGTGCACAAGAGGAAAAGTGACAAGTGTGCAGGCTACAAGAGAAAATAGAGTATAATTTGTGGTATAATACTGCAGTATATGTTACACACTCAAGCACAAGAACAAACGATTACGTAGGCAAAAGTGGCACTTGTCCAAGTATCAAAGGTAAAAAACCTGTGAGAGGAAGCAAACCGTGTGTTACAGGGGCAAAGTGGTGAGTGCAAGTTGCAAGAGGGTACCAAACACAAGTACATGGATAATACTGCAATAAAAGGCAAACACTCTAACCGCAAGAACACACTGGGAAGGCACTTCCATGGACATGCGAAGTAGAAATTATCAGTAGTGGGAGGTCTTCCTTCAGATAAAAGAGAGTTACTTTTGGAGGTGTCTCTGGAGGAGGAGAGCTTTGAGGTCCCTTTTGAAGGCCTGGGAGGAGGCGGTGGTCCGGAGCTGAGGCGGCAATGAGTTCCAGATTCTCACTGCGTTGCCTGAAAAGGATTGGGCCATCGTTCTTTCCTTCTTGAAAGTGGGAGGTTCAAGCAGTAGATTCTCCGCATTGCGTGAAGGTCTAGAGCCTCCAGAGAGTTTCAGTTTATTCGCCAGGTAGTGAGGAGAGGAGGAGTGCAAGGCTTTGTGGGTGATACAAGCGGTCTTGTAGATACCTCTAGCCTCAAAGGGAAGCCAGCGGAGTGTAGATAACATCTGTGTGATGTGATCGCTTCTTTTGGCCCCATAAATGAAACGAGTTGCTGAGTGGAAAACAGACTTAAGTGGGGACACGTGGGATTTGGGGAGGCCAGTAAGAAGAGAATTGCAGTAGTCGAGTCTGGAGAGGACCAGTGCTTGCACCAGGGTTATAAGGTCCCGCTCCGCGAAGAAGCGACGGATTCCCCAAAGAAGGCGCAGTTGGTATCGAGCTGATTTCGCAATGGAATTGATGTGGGGAATTAGATTAAGTTTTTTGTCTAGTATGACACCAAGGGATTTGGCGCTGTCGACAATGATGGGTTTATTGTTTAGTAGATTCATCTGATCCATCCATGATTGAACCGGGGGAGGAGAGAGTGAGGAGGAGAAGAGGAGGAATTCAGTTTTGGAGGGATTCAGAATCAGTTGATGAGTTGACATCCAGTTTTGAATGGAGTCGAGAGTGGAGCTTAGGATGGAAAGATCGTGAGTAGAGGCAATCTTGAGGTAGAGTTGAGTGTCGTCAGCATAAAGATGATAGTGAATCCTGGATTTACTTAGGAGATTTCCCAGTGGTTCTAAATAGAGATTGAACAGTGTGGGAGCAAGTATCGAGCCTTGGGGAACACCTTGACCTACCGCCACAGGAGGTGAAAGACTGTTCGCTATTTTGATCATTTGGGATCTGCCAGAAAGGAAGGATGCAAACCATTTAAGCACAGTGCCCTCCATGCCCATTCTCTGTTGAAGAATATTGAGGAGGGTATTGTGATTGACAGTGTCAAAGGCTGCGGAAAGGTCAAGGAGAATTAGCAGACAGGACCCCCCTGAATCGAGTATCCTCAACGCGTCATCAACAACTTGCAGTAGGGCTGTTTCAGTGCTGCAGTTTTGGATGAAGCCGGACTGACAGTGGTCTAGAAGGTCATTGTCCTTGATATGACAAGAGAGTTGTTTTGCTACACATCTTTCTGTGATCTTCGCCAGAAAGGGGAGGTTAGTGATGGGGCGGAAGTTGTTGAGGTCATTCGCATCAGCAGTGGGTTTTTTCAGAAGAGGGGTGACCTGCCCAGTTTTGAAGGAGGCAGGAAGGGAGCCTTGCCAGAGGGAGAGGTTGATCAGAGTGGTCCAATAGGAGAGGGAATGGGTATAGAAGTCAATGGCAATGGCACTGGGGATAGGGTCAAGAGAATGGTTGGATGGCTTCGTTTCTCGTATGCACTTGAGAAGGGCATCTTCAGATATAGGGTCAAAGTTCTGCCAAATGGCTAAGGATTTGCGCTCCTCTGGAGGGGTAGGATGAGCGACCTGATCCACAAGTGATTTCACTTTTTCATCAAAGAAAATAGCAAAATCCGCTGCTCTCTTTGTAGAATCCTCCAACTTGGAGGTTGGGGGAGAGCAGCTAGGAATCTTGATGAGATCGAATAGTTTTGTGGGTCTATTTTTGGCTGAGTCAAGGAGGGTTTTGAAGTGCGCCACTTTCCCAAGGAAGATGTGCTTGTGGTACTTGGATCTTGCTGAGCGAAGCTTGGCCAAATTGTCGGAGGAGGGCACTTGCCTCCATTGTTTCTCCAGGGATCTTAGCTGCTTCCTTTCCTCATAAAGGGATTTGTTGAACCAAGGTGCTGAGGGAGTGGGCCTTAACCTTTTTTAGCGACTTTATTAATTTCAGCTGCAAGAACTGTGAGGCTTTGAGAGGTGAGTTCGTCAACATCTAGGTTCGGGTCGAGCCTTGGAAGGGATAGCAAAGCTGATTCACAGAGGGGACCGACATCAATATTTTTAGCATCCCGGAACCATGAGATGGCCCTCTTGGGTTGGCAAAGAGTTATAGAGTGTGAAAGTTGAAGAGAGAATGGGATGAGGAGGTGGTCAGACCAATCTACATGAATTGGGGTAGTGGTAGAAAGCATGCCTGCTTTAGATATAACAAGGTCCAGGATTGCGCCCTTAGAATGGGTTGATTCAGTGCAGTGTTGGATAAGATCGTTAGTAGATAGGAAAGTGGCCAATGAGTTCGCAGAGGAGTCTTGCGGTACTCCCCAGTGGAGATTGAAGTCACCCACGAAGGTCTGATTGTCACTTCGCGAGTATTGGTCGCTGATGAAGTCGGTGAGTTCATCCATAAACGAAGGGCCACTACGAGGCGGGCGGTAAATGACATGGAATCTGAGCGGTGAACGGTGTTGCAATTGAAGCTCAAGAGAAAGGCATTCAAAGGTTTTGGAGGAGCTGTTAGGAGAGGCCTTGAGTTGGAGGGTGTTTCTAAAGGTGACTGCAACACCCCCCCCGTGTTGTCAGTTCTGTCATTCCTAAATAAAGAGTAGCCTGTGGGTAATAGGAGATCAAATATAGAGTGAGATGTATCTTTGAACCAGGTCTCTGTGAGGAAGAGCATGTCAATATTATGAAGGGTGATGGTATCGGAGATTTCAAGTTTGTGTTTTACTGCAGATCTGCAGTTGTGAAGCATGCAGCGCAGCTCCGTCAAGACTGTTTTGGTGACGGGGGCACTTGGGCTCTGAAGAGTGATCGGGATATTGTACATTGGCGGGGGTGCTCGGGAGGGTTTAGGTGGACGCTTTGTTCTGACAGAGGTGATGGTCGGAATAGTGTAGATAGTGGGGTTGCTAGGGTATGCCTGTTGAAGAAGGGTGGCGTTCAAGGGCTTGTGTGAGTTAACGACGTTTGCAGACGACAGGTTGAGCTTGGCTGTGTTGGGGTGAGGGGGCGAGGTGCAACTCCGGGGAAGTTGGGAGGGAGTAGAGGTGCATGGAGGGGTGGAGATCTTAGAGCATAAAAGTGAAATGGCAGCTGTAAGCTGGGAGATGGAGGTGATCAGGGAGCCTAGCGTATTTTCCAGTGAGAAAGAGGCAGAACATGGAAGGTTGGGTGGCTCGATTGAAATAAGGGGGGGGTGGAATTGGTGGTGGAAGGCAGGGAGAGGTTGGGGGACAGGAGGTGAGTCGGGCGTGGGGTTCACAGGTGGGGAAAGGTGGAGGTTGGGAGCGGGAGTAAGTGAATTGGGGGTTAAGGGAGAGTTGTCATTGTTGGTGTTGCAAGAGGGAGAGGAATTAGGGACAAATTTAGAGGGAGAAATGTGCGGAACACGTCGGCAGGGAAGTAGGAGGGGGGAGGCCTGTGTGGCGTCATGGGAGTGTAGGAGGTTTGGGCGGAAAAGAGGTGCATTGGTTGCGGAGGTCCTGTCAGTTAGGAGAGGAAGCAGCGAGGGAACGGTCATCTGGCAGAGTGAGGGGGGTTGAGAGAAAGGGAAGTTGAGGAGGGGAAGTGGTTCTGCTGGGCCCGAGGGAGGGAGAAGGAAGGTGTTCCTAGGAGGGGAAAGGGGGTAGTGCGGCAGTACTGGAGGAGTAGGAGGGAGGAGCGAGATGCAGTGGGAATGTGGCAAACACGGGGTGAATGACGAGGGAATGAAGGGGTTGAGAGGAGGGACGGAAGGAGGGCTAAGGGGAGCATAGCGACAGTTAATTGGGGAAGAGTGTTGGAGGAGAGGTGGACTAAAGAAGGGGGTGATGGGAAGAAGTATGGGGGAGGAGAATAGATTGGAGTATCGTGATAGTGCAGATGGGACGAGGAGCGTGTTAGCTAGTGGTAAGGCTGAAGTAATGCGGGAGGGGACATACTGTGGGGGGGGAGGAATAGGCGATGAGGTAAGTTGGGGGGGGAAGGGAAAAGGGCCGACCTGCGCTTCTCGAGAGTGCAGCCAATTGGAGTGGGGTGGGGTCGGCGGAGGAGAAAGGGAGTAATGGGTGGAGCTGGAAGGAGAGTCAAGGGGAAACCCGGTTGCAGAGACGGGGAGTAAGGTGGGGAAGAGGTGGTCAAAGAGCGAGAGGCAAGAGTCTTTGCCTTGGATCATGACAGTACCGTTGTTATAGAGTGAGATAGTGAGGTAGCCATTGAAGCACCCAGAGGGGGAAATTTTTTGTTGTTTCCCATAAGGGATAGAGGAGGAGGAGACGACGTTAAGGGAATTGTAAAAACTGTTGGACCAAGAGGGGATGTCGCGAGTGAAGAAGATCCCGCCTCTCCCCATTCACAGCAGACTGAGCACAGCCACACACACTCATGCACTACACACAACCACACACTGAGCACAGCCACACACACTTTATTTATTTATTTATGCGTTTTTATTTCGCGCGGACTTTACCCGGTGTCAGAGGCTTCACAATAGGAACAGAACTGATACAAGAGAACATTACAGGTGAACAAATTACAAGAGCAAACGTTACATTACATGAGGCAAAAGTGACAATTGTGAGCAAACAACATATAACAGGAAGCAAACGGTGCATTACAGGAGGAAAAAGTGACGTGTGCAAGTTACAAAAGCGTACAAAGTACAATTAGAGGTATAATACTGCAATAAATGGAGGACACTCAAACACAAGAACAAACTTTACGTAGGCAATGGTGGCACTTGTGCAAGTATCAAAAGCAAACAAAATATAAGAGGTAGCAAACAATGTGTTACAAGAGAAAAGTGACGTGTGCATGTTACAAAGAGTACCAAACACAGGTAGAAGGATAATACTGCAATAAATGGCATTCACTCTAACCACATGAACACACTGGGAAGGCACTTCCATAGTCATGGAGAATAGACATTTTCTATACTAAAAGGTCTTCCTTCAGATAATAGAGAGGGCGTGAATTAAGTTTGGAAGTGTCTTTGGAGGAGGAGAACTTTGAGGTCAGTTTTGAAGGCCTGGGAGGGGGTGGTGGTCCGGAGCTGAGGCGGAAGGGAGTTCCAGATTCTCACCGCGTTGCCTGAAAAGGATTGGGCCATCGTTCTTTCCTTCTTGAAAGTGGGAGGTTCGAGCACTAGATTTTCCGCATTACGTGATGGTCTAGAGCCTCCAGAGAGTTTCAGTTTATTCGCCAGGTAGGGAGGAGAGGAGGAGTGCAAGGCTTTGTGGGTGATACAGGCAGTCTTGTAGATAGCTCTAGCCTCGATGGGAAGCCAGCGGAGGGTGGATAACATCGGTGTGATGTGGTCGCTTCTTTTGGCCCCATAAATGAAACGAGCTTTTGAATGGAGAACAGATTTAAGGGGGGACAAGTGGGATTTGGGGAGGCCAGTAAGAAGAGAATTGCAGTAGTCTAGTCTGGAGAGGCCCAGCGATTGCACCAGGGTTATAAGGTCCTGCTCCGGGAAGAAGCGACGGATTCCCCAAAGAAGGCGCAGTTGGTATCGTGCAGACATTGCAATGGAATTGATGTGGGAGATTATATTGAGTTTTTTGTCGAGTATGACACCAAGGGATTTTGCGCTGTCAACAATGATGGGTTTATTGTTAAGTAGATTCATCTGATCCATCCATGATTGCACCGGGGGAGGAGAGAGTGAGGAGGAGAAGAGGAGGAATTCAGTTTTGGAGGGATTCAGAATCAGTTGATGAGTTGACATCCAGTTTTGAATGGAGTCCAGAGTAGAGCTTAGGACGGAGAGATCGTGAGTGGAGGCGACCTTGAGGTAGATTTGAGTGTCGTCTGCATAGAGATGATAGTGGATCCCGGATTTACTTAGGAGATCTCCCAGTGGTTCTAAATAGAGATTGAACAATGTGGGTGCAAGTATAGAGCCTTGAGCGCAGTAGTGTGACGGTGTCGGCGGTGCGCACGGTGTCTGAGGGGTTGTTTAGTGAGTGCGGTTCCACAGTTGGGGGGGGTGTTCATGGTGTTGTTTTACGGGGTCTTGTCCTCTCTCGGTCGGGGTCTCCGCGGGTCTAAGGAGGCTCAGGATGTGACGGAGTGTCCTGGGAGGCAGAGCTGCCTCCCTCCCCGTGCTCGTGGACGCTGGTCGCAGCCTTGAGTCAGCGAGCGGGTGTGGCGCGTGGGCCAGAGCTTCCGACGCTGGTGCTGCAGACCCGGGTCCGAGCCTTGGGGTCGCGTCCGTGTCACTTCCTCCCCCGCGCCTGAGTGCGTCACTCGGGGTCATGTGATTCCTACGATGCCCGCGGGGGGGGGCAGAAATTAAGCAGCGTCTGCAGGGGGTGGAGGGGCTCGGGTCTGTCTGAGGTCACAGAGGAGGGGGGCCACGCGGAGATCAGGGGGGCCGGGGGGCACTGCTCATGGGCGTAGGAAGTGTGGGGGATGCGGGGGATGTATCCCCCCAGATTTTGGAGTGGGGGGGGACACGGGGGACAAGGGTGGGGGGGACGAGGGGACAAAAGAATTTCCCCTCTCTCTCCTGTCTGTGGCAGGTCCATTATCGCGTGAAAGCGCTACCTAATGGCCCTGTACTTGATCTGCCTGGAGTCAAAGAGGCCACCCGCCCTCTGCCCTTTGTTATGCTGTCTCTTTTCCTTAAAGGTTTAAAGGTTTAAAGGTTGGGCGTTTCGAATGCCGAGAATACTCTCTTTTGTCACGCAGTGAGGAAGACAGATATTTTTTGAGCAGGTACGTGTGGCGGTTTTGAAAGTTGAGATGCGGGAGAAAGTGTTATGAAAGCAGGGATTTGTAAACATTTTGTAATTACGTTCTGATGAATTGGGATTTAGATACGGACGGCTTGAGCTGAAGAGTGTAAGATGAACGGGGGATTTAGTAGTGAACTAGTATGATTGGGGTATGTGTGGGTGTGTTAAGAGAGAGAATGAACAGCATGTTTCCGATAGCGGTTAGGAGAGAAAGGCATAGAAATGCGAATTGTTAGGAGAGGGAGCTTGTCGTAGCGGGTTGTTGATGACGGGGATAAAGGGAGGGGTGAATTTCATAGACACGAGAGCACAAAAATGTGTAGGCAATCTGGTGATTACTAAGGAAAGTTTAAAAAAATTAAAAAAGCATGTACTTTATAGTAGTGATTACACTAAGAGGGAGATATTAGCACGTTTTTTAATTCACACAACATCATTAAATCACATGTAGGTTTCATATGAATTGCATCTAATAATAATGTTATTCAGTATACAAAGAGGCGGATTGCTAATCAATGCTTGTTTAATTAACTTTACAGTTACCCCTGACGAAGGGGCCTTGGAGCCCCGAAATGCATTGGGTTTTGAATAAACTGCTTTTAGATGAACTTGGCTTTTGTACGTATTCTTGCATGAAGAGGTTCGGAAGGCCCAGCTTGAATATGAGAAACACAGGAAATGGCATTTCCTTGCATATGGAGTACCGATGGATGAAAAAGTTAAACTATGGAGTAAAAGTGATGAAAACGGATAAATATGGATGACTATGTATAACGAGAATTGCATAAGCAGCAGCCACTGTGCCATGGTTTGGGGCGCTTATTAGTGTCCCAGAATGATGCAGTCTTTTCCTTCATACCCATTTCTGTCTCTGTCTCGCTCCTGCTTAGGTTCTGACTTCAAGAGCCCTTATGTTCTCTGTCTTGCATCACCCTTTCTTTATTTGTTTCTCTGTTAAATGGATCCAAAATAGGCTGACACTTTGGCTGGATATTTCCTCATTTACTGACCGTTTTATAATCCAAAGAAAAACCTCGGGACGGAGAGAAAAAAAATGAAATACCTAAATTAAGCAATACAGAGTGGTCAGCAGACAGGCCAGATTATTATTTACATCCACACATATTAGAACCACTTTACAGAGTTTTCCAGTGAAAGCGCTTTCTTTTTTCTTCTTTCTTTGAACAAGATTGTTTTCCCAGAGTGGGGAAGTGCACCATTCATAAAGGGACTGCAATACCTGGTTGATGGGTGAAGTGGAAATGTTTAATACAATCGTTTTCAACTGTTTTAATTATTTTAGCTTATAAAATGTGTACTGCGGCTCTGTGTTCCGGGATGTGATTTTTTTTTTAAACCAAACTGCTTACATTTTGAAAGGATATAAGCAATGGACATTAAAACGGGTTCCTTCCTGGTCCTGTAGCCATGTCCTGAATTTTTCAGGAAAAATCCCTTACATTTCTGAATAATGAGTTTAAAACTGTTAAGGTAACCATGTTGTTCCTGAATACATTTCACATGATTTGCTTATTCTTGCATTCCTTATGAGTGTTTGCTTTTTTCAAGGTGTTCTTCATTTTTTTTCAGGCAGCATTTTACTGTTGTCTAGTGCATAATTTGAATTTAGTTGCAGCACAATCGAAATTTGCCTAGCTTATGTAACGGTAAGTTTCAATTCTATTAAGGACACGGAGGCGAGGATTATGCTATTCTTCCTTCGCTTTATTACAATTAGGAAAAACACAGCAGCCTTAGAAAAGCTCAAAATCCATGTCCAAACTGCAGGAAAAACTTGGAAACAAACAGCTTTAAAGTTTGTGAATCCAGAACAAACTACAGCTCCCATGAGCCTTCCAACATTAGTCCTTCTATTATGTCCAGTCCAGGTACTAAAGCCAGTCCCCTCTCAACCTTCTTCCTCTTTCTTCGCGCTGGTTACGCACACTCCTCATTGGTCCTGTTCGGAGCCGTCATTTCCTAGCGGAAAAAAACGACAACGTAAGAGAAGCACCGAAAACATAACTGACAGCACGCAAGTTGAGAACATCATCAAGACTGGCATTAGAACATGCACCACGCAAAAATGGAAAACAGTTTACTTACTGAGATACGGGTGGGTTCGCAACGCCGAACTCCAGGGTGGGATAATCCTCGCCTCCGTGTCCTTAATAGAATTGAAACTTACCGTTACATAAGCTAGGCAAATTTCGATTCTATGTCAGGACCGGAGGCTTCGGATTATGCTAGTTCAAAGCTTACTCACCACAAATCCACCACCGGTTTAAAGGAAAACCTTGTAAACGTGGAATCCGAGGACCAATCAGCTGTTCGCATCAAATCCTCTAAACGAGCTCCCACTGAACGCCTTAGAAGCCATGGCCTCCCTGGCTGAGTGAGCTCCAAACATATAGTAGCAATGCCTGCTTCTCGCATGACCCAACGCACCCACCCGCAAGAGTGGGGGAAGAGACAGCTCTGTGTGGTTTTCGCAGGGCAATTAGCAATTGTAGATAGCCCAGAGGGCAGACGTCCAACGTCATATTTCATAAGCCTGCAAAGACTGTACGACACACAACTTGGGAGTGTCCACAAAGGCTGGGTACGAAATAGTACGTGACGCCGACCTTGTGCGACGTCCCACTATAAAAGTGACCCCCGTCAGGGGAAAAAGACCCGCGCCGAAGTGGCCAAGGCGCGCACATCCGACACACGCTTGGCAAGAAACCAAACACAAAAGCACAGCCAACGTAGCTGAAAGTTCCATTAAAGATAAACAAGCGGTAGCTTGCCAGGACAAAGTAGGTGCAAGACCACAATGACGTCCCAATGAACCGAATACCGAGGCACCGGGGTTAAAGAGAGACGAACGCCTCGCAAGGGCCAGTAAACGAAAGGGTGTCCCCCTCCCTCCCTCTATTGCCCTTCTGTCTGTCTCCCTCCCTCTGTCTGTCACCCTCTGTCTGTCACCCTCTATCTCCCTCCCTCTATCTCCCTCCCTCTAGCTCCCTCCCTCTAGCTCCCTCCCTCTGTCTCCCTCCCTCTGTCTCCCTCCCTTGTAGTTCTGTAGTTTGAGGGTCTGGTTTGGTGGTTCCGAACCCGTTCAATAAAGGTCGTCGGAAATAGACGATTTTGGTATCAGCGGACCGCAAATCACGAGTGCGGTATGTACGAGTGTTTTCGCATTAATCGATCTATGAGAACACTATGTATTTAGGGATTTCATTTGAACCTTCGGGTTCCATTTTGTGTGCGGCAGCCATTTTGTGTGGTTGCCCTCACATAGGCCGATGACTACGGCCGAATGAGTCTTTGAGACACGTACACCTTAGCTGACTTCTGAATGACCTGGCCGAACTGACTCCTTGCTCGAGGCTGACCTCGCTGAGCCAGTTCCTTGTTAAGCAGCTGGTCAGATAAAGATCAAAGAGCAGGACGTGCCGGAGCTTACAGTTCACTGCACCCACCTTTCTATCTTGCTTCCAATCTGTTTCTGCTCCTTCCTTTACAACATGATTACTGATTTGGGTTGAGGTTTTATGATGGGTTTGTCTGGCCTGACCAAACAGGATATTGGAATTTGCTTAGTCATTTCTGGTGGGCTGGACAACGGAAAGTGGGATTGTCGTCATGCGATATGTTTGAAATGTCACTCTCAGTGATTGGTTAGTTTGTATGTAACCAATGCCACCTTTGGAATGTGATTTTTGGCATAAAAGACCATGCTCCGCTCATTGAATTTGTGCAGTCTCTAGCGAACCACCCGTGTTGTGCTTCGTAGACCTCTGTTCCTGGTTGCAGCCAATACACTTTGGTCTTTGATGTCATCAAGAAGCATCACGTGTCTCTGTTTGCCGAGGCAGGGGAACTCGAAGGCATCTGGCATTTTCCCTGGCGCCGCTAGGTTCTAAAACCTGGTCCTTCACCCTCTGTCTCCCCCTGACTCCCTCCATCTCCCTCTCTCTGTCTGCCTCTCTCTCTCCCTCTGCCTCCCTCCCCCTCCCTTTCTGTCTCCCTCTCTTCCCCCCTCCCTCTGTCACCCTCTGTCTCCCTTTCCCTCCTTTTCCATCCCCCCGTCTCCCTCTGTCTGCCTCCGTCTACCTCTCCATCTCCCTGTCACTCTGCAGCTATCTGTCTGTTCCTGTCCCTGCCTCTATCTGTCTCTGTCTGTCCCTGTCTCTGTCTCCCTCCCTGTCTCCCTAATCCATAGTGCAACCTAGTGTATGTAGGTGTTTCACAGTATCTTTAAGTGTCTCTTTCAGAATAGCATTGGCCCTGTGCCTGTTCAGGCAGAGGCCATGGTCAGTCTGAGTCAGGTACCACCAGTACCAGTTAGCAAAACGTTGGGGAGGGCACAGGAGGGCTTTGCAACACTAAAGAAGCACAAACTCAGAATTTAAAACATAACACCATGGTTGGGGGTTCTCTTTAATAATCAGAATTGATTTATATCCTAATGAACCCATTTTCCAACTTTAGGATAAGGAAACACTGGGGAAAAATCATAACGTTCTAATCTATACCTTGCAGTTTTCATGCAGCTCTTTGATGACGGTTAATAGCGCACTGTTCAATGTTAGGATTTTAACTTATAAACTGCAAATACCAAAATAATCTCTCAGACAAAAGCAGTAACTCACTGACCAATTTACATGGTATGCATTTTGTGATCTGCGTGCTACACATTCTATGCAGCAGCCATCTTAACCCAGTGTGGCTACCTTACCAAGAGTCAAAACTTCCAGTAGTCAGACCTCTGATCTCTCTCAATAAAAAACATTAATCACCAAAGTTATCTTCACATTTTTACTGTTGCCTGAAAATTGCTGGAGACCAGGAATGCAGCAGCAGGTACTTTTCAAATCATAATGCACTTACAAACACAACGCCCCACCCGAAGTCAGCGACCTTTGCTTGCTTGGTGCATGAAGATGCAAGACCATGTTTTTTTAACATGTGGTCTGATTACTATGTGAATGTAAATAACAATAAAGCGTACATGCAAACTATGACAACATGCCTGCTTTTCTCAATATTTCACTTCAAATCTATGCAACTGTATTTGTTTAACGGGCGGTGATTTGTATGGGGTCAACGGAAAGTCCACAAGGTTGTCCCTGTCCCCCCCAGAATTGTAGTGTCTCCTACGCCCCTGGCGCTGCTGACACCACTGCAGGGAGGGAGACTCGGACAGAGCCCCCCCACCCCCTGTAGATCTACAGGAGCCTTCAATGGGAGCTCACCCTCTGCTCATCATCGGAGACTTCGCAGGAAGCATTTTCAGAAAATATCACTTTAATGTGTTGAGAGATTCTCTATCCAGCTCCTTTCGATACAAACCCGGCTCAAGTTCAAGTTCAAGTTCAAGTTAAAAAATTTGTATAGCGCACTACTCACCCAGAGGGTCTCAAGGCGCTTGGGGGTGGGGGGGGGGGTACTTTACTTATCGAATATCCAAGTTTTTAGTTGCTTTCTGAAGGAGAGGTGGTTCTGTGCAATGCGGAGGTGGGTGGGGAGAGAATTCCAGGTTTTGGCCGCTAAGTAGGAGAAGGATCTTCCCCCCATGGTGGATCAATGGATGCGCGGAATTGCGGCGAGGGCTTGATTGGATGATCGTAGTTGGTGGGTGGGGGTGTAGAAGGACAGTCGCATGTTGAGGCATTCGGGTCCTAGGTCGTAGAGGGCTTTGTGTGCGTGGGTGAGGAGACGGAACATTATTCTCTTGTTGACGGGGAGGTCTTTCAGGTGACCGGAAATGTGAGCTTGACGGGGGATGTCCAGTATGAGTCTGGCTGAGGCGTTTTGGATGCTTTGGAGTTTTTTCTGTAGTTTGGCTGTGGTTCCGGCGTAAAGGGTGTTTCCGTAATCCAGTCGGCTTGTGACCAGTGCGCGGGTGACCAGCGGAAGATTTTTTTGAGCATGCGTAGGATGTTGAAGCATGATGATGAGACGGCATTGACTTGTCTGGTCATCGAGAGGGAGGAGTCCAGGATGAAGCCCAGGTTACGTGCGTCGTCCGTAGGTATGGGTGCGGTTCCCAGGGCCTGTGGCCACCATGAGTCGTCCCAGGCAGCGGGGGATGAACCTAAGATGAGGACTTCCGTTTTGTCCGAGTTCAGTTTTAAACGGTTGTTCTTCATCCACTCGGCTACTTCTTTCATTCCTTCGTGTAAGTTGGTTTTGGCGGTGTTTGGGTCTTTGGTGAGGGAGAGGATCAGCTGGGTGTCGTCTGCGTAGGAGATGATGTTGAGGTTGTGTTGGCATATGATGGATGCGAGGGGACTCATGTATACGTTGAAGAGGGTGGGGCTGAGTGAAGATCCTTGTGGTACGCCGCAGATGACTTCGGTGGCCTCTTATCTAAAAGGGGGGAGGTGGACTCTCTGGGTTCTTCCGGCGAGGAACGAGATGATCCAGTCGAATGCTTTTCCTTGTATTCCGACGTTGCTGCGGCGTTGTATGAGGGTGCTATGACAGACTGTGTCGAAGGCTGCGGAGAGGTCAAGTAGGATGAGGGCAGCTGTTTCTCCGTTGTCCAGTAGAGTTCGAATGTCGTCTGTTGCTGCGATGAGGGCGGTTTCGGTGCTGTGTTTGGCTCGGAAGCCGGACTGTGAGGGGTCGAGGGATTTGTTTATTTATTGAGGGACATAGAAAACAAACCTTTGATAAAACCAGGCGTGGATGGAATGGAATGGAATGGATGTGGATTTATAGAGCGCAAATTGCTGGCTGAAGGCGTCCAAGCGCTAGAATAACCAGGGACCTGCGGAGGGGGCTAACTGGGATTAGTGGGGCAGATTAAAAAGAAAAGTTTTTAACTGTTTCCGGAATGTGGGCAGATTGCAATTGGCTCTCAGGTGCAGGGGGAGGATGTTCCATGCCATGGATGCGTTGTAGGCGAACGTCCTGCCGCCGGATCTGGATCTTTTTATTCTTGGTATCGTGGCCAAGAAAGTCTGGCTGGAGCGGAGGTTTCTGCTGGGGAGGTTATGGGTAATTAGATCCCAGGTAATCCTGGGGCCCGTGTCCCAGAAGGCCTGATGTGCAATGCACATGGCCTTACACAGAATGGATGTAAACTCCAGTTCAAGCTCCGGTCTCTGCAGAGCATCGAAGGCGCCGCAGCCTCTGCAAGGAAGGTTGAGGCGCTACATTGATGCAGGCGCAAAGCTGCCCACACTGACCAACACCATCAGGCTCCATCCACTGACACCGCTTTTATCTGCGGATTACGATTACCATGAGCTCCCAAAAAGAAAGTCCTTTCTAATAAAAGTCCCTGTCAGGAGGTGACCGGAAATAGAAGGTGACCGGGCAGCTGGGCACAGTGCCAGCTGCTGCCAGATTCTTCCTACCAGCGTTGCATTAAAATCCACTACACAGTAGCATCACTGCAGCCCCTTCTGTACAATGTCACAAAATATTCCCCAAACCAGGCACTTTTCAAAGGCGCTCTGGCCCCCCGGCGGTGAGGCTGCGCTGGGGGTGGGGCCGGGCTGCGCTGAGCATCTTGAGACGCCCACCCTGCGCTGACTCAATAGAAGTGTTGATTAACTCTCCATAAGGCCCAGTCTGGAAAGGTGCGGCCATCAGGCTGTGGATTGCGACTCCTGTCACGTTTGAGGTGCACTTACTCTACTGCGAGGGTCCAGAGCTATCCATTCAGACCTTCGACCTCCTGAAAAGGTGCCTTTCGTGCCCTCTAGTGGAGGTTCCAATGCTTGATGGCGTTCGCTCTATAAGTCTTTTCTGCACATTTTAGGTCTCACCTTCTTGGCATCAATACAAATTCAACGTTCTCGAAGGCGTAGTTGAAGTCCCGCCTATCTTTTTGATTGGTTCGCACCACTGGAATTATACGATTGTTCAACCACTGTGTTTTCCACAGTTAATGATTTGCTGCATTTGTCATATATTCCACCCCCTGCAAATTTTAACAAAAAAAGTTTCAGCTCAAATGGTTCAAAAGTTCCTATAAACATAGCAGTACGAGCTACTACGCAGTGGAAGGATCCTTGCAAAGCTTCACTGGTCACCTTTATGTTGCCTATTGCTATATATTTGGGTGTTAGACTGGTAATAATGATGAGCAACCAATGGCCACGCAGTGTTAACAGGTGTAAAAATGATAAAATAATGAAGTAATACAGTCACAAAATGCGCAGCATAATTTGTCTTTTCTTGCTGCATAATTTACTCAACGGTGCCACATAAGTTTCCCTTCACTGCCGCATAATTCCAGCGACCTTGGTGGTTATAGCCTCATATAACGAAGGAGAGACCCAGGTGGGTGTGGTGTCTTCGTTACATCTGCACTCTGCAGCCACAACCCTCTGAATAGTTAATCTGAGCTCTGACATACTTTCACCTTTTGACTGGCAAACGTAGTCTGTCATAAGTGTTTTGATTTTCTGCGGTGTAGGCTTCATTTCTGCATGTTCATGGTTCCTTTTAGTTTTGTTTACTCTTGTAGGACAGCACTTCTGAGGCACGTGGATTAACTAAATACCTCCAGAAAAATAATCACGCACCGCACTCAGCTATCCTCCCAATACGATTGCGCCGGACACCGGTAAACAAGCCGCTTACATCACAAGTCACCGGCCAAGGAAATGAAAACCAAGTCTTAGTAAAATAACCTCACTTAAAACATAGAAAGAACAAGCATTAAAAATGCGATAGGTCTCGCCTTTCATTGAGTTAAAGCCATTTGCTTTGCTATACTTTTCCATTAGCAAAGCAAATGGCTTTAACTTAATCAAAGGCGAGACCTGTTGCATTTTCAATGCTTGTCTATAAGTGGTATGTATTTCATTTTCTCTGGTATTCATCTGCCAACTGTACGAACAGCAGAGATTATTTACACTTATACAGGTGGCTCTGCAAATAGCAAACAAGCTTCAATATTTACCAGCACTGTGCAAACAGCATATACATGTAAGTTTTTACCCAGCTGCCCCTAAATATAAGAAGTTATGCATGGCTTACCCAGAGGCAGTGGAAACTGCAAAGAACTTCACAATTTACCTGGCTGCTGGCTATCAGGAGCGTCTGCACTGTGGACCTGCTCCTTATCAATAATAAACGCTGGCTGAGGGTCAGATATTGAATCATATCTGGATGGCGGACGCGCAGACGAAAAAGAAGCATTACTATTCACCCAGCTACTGGTTACACATAGGACTTATGCACAATCTGGCCAGTGGTCGAATTTCAAGAAAACTTCACTGTTTACACAACTGCCGGTGAAAGAGCAGATATTATGGGCTCAATTCACCAGGATAAACTTACACTTGGGCATAAATGTACTCTTTTTTTCACTCTGATTAGCGCCTGAGTACATTACACCATCTGATTGTGCACGTTCTTGTGACGTTCTGGCCAGGGAGCCTGGTGCATGCTGTCAGCGGTGTGAGAGCAAAGGAACTATACGTTGTGTAAATTGGTAAAGCGGTTCGGTCAGGAGTTCTCAGTTGCATCTGCTATTTGTCAGTGTGGATGAGGGCGCTGAGGCTGAGACGTCAATGGCTGCGCTGGTATCCTCTAAGATACTGTCTTATTATAGCGGTGCCACTGATTCACAGCGTAGCAGCGACACAGGAGACAAATGAGTAAACTATCCCTGATGGTATTGGTTATTTTGAGAAAGCACATATGAAGGTATGTGAGCGATGAGTGATGATTGGTATGAGCGATGAGTGATGATTGTTCTGAGCGATGAATGATGATTGGTTTGAGCGATAAGTGATGATTGGTCTAAACGATGATTGGTCTGAGCGATGAGTTATGGTTGGTATGAGCGATGAGTGATTGGTCTGAGCGATGATTGATGATTTGTATGAGCGCTGAGTGATGATTGGTCTGAACGATGAGTGATGATTGGGATGAGTGATGATTGGTCTGAGCAATGAGTGACGATTGGTCTGAGCGATTAGTGATGATTGGTCTAAACGATGATTGGCCTGAGCGATGAGTTATGGTTGGTATGAGTGATTGGTCTGAGCGATGATTGATGATTTGTATGAGCGCTGAGTGATGATTGGTCTGAACGATGAGTGATGATTGGTATGAGTGATGATTGGTCTGAGCAATGAGTGATGATTAGTCTGAGCGATTAGTGATGATTGGTCTGAACGATGATTGGTCTGAGCGATGAGTTATGGTTGGTATGAGCGATGAGTGAATGGTTTGAGCGCTGAGTGATGATTGGTCTGAACGATGAGTGATGATTGGTCTGAACGATAAGTGATGATTGGTCTGAACGATAAGTGATGATTGGTCTGAATGATGAGTGATGATTGGTCTGAGCGATGAGTGATGATTGGTCTGAGCGATGAGTAATGATTGATCAGAGTGATAAGTCATGATTGTTATAAGAGCTGAGTGATGATTGGTATGAGAGCGGAGTGATGATTGGTATGAGCGATGATTGATGACTGGTATGAGCAATGAATGATGATTGGTATGAGCTCTGCGTGATGATTGGTATGAGCGCTGAGTGATGATTGGTCTGAGCGATGAGTGATGATTGGTATGAACGATGTTATGTTATGTTATGTTATGTTATATGATTTTTGTATAGCGCACGAATGCCGCAGCAAAGTGGCGTCCCGGCGCTTTGGAGAGTAATAACACAACACGACAGAAAGAGAGGTGAGGAAGAACAGTGGAGAAGAAATGGGTCTAGATTGTGGCAAAAAGGAAGGTTTTAAGTGCCTTCCTAAACGGAAGCAACTCAGGAATGGAGCGCAATGAAGCAGGCAGAGAGTTCCAAAGGGATGCTGCCATCACTGAAAAGGAGCGACCGCCCATCCTAGATTTTTTAAAACGCGGCACCATAGCCAAATTAGCTCCGGCAGAGCGAAGAGCTCTGGCAGGGACATAATGCTGGATCGTATGTGCAAGAATAGGAGGGGAGGCTGCTTTAAGAATTTTAAAAGTCAAGCACAAGGCTTTAAATTTAATTCTCTGCCCCACTGGCAGCCAATGGAGATCCTGAATGGTCCGACGAGCCGAGACAAACTTTGGAAGTCCAACAAGCATCCTGGCCGCCGCATTCTGAACCCTCTGAAGGCGAGATAGCTCAGCTTGGTTTAGGCCCAGAAACAGGGAGCTAGCATAGTCCAGTCTGGTAAGAACCAGGGCTTGAACAATGATCTGTCTGGTCTCCGCATCGAAGAACTTAAAGATTGGTCGTAAACATTGCAGAGTGCCAAAACAAGTGCCGGCCACACGTTTTGTGTGGGAGGTGAAAGAAAGCTTATTGTCAAACCACACCCCGAGGTTTCTGACCTCCGTCACAGGGGAGGGGACAGGGCCAAGATCAGAAGGCCACCACTGATCTCCCCATAATTCACTTTCCCTACCAAAAATAATGACCTCGGTCTTAGAGGCATTAAGTTGGAGCCGATTGTTCGCCATCCAGCCTGCCACAGCTTTTAGAGCTGACTGAAAAGTGGGGGCATCCATATTGGAGTCGCCATTAAGTGCCACCGCCAACTGCGTGTCATCGGCGTATGACACTAAGGAGAGACCAAAACTGTGGGCTACCTCCGCTAATGGCTGAACATATAAATTAAATAAGGTAGGGCTTAGGGCTGACCCTTGGGGGACACCCTGGAGTATGGGGTGAGAAGCAGAAACAAAAGGGGGCGTAGAAACCTTAAAGGCACGATCCTTAAGAAAGGAGCGAAACCACTCGAGTGCCACCTCTCCGACTCCCGCTTCCATCAGGCGATGTAGTAGAATCTGGTGAGACACAGTGTCGAATGCGGCACTAAGATCCAGAAGGATCAGTGCCGCCGTCTGGCCCAGATCTAACAGATGCCTGATGTGTTCCACCACAGCCAGAAGGGCAGTTTCTGTGCTGTGGCCTGCACGAAACCCGTTTTGGGAGATATCCAATATATTTGCTTCCTGCAAATGAGAAGATAAAATAGCATTAGCATGAGCTTCTGCCAGTTTAGCTGGCCAAGGAAGAAGAGATATAGGTCGGTAGTGTTCAGGTTTGGTAGGGTCGAGGGCGGGTTTTTTGAGAATGGGAATGACCGTCGCCTGTTTCCAAGCTTTAGGAACACTACCCGAGCTGAAGGACAAATTAATAAGGCCATGTAGAGCAGGATAGCAGCCTTCAGCAAATTCCCGAAATTGATTGGGTCTCATGGGGTCGTCTGGGGAGCCGGATTTAACTTTAGTCGTCAGGGCAGTGAATTCATCCAATGTCGGACTAGGAATAGTCAATAATGGTTTGTGAACCAGAGACGTAGGGCTAGTCTCCGCAATAGGAAGCTGAGCGAATGACTTATAGATAGCCTCCACCTTTTCGACAAAAAATGAGGCTAAGTCCTCACAGTGTGTCCTGGAAGGTTGAAGAGCAGCAGTATCAGTCCTTTTACTAGTAAGGTCCTTACACACCCTGAAAATGACCTTGGTAGGGTTGGTGCTGTTCTTTATCTCCTGAGAGTAAAACGCAGCCCTGGCCGTGCATATAGCCCGATGATACACTCTAGTGCAGGCCCTATAGGCTGCCTTGAGGTCAGTATCATAAGTTTTGCGCCACGCGCGTTCTGCCTTTTTACAGGAGATTTTGAGTGTTTTAAGAGAATCGTTGTACCAGGGGTGAGAGGGACTAGATCTAGTCTTGCACCACTTAGCCGGGATAAGTAAGTCTAATGAGTGATTTAGCCACTCACAGAAACTGTCGTAGCCGCTGGAAACTTCAGTAGGGGGTGAAGGATGAAATTCCAACAGGAGCTGATGAAAATGCTCTAGATTTAAGTTTCTCCAGGGGCGTCTAAGGCTAGCAGAAGAGTTATTCTTAGGAAGAGAAAAGGAGGTAGTGATACGAAATTCAATAAGATGATGGTCAGTCCATGCCATAGGTCTGGGATGGAGCATTGAAATATTCGTAGAGAGATTCGTCAAAACGGGATCTAATAGATGGCCGCCTGTGTGAGTTGGAAATTGTACCATTTGGGTCAGTTGGAACGCCTCTAAATCAGCCAGCAAGCTATGGACCGAGTTGGAAAAAGGAGCGTCCATATGCAGGTTGAGGTCGCCGATAATCGTGAAGTTGGCAGTTTTTAAAGCCAAGGAGGAAATCACCTCCGGAAGGCTTTGACGAAAGGCGACGTCAGGCCCAGGTGGTCTATAGATTAGAAGTCCCGTGAAGGTGAAATGGGGATTCACTGAGATGTTAAAAAGAGCACTCTCGCAGCCAGCTATGGTGATAGGTTTCCAGATGCAGGGATAGCAGGTTTTTACCGCAACTGCGATACCTCCACCTCTGGCCTTGCGAGGGAGAGAGTGCATAATATAGCCCGCAGGAAGTGCTAGATTAATGACTGCCATGGATTGGTCATGTAACCAAGTTTCCGTAAAGAAAAAGATATCCGGATTGTCATCAGAAATCAAAGAAAAGACTTCTTGGGAGTGACAAGACAATGATCTAACATTCAAGTGCATCACTTTAAGGGTGGATTGATTAACTGTGCCTATAATATCGGTAGGAGAGTTGACCGCCGAGGGCTTAGGCTGAAGACTATTAATGCACAATGGCATAGGGAGTTTAAAAGGACAAGTGGGGCATTGAAAAGGGCCACTAAGAGGATCCAGAGAGCCGACACAGGAATCACATACCTGATGCCGGAAAAGACGCAGGTTCTCTGCAGATATCATCCTAAGGAGTTCAGAGTCCCCTGCCCTAGCCCTGCCTTAGCGCTGACGGGCGCAGACGGGCAGGACTCTGGCGAGACTCAGGCGTAGCGAAGGCGCGACCGCTGCGCTAGACCGCTACGTCAGAAGCGAGCATTAAGTAGGCGAGTGGCGGAACAAGCGCTAGCGCGCTAACCCCCAGCAGGAAGGAACCAGCCTTCCCAAGCTGGCGTCGTCACGAAGTAATCACGTGACTCGAGGAACCCGGGAGCCCGGACCCGCTAAGTAGCGGTGCTTTACTTTGTTTTATAGTGCTGTGAGGGCCAGGGGGGGTCGCAGCAATAACGCAGATAAAAACAGGGCCTAAAGAACACAGGTAAACAGAAATACAAAAAAGGTATTTTTAAAAGTGCGAGCGCGAGCCACAGCGCAGCGCAGTTCGGTAAATTGCTCTGAGCAAAACGCGGTGGTCACCTTCTCCAGGCTGACCCCGAGTAGAAGCTCACCTTAAGTAGGCGAGTGGCGGAACAAGCGCTAGCGCGCTAACCCCCAGCAGGAAGGAACCAGCCTTCCCAAGATGGCGTCGTCACGAAGTAATCACGTGACTCGAGGAACCCAGGAGCCCGGACCCGCTAAGTAGCGGTGCTTTACTTTGTTTTATAGTGCTGTGAGGGCCAGGGGGGGTCGCAGCAATGACGCAGATAAAAACAGGGCCTAAAGAACACAGGTAAACAGAAATACAAAAAAGGTATTTTTAAAAGTGCGAGCGCGAGCCACAGCGCAGCGCAGTTCGGTAAATTGCTCTGAGCAAAACGCGGTGGTCACCTTCTCCAGGCTGACCCCGAGTAGAAGCTCACCTTAAGTAGGCGAGTGGCGGAACAAGCGCTAGCGCGCTAACCCCCAGCAGGAAGGAACCAGCCTTCCCAAGATGGCGTCGTCACGAAGTAATCACGTGACTCGAGGAACCCGGGAGCCCGGACCCGCTAAGTAGCGGTGCTTTACTTTGTTTTATAGTGCTGTGAGGGCCAGGGGGGGTCGCAGCAATGACGCAGATAAAAACAGGGCCTAAAGAACACAGGTAAACAGAAATACAAAAAAGGTATTTTTAAAAGTGCGAGCGCGAGCCACAGCGCAGCGCAGTTCGGTAAATTGCTCTGAGCAAAACGCGGTGGTCACCTTCTCCAGTGATGAGTGATGATTGGTCTGAGCGATGATTGATGATTGGTATGAGTGATGATTGGTATGAGGGATGAGCGATGAGTGATGGTAGGTGAGGTAGTGTGGCTCACTGGTTAGAGGCGGCAGACCCGAGAGCAGAGGACGGCCCGGGACCAGGGTTCGATTCCCGGCGCGGCAGGTTTCTGGACCAGGGTCAGCGGACTCGATAATTCTCTCGCCTCGGTGCCCACTCTGATCAGCGATCACACTCGGCAACTCTGGGCATTAGCTTGCCTCATCCTCACTAACGGCCCCACCAGACCGCCGGGGATGCCTGGTCTCACCCTGGAGATACCCATTAAGGGACCATCTCTCAGGGAAGCCAGGAAGGGTTTCGCAGCGGTCGAAGCGCCTTGGGACCCTCCGGGTAAGTAGTGCGCTATATAAATGCCTATACATACATACATACATACATGATTGGAATGAGCGATGAGTGAGGATTGGTATGGGCGATGAGTGATGATTGGTATGAGCGATGAGTGAAGATTGGTATGAGCGATGAGTGATGATTGGTATGAGCGATGAGTGATAATTGGTCTGAACGATGATTGATGATTGATCTGAGCGATGAGTTATGGTTGGTATGAGTGATGAGTCATTTGTCTGAGCCATGATTGATGATTGGTATGAGTGATGAGAGATGATTGGTATGAGCGCTGAGTGATGATTGGTCTGAACGATGAGTGATGATTGGTCTGAACGATAAGTGATGATTGGTCTGAACGATGAGTGATGATTGGTCTGAGCGATGAGTGATTATTGGTCTGAGCGATGAGTGATGATTGGTCTGAGCGATGATTGATGATTGGTCTGAGCGATGAGTGATGATTGGTATGAGCGATGATTGATGATTGGTCTGAGCGATGATTGATGATTGGTATGAGCGATGGGTGATGATTGGTATGAGCGAAGAGTGATGATTGGTATGAGTGATGAGTGATGATTGGTCTGATCGATGAGTAATGATTGGTATGAGTGATGATTGATGATTGGTATGAGCGCTGAGTGATGATTGGTATGAGCGATGAGTGATGATTGGTCTGAGCGATGAGTGATGATTGGTATGAGCGATGATTGATGATTGGTATGAGCGAAGAGTGATGATTGGTATGAGTGCTGAGTGATGATTGGTATGAGCGATGAGTGATTAGTATGAGCGATGATTGATGATTGGTCTGAGCGATAAGTGATGATTGGTCTGAACGATGAGTGATGATTGGTCTGAGCGATGAGTGATGATTGGTCTGAGCGATGATTGATGATTGGTCTGAGCGATGAGTGATGATTGGTATGAGCGATGATTGATGATTGGTCTGAGCGATGATTCATGATTGGTATGAGCGATGGGTGATGATTGGTATGAGCGAAGAGTGGTGATTGGTATGAGTGATGAGTGATGATTGGTCTGAGCGATGAGTAATGATTGGTATGAGTGATGATTGATGATTGGTATGAGCGCTGAGTGATGATTGGTATGAGCGATGAGTGATGATTGGTCTGAGCGATGAGTGATGATTGGTATGAGCGATGATTGATGATTGGTATGAGCGAAGAGTGATGATTGGTATGAGCGCTGAGTGATGATTGGTATGAGTGCTGAGTGATGATTGGTATGAGCGATGAGTGATGCTTAGTATGAGCGATGATTGATGATTGGTCTGAGCGATGATTAATGACTGGTATGAGTGATGAGTGATGATTGGTATGAGTGATGAGTCGTGATTGGTCTGAGAGCTGAGTGATGATTGGTATGAACGCTGAGTGATGAATGCTATGTGCGATGATTGATGATTGGTATGAGCGATGAATGATGATTGGTATGAGCGCTGAGTGATGAATGGTATGAGCGATGATTGATGATTGGAATGAGGGCTGAGTGATGAATGGTATGAGCGATGATTGATGATTGGTATGAGGGCTGAGTGATGATTGGTATGAGCGCTGAGTGATGAATGGTATAAGCGATGAGTGATGATTGGTATGAGCGCTGAGTGATGATTGGTATGAGCGATGATTGATGATTGGTCTGAGCGATGATTGATGATTGGTATGAGCGATGAGTGATGATTGGTATGAGTGATGAATCATGATTGGTCTGAGAGCTGAGTAATGATTGGTATGAACGCTGAGTGATGAATGCTATGTGCGATGATTGATGATTGATGATTGATGATTGGTATGAGCGATGATTGATGATTGGTATGAGCGCTGAGTGATGATTGGTATGAGCGATGAGTGATGATTGGTCTGAGCGATGAGTGATGATTGGTATGAGCGATGATTGATGATTGGTATGAGCGAAGAGTGATGATTGGTATGAGCGCTGAGTGATGATTGGTCTGAACGATGAGTGATGATTGGTCTGAGCGACGAGTGATGATTGGTATGAGCGATGATTGATGATTGGTATGAGCGAAGAGTGATGATTGGTATGAGCGCTGAGTGATGATTGGTATGAGTGCTGAGTGATGATTGGTATGAGCGATGATTGATGATTGGTCTGAGCGATGATTGATGATTGGTCTGAGCGATGATTGATGATTGGTATGAGCGATGAGTGATGATTAGTATGAGCGATGATTGATGATTGGTCTGAGCGATGATTGATGACTGGTATGAGTGATGAGTGATGATTGGTATGAGATGAGTGTTGAGTCATGATTGGTCTGAGAGCTGAGTGATGATTATTATGAACGCTGAGGTATGAATGCTATGTGCGATGATTGATGATTGGTATGAGCGATGATTGATGACTGGTATGAGTGATGAGTGATGATTGGTATGAGATGAGTGTTGGGTCATGATTGGTCTGAGAGCTGAGTGATGATTATTATGAACGCTGAGTGATGAATGCTATGTGCGATGATTGATGATTGGTATGAGCGATGATTGATGATTGGTATGAGGGCTGAGTGATGAATGGTATGAGTGATGATTGATGATTGGTATGAGCGCTGAGTGATGATTGGTATGAGCGATGAGTGATGATTGGTCTGAGCGATGAGTGATGATTGGTATGAGCGATGATTGATGATTGGTATGAGCGAAGAGTGATGATTGGTATGAGTGCTGAGTGATGATTGGTATGAGCGATGAGTGATTAGTATGAGCGATGATTGATGATTGGTCTGAGCGATAAGTGATGATTGGTCTGAACGATGAGTGATGATTGGTCTGAGCGATGAGTGATGATTGGTCTGAGCGATGATTGATGATTGGTCTGAGCGATGAGTGATGATTGGTATGAGCGATGATTGATGATTGGTCTGAGCGATGATTCATGATTGGTATGAGCGATGGGTGATGATTGGTATGAGCGAAGAGTGATGATTGGTATGAGTGATGAGTGATGATTGGTCTGAGCGATGAGTAATGATTGGTATGAGTGATGATTGATGATTGGTATGAGCGCTGAGTGATGATTGGTATGAGCGATGAGTGATGATTGGTCTGAGCGATGAGTGATGATTGGTATGAGCGATGATTGATGATTGGTATGAGCGAAGAGTGATGATTGGTATGAGCGCTGAGTGATGATTGGTATGAGTGCTGAGTGATGATTGGTATGAGCGATGAGTGATGCTTAGTATGAGCGATGATTGATGATTGGTCTGAGCGATGATTAATGACTGGTATGAGTGATGAGTGATGATTGGTATGAGTGATGAGTCGTGATTGGTCTGAGAGCTGAGTGATGATTGGTATGAACGCTGAGTGATGAATGCTATGTGCGATGATTGATGATTGGTATGAGCGATGAATGATGATTGGTATGAGCGCTGAGTGATGAATGGTATGAGCGATGATTGATGATTGGAATGAGGGCTGAGTGATGAATGGTATGAGCGATGATTGATGATTGGTATGAGGGCTGAGTGATGATTGGTATGAGCGCTGAGTGATGAATGGTATAAGCGATGAGTGATGATTGGTATGAGCGCTGAGTGATGATTGGTATGAGCGATGATTGATGATTGGTCTGAGCGATGATTGATGATTGGTATGAGCGATGAGTGATGATTGGTATGAGTGATGAATCATGATTGGTCTGAGAGCTGAGTAATGATTGGTATGAACGCTGAGTGATGAATGCTATGTGCGATGATTGATGATTGATGATTGATGATTGGTATGAGCGATGATTGATGATTGGTATGAGCGCTGAGTGATGATTGGTATGAGCGATGAGTGATGATTGGTCTGAGCGATGAGTGATGATTGGTATGAGCGATGATTGATGATTGGTATGAGCGAAGAGTGATGATTGGTATGAGCGCTGAGTGATGATTGGTCTGAACGATGAGTGATGATTGGTCTGAGCGACGAGTGATGATTGGTATGAGCGATGATTGATGATTGGTATGAGCGAAGAGTGATGATTGGTATGAGCGCTGAGTGATGATTGGTATGAGTGCTGAGTGATGATTGGTATGAGCGATGATTGATGATTGGTCTGAGCGATGATTGATGATTGGTCTGAGCGATGATTGATGATTGGTATGAGCGATGAGTGATGATTAGTATGAGCGATGATTGATGATTGGTCTGAGCGATGATTGATGACTGGTATGAGTGATGAGTGATGATTGGTATGAGATGAGTGTTGAGTCATGATTGGTCTGAGAGCTGAGTGATGATTATTATGAACGCTGAGGTATGAATGCTATGTGCGATGATTGATGATTGGTATGAGCGATGATTGATGACTGGTATGAGTGATGAGTGATGATTGGTATGAGATGAGTGTTGGGTCATGATTGGTCTGAGAGCTGAGTGATGATTATTATGAACGCTGAGTGATGAATGCTATGTGCGATGATTGATGATTGGTATGAGCGATGATTGATGATTGGTATGAGGGCTGAGTGATGAATGGTATGAGTGATGATTGATGATTGGTATGAGCGCTGAGTGATGATTGGTATGAGCGATGAGTGATGATTGGTCTGAGCGATGAGTGATGATTGGTATGAGCGATGATTGATGATTGGTATGAGCGAAGAGTGATGATTGGTATGAGTGCTGAGTGATGATTGGTATGAGCGATGAGTGATTAGTATGAGCGATGATTGATGATTGGTCTGAGCGATAAGTGATGATTGGTCTGAACGATGAGTGATGATTGGTCTGAGCGATGAGTGATGATTGGTCTGAGCGATGATTGATGATTGGTCTGAGCGATGAGTGATGATTGGTATGAGCGATGATTGATGATTGGTCTGAGCGATGATTCATGATTGGTATGAGCGATGGGTGATGATTGGTATGAGCGAAGAGTGATGATTGGTATGAGTGATGAGTGATGATTGGTCTGAGCGATGAGTAATGATTGGTATGAGTGATGATTGATGATTGGTATGAGCGCTGAGTGATGATTGGTATGAGCGATGAGTGATGATTGGTCTGAGCGATGAGTGATGATTGGTATGAGCGATGATTGATGATTGGTATGAGCGAAGAGTGATGATTGGTATGAGCGCTGAGTGATGATTGGTATGAGTGCTGAGTGATGATTGGTATGAGCGATGAGTGATGCTTAGTATGAGCGATGATTGATGATTGGTCTGAGCGATGATTAATGACTGGTATGAGTGATGAGTGATGATTGGTATGAGTGATGAGTCGTGATTGGTCTGAGAGCTGAGTGATGATTGGTATGAACGCTGAGTGATGAATGCTATGTGCGATGATTGATGATTGGTATGAGCGATGAATGATGATTGGTATGAGCGCTGAGTGATGAATGGTATGAGCGATGATTGATGATTGGAATGAGGGCTGAGTGATGAATGGTATGAGCGATGATTGATGATTGGTATGAGGGCTGAGTGATGATTGGTATGAGCGCTGAGTGATGAATGGTATAAGCGATGAGTGATGATTGGTATGAGCGCTGAGTGATGATTGGTATGAGCGATGATTGATGATTGGTCTGAGCGATGATTGATGATTGGTATGAGCGATGAGTGATGATTGGTATGAGTGATGAATCATGATTGGTCTGAGAGCTGAGTAATGATTGGTATGAACGCTGAGTGATGAATGCTATGTGCGATGATTGATGATTGATGATTGATGATTGGTATGAGCGATGATTGATGATTGGTATGAGCGCTGAGTGATGATTGGTATGAGCGATGAGTGATGATTGGTCTGAGCGATGAGTGATGATTGGTATGAGCGATGATTGATGATTGGTATGAGCGAAGAGTGATGATTGGTATGAGCGCTGAGTGATGATTGGTCTGAACGATGAGTGATGATTGGTCTGAGCGACGAGTGATGATTGGTATGAGCGATGATTGATGATTGGTATGAGCGAAGAGTGATGATTGGTATGAGCGCTGAGTGATGATTGGTATGAGTGCTGAGTGATGATTGGTATGAGCGATGATTGATGATTGGTCTGAGCGATGATTGATGATTGGTCTGAGCGATGATTGATGATTGGTATGAGCGATGAGTGATGATTAGTATGAGCGATGATTGATGATTGGTCTGAGCGATGATTGATGACTGGTATGAGTGATGAGTGATGATTGGTATGAGATGAGTGTTGAGTCATGATTGGTCTGAGAGCTGAGTGATGATTATTATGAACGCTGAGGTATGAATGCTATGTGCGATGATTGATGATTGGTATGAGCGATGATTGATGACTGGTATGAGTGATGAGTGATGATTGGTATGAGATGAGTGTTGGGTCATGATTGGTCTGAGAGCTGAGTGATGATTATTATGAACGCTGAGTGATGAATGCTATGTGCGATGATTGATGATTGGTATGAGCGATGATTGATGATTGGTATGAGGGCTGAGTGATGAATGGTATGAGAGATGATTGATGATTGGTATGAGGGCTGAGTGATGATTGGTATGAGCGCTGAGTGATGAATGGTATGAGCGATGAGTGATGATTGGTATGAGCGCTGTGTGATGATTGGTATGAGCGATGATTGATGATTGGTCTGAGCGATGATTGATGATTGGTATGAGCGATGAGTGATGATTGGTATGAGTGATGAATCATGATTGGTCTGAGAGCTGAGTGATGATTGGTATGAACGCTGAGTGATATATGCTATGTGCGATGATTGATGATTGGTATGAGCGATGATTGATGATTGGTATGAGCGCTGAGTGATGATTGGTATGAGCGATGAGTGATGATTGGTCTGAGCGACGAGTGATGATTGGTATGAGCGATGATTGATGATTGGTATGAGGGAAGAGTGATGATTGGTATGAGCGCTAAGTGATGATTGGTATGAGTGCTGAGTGATGATTGGTATGAGCGATGATTGATGATTGGTCTGAGCGATGATTGATGATTGGTCTGAGCGATGATTGATGATTGGTATGAGCGATGAGTGATGATTAGTATGAGCGATGATTGATGATTGGTCTGAGCGATGATTGATGACTGGTATGAGTGATGAGTGATGATTGGTATGAGATGAGTGTTGAGTCATGATTGGTCTGAGAGCTGAGTGATGATTATTATGAACGCTGAGTGATGAATGCTATGTGCGATGATTGATGATTGGTCTGAGCGATGATTGATGACTGGTAAGAGTGATGAGTGATGATTGGTATTAGATGAGTGTTGAGTCATGATTGGTCTGAGAGCTGAGTGATGATTTTTATGAACGCTGAGTGATGAATGCTATGTGCGATGATTGATGATTGGTATGAGCGATGATTGATGATTGGTATGAGGGCTGAGTGATGAATGGTATGAGAGATGATTGATGATTGGTATGAGGGCTGAGTGATGATTGGTATGAGCGCTGAGTGATGAATGGTATGAGCGATGAGTGATGATTGGTATGAGCGCTGAGTGATGATTGGTATGAGCGATGATTGATGATTGGTATGAGCGATGATTGATGATTGGTATGAGCGATGAGTGATGATTGGTATGAGTGATGAGTCATGATTGGTCTGAGAGCTGAGTGATGATTGGTATGAACGCCGAGTGATGAATGCTATGTGCGATGATTGATGATTGGTATGAGCGATGATTGATGATTGGTATGAGGGCTGAGTGATGAATGGTATGAGCGCTGAGTGATGAATGGTATGAGCGATTATTGATGATTGGTATGAGGGCTGAGTGATGAATGGTATGAGCGATGATTGATGAATGGTATGAGGGCTGAGTGATGATTGGTATGAGCGCTGTGTGATGAATGGTATGAGCGATGAGTGATGATTGGTATGACGCTGAGTGATGATTGGTATGAGCGATGATTGATGATTGGTAGGACCGATGAGTGATGATTGGTATGAGTGATGAATCATGATTGGTCCGAGAGCTGAGTGAGATTGGTCTGAGCGATGATTGATGATTGGTAGGACCGATGAGTGATGATTGGTATGAGTGATGAATCATGATTGGTCCGAGAGCTGAGTGATGATTGGTATGAACGCTGAGTAATGAATGCTATGTACGATGATTGATGATTGGTATGAGCGATGATTGAAGATTGGTATGAGCGCTGAGTGAGGATTGGTCCGAGCGATGGGTGTTGATTGGTCTGAGCGATGAGTGATGATTGGTATGAGTGATTAGTGATGATTGGTATGAGCGCTGAGTGATGAATGGTATGAGTGATGATTGATATGAGCGATGAGTGAGGATTGGTCTGAGCGATGAGTGATGATTGGTATGAGCGATAATTGATGATTGGTATGAGCGCTGAGTGATGAATGGTATGTGTGATGATTGATATGAGGGATGAGTGATGATTGGTCTGAGCGATGAGTGATGATTGGAATGTGGAATGAGTGATGATTGGTCTGAGCGATGAGTGATGATTGGTATGAGCGATGAGTGAGGATTGGTATGAGTGATGATTGGTATAAGTGATGAGTGATGATTGGAATGAGCGATGAGTGATGATTAGTATGAGCGATGATTGGTCTGAGTCATGAGTGATGATTGGAATGAGCCACGAGTGATGAATGGTATGAGTGATGATTGATATGAGCGATGAGTGATGATTGTCTGAGCGATGAGTGATGATTGGAATGTGGAATGAGTGATGATTAGTCTGAGCGATGAGTGATGATTAGAATGAGCGATGAGTGATGATTGGTATGAGCGATGAGTGATGATTGGTATGAGTGATGATTGGTATGAGTGATGAGTGATGATTGGAATGAGTGATGAGTGATGATTGGAATGAGCGATGAGTGATGATTGGTATGAGCCATGAGTGATGATTGGTCTGAGCGATTAGTGATGATTGGTCTGAACGATGAGTGATGATTGGTATGAGTGATGAGTGAGGATTGGTCTGAGTGATGAGTGATGATTGGTATGAGCGATGATTGATGATTGGTCTGAGCGATGAGTGATGATTGGTATGAGCGATGAGTGAGGATTGGCCTGAGTGATGAGTGATGATTGGTATGAGTGATGAGTGATGATTGGTATGAGTGATGAGTGGTCTGAGTGATTTTTTTTAACGGTATTTTATTGATTTACAACCCATACATAACCCCCCATACAAGGTTCATCATCAGCATGGGCTCTTTACTGGATACATTATATATAGAGTCAACTTCTACTGTGGAGCTTTGCAGTCGTTTCAGAGTCAGTATCACAATAAGCTTTCCAGCCTCCACTCCTTTTACCAGTCAACACCATTGCAAGTATCCAAAATACCCCACAATATAATGGGAGCTCAACTTGGTGCTCCCGCAGTCATTTGCCTCCCCCCCCCCCAACCACTTCTACCGGTGTGCTCCAAGTATTCAAAACCAGGATTTTCAATCATCAGCATCGTGCCAGAGTATGCCAGTGTCCTATTGCATGTGTGGTGTTTCCCAATTCCTGCCAAGCTCGACCTTGCTTCCTTTCCCCAACAGCCACCCCAAGCTCATCTATATTCGGTGTGTTCTGACATTTTCCTGCTTAGCCTCCATGGAGTCAGAGTCCTAGTCCAGTTCTGGCAATGTCAACAGTGCCACCAGGGCCTCCCATGCCTATGCAGTTTCCATCGCCTTTTTGTTGTTCGCTCTTCTGGCCTGTTGGATCCTGACCATACTCTCACTGGCCACCTAGCTCATGAATTCTACTTTCCATCGCTCCACACTAGGGCCCTGTTTGGATTTCCACTTTCTCGTTAGTTTCCGTTTGGCCAGCAGCAACCCCTGATCTATGAATTTGCATGTTACCTTAGTTCGCACTGTATGAGGAAACCAGTGCAGTATGCATGCCCCCAGGGTGGGTTCCATCTGCCTATTCGTCAACCCGCAGAGGACCTCAACCACCTCTTCCCAGTAGGTTCCAAGCTGCGGACTGCTCCACATCATATGCTGGAAGTCTGCTGCAACATGGCAAATCCACATTAAAGTATTTATTTATCTGCTCTGTATGCCCTGTATATGATATAGAAATGGATAAGCTGGAATCTAGCATTCCGCGTACTCTTCCACGCCCTTTCCACCAGTTTAGCCCAAGTCGATTCAGGTATATCTTTACCCAGGTCCACCTCTGAGTCAGCGGCTGAAGTCCCTCCTCTACCATTCGCCTACACAGGCACGTTACTGCCTTTATCGTCCCTGCTGTCATTATTACATATTGGCATGTCAGGGATGTTTGTGGTTCCAGCAGCCCTTCCCCCCAGTATTTCTGAATCGCTGACCCCAGGGCGGCGTGCAGCAGGAAGTCATCTCTGGGCAAGCAGTATCTGTCTTGCAGTGTCTGATAAGGCAAGAGAGCTCCCTCCTTGTACAGGTCCCCGACCATCTGCAACCCCAGTCCTTCCCACTCTGCCAGTGCCGACCAGTCTCCTCCGTGCAGGAAGGCCGTGCACATTGCAAGAGGTATCTCCGGTACGTACGGGCGAATACCACCCACCCTACGCCTGCTTCTATTCCAGCTTACCCTCATCGCTTTCTCCTCATAGGTCAATGAATCGGCCCACAACTGCTGACCCAAGATCACAAAGGATAAAACATGTCTTGGAAACTATTGGTCCTCTGGGCCGTCTGGCCCCCTCAACTCTCGAGCAACCTCCTGCGTGAGCCACTGTAGCTGGGCCGCCAGATTGTACAGTTCGAAGTCTGGGACTGCCAATCCCCCCTCTGCTCTAGGCCTCATCATCGTGGTCAAAGCCACCCGCCTCCTGCCGCTCTCCCAGAGAAATCCCACTATCATAGTTCTAATCGTCTTGAACACCAAGCCTGGGATCCAAATCGGCAGCGTCCGGAAATAATATAATAGTCGGGGTAGAGCCACTATTTTCAGAAGCGCTACTCTTCCTGCCACTGAGAGTGGCAGAGTACTCCAGAATGCCATGCTCCCTTTGATCCCTCTCACTGCCCTATTCACATTACCCTCCAAAAGGTCCGCCTGCTCGTGATAAATGTTAGTTCCCAGATACGGAAGACAGCTGGGTTCCTATCTTATTCCGTTCAGTCTATCAGGAGCTCCCACAGCTCGCCGCACCGGGAACAGGTTAGTCTTCTCCCAGTTCACGCATAGCTCCGATGCTGCCCCAAACACATGTAACAGTGCTATTGCCCCCGTTAAGTCCTCACTAGGGGCTGCCAGAAACATCAGCAGGTCATCTGCGTAGAGCGATATAATGCATGTCTCCCCGCATCTCCAGCCCGGTATAATGCCTCCCGATCTAGCTTGCACCGCCAGGGGCTCAACCACCAATGCGAACAGCAGCGGAGAAAGCGAACAACCCTGCTGCGTCCCCGTCCCACTGAACATGGCGCCAATACCGTCCTTCCCGTTCGCATCTGGGGCGTCGCTGAGTTATATAGTATTTAAGTCCATCTCACGAACTCAGCTCCCAGTCCCATCTTGCGCATAACCTAGAAGAGCAACTACCATTCCAGACTATCAAATTCTTTCTCTATCTCTACCGAGCGAATCAAGGCCGAGAGCGCCAAATCTTGGCAGTTCTCCAGAATTCGCAATAGCCGTCTCACATTAATAGCCTTATTGCGCCATTGGAGAGTGTTGCAGGGAGTAAGGAGAGTATCGATGACGGTGGTGGACATGGCACGAAGAGCAGGCCGGGTGTTTCAGACGGTCGGACTGGAGTTTTGCGTTAGTGGTCTTCCAGATCGATTGATGCTTGCTGTGCAAGGAGATAGGCGGCAGGGGCTCACGCTGAAGCTCCGTGCGAGCAGTGGGATTCCAGTGCGAATAGGCTCATTTGCAGTCATGAAGAGTTCAAAAGCTTGTTTTAGGAGCCCACTGAACCACATCAAGGATCTAGGGTCTGAGAATCATCATTTGGGAGCAAGGAACGCGCTGAAGACTGGTCCAGAATTTGCTTTGGGGCTTGTTTTGTCCCTGAGGCTCAGATCAGGAGGCCAAAAGACTAGCCCACTGAGTCACTCGGGGGTCCTGGGTTCAAGATAGAGTTGCAGACCTAGATATTCTTCCCCAGACAAGAGTGCAGCAGGTCAGTAAAGCAGGGCGCAGTTACTTATAGAGCATCAGTCCAGCATAGTGGCACTCCTTGTAGCAGCACAGTAGTCCTTCTTCCTGGCAGGGTCCCCAGATCCAGAAGTGTACTGAAGTGGTGGCGTCCAATGTCCTTCTTTCATACACAGTTGTGCCTTTGAAGTGGAAGAAACTTCTAGAGGCATAACTTTGAAGTGTACAGATGCCCTACCTTCCCTGCCCTTGTTCCGGACTGACTACCATCTCACATAAACCCAAGCACTCTGCCTCCAGGATTGTTAAGGCCGGCCATAGGTGTGACTTATAGGTGTATATGTGTCCAGATATAAGGTTAGACATAGGTATACTATATCTAAGCAAGGGGTGATTACACAACCTTGCCCCAGCTGAGTGATCAGCCAGTTGTGTCAGTTTGGATGGCCAGCCAGGGGTGGCAAAAGATATGATGCAGCCCCTGGCAGGCCTTTGATGCACCTATGCCCTGGGTACCTATAGTACTCTGTACAGGAGCTCATAAGGTGACCTAATCCCAATTGGTGATGTACCTAAAGTACATGGTTGTGAATTTAGAGAGAGAACAGCAGGGCTGTGGGTCTGATTAGCAGGCCCACAGCCACATTAAGTCGAAAACCAGTGAAGCAAAAAGCAAAAAAAATGGGGTGACCATAGGATAGCAGACCCTACTCTCCTACACATCATCCCTGAGAAAATTATGTTTTTGAATGACACTGTCCAACAGATGTCTTGTCTTGGGTTAGCCAAGATAAAAGCTTGAACAATCCGTCTATACCTACTCCTACACCTGTTAGTGATAACACTTCAGAGGGGGGAGTCGACGTACATACTATTTTGCATCACAACAGAATAGATCCAGATTGGAATAAATGGTTGATCTGGCCCACAGACACAAACAACTGTCAAGATAGATTCCTGAATAAAACAAAGGGGTTCACATTCATTAGGCCAGAACCAAGATATGTTCAAAGACAGCATCCAGGAATAGTAACAACATACAGTGTAGGGAAACTTTGGCTTGATTGGATACATAGATCTATACTTAAGGATGTAAAGCAACACTTATCTTTACTTAAAGATGGCGCTGATCTTAGGGAATTGTTGCTAGGACCAAGAACATCACGTCATAAACATTTTATATATGCCGGTATCTTTGCTGCTTATAATGAAGCATGGAAAATTACGCAAGCAGAGACTGCAGAACGAATACGAGAAATTGATCGTATTAATTTTGAAAAATCTCTCTCTGTGGTTGACAATGGGTTAACGACTCTGTGGTCCAGGATATATTCTTTATGTAGCATAGTGTCTTCTGCCATAGACATCATGGAACAGGACTTGGTCATATTGCAACATGGTCAGTCGCATTTACGTTCTATCATGCTATTAGGCTGGACGTTGCTAAATCATCATTCAGGCTATGTGCCGTGACGTTTAATCAATACTACGTCACTGTTTTCAGAATTCAATCTCACTGATAAACAGATCAAATTGGCACAAAGGGGAGCAGACAATACGGTGCTGAGCATTGAAAAACTGGAAAGATTGTCATTTACTGTCGCTGAAAAGCCAGTTATGGAATGGATTATACATGGAACAATCACCCTGCCTATTACAATTTTCTATTTTCAAAATTGCCTACAACATATACCAGCAGGCACATATAAAAGGTTGGGTAAAGTATACATCAAGACATCCTGGGAATTGCCGTACACATACAGATGTTGGAGTGGGGGTAGTGAAGTGTTTCTTAGCGGGGAAAATTGTGAAAATGTACCAAGCGGTTCTCTCCTATGTCAGGGTATAAACTTACACGGGGCCTGCAATAGTTCCTCTAAAAACTTATCCTGCCACCTGCAAGGTTCACCAGCCGCGGTGATTGATCCAATTTTTAGACAACTCTCGAATGGGAGTTACCTTACGTTGAATGATCGCAGCTGCTGTGGCATGTTGCCAGGATTACCATATCTAGTAACTGTGTCAGCCAGGGTCACTTGCTGTATGCAAGTATTGTTTCCTAAAACCAAGACAGCCGGGAGTCGCCACTTTGGCCTTCACTGAACATCTCTTCTATACAAATTGATAAAATAAATTGATAAAATAAAAATGCTGCAGTTGTAAATACATATCAACTACCATTTGTTGTGTTTGAAACATTTTATTGAATAATAAAACCTAATAAACATAAGCTGATTATTAAAGCAAAACAAAACATCAGTTGCCATACACATAAGAGACAAAAGTAGTACATAAAAATCAACATGCTGTAACACAGCAAAGTTATGTAGAGCACAATTCCTAATTTCGGGCAATCTTTAAAGCAGAATGAAAGCCATTCTTTTTTTGAAAACTGTGTGACTGACCTCGGCCAAAGAAACCTATGATCTGCAAGTCGCAAGGACTTCTGCAGAGTTACATGCCCTCTTAACTACAAATTGCCCTATACATTTCTCAGAAATGTTAAGTCGTATCTTAAATATGTCTGTTACGAGTTGTATTCTACATGTATTTAAGACCGTAATTTCTGGACTGTTAGCACCTTTTGAAGCAGTCCTAGTAATATTTCCAAACTTTGCGCACTCAGCGTTTGGCGGATTGGCTCTCATTTTGGGACTCGCTGCAGGAATACTATTTTTGCTCCTATCGCTGCGATATGGCAAGTACTTTCACAAACGACACCTAGTTCTCCCTGGAGACAACTCTACTAGCAATGAAGTGTCGTGAGCGCATCGTCCAAATATTGGGACTACCTCGTCTAAGAGAATTAAATACCACATGGTTTCTGTCATTCAGGCCAATTTGGCAAGATTGCATCCTACCTGTTCTACGCTGCCTGCTATGCGGAGAAGAATGAGTGTTAGACAAATGTCTCACACTCCCATCAGTCATGCCAACGGATGTTGATACTTTGCTTGAGCCAGTAACGGCCCATGCACTATGTTGTCCCCAGCGGCTACCGATACGGATGACGGCATTCAGTGAGATCTCACAGACGCAAAATGCTACTACCGTAATTCATGAATTTTTAACTTGTGTTCTGATTAACTTGGACATATTATATTTATCAATCTGTAACTTGGAAGATGTTTTTCTTTTATATAACCGAGTAAAGTTTGTTGATAATAATCACTAGGGGATTCATTTACAGGGTAGCATGGTATCCCTCACAATAACTCCAGGAGTCACAGTCCACACAATGTACATGCTTTGTTCCCCCTACTTCCAACCTTACATATACCCCAATAACCTGCCCAAACCTCTCCCTGCTGATGCCAATGTGGTCCTCCGTCATCCCACAGACCATATTTTTGGCCCCTTTGAAACTTCCCATACAATAAAAATGCTGCAGTTGTAAATACATATCAACTACCATTTGTTGTGTTTGAAACATTTTATTGAATAATAAAACCTAATAAACATAAGCTGATTAATAAAGCGAAACACAACATCAGTTGCCATACACATAAGAGACAAAAGTAGTACATAAAAATCAACATGCTGTAACACAGCAAAGTTATGTAGAGCACAATTCCTAATTTCGGGCAATCCTTAAAGTTCAACAATAGAAACGTTCATAAAGAACAGGAAAGAAAACAAAGAAGGTAGGAAACAGTGATTTCATTAATGTAATGCTTCCTACATATAGAAAAACAAATACTAATTATTTTGCTTAGGCAATAAAGTCCTCACATTAAAATACTAAGAGAAATATATTGAACAATGAACATTTCATATGTAATTAGAATTCAATTTGAATATTGTATCCTTCTAAGCATTATTTGACTCATGATTACAACCTGAATGCTTTCTGGAAAGGAACCACCTCATGGGGTTCAAAATCACATCTTTTCCAACAATAGGATTCAAATGATAAACTTGAATTTCAATTCAATTAATTGATTTAGGCCATTTTGGAGATCAACAGTTTGAAATATATACAGCATCCATACACGTTTGTAAAATTGTCTCCTAAACTTGAATTCCATCCACTTTTTGATTAAACACTTCCCATTCCAGCAAGCATCACATGACCACTTGTTGTTATCTTCCCAATTAGTGATAATGTTTCGGCTGGCAACAACAATAAATATATTTAGAATTTTACCTCCGAAAGCAAAAACATGCCATTTCTGAATCATGGTGCACAATAAAATGTAGGAACACAAGGGCATATTTTGGTGTAGCATTCATTAAGGTTGGACGAGGCTTTAAACTAGAATTCCTGATTTTTGGGACATTTAAATGTCATATTTTTGAAAGAGTTCTAACAGACCCAGCACGAGCTCACCGAAAAATAGAAGATGACTGAATTGTACTTAGAGAAAATGTGCTGATAAGTAATCTATTGATGTAAAATACAGTGGTCAGGCAATGCTTGTGGATCTAATCTATTCATATTTTAACTCCATAGTTTGTTCAATCAATTGACTGAGCATAATACTTGAAGGTCCATCTCTCAGATCAGTTCTAGTACAGTTTTAGTTGCGATAACACTAATAGAGATCATTGATAAATAGATTTTAAAAGCCATGGGTGGAATTGATCCCTGGTCTAAATCTAGATTATTGTCTGCAATAGAAACCAGTACAAACAGATCAAATCTAAAATCATTGAATATGTTTATTATAGTGGTTTAGAGTAAACCCAGAAGACACACATTGTTCCTGAAACTCAGAAAATGTATCTAAAGATTATGATTACATCCTATTTTATGTCCAGAGACTGCTTTAGCTAGTTTCCTGTTTAAGTGACATTTGCAATTATATTTAACAAAACATTAACGCTGGATGTCAGAAATTCGGTCTTTAAGTATTGTGTAAGGGTTATGTGTGAGGGTTTTTATTTGATCTGAAGCAACACTAACACTAAATAGGTACATGCACCGGTTATCATCCAACTAACATTATTAGCAAACTTAATTTGGAGGGAATTGAGAAAAATGGCCTCATGTTTTATTGTTAAAAAAATCCACTGTTTCAGTAATTCACAGAGTTTGCAAGTGCTAAACCCCTTTTTGAAATGTACTAAGCCCACTTAACAATTCAGAATTTGGAAGGGGAATGTTAATAGTTTCCCTTCTGAATATTTAATACATTGTTAAGGTATGTATTGAGCTTTGAAACCATATGTGGACTGAAAAACAGTAGCAGGAGGTAGTAACCCAAGGGGACATTTGTGAATCTGAAAGTAAAATGGGGTGCATTAAAAAATGCCTTTATTTAAAAGCTATCACAGACAAAGTAGTGTGCTGACTCTACAAGCAACCACTTTTTACCAAATGGATAATTAGTACATGAACCTCAGTATTTCCTATATTGCTGAAATTTAGTCTCTAATAGTTGTGTAAATATTTGTTCCAGTTAGTTCCCCTTTCAATATTGTCATGAAATGTACCTATTCTTTTTGTCAAACATATTGAAATATCTTTATCACAATTTTTGGGGCATTCTAAAAAGTTTTTTCACTCTCTAACTTGAAGCTTCCTAAGAATAATTCTGACGCGCAGTTCCTGGTTTCTCCTAGATCATTTAGCTTTCTCACTAAACAAAGAACAATATTGATTTGAGAGAGGTGGTTATTGTAATCATACACACTGGGGTTAGTTTAGAAAAGATCAATTCCTTAATCTTTAGAAATAATACTTGGAAAAGTTTATGTTCAATAATTTCAGATAATTTACTGATAAAGATATCAGATAATGATCCACAAATTTCTTATACCTTGTGGTATCAAAAATCAGTTAGAATTAACAGACTTCTCTTCTAGATAAATCCAGGTATGAGAAGTTATTAAATGCGATTATCAACTTTCTATTATTTTAACACATTTTGTCAGTGAACAGAGTATTTTCCCTACATAGATCACAACATTTCATGCAATGGTCTGTGCTTGAACGTACAATGAAGGAGTAAAAATGCATTTCTACCACAATCAAGAATCCCCTTGGATCTCTGAGGATTACTGTTGCAAATGAAAACCTAGCTAAGATGAAATATCCATTTAAAAGGACAATTTCCCTCACCCACCTTAGTTGGCATGCTTCCTTATTGGGAATCTCCTTGCACCGTGAAACAACCCCCTCACTGAGATAGAGGAGTTCAGGCATATTTTGTTATAGAGAAAGGTATACTAAATACCACAATAATGAGCTCAGGGTAGTGGGGGCAGCAGAGTGAAAGTTAAAACTTGATAAAGGGTATGTGGTTTGCATTATTTGTACGCCCCTGGGCCAGGATTAAAAGCAGGACACTGTGGGAGAAATATATATGCACTGTTAGAGTCAATAAGAGGTCAACATGTTTCAGCCTATTAACCCTCCAAAGAGGTGTTTGGGGCATTCATCAGGACGTAATCAAAGGTTCTGTCGCTCAATGTACTCAATCAATAACAAGCATTGTCATAGCCAATAGGTCTCGCCTTTGGGACCTTATAAGTGTTTAGCCATGCATATTCAGTAACAATGTGAAATAATTACTATGAAAAAAAAGAAGACTATAAACTAACTAAGCTAGACATGACTTTATAACTGGTTAATCAAACGTTTCTGGAGGTTTAGTATATATAAACAACTCCTTTTTTCTGTGGTGTGTCATATAAAATTGATGCTCTAAATTTTGATAAGAGTACACAATGTCAAAAATTTAAATACTGCTTTTATATCAATTTACCTTTGAAAGCTTGAATTGAAAGACAATTCTAAGTGACATTTGGTTATGAGTAGGCGCTAATGACTATTTCCGGATGAGAATGTAATTAGCATTTTTTGTATAAGATGTGTTAAAAGTATGGGTTGGGAAAAAAGCTATTTTGGCCAAAGGCTCCCCCTCCTATATGCATGCTAGTTTTAATTTGTAAACAGAATCACAATTTGTTATGTGGTACACTGTAATGTTAGATGAATCTGTTTTACCCTTCTGAAAAGCAAGGGATGACGATGAACCGTTTTTTCGTCCCTGGTTTTAAATGGATTCAGGTTGGAACAGACGAGGTGTTGGTTGACTTTACCTCAGAAAATGGTTGTTTCCCGCATGCTGCTTACATGCGACTTAAATCCCTTCAGTGAAAAGAGGCGGCTGCATGCCTGCATATATGGCCAGATCAGTACTTGGCTGTTTTGGTTCTCCAGTGGGGCTAGAATAAAAGCTGTAAGGGCAGGGACTTAGCTTCCCATTGGTGCAGCAGGTGCAGTGGCACCAGGTCCCAGATGCCTTAAAGGCCCACTGAACCTTGATAACTGCTGTTTGTCACAGTTCAAACAGAGGCCTGAGGGGCCCACAGAACAATGATTATTGCTATTTTCCACAGAGAGGTCACATTTCCTTTCTTGCCTTGGGGCCCAGGGCACACTGGCTAGGCCACTGGTTAAGGATGCAGTCGGGAAGAAGTGATGAGACAGGTGGATTATCTAAACAGCTCGACGATGACTTCATGCCTGGGTATTAAATTATTCATTACAATTAAAGACTGTAGCAGGAATAGATATCATAATATAGGAAGGCCTATGTACAAATGCAACTCGATTAGCAGCTGCCTTTAACTTCTCACTTATCACCTCTCCTAATGTACATTTTTATATTAGATGCAGACATAAATCGTGACCTATGAATATGTTTATCTATCTTTAGGTTCAAATGACCCATCTTTTCCATATGCAAATATCAGACAGGTCGGAAACGCCTAACGGCTTTGAACTTGATAGAGCCACATTAATCACTGGTCTAGAAATACAAATGGCAGCATTAGGCACTCAGAGGTGTATTCAACGTAATCTCATTATGTTCAGGGTACGGGAGAGTGTTTAGAGCATAAAGCACTTTGACAAAAACATTGCTGCCACCATAGAAATTCAATCTTCCTTGTCCTACCCTAGTATACAAGTAGTACCACATTCTTTGTATACCTGAATTAAATAGGCACACAAAATAGTACCGTATTTAAAGGCCCAGTGCAGAATTACATGGAAGGTGCACTGTCCCAGACTACAGAACGGTGCAGTTTTCAGTTGGTGCTATCATCCCACACAGGGGGAGCACACCAGATTATGATGGAAAAAACATGTGATGCCCCAAAGTAGGCGCAGTTGTAAACCACCAGTCTGCTTACATAGTAAAGCGTCTGGCAGCTATTAAGTGAGGTGGCACGTTTTCCCTGTAGGTGGTTGGGGTCTGTCACCATCCTGTCAGGTGGGGGTATACATAAATGCGCCTCCTGACTGCTTGTTTGCCTCTTCGCCCGTGTCAATAATACAGTGCAGTTCTTGGAGGAGTAGTCAATTTGTATTCATGAAAGACACTTGTGTTTCTCGAATGTGTAATCCCCAGATGATGCCTGAACTGTTCCCCAATGGGCTATTTGTACATCGTATTGAATTGTATGGTCTTATGAGGACTGTTAATAATAAGAAAAGATTTAGTGGAGTGTTTATTGCCCTCTATGTCGCTCTACTTCTAAGCACCTAATACAGCTTGTACAGTGCTTACTGTCATCTGCTCACTTACATTATGCCTAATAGAAATAGTGCACAATTTAGGCGTTTGTGTCTACCTACAACGTGGACCTGATACAAATAGCAGTACCTACAAGGTGGATGGTACAATTAAACAAGAGTCTAAGATACTCCAGCACAGATGACTTTGCATCAACATTACGGGGCATCAGTCTTGATGGCAAGCCACCTTACAACTTATCAGTATTGTATACATTATTATCAGAGACTATACTTGCTTCTTGGATAAAACTTTACAACAGAATTTTATTAATTTGTGTACAGTTGTGTGTATACAATAAAACAGCCTCCCCACCATAATTGATCTGTCTATTCATCTTTTTGGGATCTGGAGTAGCATGCTACTCGCCGAAAAGCACTTCAACACTTCATCAGGGGTAGCAAGTGTAGGAAGGTGGATACCTGACTATGGTTACCCCCAAACTTTTTGCCTGGTGTTTAGCTGGTTTTTGACTCAGTTTGCCTGGGATCCTGCTATTCAGGGCCCCAGGCTAATTGCTCTCTCCTGAAAATGGACTCCATGTACCTTAGGTACATTACCAATTGGAACTGGTTCACCTTATTGGCCCCTGTAACATTGTACCCTAGGTACCCAGGGCATAGGTGTTTCCAAGGCCTACCAGCGGCTGCAGCATGTATTGTGCCACCCCTGGCCTGGCCTCCATATTTGACACAACTGGCTGATCACTCAGCTGGGGTAAGTTGGTGTAATCACCTCTTACTTAGATATAGTATATCTATATCTAACATATATGGACACATGGTAACCTATAAGTCACTCCTATGGCAGGCCTTAACAATCCTGGAGGCTGAGTGCTTGGTTTCATGTGAGATGGTGCTCTGGCACGAGCTGAGCCTGTCTGCAGCTGTCGGGAACAACTCCCTTAGCTGTTCCGGGATATTGCCATACCATATACTCTTAAGTGCATTATAATCCTCGCGGTTACTTGCTAACTTTGGTTTGGGTTTATCAAATCATGTCGAGTAAGGTGTCATACGAATTGGAATACTACCCCCTCTCCAATTCTGGCGACGGGGGTAGCATTCCACCCTTCTAGAGGGACACGACATGTACATAACCTGAACCCCGGTTAAAGTTAACTCGAGCCTCAGCATCACAAAATGGATGCTGCCACCACAGACACAAGTCTGACCTGCTGCTGGGAGTCCTTCCAGCGAGGGAGGCTTGGACAAAGAGTTTCCTGCCTTGGGAGGTGCTAGCACCACCCCAGACAGGATTTTGTGTATTAGGTAGGACAGTGCTGAATAGAATGAGACATGCCTGGGGCACACAAGGTGTCCCTGTGCATATGCCGGTTCAAACCGGTGCTGGGGCTTTCCAGCCCCAGTCCTGGCGCATAACTGGACAAAGGAAAGGGGATGTAACCACCCCGCTTCCTGGTTCCACCCAGAGGAGGGAACTAGCAGGTGATCTGGAATAAGAGTAGGAGCTGTGTCCCAAGACTTCAGATCATCCAGAACTCAACTTGAAACTAAGAAGAAAACTGGACTTCGACATTCTGCTGCACAGAAGACTGAAGAGCATCTCCCTTGTGGCCAAGGAGTGACCACCCTGTGAATACAGGCACCATCCAGCAACTCGACGTCTGCTTTGCCGCCGCCCCCCGCCAGAGCCCGAGCCCAGAGCCCGACAAGACCTGGATTCTCAGACATCTCAGAGCCCGATCCACAGTCCCTGAAAAGAAGAGACCCGTGGAGGCACGAGAGATGTGGGACCGGCCATCTTGAAAGATCCACGAGGAGCTGACTGCGCAGCACCTGAGGCACCCTCGACGCTGTGCTTTGGGGTTTGAGAAGCCCTGCCACCGAGCAGCATCTGCACTGAAGATCAGCCCCCAGCATCTCCACGATCTGTGTGGGGCCCTTTTGCATTTTGCCACTTGACGCGTCATCCCGGTTACTGGCCCGTTGGCTAGTGGCCATCTTGGCGAAAAAATCCGAAATTAACACCACTGGTCTGGTTGCTCCAGACTGGCCCTCACTCCTGTAAAAAGGAGCAGCCCCTCTGACCTTGCTGGTCCGAGTGAGAAGCTTGCATCGTTTCCTGCGTGGGTTGCATTAGCCAAGGCCTGTTTGCTCCGATCAAGAAGCCGACACCGCCATCAGCTAGAGCCTTCGTGGGACAGCTCGTGATCGACTCCTGGACATCCTCGACCTCTTTGTGTCCACGTGGCACCAGAGACAATCTTCACTTCTTCACCTGTTTGCACCCGACATCGCCTGGTTCCCTCCTGGTTACACGGTAGTCACTGGCTAGTGGCTTTGAACATTGTCCCCTCTGCTTTCAGGTCTTCACCTCTTCAGATCCACCCTTGGATCCACCGGAACTCTTCTCGACGACCCGCCTGCAGCATCTTCATCTACAGGCTCCATAGACCAGCGCGACGAAACCCGACACACTTTGAGACATATGCACCCGCTTCCTGTGGGTGAGGTAACCCTGGCACTCCGGTGCTCCTGTGTAGCAATACACCTCTAGTGTCTTTGTTCCAAGTTGCTAGGTTCTAGGTCATCCGGAAGGTTCCCTTTGCAGTAACTTTGTACTTTTTACGCACCATTGACTTTGCATTGGTGCATGCGTGTGCTTTAAGCGCGGCACCTGAGTCCCGCGGGCCTTTCCCGACTTCATCAATGCTACTCCCGCATAGCTCCAGCGATTCCCAAGGCCCTAGGCCTACTTCCTTTTCGATTAGTGATACTTATACCACTATTTTAGTATATGAGTTGAGTGGCCCCTAGGGCCGATCCATATTGTGCAACTTTTGTATATTTAAACAGTGTTTTGTTTTAACGCATTTGCTTCTGTGCTCATAAAGAGTATAGGGGATACTTGTAGTAAAGAAATATATATATATTTTCAATACATATCTGTGTGGTGTCCTTTCATTTGGTATTCAAGGGGATTGTATATGGTAAAACAGCTTGCTTCACATGCCTTTACAGAGTTTAGCCTAAGACTGCTTTGTCCACGCTACCTCTAGGATAGCTGGTCTATAAGGTTGACTTACAACCAATCATCATAAGGGTTGCTTGGCATGGTACAAGGTGATCACTAGAACTAGTGAGCATCATATACCAGGCCAACTTCTCACAGCAAGCGCTATATAAATGCAAAACCTTCCCTCTTCTATCCCCCCACTATCTTTTTTAACCCAACTAACAGACCAACATGTACAGCTCTCAAATACATTTTATATTTCCCTATACTAATTCACCAATAATCATTTTTGGATCCTGGAGTAGTGTGCTACTCGTCGAAAAAGCTCTTCAAAGTTCGTATGGGGTTGTAAGTGTTATGTAAATCTAAATACATTACAATTACTGTTTACATCGGGCTGCACTAACACGAGGATAGAAGTAGAGTGCGGATTAGAGTTTATCTGCCCAGAACGAAGCATACTACAGAAAGTGTGTGAACAGTCTATATGTTGTGCGCCTGGCAGAGAAAAACACAGCAGAGGTGGGAAGAAGGTAGGTAATGTGATGGTCAGACCTATGTGGAAAGAGGCAATCACTTTGGGCAGAAAAGAGGACTACGTTGTCCGGATGGACTGCAAGAAAGGGAGATCTGGAAGATAAGCCTGAAGCTCACCCATCCTGCAAGCAGAGGTGATGGCAAGCAAAAAAGCAGTCTTCAAAGGAGGCGAAGAGGACAATTATGTAGGCGCTCAAAGGGAGCAAACATAAGATAAGTGAGGACAAGATTCAACTCCCACTAGGGCATTACGAAAGGAGAAGGAGGAAAGAGAAGAGTAATGCACTTCAAAAATCTGTTAACAATAGGATCGTTGACCATGCTCAAGGGCTCGGGGTACCAGACTTAGGACTGATCGTGTTTGATCTTCTTCAGCAATCTTGGCAGAAGTGGTACAGGAGGCCGCAACTCCACTCGCAACGAAAAGGGTCGCCGAGCGAAAGCCGTCTTGGAAACTCGAACACGCAGAACTGCTGACATTGAGCGTTCTCCCCACTACTGAAAGAGACCTAGCATCACCTTCGAGTGAAGATGCCATTTGTGATCCATCATGCACTGGCGGCTGAGTGTGTCCGTCCTGGCGTTCAGTGAACCTGTTAGGCGTTGAACCACCAGAGATATGCCCTGATGTTCCAGCCATGTCTAAAGGCGAAGAGCCTCTTGACATAGGGTCCACGACCCCACCCTGCCCTGTTTGTTGCAGTCCCACATGGCGGTGGTGTTGTCCGTGAACACAAGCACCACTCTTCCTTTGACAGAAAGAAGGAATGCCTTCAGTGCAAGACAAATCGCCCGGAGCTCCAGAAGGTTGATGTGGTGCCTGGACTCCACCAGAGACCAGAGGTCTTACCATATGGCTGCCCCAACCCAGGAGTGATGCATCCATTACTACTGTGTACTCAGGTTGGGGAAGGGAGAGGGATCTGCCGTTGACCCAATCCTGGTTTGTGAACTACCACTGCAACTAACTTGCAGTCCCCTCCGAAATCTGAAAGTCATCAGAAAGATTCCCTTGGTGCTGCGCCCACTGGAACTTCAGGTCCCACTGCAGAGCACGTATATGCCATCTGGCATGATGCACCAGCAGGATGCAGGAGGCCATGAGGCCCAGCAGCCTCAGGGTCATTCTCACAGAACACCGGGATGGAGGCTGAAACATCGGTATCATAGCCCGAATATCCTGGACTTGCTGCTAGGGAGGATAGACCCAAAACTGTGCTGTGTCCAGAACCGCTCTGTTGAAAAGGAGCTTACAGGAGGGAATCAGGTGCGACGTCAGCACGTTAACTGAGAACCCCAGCAAATGCAGGAAGTCTGTCGTAGTCTGGAGGCGGGAGACGACAGCCTAGGCGAGCTCACCTTCAACAGCCAGTCGTCGAGAGAGGGGAAGACTGGAACCCCTGATCTGTGCAGATGAGCTGCAACCACCGCCATCCCTTCCGTGAACACCCGGGGAGGGGGGGAGGGGGGGCTGGTAAGGCCAAAGGGGAGCGTGGTAAACTGAAAATGCGTGTGGCCTACCGTGAACCGTAGGTAATGCCGGTGGGCAGGCAAGACGGGGATGTGAAATTAAGTGTCCTGCAAGTCCAACGCTACCATCAAATCTCCAGGGTCGAAGGCAGACAAGACATGAGCCAAGGTTAACATCTTGAACTTCTCCTTTCGGAGGAAGCGGTTGATGTCCCTGAGGAATAAGATAGGATGCAGGCCTTTGTCCTTCTTGGGTACCAAGAAGTAGTGGGAGTAGCAACGCCGACCTACTTCTGGCACAGGGACGCGTTTGATAGCTTCCTTGGCAAAGAGATCCATAACTTCCTGGAAGAGAAGGGCCAAATGATCCTCCGACATGGGATGAAATCACCACAAACGGCATGACCCTTACGCACTCTGCTGCTTGCGGAACTCCGCGTAGACCGCCAGAGTTTTTATGTCACTTTGCGGAGTTCCTCACTGAAGAACTCCACATAGGCTTAATCTTATCATGAAAAAATAGATATCAGTCATATGTTAAGAAACAAGGGTGAGTAGAAACCTTTTGGGTGGAGTAAAATTTAAGACATTATTATTGTGATTTTTTGGGCAATTAGTTGATTATTGCAAGCACTAACACTTCTCTGTGTAAAGTAAAGACCTTGAGAGTTTTGTAACTTTCAGATACTCAAACTGTGGATTCTGTTGCAATTAAAACATTTTCAAGACCTGAAATTTTTTTGGAGGTTGCATGCGGGCAGCCTAAGTTATCCTGCAAGAGTTTCTTGATGAATTCTATTGCAACCACAATATGTGCTCTCTCATGTAAAGTCAGGTTGTTAGAAGCTTTTCTGCAACTCAAGATACGCCTTACTTTTCACCTGGTGTGGATGCATTTCTCATGTTTAGTGAGGTCTCCTTTCTGAGTAAAACGTTTCTGGCTTTCCCCTCCTGTATAAGGCTTTAGTCCAGTGTGAATTCTCTCATGTGAAGTGACATTGTATTCAAGACTAAACCTTATCTGATATTCAGAATACACATAAATGATGTTCACTCTTCTAGTGAGCACCTTGCACAAGTCCAAACAACCCTTATGGTGATGGTTGTAAACTCCACCTTTGTAGCAGGGATTCTATACCTATACAGAACTGTGCATAGAGACCCAGAACCTCAGTGAATGAGGGTGCGCCAAAAACTCACCTCAGTATCCAAAATCCCCTACCAGACTAGCAACCAGTGTCTCATTGGTTCTTTCTCATCCCCAATGATTAGACAACCCAGAACATGAACTCAGAACACCTCAGGTAAAGTGGAATACATGAACACTCTTTCGTCATACCAACATATCAGTCCAGAACGAGGAGTAAATGAAGACACGTGCAATTTTGAAATGTTTATTTCTAATGCCGTGTTCTTAAGCGCAGTGTCTTAGATAATACAAGGAAACATTATCAAGAACAAGGTTATCAGCATTGTTACTATTCCATAAAATACAAAAGGAGAAAGCATGTCGAAATGCTAATAGTAAACGGTTACATTAAACGTAAGTTTACCCTCCCTAGCCAGTATATTATATTATATCTAAAGAAGGTCTCTTTTGGGTTTAGAAGGGCAGACCCATACCTCTTGGTCTTAGCAGAAACGGATCACATCATCTCCTGCACCAACACTCAGCATACGAATCTCCATCAAGTGTGTTTTACTTCTCTGTGCAGTGCATTATTAAACCCGCTCAAACCCAAAGTTGGCCACAGCTGCATATGTGTTATGTCTAGACCGTGCCCTGATCAACTCGAACAACAAGCACTGTGTTGAAAAACCTTGAAGGCCTCGGCACTCACTGTACAAACATAGATTATCAAGCAAACCTTGTTATTCTCACGTCAAGCAAAATATGCAACTAGGCGAAAAGCTGTAATAACATAATGTGCCGTGTGCAGAGGCAGCAGAAAAGGAAAATGGCTTTTAAACTTGTAAAACGCTCATGCTAACTTAACACAGTGTGAAGGTATAATTACAAACACGTGACACCTTATAGACCAGCTATCCTAGGGGTAGCATGGACAGAGCAGTCTTAGGCTATAACTCTAGAGGGCGTGTAAAGCCTGCTGTTTTACCATACGTAACCCCTTGAATACCAAATGAAAGGACACCTCACAGGATATATATAAAATATATATGTATTTATTCACTAACCCACTCCTCTGAACTCTTTATGAGGACAGAGGCAAAAGCACATAACAAGTTACTCTTAGAAATACTTTAAATAGCACAATTTACAGTTAGGCCCTAGGGGCGTGTAAAACTATATACTAATTTAAGTGGTATAAGAACCACGACTTGTGAAAGGAGAAGGCCTAGGGCATCGCTGGGGCTACACTATCTGACCCTTAGGTTAGGAGTAGGAGGCCCACAGGCGGCGCATGCAGAGTCGGAACACTCACGCGGGAGTCAATAGAAAGTCTATGGGAACTTAAAAGGTAAGTAATTATAGTTTTAGGACACTTCCGGTTTAGATAGGAGGAAACTACAAGCAAATCTGGACTCTAGGATAGTCAATCCCTACAGGAGCACCGAAGTACTCGCTTTACCTCACCCACGGGCTGCGGGTGCATAGGTGTCAAAGTGTGTCAGGTTTCGCCGTTGATTCCAATGGAGCCGTGAAGAAAGATGCTGCAGGCGACCAGGAGGAAGATGTCCGGGTGGATCCAAGGGTGGATCGAAGTTGAAAAAGGGCCTAAAAGCAGAGGGGACGAGTCTAGGTCACTAGCCAGTGACCGGGTGGAACCAGGAAGAAACCAGACGTCGTCGAGGAGCAATCAGGTGCTGTTGTGAAGCTGGTCTCTGCAGCCACGCGGACCAGGAGGGGTCGGGGACGGCCAGGCGCTAGCGAGGAGCTGTCCCTCGAAGGTTCTCGCAGAAGGAGGGGTCGACTTCAAGATCGGGGCCTACAAGCCTAAGCAAAGGTAACCCACCCAGGATACCCACCCGATAGATTCAGAAACTGCATGCTTGAAGTAGGTCGCTGGATGGCACAAAGCTGCCTTAAGCTAAACTCCTCAAAGACCGAGGTTTTGCTCTTTGGTGCCAGAGACAACTTTTGGTCCCCGAGGTGGTGGCCAGACGAAATGGGACCTCTCCCCGAGCCGGTGGACAAAGTGAAAAATCTCGGTATACTGGTGGACACCACCCTGACCTTTAAATCCCAGGTGAGCACCCTCTCCTCCTCCCTCCACTTCACACTCAAAACCATTAGAAAAATGTTACCTTATCTTGAGAAGAAACACAGGAAAACAATAGTCACTGGTCTAGTGCTCTCACGCCTAGACTATTGCAACAGCCTGATGCTAAACGCCCAGCAGAGCGTACTTAATAAACTCCAACTTCTGCAAAATGCAGCCGCCCGCCTAATCACTGACACACCCAAATTTGCCTCGGTATCTCAGGAGCTGGCTAAGCTACATTGGCTACCCATCCGTAAAAGAATCACTTTCAAGGCAGTATGTATGGTCTTCAAGGCCCTCCACGATACGGGCCCTAGGCACTTGAAATCACTTTTCTGCTGGCATAAACCAGCAAGAACCCTGAGGTCAGGACAACTGGCTCTGGTTACGGTCCCCAGAATTAAAAAAGCTCGCTGGGGAGGCAGGAGTTTTTCTCTCGGGGCGGCTGAGGCCTGGAATAAACTTCCACTTGCGCTCAGACAAACCCAGAATCTGATGGCCTTTAGAAGAGGTCTAAAAACATGGCTCTTCACTCAGTAAGTACGCTCCATCACACCAGTCTATCCTTCTAGCGCCAGGACACCTCCGGGTATTAGAGCGCTCTATAAATATGCAAAATAAATAAATAAATACACAAAAGGCTTCTGGTGCAGGCCAGGAGGGTCTGAGGTACTTCACCTTTTCAGGGAAGCAAGTGCCAGTCTGGAGCAACCAGACCAGCGATGGATTTCTTAAAGCATAGTCGTCTCAGGGCTACTAGCCAACTGGCCAGCAACCGGGACAACACGTCGAGTAGAACACAAACAGAAGGGCCCCACGCAGAACACGTGGAATGCGGAGGGCTGATCTTCGGTGCAGGTGGTGCTCAGTCTCGGGGAGTCTCAGTCCCCAGTGCACAGCTTCGAGGATGCCTCAGGAGCTGCGCTGGTAGCAAGAAGAAGGACTTTTCAAGATGTCCGGTCCACAAGGTCCAACGCCGTCCACAGTGCTCAGCTGTGCTGGAGTCGTGCAGTGGGGTCAGAGGGCTCAGGGAGTCAGGATCTTGTCAGGCACTGCGCTCGGGTTCCGGCGGGAACGGGGGCAAAGCAAGCCTTCAAGTCGCTGGATGGTGCCTAGTTGCCCAGGGTGGTCACTCCTTGGCCACAAGGGAGATTCTTCAGTCTTCAGCTCAGGTGAATGTCGAAGGGTCCAGAGTTTCGTCTTCAGTTCGATTCCAGGATTAATCTAAAGTCTCCTGGGTCAGCTCCTATCTTTATACAACTAAAGTGGGCTGGTTTACCTACTAGGTCCCTCCTATAGGTGGGACCAGGAAGGGGGGTGGTTACACACCCTTTCCTTTCTCCAGTTTCGCGCCAGAGCTGGGGCAGGGTTGCCCCAGCAACCGGTTTGAACTGGGGTATGCATGGAGCACCTAGAGTGCTCCAGGCAGTGTGTTTCTTTTCAACCCTCCCTGTCCTAATACACAAACTCCTGTATGGGGCGGTGCTCGCACCTCTCCAGGCAGTAAACCTATTGTCCAGGCCTCCCTAGCTGGAAGGACTCCCAGCAGCAGGAGGCCAGACTTGTGTCTGGGGCAGCAGCGTTCATTTTGTAACGCTGGGGCTCTGGTTAACTTTAACCGTGATCGTCAGAACTAACATGTCTTCTCCGTCTAGAAGAGTGGAATACTAACCCCGTCTCCAGAATTGGCGAGGGGGTAGTATTCCAAAGCGTATGACACCTTACACGACATGTTTCGATAAAGCCAAACCAAAGTTAGCATTAACCGCGAGGATTATAATGCACTTAAGAGTATATAGTATGGCAATATCATAGAACAGCTATAAGGAAGTAGTTCCGAACGCTGCAGACAGGCTCAGCTCATGCTAGAGCACCATCTCACATATAACCAAGCACTCTGCCTTCAGGATTGTTAAGCCCTGCCATAGGAGTGACTTATAGGTTACTATGTATCTATATGTATGTAGGTATAGGAATACTACACCTAAGCAAGGGGTAATTACACGACCTTGCCCCAGCTGAGTGATCAGCCAGTTGTGTCTATTTGGGTGGCCAGCCAGGGGTGGCATAAAACATGCTGCAGCCCCTGGTAGGCCTTGGTTGCACCTATGCCCTGAGTACCTAGGGTACACTATACAGGGACTCATAAGGTGAACCAATATCCAATTGTGTATGTACCTAAGGTACATGGAGTCCGTTTTAAGGAGAGAGCCGATAGTTGGCCTGGGATCCTGCTATTCAGGGCCCAGGCTAAGTCGAAAACCAGCTAAACACTAGGCAAAAAGTTGGGGGTAACCATAGTCAGATATCCACCTTCCTACAGTGTGTTTTCTTATGGCGCTTGTAACCATCTCTACATCTGAATCTTTTCTGACATTTAGAGCACTGATAATTTTATTCACCAGTGTGGATTCTCACATGTTTAGTGAGATGAGATGTTTGGCTGAAACATTTTTGGCATTCGGAGCACTGATAAGGTTTTTCCCCAGTGTGGGTTCTTATGTGCTGTGTGAGAGTACTTTTTATACTGAAACATTTCTGGCATTCAGAGCACTGATAAGGTTTTTCCCCAGTGTGGGTTCTTATGTGCTGTGTGAGACTACTTTTTATACTGAAACATTTCTGGCATTCAGAGCACTGATAAGGTTTTTCCCCAGTGTGGGTTTTTATATGCAACGTGAGATGTCTTTTTTCATTGAAACATTTCTGGCATTCAGAGCACTGATAAGGTTTTTCCCCAGTGTGGGTTCTTATGTGCCGAGTGAGACTGCTTTTTTCACTGAAACATTTGTTGCATTCAGTGCACCGATAACGTTTTACCCAAGTGTGGGTCCTTGTATGTTTAGTGAGTCTCATTTTGTCACTGAAACATCTCTGGCATTCAGAGCACTGATAAGGTTTTTCCCCAGTGTGGAATCTCACATGTACAGTTAGAAGTGATTTACGGTTAAATTGTTTCTGGCATTCAGAGCACTGATAAGGTTTTTCCCCAGTGTGGAATCTCGCATGTACAGTTAGAAGTGATTTACGGTTGAAACGTTTTGGGCATTCAGAGCACTGATAAGGTTTTTCCCCAGTGTGGGTACTTATGTGCTTTGTGAGACTACTTTTTAAACGGAAACATTTCTGGCATTCAGAGCACTGATAAGGTTTTTCCCCAGTGTGGGTTCTTATATGCTGAGTCAGAGTGCTTTGATTACCGAAACATTTCTGGCATTCAGAGCACTGATAAGGTTGCTCCACAGAATGGGTCATTGCATGATGAGAAAGACTTTGTCTGTAACAAAACCTTTTCTGGCATTCAGAGCACTGATAAGGTTTTTCCCCAGTGTGGGTTCTTATATGCACTGTGAGATCGCGTTTTTCATTGAAACATTTCTGGCATTCCGTGCACTGATATGGTTTCTCTCCAGTGTGGGTTATTGTATGCCGAGTGAGACTGTTTTTGTCAATGAAACATTTCTGGCATTCTGTGCACTGATGAGGTTTTTCCCCAGTGTGGGTTCTTGTATGCTGAGTCAGAGTGCTTTGATTACCGAAACATTTCTGGCATTCAGAGCACTGATAAAGTTTTTCCTTAGTCTTAGAGTGGTAGCTTGTATGCTGAGTGAGACTGCTTTTGTCTTTGAAACATTTCTGACAATCCGGGCACTGATAAGGTTTGTCCACAGAGTGGGTTATTGCATGTCGAGATAGACTCTGTTTCTTACAAAAACTTTTCTGGCATTCAGAGCACTGATAAGGGTTTTCCCCAGAGTGGATTCTCATATGTTCAGTGAAATGAGATTTTTGGCTGAAACATTTTTGGCATTCGGAGCACTGATAAGGTTTTTCCCCAGTGTGGATTCTTATATGCTCAGTGAGATTGCTTTTTTGGCTGAAACATTTGTAACATTCAGAGCACTGATAAGGTTTTTCCCCAGTGTGGGTTCTTATATGCTGAGCGAGACTGCTTTTTTCACTGAAACATTTGTCACATTCAGTGCACCGATAACGTTTTACCCAAGAGTGGGTCCTTGTATGTTTAGTGAGTCTCCATTTGTCAATGAAACATCTCTGGCATTCAGAGCACTGATAAGGTTTTTCCCCAGTGTGGAATCTCACATGTGCCATTAGTAGTGATTTAAGTTTTAAATCTTTTGGGCATTCAGAGCACTGGTAAGGTTTTTCCCTAGAGTGGATTCTCATATGTTCAGTGAGATGAGATTTTTGGTTGAATCTTTTTGGGCATTCAGCGCACTGGTAAGGTTTTTCCACAGAGTGGGTTAATGCATGTCGATATAGACTCAGTTTGAAACTAAACCTTTTCTGACATTCAGAGCACTGAAAAGGTTTTTCCCCAGTGTGGATTCTCATATGCTCAGTGAGATAAGATTTACGCCTGAAACTTTTTTGGCATACTTTACACGGAGAGTGTTTTCCCCCAGTGTGGATTCTCATATGCTCAGTGAGATAAGATTTACGCCTGAAACTTTTTTGGCATACTTTACACGGAGAGTGTTTTCCCCCAGTGTGGATTCTCATATGCTCAGTGAGATAAGATTTACGCCTGAAACTTTTTGGCATACTTTGCACTGAAAGTGGTTTACCCCTGTGTGCATTCTGTCAAATTCTGTGAGATAAGATTTATGGCTGTATCTTTTTGACACAGGTAACTTTTTTCCCCAACTTCGGTTATTTTGCCTCGATTTTAGAGTCGGGCTTGTTTAGATAATGTTCAGCACTTATCTCTAAAAGAAATTGTGTGTAAATTTCTCAACACTTGAATTGAGCAAAAAATTTCGGGAAGCAGTCCTGTAACACCTGTTGAAATTTTCCTAGCAGATAATAGTCTTTAGGTTATAGCCTCTCCGGCAGCAACTTAATTTGTGACTGAAGTTTTTCTCAAATCGATTTGTATAGGTTCTTAGCAATGCAGTAATAAGGTGTTAGTCTGATATTTAATGATTAAACTGATAAGTACCTTTTTGCTCTGATGTAATGGCAGTAACTGAAGGCGTTAGAACGTGCACAGTACTATTGTGGATCATTAGTCGCAGAACATCAGTTCCTTCTACCCTTTCTATGTTTGGGGTAAGGTTAAGGTTTGTAGTTCTGAAGATGAGGATTTATTTACATTAGCTATAGCGCAACTGTGCTCTTTTAATCCATTTTTATATTTAACAGTTTTACATATCACTACTGCACAACAGATAATGTTGAGGTGATTTACATAGAATTACAGAACAGTACACAATAAAAAGGAAACAATCTGAGATGGTCATTGACACAATAAAGTGGTGAATTTTTAAGGTTTTCGCAAGAGTGAGCAGAGTGGGTCAAGGTGTTATATCCCAAGGCAGATAGTCTCAAACTTGCATAACTGGTTAAAACGGTTGTTGAACAAAGGCGATTTTCCAATCTCTTAGTTGTTAACGTGTCATCTTCGGAGTCTTCTTTCAGCGTCTTTTCTTTGATGGTATGCAGAAGAAACCTTTAGTTGTAACTTTTTATGCAGTGTGTGCTTCCTCTCTAGAATTACATGATGCTTTAGATGAACGTTATTCTGTCATGCTTAGGCAATTTGTCTTTCTGATAATATTTCAGATGAGGATGCTGAAGCAGTCTTTCTACATTATTTCTGATGCTGTGTGCACAGATATGGCTTTGCTCTGGGTTAATGAAATGCAAAATTAGAGACTTCACTTACAGGTATAGTACTTTCCTCGCCACACTTAGATTTTTGGAAATTGTTTAAACGTAGAATGCTGGATGTCCTTCAGTTTTTCAAAATAATCCTTCTTCTGGCACTGACATTCAAATCTTGCTTTCTTCGTCCGTAATTTCAATCACCTATAGTATTAAAATTAAATAGTTAATACATGTGCATTTCCAAAAATATAATTTACAAGCCAAATCAATGCAGAATTTTGAAAATGCTGAGCTGTTTTTCAGACAGAGTAGAGTGTAGAATGGTAGAATGAGAGTAATTGGATGTAGGAGTGAGGATTTGTAGAATTTTCAACATTTTATTAAGCTCACAAAGGATACATGTACCCTATGGAGTTGCAACATAGAATCCCAAAGGCATTTCTGAAAGTCATATGGACTGGCACCAAACAAATATTAAAAAATATATACTATTAATTAATTTGTAGTGCAGATTTCTGGGAACGGAATGACTCCTCCACGAACAACAGGCATTTTCCCCTGCCCTGAGTTACCACCTACTTGTATCTGGTTTCCTGACTTTTGAGTTTTGGCCTCCGCCTCAAGCAAATCTATTGTGTGCTGCGAGGACTATGCCTAGACCTTTCCCTCAACTATGGTCCAGAGTATGAATCAAGGGCAATGAAATGAAGGCGTACTTTCATGTGTTCATTTTATTCCACTTGATTATCAGTTGTTAGGTTTTTCTGCACCTGGATTTACTGGGTGCAGAAAACCAGGACACAATCTTTTTCCAGACAGAAAAATTAGACTGAAAAGACGCATAAGACTCTGGGTGCAGCAGAAGCAGCCAAGACTTATGCTGGTTTTTTTCACCAACTGGGGGAAACACACAATTCTTCCCTCTGTTGGTGTTCACATTTGTTGTCGGCCTGTGATTCGGCGTTGAGTGCAGAGCGTATCGATTAGAGCCGAGGGGCAGAGCCGAAGAGGAGTTGACGAGCAAGCGGAGCGGAGCCTGGGACGACTGCCAGGGTTTGTTTTGTGAGCGGTTCCCGCTTCACCCGCGTCCGGTTATACGGGCGCTTTAAGTTCTACAGATCTGCTTTGGGGGCAGGAACGGACGCTGCCGGCACCGCGGCGCTAAGTCGCTTGTGGTGCTGCTCGTGCGGCGGCTGCTGCAAGGCACAGAGGAGCCTTGGCCTGCCACCTGATTTATGTCAAAAATGTGTTCATTCATTTTTTTTTTCCACAGTCCACAGGCAAAAATTACACCATCACTTGGTCCCACGCAGGGGATCAGAAAGCCTCAACAGAATTATAACAGGTGGACAAAGTACATTGATTAATATAAACCAGCTCCTCCTCTTATTAGATGAGTCAAATGAAAGATACAGCTTCTAAGTGCCCCGGAGCTGAGACAGAGAGATAAAAAAGAAGAAGGTCATGCAACTTTGCTAAGCCAGCAGATAGGTCTAAAGAAAACTTAACGGCCTTCTGTAACGGTAATTTCTCCAGGTTGCTCCACAGAGGTGTTGTATGCGGAATAGCCAAAAAGCGTGGACAAACTCATCCTAACATGGGATAAGTAATTATGAATCTAACAAGGAACAAAGATAAAAAACACTAAAAAAATCCACCCCTTCCCCCATCCGTGGTGGCGGTGTGTTCATACTAACGAGAGGTAGGTCGACACTGGGATTGTGATCAAAACTGGAAGAGATGGCGGGCTTCGATGGTGGAGGGACACACCGCAGACGGACGGCCCTGGGAGAGGAAGGAGACAAGGGGGGCCCATTTAAATTCGAAATTCTTATCATTATCCCTGAAAATATCAGCCATACGTTCTAGGCTAAGCAGTCTCCAAAGATGAGAGTGCCATAGGGAAATAGCTGGAGCCTCCCTTCTCTTCCTCAGATCTCAGGGAACTGCCGTCTGATTTTACGTATACACAAAGCATTGAGCAGAGCAGAGCTGAGCCGAGGAGTGGCGTGAAGTGCCTACATCTGCCGTCTGTAGTGGGACTGGCTCTGGATCCCGCTCTTGCTCCTGAAGGATTCCCAGCATTCTCCCTTGTACTCTTGACAGCGATGAATAGCAACGAACAAGCAATGAACAGTGAGTGGTGAGTGACAAGTGGCAAGAGGTGTGTGGCGTGTGGCGAGTAGTTAAGGTTGATCGGTCCTTAAGTCGCTGAGCCATTGGAGCCTGTAACAAGTCCGTAATACAAAATCTGAGAAATTATGCAAAGGGGAAAGTGACAATAGACTTTGACCCTCTTGAAGCACCCCTCGACCCCTGAATTACTCTGCATGCCTAGACTCCAGCCCTACCTGGAGCCCGGATATTAATGAATCGGTTAATTAATTAATTAATTAATTAAGTAACCAGCAGTACCAGCAGATTCTGTACCGAGGTGTGCTTTGGGGGTGTTTTCCCTTGAAGGTATTTGGTGGTGTTTTGTCCTATCAAAGCACCCTTTGGTCTTGTCACCGGCCCCTTTGATTCTCTGAAAGAAGCAAGACTTCTTCACCTATTATGAGGTCAGGAAAGGAGCGGCCACCTTTCCCTGCTATCAAAAGGAAAAGAAAAATACAACAAACACTAATACTAGATACGTTTAAAATAAAACAGGCAGGTGACATATAGTCCTTTAAATCATCTAAGGTCCATACATTTGCGATACTAGGTAAAGTCGCAGTCAAAGTTTGATTTTATGAAAGATCCAACTGGTGCTATGCTAACATTGCTAACTAACCCATGTGATCTTCAAATTCCAATTAAACCACTGAGTAGAACAAATATTATATCCCCTAAGCAAGGAGTAAGTGAACCAGGCCACCCTGAGTCTGAAGCTGAAGTCAAACGAATGTCAAATTCAAATAAGGACCAAGTCAACCATTGGGGTCAAATAACAGACCTAGAGATGTTAACTATTCCACTTACTGGTCGTTCACAATAAGAGGACGCAAAATGCACAAATCTAACAATGGGAGATACTCGGCACTTACTACAAACTAGGCAGCCAATGCCAATAGAAGTGCAAGTAAAAATCAGAAAAGCCAACGGTATAGGGGAACCATCTAATTTGGGCCAAATAAATCAACAAGAGCAAGATGCTCCAAATTAACTAAATGGTGGGGTGAAAATCATAAGGGAAGCCAATACCCCACTGAAATCGGATCTTACTCTGTCTAAAATAAATTCAGCTAAAAAACAGTACCAGACGAAATGTAATCAAAATAACGGATCTCAAATAATAAGGACGAATACAACAGCAACCCAGAAACTCTGCAGCGCTGGAGTACTCCGTATCAAAAAGACGTTTTCAATAGTAGGCCACAATTCATTAATTCTTGTGAAGAGGGAGATGATTTTCAAGGAAAACAAAAAGAGGAGTATAAGGACCTATCATTCATAAATGGGCAACACCATAGCCCAGGTACTCAGGCACCAGGAAGTGGGAACGCAGGAGCAATTTGGGATGTATTCTTCAAAACCTCGCAATTAACTCTGGAAGCTTTAACATATCAGTCCAACAAAAAGGAGGTCCAAATAGATCTTGAGTGCTGCGGCATCCTCTGTTACCAGAATTGAGCAGAAGATAAAAACGCAAAATAATCTAATAGTAAGGGCGCAATCTCAGCCAATATCTACGTATGCAGAGTGTAGTTGTGCCCCACTAACTAACAAACTAACTACCATTCCGGATATTTTAAAAACAATAATTGACGATGTAAAAGCGAATTTTCCTAATGTGGGAATTCAACCCATCAAGACCGACTGCCACGCTAAAGATACAATAAAATGTAAAGACAATATTGTTGTTGTTAAAGAAAAAATAGATGATATAACAAAAGATCAAGAAGTGATAAACCTATGCTCGACACAATCAACAATGACAGACGCAGCTCCGGAAGTTCATCTATCAAAAAGAGAAACGAAAAAACAAGGGTAGCAAGAAATAAAGTTTTTAAAAGTATAAAAAAATACAAATGCATCAGATATAGTAAGATTGAACACTGGAAACAACCATGACCAAATATCATATAGTGAAGGTGAGGGTAAACAAATGTCTCCAACAAAACCCTTTTAGTTATGAAAAATAAATGCCTAAACAATCAAGCTGATAGTATAAAAATGATAGAGAATGGGAAAATTCAGTCCTTAGAAATGCTGCAAGTGGAGGAAATTAATAAACAGGTGGAAAATAAGCCATCGCAATTGGAAACAAATAGAGCAAAGAGGGAGAGTATCAGAGGGGATGAAACGAATAGAGAATTGTTAAAAACCTGGAAGGATAATAAATTACCACAAGATCTGGGAACCGAAACGGAGCAGTTACATAAACATCGACAATCATGGTCTCAAACTGTTAGTAATCATAATGGAAGGTTAACTGAGCATGCTCAAGGTGAAAATAGCCTGCAACAAATTAAATAAAATAACCCAGATCAAAAAGAAGGAGTGGTGCAGGTAATTATTACGCCGGAATATAAATCTAGGAGTAATAATGATATCTTGACTCGTGGGAACATATTACAATAAATTGTGTAATGCAGTACCCTCATTAAAGAAAATTAAATGTACCGACATAGAATCAATTGAATTCCTCACAATCAAGAATAATAATCGTGAATCGACATTAGTAACTTAGACATCATCTACTGCCGCCAGCCGTATTATGCAAGGACATAATCTCTTTCAGGACTGGGGAATAAAAATAACAACTCCCCTGCAACCTTCCTATCCTAGCCCTTTTGTTTCATCAAAACTACAAAATCATAACCAAATGAGAACCAAGAATAATAAGAAATATTCAATATTAAAAACTCCATAGGTATGACGTAGACGTAAAAATAGAAAACCGATTATATGACACTGTCAAATTAGGTTGGCTATCAGCAGCCCTCCATAATGTCAGGCAGGATTGACATCTACACTCTGAAGTTCCTTTAAGGGGCCCAACAATTATGAATGAAAGGGTCAGATTATGTTTGTGGAATATAAATGGGGTTCCAGCAAAGATTCAGAATAACGAACTAACTACTCTGTGCTGTTTTCAAATCATTTGTTTACAAGAGACTTGGGCTTTAGTTCCTTTTAGATGGGAAGGTTATAGGGTTATTACTCATTAGCTAAGAGAACAAGTAACTATGGCAGACCTTTTGGGGGTTTGGCTATTTTTATATCAACTGAGCTAAAAATGGAAAGTGAAATGGACGTCCAAAGTCAAAAGGATTATCTAATTGTCAAAATACGATACAAGTAAAAAATTATAATTAAATCTCTTGTAGTAATCAACGTATATAATTACGAAGAACAATGGCGACCAATTTGATAAATTTGATAATTATGATATTGCAGCAACTGGACAATGGCACCCAACCTGAGATTATTATTACCGGTGTTTATAACATGAATATGCTATGGTCTTATGATAGAAATGTTGAAATACAACGGCAAAATTACTTATGGTCAATTCCAAGTCTTTCATCAACAATGGGCATGAGGGAACAAAAGAATGAAAACATCGGCAAGACTCTTGTAAAAGAATTAGAAAAAACCATAATTAGAATTAGAAACCATAGGTCTAAGAGAGCTAAATGGGCGATTTCCTCAATATTCGCCACCAGCATGGACTTTTCAAGCAGGGGATCATAGGTCTAGAATAGATTATCATCCTGTATAAGCATTGGGGTGACTGGAGTGACAGAACTGCACCTATACTATATTCATGATACTCCTAAATGCCCCTAGAGGGGGAAGACGGTATCAGTACCGGACGCACCTGTCTGCAGCACATGATAGTCTGGCATGCCTGCACTATCTTTTCACCCAGACTGTCCATAAAGATGATTTTAGTGCCGCTACACACATAGCAGGGGGAATCTCAGACGATTCGCTGGTGGAGGTGCAACTCGATGGTCCGGTTGTAGACTTCATGCTACCCCCAAGGGTTGATCCGTGATATTTATAAGACAAGACGTTCAAAGCTTGTATGAGAGATGGAGCAGACCTCTATTTTAAGGAGAACGGGCGGCCTGTTGAATCAGCTTGCGTGCTATAGGGTGAATTCAAGGCAGGGAATGTGCTTTCCTGGAGGCACGCTTGGCAAGTGGGGAATCAGTTTCTCTCCCATTACACCATCAACTGAAGCAGCACACATTAAGAGCACTAATGGAAAATAGCGTGCACTTATGCGCTGGCTACCCAGCATTGTCTCTATGATGTTGGTGATAAAGTCAATGAGTTGCTTACATGGCTAGAGAGACAAGACAAAGGACGGAACTGGATCCTTGAGGACACTGACAACAAGGGGATGGAAATACTGGGAGAATCTTCCTGAAAGACCTGACCCTGCCAATGCTAAGGAATGAGGACTGAGACGCACTAGACCAAGACCTGACAGAGCAGGTCACGGTTGAGGGGGTCTCCTTGCAGAGGCTGGAGGTAACATCGAGGAATCCAGACGAGGTCAGCTCATGGTGGACTCTCGCTCTAGACTGATTGGGATCGATCCTCTAGAAAGGAGCTAATCCAGCCAAAGGATGAGCCTTGAATGCCGGCCTCCTTGACACGGTCCACCAAGATCCCATGGTCGGCCATGTCAACAGCGACCGAGACATCCAACAGCACCAGAGCCTGAGGAGTATCCATGTCAGCCTTCTCTCGCAGGGAGCCCAATACCGCCAGTATTACAGTCTCCGTTGAGTGGGCAGGCCGAAACCCAGCTTAGTGTGAGTCGAGATAGTTGGATTGTTCAATAAAATTGGACAGGCACTTCACCACATGAGCCTCCAGTACCTTTACCAGGTATGGGAGCAAGGAGATTGGGCAGTTATTCAACAGGATCTGGGAGTCTGCCCCTGATTTCTTCAGAAGGGGAAACACAATTGCCTCTTTAAAGGCCTTAGGGACACAACCCTGAAATAGGGACTCATTCAGAAGAGAGAGGGGTGGACCTTCAAACCGTCCTGCCAGATGAAGTCAATGATTGGGATAGCCCAGATCAGTTTCCGTGGCTGGTCTTTGAAATCATACAAGAAACAGTCGTCGTCCTTCGTGACTATAGGAAGTTGTAATCTCTTGGCCGGCCTGTCCATGAGAACATGAAACCCACCTATGTCAGCTGGCGGAGATTCAACAGGAATTGGAGTGGAAGGTGACAGAGTATGAATTTGATAATTGTCCTACTCAGTAAGGAGGGATCTATCACCCCCTCCCCTTCTCTGTCGTCGTCAGTTGTGTGTGCGTCCTCCGGGTGATGAGACACTGATGCCACCGGAGGGGTCGGCCCGATGATCGATGAAGGCAGAGGAAGAGGCATCTGTGGGACAGATGAGGCCGACTCCGAGGGAGGAAATCGACAGCAGTAGTAATCAAGCATATGTTGCAAATTAGAGATGAGAGACATGGGCATCTGCACAGCTGGATACTCAAGTGGTGGTTGAGTATTAGGCTCAGGGTAATAATCATATCCTTGGTCATCATCAATATCTTGGCATTTGATGAGAAGCTCGGAAGGAGTACGAGCAGTACGGAACCGGTCATCCTCTTCCAAATCCTCCTCATTAGCGTCATAGTCAAAAGCTACACAGGAAGATTTGGTGATGGTTGAGTTGGCAATAGACCCAAAGAAGAGTTCCTACGTTGAAGTAGGGAAACATCCGTCGTTCCTGAAGGCGGCAAAAGTTTTGTTGAAGATTTCAAGAGGACTAGACACATCAAAGCTGAAGGTGGAACCAAGGATGCCGCCACCGATTCAGCGGTCAACGACGAAGAGCGTGGTTGAAGTTCCGTAAGAAAAAGCTTCTGTGCTGTCGACGAGGCAACCGTCGATGAGGCAACCGCCGACAAGCCAACCGCCGACGAAGCAATCGTCGACAAAGCACCCGTCAATGACGAGGCAACCTTCGACATTGTCATGATTTCCTGCCCTCGTCATGCCTTTGCCGTTGTCGCGCGCTGCTGGCAGAGCGGACTACAAATCCCAGGAAGCCTAGCGCGGCGAGATTACGCAACACCTATAGACGTGTTGCATAACATGAAGGACCGCCTATATAGGCGGAAAGGGAAAGGACGCCGTGTCGGATATTCAGACTCCAAAGCCGACGTATCCTGAAGCAGAGCGCTCTGTGAGCAGAGACTGTTGAAACTATCAAGGATCTTCAAGAGAACGGAGTTAGGAACGCCCCGTGTCTCTGTTACTTGCGGAACAGTGGTCTGCAGCGCGTAAGTGTCCTCTGACTCTGACGAGTCAGCGAGGCTCGGCTCAGGATCCCGAGTTGAGGCTGGTAGGAGCGGCTGCTCCCAGCCCGGTCCAAGGGTCTTCTCGGAGGCCAGGTAAACGGAGGTTGGTGTGAGCCGTAGCTCCCAGCCCCTGTCCTTGTACTAGTCAGGGATTAGTGTTGAGACGCACTCCGGGAGGAGTTTGCGGCGTCTCCACGGTCCTAGCATCCAGAGGTAGGTCTGATCGAGCGGCTGCTCTCGACCACCTCTCTCTTTTGGTTCTTGGGTGATAAGCAGCGAGAATCGCCTGATTGAGATACCGGTAGAGCGGCTGCTCCCCGTATCCCCAAGGAAGGAGTGGTAGAGAACCCGGCTGGGCGACTCCCACCTTCCTCACGTCTGCTACCCCAACGTCAGAGATCAAGACCCCTCACCGCTATCGAATGGCATTGTCGGCCGCTTTTAGCACAGTGCCCTCCGTTGGCGTACAACGGGACCGTTGTACTTGCGGAGGACGGTGCATAACACCAGCGCTGTGAATGGGGTAACGAATACAGACCTGGTGAATTCAAAATAACATTCTATGTATATACATCCCGCTACCTTGCACACTATCAATAAATCCTGAAACTCACAAGAAGTGGTTTTGTGTTCTGTGGGTGTCTGTCCCCGATCTTGGGAATGTCAGGTCGTTACAGACATCGAGGCATTCGTCGACGAAGCAGGTAGAGCCTTGAGAGCCATCGACCGTCTCGCCGGCGAAGAGGCATCTGTCGACGACCGACCGGAGACAGTCCTCTTTTTCATTGACGACGAAGTGAGGGAGGTGGCAGACGAGCGAGGCTTCACCGACACCATGACAAACGTCAATGGAGAGGACTCTGATGACATAATCATTGTAGGTTGAGGAGAAGAGAAGGTGGAAGTAGTCGTTGTAGCAGTGGCGACGGAAGTCTTCGTCGACAAGGGACCCATTTTTTTAGGCAAATTTGTCTCAGGAAGAGACTTAGATGCCTGAGACTTAGAGACAGATCTCGGAGGCATAGAGGGCACAGGTAGTCCCTTAGAAGGAGCAGGAGCCCTTTTTGAGGAAGAAGTCTGACCTTCATGAGTAGAGGTGTGGTCTTTCTTGAGCACCTTAGTAGATACCATCTCCGCCTCACTAGCCCTCTTCTTAGAGATGACAGTCCTGAGAGCGGAATCACTCTCAACACCTGATAAGGGGTTATCCTTGGTCGTGAGTTTCTGTAACCACAGAGGTAGACGTCCCTCTCTGCCTCTTAAAGTCTTTTGAGGGAAAGTCCTGTAGAATTTTACAATCTCTCACCTGACTTTCAGGGTGGAGGCCGTAGATACAAATTTTTGTGGGGGTCTTCGGAATGAAGCCGGAGTTTCCCACAAGACTCATAGTGTCTGATGAGTGACCTCTTTGTAGTAGACAAAGCAGTGAAGATATTCTGAAGAGTTTCTGAAGAGAAAAGGTAGAGGTACAGAGCAAAGCTCAGGGAGACTCCCTTCACACGACGTGCGGTAGAAAATCTGAGAGCCTGAGCCTCAGAGGAGAAGGTTCCAGAGGGTGCTGTCGCCTGATTGGTTGGAGTTTGGACCATATCTAATGACTTGGACAAGTTATTAAAGTGACACGTGTTTTCCTGTAAACGTCTATGTTACAATACTTCCTATTGCTCTTTTAACTATGCTTTCGCTATGCTATTGCTATTCTATGTACCTTGGGACTCCCACTTCGACGACAGGCAATAATTCAAGCATGTGAATCTATGAAAGATTCCCCATTACTGGGGAACAGCAGATTTCTCACTACTGAAGCTCTTACCCAAGTTGCTTTAGCCTTAGCCATCTCTCAAATTGACTACACTAACTCTTTACTTTGGCATTCCGGCATATCAATCTAAAAGACTGCAACTAGTGCCAAACCAGGCTGCTAGATTAATCTATTGCCAGCCAAGAATGCAGTATGTCACCCCTCTTATGAAAAAGTTACATTGGCTTCTGGTAGTCTAACTCAGTGCATTCAAGTTGGGATGCCTCCTCTTTAAAGCTCTCCATGGCAACTGCCCAGTGTCTGTATTTACTAGGGTCTAGAGATATATCCACATTCAGGATCTTAGGTCTTCCCATTGGAATCCCCTAGCTACTCCGTCCTTTAAACACTAGACATTGGGGGAACTAAGATTTGCGGTTCTGGCCCCTCAATTTTGGAATTCTCTCCCTCAGGACATTAGATCGATGATATCATATTCTCAATTTTGGAAAATCTTAAAGACCTGGCTCTTTCGCCAGACTTATGAATGAATCACTTAGCGGCAGGACTCCCTTGTCCGCAGCGAACTGAAACCTTGTGGTGTACGCACGCTTTATAAGTATTTTTAACATAGCATAGCATTTAACATCGTCTAAATGGGACAACCTGGAAAGTCCATCTGCATTGGCAGTCCCAGGTCTCTGTTTCACTTCAAAGCCTATTCCCTGTAGGGTGATGGACTACTTTAGCCATGAGGGATTTTCACCTTTCATTTGCATTAACCATCGGAGAGGCCTGTGGTCTGTTTGAACTAGGAAGTGAGAGCCAAACAGGTTTGACCTAAACTTCTCAAGGGACTAAACCACAGCAAAGGCGTCCATCTAAATGGCAGTTCAATGCCGCTCCCTGGGGATTAGCCTTCTACTGATGAAAGCCAGTGGCTGATCTTGCCCTTGGTCATGTTTTTGGGATAGCACTGCTCCTATACTATGTTCAGAGGCATCAGTCTTTACAATGAATTGCTTGACATAATCTGCAGATTTCAGAACAGCTGCAGAGCACATTGCTTCCTTCAGCGTTTCAAGAGCCTTTAGACAGCTCACAGTCAAGTTCACTATTTGTCGGCATTCTTTTGGAAGTTTGTTCTGTGCGGGGTGCCACAATGGTGCCATAATCCCTCACAAACCTCCTATGGTCGAAGGGAAACCAAGGAAGGCCTCACTTGAGTCTGGGTAGTTGGAGCCACCCAGTCCAGAATGGTCTAGATCTTGGGTTGTAAGGGTTGAACCTGGCCTCCACTCACAAGGTTACCCAAGTATGCAACCTTTCCCTGCCCTATCTGGCACTTGAATGCCTTGATAACGAGGCCTGCACTTCTCAGAGCCTCATATACTTTACTAAGGTGGATCAGGTGATCCTGCCAGGTGGAGCTAAAGACAGCAATATTGTGTTGAAAGGCTACACTCAAGGATTCCAATCCAGCAAGGGCTTCGTTCACCAACCTTTGAAAAGTGGCAGATGCATTGTTCAAACCAAAGAGCATTACAGTGAACTGGTAATACCCATCTAGGGTTAAAAATGCAGATATTTATTTAGCTCCTGGAGTCAAACCTATCAGCCAGTACTCTGATGTGAGATCAAACATACTCAGATACTTGGCTGCTCCCAACCTGTCAATAAGTTCATCTGCCCAAGGAGTTTGGTATTCATTGCTTTTGGTCACAGCATTCATGCCCCAATAGTCCTCACAAAACCTAATTTCTTTCTTACCATCCTGGTTATGAGGCTTGGGGATTAAGACAACTGGGCAGGTCCAGGGGCTCTCAGAAGGCTTTAGAACTCCCAATTCCAGTATCATGCTTACTTCAGCTTTGATGCTCTCTTTCACATGTTCAGTCTGCCTGTATGTTTTATTCTCGAAAGGTAGTCTTTCATCAGCGTCTACATCATGGACACACCAGCGAGTCTGGGGAGAGGTCAAAAAAAAAGAGCTCATTAAACTGATTTAGGATTTGCCTGCAATCAGCCTCCTGATGGGCAGGTAGGGTGTCTGACAAGACCACACCTTCCACTGACCCCTCTTTTGGATTGTTGGACAGGTATGGGGCAGGTTCACTCTTTGCTTCCTGATCCTCATCTGTAACCACGAGCATGGTCACATCTGCCATGTCATAGTAGGGTGTAAGGCGGTTGACATGGTTGACCCTCTTATGACTCCTGTCAGAGCCAGAATCTACCAGGTAGGTGACCGCCCCTTTTCTTTCTAGGACAGGGTAGGGTCCACTCCACTTACCTTGCAGAGCCCTAGGAGCCACAGGCCCAAAAACCCATACCATCTGCCCCGGCTGGAACTCAACCATAGCAGCCTTTTGGCATTACCAGAGCTTCTGGAGCTCTAGGCTGGCCGCAACGTTTTTGCTTGCTTTTTCCACGTACTCATACATCCTGGAGCAAAAGCCAAGCACATAGTCCACTATCTCTTGCTAAGGTTCACCAAGAGGTTTCTCCAATCCCTCCTTCACAAGGCACAGTGGTCCCAACAGGAAACCCAAACAGAAGCTAAAATAAGGAGGACCCCACTCCCTTCTGTGGCCCTTCCCAATAGGCAAAAAGCAGGCATGGAAGTGAGACATCCCATCTTCTTTTGAGTTTTTGAGGAAGTCTACCGATCATGCCCTTCATGGTCTTGTTAAATCTTTCAACACAGCCATTACACATAGCAGAGTGGTTTTGGCCACACTGACCAGGACGTATGCAGCGGGGGGTTGGAGGTCCCACATTTGGACCCCTAATATTATGCCGTTCAATTGCAACACGCAGCTCGATGGCTCAACACAGACCCTAGTTGGGAAATGCGGCTCTTGGCGGGAATGGTGGACGCTGGTTGTCTTCCAGGGCTGTTAATGGAGGAATCAGGTACACCGAAAGATACTCCATATATTGTGCGACAGATGGCAATGGTTTGTAGTGAGAGAACTTAAGTGCGCACCATTCCATAGGGAGCTCCCAATCTGGATATTAAAACCAATCAGGCATAGAGCATTCAGTATGTCCTTCCAGGCATGGATGAAGGGGGCTGCGAGCAATAGGGTGAATTGTACCCAGATGAGACTTATCGCCTGTAAACATACCCGCTAAGAGTTTGGTCTAAGCCAGGGGCAATTTTAACAACATGTGGTGCTTGGCAGACACAACTAAGCACACCTGTCCATGCTATGCGACAGCTCTGCCGCATACTCAAACCCTTGAGATACTGCTAGCGTATGGAACGTGTAGACACCTAACTATGCATCTTTACAGAACAACGTGATCAGATACAGTAGACAGTGGATGTATGACATTACAACACATGCATTTACAAAGCATGCCATCACAACGCAACCATTACAACGCATGCCATTACAACGCAGGTGCTATTACAACGCATGCCATTACAACATAAGTATTTGGTAAGTATTTCATTCAAATAATATTAATTTATTTTTAAATTATGTTTGATAATATTTTAGTAATATTTTATTTATATTAATATTTTTAATTAAAAAATTATATTTTAATGTACTATTCTTACTCCAGAGGAGTGTAATAGTAGGGTAAGTATTTGATAGTGTAGGGGTTAAAATTACTATTCTAACTCCAGGGGGGTGTAATAGTAGGGTAAGTGTGGATAGTGTAGGGGTTTAAATTACTATTCTAACTCCAGGGGGGTGTAATAGTAGGGTAAGTGTTGGATAGTGTAGGGGTTAAAATTGTAATTTAAAAAATATTAAATATATTTAAAATGTTATAATTATTTTAAATTAATTATTTCTTAAAACCCAAAATAACTACATTAATATTAAAAATATTAAAAAAAATAAAATAATTTTATTAAATTAAAAGAAATTAAAATAAATATTAATATTAATAAAATTAAATACTTACCTATACTTACGTTGTAATGACATGCGTTGTAATAGCACCTGCGTTGTAATTGCATGCGTTGTAATGGCATGCGTTGTAATGGCACCTGCGTTGTAATGGTTGCGTTGTGATGGTAATGCGTAGTAAAAGTTGCGTTGTTATGGCTGTTTCCCGTAGACAGTACACACGGGCCCGAGAGGCCTGTAATTTAGACTTTAACATTCCAATGGAAGATCAAGACTGGCAGCGGGCCTGTGAACTAATACACATAGTTTCTAGTAATGCCCATTTTCGACTGATACATTATAATTTTCTGCAAAGAACCTACTTAACGCCACAAGACCCTCATCGAATGGTCGGGTCTTGCCCAGTTATATGCTTGTGCTGCAACACTGTGGGGGCCGATTTCTTACATTAACCATGGTCCTGCGATGAAATACACTCCTTCTGGCAACTAGCTGTCGAAGAAATAATGCATGCAACAAAACTAAGTATTGAGCTGATACCCAAATGCTGTTTATTTGGCCTCTTTAGATGCCAGAAGGGCACAAGAAGACCTATAAATGTGGTCAGTCGCCTATGGTACTGGCATGACGTAGAATTGCAATCACATGGCTGCCCCAGCATGCCCCAAAGATTGCGCTCTGGCATAGAGATGGGTCTCTTCTTCTACGGCGGACGCTTCTATCTCGTCTTGGTCAGATTCTTCCCCGAAGATATCCAGAGTGTGTTGAATGCTTTGACGCTGCCTCTCTCGTCATCGAGCCTGATGATCGGGTAGAGTCCTCTTGGACCGAAACGACTTACAAGCATGCAGTCTTCCTCCTTGTGCGCCGGAGAGAGGCACAAGTTACAAATTTGATGTAGGTCGGTGCGAGGGTACTTGGGGTGGCACCCAGGACAGAAATGGAATGGAGTCCGTTCCATTTGCAGATGGCTGGCCCTACGCAGCAGGCCAGACGGTTGCCCACGAGGGTTTCTATTAAAATTTAAGAGTTTGCCGATCAATTTGAAATGCGGAGAACACGGAAACGCGTACTGAAACAATACCGTTGAGGGTAGAGTGGACTGAGCACTGAGGGGAACCCGAAGAGCGGGTTTGGAGCCCAGCAATATACATCCGAACCCGTTTGGGGTAAAAAACAATCTAACAATGGAGTTGATGCCCATCCGCACTATCACCGAAAGGAGGAGTCACCTTACCTTGTGACTGGAAAGACACCAGTGACCGGAGTTGGCTAGAAGCATTGACGACCTTTGGTATTGATTAAATGTATGATTCCAGGTCACAGGAGGCACTGCTGAATACGGCTGGCTAGCAGCAGCGGTGGCCTCTAGGAAGAAGGAATTGAGAAAGCATAACTGGATATACTGGTTTCCTTAATACCGATAATTGGTTACACATGAATGCCTCAACGTGCATTGATATATTACATTACCAAATTACAATATTCTTATATTAATTTGATGTGACTGTTCGCCTTAATATGCCTGCAAGGTTACATGATTCTATTAGGGCCAGAACCATTTTATTTAGTGATGTCCATCGGCACACTTTCCTGTATCTTGTAATAAATTGAATATTGACAAACATAAGTATTATTTCCAGAAACAGTGAATTCTGCAGCTTGTCTGTGTATCTTTTATCTGCACCTCACGGACTCCTTACATTCCTTTCGAGAGAAGATCCTGCCTCCTACTCATTAGTGTTGTTTCAGTAACTGTTTCTATCACGTGTTCATGTTTCATTGACTTGTATTAGGAGAAAAGTGTATAAAAATACATTGTGTAGCATTAGCATTATATACTCCAACTTGCTTTAGGGTGGATGCTCTCGTCCATTGCAAAGACAATTGTCACTTGTTAGTTTGCTTGGCCTTTTGCTATTTTTGCATTAAATGTATGATAGATGTGTTGGCCTCCAGGTGTGTTGTGTATTATTTTACATAGCACAAGAGATGACGAGGAAAATGACAGTCCAGTATACACATTCTTCATATAAATCAACTCACAGTATACTGTTCTGGAGGTTCAGTCCCACAGACATTATCTCTAACTGAACGCAGGCACCCTAGGAAACATGTGCTTTTCAAACCAGTTGCCCTCTGATGCGGCGTCCTCGCTATTGGATAGGTCAATATGTTCTGAATTTTATGAGGGTTACCGTTACTAGTGCACTCTGTTAGACAGCGCTCACCTGTAGTAGTAAGATGATACTAGGCACCTTCTCACCCATGCACGGTGCAGGGCTTTGAGTTACAGAGCTCCTCACGCTGTGGAGAAGATTAGGTCACATTTACCCATTTTCCCATATTTGGTCCTGATGAAATGCCAACAGATTGCTCCATGACTACAGAAGGCATGAAAAAGGTTGACCTGAAGTATAGACCCCAGCTTACCAGCAGGTCCATAGGTGATCAACACTTTCACACAGTGATAGGGGTCATTAGTTCCACAATTTCTCTGCCACCGTTTTTGATCTCAACATGGACCAGGAAGATCACATTAACTATATTGTAGCAAATGGTCAATAGTTGATCTTATATTCAGACTTTCACCAATCTCACATCTTATGACACAACATCCTCTGTCCTACTATGCTCATCTGGCGTACTAATAAAAGATCTCCGACAAAGTGCCCTCTTGTGGTGCCCACCAGGCAGTGTAGCGCCGGCCTGGTGAGGAGTATAGCCCAATGATGAAGCATGTCACCTTCAGGTGAGTGAACGCAACTTGTCTTAAAAGCACATGCTTCCTAGGGTGTCTGCGTTCAGTTACAGATAATGCCGCTGGGACTGAACATCCAGGAACAGTATACTGTGATTTGACTGTTTTTTTTTAACAAATGTACATAGCAGATATTGGCCCTTCCTTGTGTCACAAAAGTGATCGATACCTGCCTAGGAGGGCACTTCTTACAGATGAGAATGGGGTTATCATGTTGCTGCTACAAGCTCCTTACCTGTGCGAGTTATCAGGAATGATGCAGGGGCAGACCCAAATCAGCCACACATGGAGATCAATGACAAATACTGAAGAATTAACAGAGCTTCCAAGCTGGTGACCATTACTTATTTGACCTTGAAAATAAAAGACACATTTTTAGTATTCTGGTGACTCATGACCATAAAAAACAAAGATTATAAATTCAATATTGTGTCAAATACTTAAAAAATGGAACTGGATGTGCTGAATCGGATGTTGTCCCAGGTCACGCGTGACACCTTCCACCACTATTGCTTATGGGACTTGTAGTTTTGTTTTTCTCATTAAAAGGATGGGCTCGAAAGTCCCAGTGTTCTAAGCGATGTTGGTCAAAATCAGAGGCCTGAGTGAGGGTGAAGCATGACATGGCTCTGCTTAGCAGTGAGATGACTGACAGTTCCTCAGCCCTTCCATTCTTTGACCTACAGAGGCTCGTTGGCCGTTCATATTTTTTTGCAACGACAAAGAAACTTTTATTGCAGCTCATGTCAACGGAAGAGATAAAACCCCTGGGCGTGTTTGTCAAATGTCAAATGTCAAATGCTTTTATATAGCGCACTTATCACCAAAAGAGGTCTCAAGGCGCTTTGCAGAAGAAAGGCATTGACCTAACAGAGTTGAGATACATCACAGTGAAACTTTATTTGGGAAAGAGCCACGCCTTTAAACCCCTTCGAAACTCCAAATAATTGGAGACCTACAGAAGATGATTAGGTAACTTATTCCATAGTTGGGGGGCCACATATGAAAAGGATCGGCATCCATTCCTGGACGTCCGGACTCTAGGTTGAGACAGCAAGAACTTTGAGCTGGAGCGAAGGGCTCTGGACGGAGTGTACCACACTAATTTTTTTGCTAAGTAAGAAGGGTCGATGCTGTGAAGGAGTTTATGGGTTAAACTCAAGATTTTAAAATGGCATCTTTGGCGCTCAGGTAACCAGTGCAGTTTTTTAGGAATGGGTTTAGAGGCAGACCTAGGAGGCAATCCCAACATAGCCTCGCGGCCGCGTTCTGGATGGTTTGTAGCTCAGACAGCAGATTCTCATTTATGGAGGCAAACATGGCATTTCCATAATCAAGCCTGCTGACGATCAATCCCTAGACCAGGGGCTTTCTGGCTTCAGGTGGGAGCCATTTAAAGATTTTACGCAGTTGGCGAAGTATTCCAAAACAAGTCCCGACAACCTGGTTGACGTGAACTTTCATAGAAAGAGCCCCGTCAAGCATGATCCCTAAGTCTCTTACGGCTTCTTTAGGCTCAGGGCTGGGCCCTAGATCATGAGGCCACCAGTCCTGAGACCAGAAGGTCTTGGCCTTGCCGAATAGCAAAATTTCTGACTTACTGCAGTTGAGTTGAAGTTTGTTTTCACTCATCCAACTATTAATGTGAATCATACATTGTTTAAAACTAGTACAGGTTTCCTAGGAATTGGATCTACAGGTGATAAGTACCTGAGTATCGTCTGCGTAAGACACCGTAGTGAAGCCATAAGATTTTATAATGTGGGCCAGAGGGCAGAGATAAAGGTTAAATAATAAGGGACTAAGGATCGAACCCTGCGGGACCCCCACAGAAAGAGGGATAGTGGCGGATGCATGAGAATTCATCCTGATATAAGAGTAACGATCCTTGAGATAGTCCGCGAACCAGGCCAAAGCATTGCCTCTGACACCAACCTCCCACAGCCGATGTTTCAGAATGCTGTGGGAGATGGTGTCAAAGGCAGCGGAAAGATCCAATAATACCAGAATGGCTGATTCGCCCCTATCCAAGGAGAGTCGGATGTTATCCACTATTTCAATTACTGCAGTTTCAGTGCCATGAGCGGCACGGAAACCTGACTGCGACGGGTCAAGAAGTGCATATGTTTCAATGTAGGAAGACACACGTTTGTTGACCAAATATTCAAGAACCTTACCAAAGTACGGTAGTAGGGATATTGGTCTGTAATTGGACAGGATAGAGGGATCACTGTTAGGCTTTTTAAGAATAGGCCTGACTTGCGCCAGTTTCCAGCTACTGGGGAAGGAGGCGCTCTCAAAGGAAGCGTTAAAAATACTGGTTAGACCATCAGTCAGCAACGGGAATAGCTCACCGCACTTACGAGGGAGCAGGGGGTCGGTAGGAGATCCTGATTTAATTTTTTTGAGTGCCAATAGCACTTCTGCTGGGGAAGTGGGCTAAAATTCTATCATGGATGGAAAATCAGTGGTTTCAAATGAGGGCTCGGAGCCGGAAGAAACCAACCCACTTAAAGCCACTTTTTGAGAAGAGGAAGGAAATGAGGAATATATTAGTTGGATCTTACTATGGAAATAGGAGGACAGTGAGTTCACCCACTCCAAGGAGGGGACACATTCTGATTGCTCCACCTGAGGAGTGGTAAATTCCCTGAGTATTTTGTACAATTCTTTGCTGGATTGGGAGGCTTATTTATTCTTTGCGTGATAAAGAGATTTGGCCGCCTTTATATGTTTCATATAATCAAAGTGCATTAATTTATACTTCTTGCGGTTTTCAGGCGTTCTGAACTTCCGTCATAATCTCTCCGCCGATCTACAGTCCATTTTCTCTTGTTTCAGAGTCTCAGTAAACCAAGGTGAGGCGATTCTTTTCAAATTAACTTTTGTTTCCGGGATAATTGCATCAAGCGTGTTTCTAATAGACGTTTCTAATTGAATAGCCATTGTTCCAGTATCATTAGGAAAATTGTCCGGAGGTTTAAAATGCATATGAAACGCCTCAGGAGTCAGTTTATGCCAAGGTCGGATAAGTACGGATTCTTTTTGGGTAGTGGTCCATGACCTGGAAGGTATAGGAAAATTAAAATGTATTAAGAAATGATCCGTCCAGATCATCTGCAAAGGGGGGTCACAGTTTAAATCAGTCACATTGGAAAATACTAGATCCAATAAATGACCCGCTTGGTGAGTGGAGCCTTGTACCCGCTGAGTTAGTCCCAGGGTTTCCAGGGTTGAGATTAAATGGCAAGAATCCATGTCATATAATAGTTCTGCATGATGATTGAAGTCACCTAATAAGATAAAATTATCTGTAGCCAGCACATGGGAGGCTAAAATATCTAACAAATTGTTGGCGAATTCGGATTTACCTCCCGGGGGTCTATATACCAGGGATGCTTTGCCGACCGCTGAAATGTTGTATTTTATGTTAATTATCAAAATTTCGAGCGTGTCGTTGGAGAGCGAATCAAGCCGGGTAATCTCCATGGGGGCCTTTTGCGGCTACTGCAATGCCTCCCTCTCGTTTTCCAACTCTATCTTGCCTAATCAGATGGTATTCACTGGGGAATGCCGTAGCAATATCAGAGGAAGCCTGACTATGGAGCCACGTTTCCGTAAAGAAACAGATGTCAGGTTTCTGATTGTCCAGTAGACACCAAAGCTCTAAGGCATGTTTAGGGATGAATCTAGTATTAAGATAGAGAGCAGTGAGAAAATTAAGGTCCGTTTTCGTACTAATATTGCTTAGTTCCTGCGAACTTTCGGACATAAATTTCTCCGAGCCCCTACGCAATAGAGAGGAGACAGCCATCCTGGCCGAATCATTCCTAAAAGGGGTGGCAGTGGGACAGACTACCTGGGAATCTACTAGATTATGCTGGTTTAATGAGAGCAGTTCCTGCTGATTATAGCAGATCATGGTTAATATACACGGACCACTTAGGAGCCACGCAAATTTAAAAAATCCACCAAGGGTTTGGGCGACGGGCGGCGTCCCGGCGCGGACGGGCTTGCCTTTGGCACGCCTTCGGCGCGCCGCCGGCGTGCCGCTGCGCGCGTCCGCTCTGTGTGGTGGTTTAAGTAGGGAAGGGGGCGGGCAGCTCTGATGACGCTGCTGGTGCGCCAGGTGCTTCCTGTCCCTCCGCACAACCGGCACAAGCCGTGGCGGAACGGGGACCAGCACACGAAGAAGGTCAGCAGGTGAGAATTAGGCGGTCGTAATCACTGCAACACATTTTAAAAGCACACAAACTAAAGTATAAACGTGGTCGTAATCACCGCATGCAATGTTTAAAACTCTACAAAGTATTAGAAAAAAAGTACGCAGGTAAAACAGCTATTGGCCTTCAAGCAAGAGAAGTGTTTCCAGCGAGGAGTTAAATCCCCAAACTCACTCAGTAATCAGCGCAAGTGCAACACACAGCAAGGTTGCCAATCTCGCTGCGCGCGTCCGCGCTGTGTGGTGGTTTAAGTAGGGAAGGGGGCGGGCAGCTCTGATGACGCTGCTGGTGCGCCAGGTGCTTCCTGTCCCTCCGCACAACCGGCACAAGCTGTGGCGGAACGGGGACCAGCAGACGAAGAAGGTCAGCAGGTGAGAATTAGGCGGTCGTAATCACCGCAACACATTTTAAAAGCACACAAATTAAAGTATAATCAACTACTGACAAACATGAACAATCAAGAACATAAGTTTCTGGAAAACTATCAGGCACCCAATCAGAATCAGCCGTCCTTTTCACCCAGGGATTATTGAGGCTTTGGAGAGGGTGAACTGCACGTGGTATAAGAAGACCACTACATGACTCAAAGCTCACTTCTCATGGATGTACTGAAATGCCAACTTCATGGCACACTTAGCCAGTTCTAATCACCTCTTCCAACGGCTGCAGGACGCCAACAGACACGTCGATTGTGGCGCCCGCAGGTTGATGTTAACGCTCGTCTTACGACATTCTCGTATCGAAGACATCGTTAAGGGACGCGAGCAGATATCTTGAATGCGGTTCCCCGTTATTTTAGTATCATCCATCTATCCAAATATTTTTGTTTTGAAGAAATTGTCAAGGGACACGAGCGTAAGTTCTGAAAGCAGCTGTCCCGTTTCGGTATTAACAACTATCCTGTTGCAGATAATTGTACTGAAGACTATTGGAGGCTCCTTCATGTACTAAGTTATACGTACCTATTTTATCTACATTAGTATTTCGGCTTGATGGTTGGCTACAATGATAAGCACCTGAGTCATTCTACCATTCCCAAGACTGAGAACGGGTCTTTCTCCGTGGTCCCTTTATCATTTGGAATCACACGTGCATCCAGGTTCTTGATCACAAGTTGCGTCTAGTGAGATGTGACTCCACCCAGAGATTTGTGCAGTTGTGAAGATGCTCTGTGCACTGGCTGAGAAACTAAGAGCAGTGATTTAAATATGATATATGATGATCAGAAAGATCTGTGCAATGGTTGAACCCCTCTGTGCAATGATTAAGAAGCTCTGTGCACATGTTGAGGTGATCAGTACAACGTGCAACTGCATATGTGCAGTGGTCAAATGTCCTGTGTAATAGTTCAGATGCTACGTAAAGTTTGGAGTGCTCCATGAATGGTGGTTATGCTATGTGTACTGCTTGTAATGTTACGTGCAACGGCTGACGCGCTATGTGCAATGATTTAAATACTCTGTGCCATTATCAGAACACACTATACAAGGGTTAAGATTCTCAGTGCAATGGTTGAGAAGTCTTGTGCAAATGTCAGATATGTGCAGTTGTCAAGATGTTCTGTGCACTGGCTGAGAAACGATGCACTGTGCTTTAACTACTCTGTGTGATGATCAGGAAGATCCATGCAACGGTGAGAAGCCTTGTGCACATGTGATCAGTGCAACGTGCATTTACAATTGTGCAATGGTGAAATGTCCTGTGTTATAGTTCAGATGCTATTTTTAAAGGTTAGAGTGCTCAATGGAATTGTGGTGATGCCATGTGCACTGCTTGAGGTTCTATGTGCACTGCTTGTGGTGCTATGTGCACTGCTTGAGGTGCTATGTGCACTGCTTGAGGTTCTATGTGCACTGCTTGTGGTTCTATGAGCACTGTTTGTGGTTCCTTGTGCACTGCTTGAGGTTCTATGTGCACTGCTTGTGGTGCTATGTGCACTGCTTGTGGTTCTATGAGCACTGTTTGTGGTTCCTTGTGCACTGCTTGTGATGCCATGTGCACTGCTTGAGGTTCTATGTGCACTGCTTGTGGTGCTATGTGCACTGCTTGATGTTCTAAGTGCACTGCTTGTAGTGCTATGTGCACTGCTTGTGGTCTATGAGCACTGTGTGTGGTTCCTTGTGCACTGCTTGTGATGCCATGTGCACTGCTTGAGGTTCTATGTGCACTGCTTGTGGTGCTATGTGCACTGCTTGAGGTTCTATGTTCACTCCTTGTGATGCCATGTGCACTGCTTGTGGTGCAATGTGCGGTGGTTGAGTTGTTGTATTGAATACGAGGCCCCTTGTGCTGGCTCAGATGCTTTATGCACTGCTTGAGATGTGAGCGCTAATTAAGAGGTCAAGTGCTTGGTTCAGAGGCTCTTGCAACGGCAGCGACGCTATGTTCAGTGTTTGAAATATGTGGTGCAATATTTGAGACCCTCTCTGCTCTGACTGCGCTCATTAGTGCTCCACTCGGATGTTCTTCGCACTAATTGAGGTGCTGCAGACATTGCAGAGATTAACTGTTCAGTCGCTTTTGCGTCGGTTGAGGAGCCCTGAACAATAGTCGTGATATGGCTCGCACAGGCTATAAAGCAACCTAAAATGACTGAGATGTTCTGTGCAGTAGCAGAGAGGTCACGTGCACTGAGGTTGTGATTCCGTAGCTTGGTATGCTCTGTGCTCTCGCCGAGATGATGCTCTGTGATCCAGATTTTATGTGATGTTTTTGAGGCTCAATGTGAATGAGCAACACTTAAGATGGTTTGTTGACGACTCTTGAGTCCGGACTAGCCGTTGTTTCTTTCAGTACGTTTGCTGTGTGATATGGATCAAGTGATGGATTATTCTGAAAGCATACAGGCGGCTCTCCCCTCTTTCACGAAGCGCGCGAAGCAGGAAGACGCGCGAGCCTTTAACGGCGCTGACGCGCACCAGCCTCAAGCTTCGATCCACTCCATCATCCCTGCTGACGCGCCGCTTCCACATATGGAATCACTGCACACCAGGGGGTGGGGGAGGCCTCAAGCTCACAGGCACGTCCGGATTCCCGAAGCGCGTCACAAGGCCGCGTCTGCACCCCGTGCACCAGTGTGTCAAGAATGTGTGTCAGGAACACTAGTCTAAGGCACTGTAATTCAGACGCGTGTGGGAGGAAAGGGACGGGTAACAGTAACACCAAGTAACTTAAACACCAACGGGCTAATGGAAGCTTTTCACAAGCGATCATAGCATCCACTTATCAACAAGAGCGCCTACTGTATGCCCCACAGTAAGATTACTCTGACACCGTGGAACATCGCAGGAGCCGGCAAGATTGCATTAGAGCCTGAATCAGAAACCCACTTAAGATCATTTGATATAAGACGTCTCCAGGAGACCTGGAGCTGTGGAGAAACACCACTCATGGGTTACTCAAAATTCTATAACCCAACTGTAAAAATTGGAGAGGAAGGCAGGCAAAAGGCGGGCTGAGCATCTACGTGACTCTCAATAAAGTTTTTAATATAACAGAGTTGAAAACAGATTCCTCATTTATGCAAGCAGCACAGGGGAACAAATGCAAGAAGAGATCAAAAGATTTCTGGGAGCATACAAATGGCAACGGTTGTTTCAACAGCGTTTGGCCAAAAATAAGTGGTTCAATAGCGCACTTAAATACCGGAAATGTGTATTAAAAGCAGCGAAGGTAAAGCAACACGCACAAGCATTCAGATTTTATCTGCTCATATTCATAGAATCAAGGCTAGAGCACAACAAGCTCTTGGCATTGCTGTGGGGAGAGGGAAGGAGAAATGCGAGTCACGGCCGCCAGGCCGTGAAGTGTGAAGTAGTGGGCGGGGAAGCAGATCCCTTTGAAGCTGCTGCCTGCTTGTGGGGACTGGTAGGAAGGGTGACGAGACGCAGGCCCTGCAGTGAATAATTATGGGAGGAGAGATGCTGGCCTGAGGCAGAGCGCACCATATGGGGAGGGAGGGGGTGGGCTGCCTGCTGGGCTGGGCTGCCTCTGATGATCAAATGCGAGACACAGAAGGCAGGCGCTGGAGAGGGAGGGGGTGGGCTGCCTGCAACTCGAGCAACCATATGGAGAGGAAGGGGGGTGGACGGCCTGCTGGGAGAAGCTTGTGTGAGAGAGACTGGGCTGCCTTTGATGATCGAATGCAAGCTCGTGCACGAGGAGCTTGTGGTCACGTGATTCACGTGAACTGTTGAAAATCCTCATCGTAAAAATCAGCTTTGTGGATGGGCGGCAATAGGTCTCTCTGCGAGACCTAAAAACTTAACAAAAAGCAACAAAACTAGAAAATGCATTTCCAAATGCTTCAAAAGAGAAACAGTTAATACAAATGAACAATATTAAATTTTGTTGGTACCTTAGTAATGTGCTTACTTCTTGGCTTCACTCCCTCTGCAGCAATAACACTCTGAAAGGAGAAATTACTGCTGTGAGTCTCAGAGTCTTCAGTATTACTGGTCTCAGTCACGAAGACTGTGGTGTCTGAAGATAACTTTCTCTTACTTGGCTTTATAGTTCCACCAGCCACGCCATTGCTTTTAGCAGACACGCTACTGTCAGCAGCATCACAACTTCAGGCAGACCTGCAATGCGGATCTCACCACTCACATTGGGTGAACACTCGTCTCTGCTACATACATGCACTCTGTTCTCAAATTTGCTTGGGGCTGTCAAAATGCAAAGAGCTGCAATATATTCGCCACACTTTCCTGACTACCTTGTTTTTAAAAGTTGTGACATTCAAGTGTGATTCTTGGTTCGTCTACAAGCTGAATTTTTTTAGAGGTTCTATTGCCACACAATACTCGTCCCATATTCCAATTTGTCCACAGGGTGTTTCAACCCTGGTAGGTTATCAACTGCCTGTTCTGCAGATAATTTCAGATAGTTTCTGTAAGAAACTGAATTATTATTTGCGGTAGATGAGGAACAATCACAATAGTTGTTAGAGTGAACTTTCAAACCCATTCAATTAACCGAGGATCAACCCCCTGGTACCTAAGCACCGAACAGGCAGGCTTAACTTAAGGTAATATGTAAAACATTTATGCAGAAACAAAACAAGTAAAAGTCAAAATGCAAAACAATAAAAAACCCAAACCAAAATAGAAAAATAAAGTAAAATGTATTAAACAAAATGACACTAAAATGACAATATCCAATAAGGGGAATTAGATATGAACTGTAACGCTGTAAGAATCACAAGGTGCCAATGGATGAGGGGCCCGGGCATGGATTAGTCTCTCTGGAGCTGACTGCCAAGTCAGAGGAAACCGGAGGCCATGGCCTGCAAGCACATAGTGCAGGAATTAGACGCAGTGGTCCAAGAAGACATCTAGTGCTCCAGGCTCAGATAGGGCTGCTGGCCTACAGGGGGATTCACTGCAGGTTTGGGTGCAAAGTGCTTAGAGTATTGAGAACAAGCAGCAGATGCCCAGCAGGGCAATAGCAGACGGTTGAAGGCAGCAAGGCCCGGACGAGACTGAAAGGGAGTGACAACTATGGCCCTCACCATCAAGCAACAGCATAGTGGAGCTCAGCGGGAGGACAACCTGGTGACAGCCAGTCACTGGGGCTGGGACCCCCACGACAAGGCAGGACGGTCTAGTGATGTGGTAAGAGATATAGCAGCCATGTCCTCAGCGAGAAGCAAGAAGGATCAGAATCTAAAAAAGATGCTGACCTAGCTCCCAATGACCAGCAGCAGAGAAGGGAGGCTCTCCCCAATGACACAAATCAGCCAAGATGCAGACACCTCTGAAGCCCCAGTTACCCACGCCTTTTTAGAGTCGCTATTCGGTGCATTATGAGGCGACTTGCAGACGCTGAAAAGGGAAATAGCGGGGGAGATGAAGGAGATAACCGATTGAGGCCACACGTCCCCCAACGGCATCAACGTCCTCCTTACGATAAGGCGGGGCGTTAATGCCGTTGGGGACAGTGTGGCCTCCATCGAAGATCAGGGGCAAGCCCGGGAAGAGGAGGTGGAGCATCTACAGCAAGAGATACTCCGGCTCAAGGTTCAACAGATCGATCTCCAGTCACACACAGAAGACCTGGAGGATCGGTCTCGGCGAAACAACATCCACGTTAAGGGAGTTCCACCTAAAGAAGAAGGGCCAGACATCACACAATACCTGCAGGGTCTCTTCAGGAGCATACTGGGCGCCCCCACCGTATATTTTGGCTTACTTTCCAGACTTTAAACTAAAAGAGTGTACACTACGTACTGCCAGGCACAAGCAACCACTAAGATATCAGGACCACTCCATAGCTTTGTACCAGGACCTGGCTCTAATAACCCTTCAAAAGTGTTGGGTATTTCGAGTGGCAACCACGCGTCTTCGAAATCAAGGAATACCATATTCTTTGGGTCACCCTTTCCGGCTGATTTTCATATGGCAGGGCAAAGTCCTCCAGCTCAGATCCATGCAGGACACTTGCCAGGTGCTGGGCATCGAGAATCCAATCCAGGAGGACACAGAGGGCCCACAGACCAAAACTCCTCGAGAAAGATGGCATAAGGTCTACGGGAGGCGTGGCACAGAGCGAGCAACGAGACCGGACCCCAAGACCATGGCACAAGAAAGACTGGCAGTGCTGGAGACATTGTCAAAGGAGTCATTCCCCCATGATGACACTGTGAACGACTGAGGGACAAACAAGTGACATTTGCAAGGCTGGGTGGGCGGCGAAGAAGTCTACGGGGAGTGTATAGACACGGGGAGTGTAGAGACACAGGGAACAGGCGACACACGTTCCGAACTATTCCGACTTCCAAGGACGCGCACGCACGTATGGCGGGCCCTGGACAATTTGATGTGAATGGGTTTCTAAGTTGGGGTTAGGGAGGGGAGGGTGGATAACTGATATGCAGGTGAATGGCGTTGAAGAGAGGATCAAAGGACAATGGAGGCCGGGCAGACGTTGGGAGCTCAGGGGGAAGAGGGATCACAGGGACCCAAATACAGGCCAAAGCTGGTGCACTCACTATGACACGCTATTTCCCAGCGCACACTGAAAATTCTCACTCTCAATGCGAGAGGTCTCAACAATCCCAATAAAAGGAGGTCCATCCTTTCCTACCTGGATAACATGGAGGCAGATGTGTGCCTCCTCCAGGAGACACAGCTCCTCTCCAAAGATTGGCATAGAATGAGGTCACAACTCTTTCCACAGCAGTTCTTTTCATCTACCCTGGATAAGAAGGCGGGTGGCTATTTTAGTAGCCAAGCGTTTTAAGGGGACAGTGGGGGAAAAGGTGGACAAAATCAAAGAGATTGATGGGAGCAGGGCCATCGATAGAGTAGGTGTTGGTATGAATATTTTAGAAGCCGAAATTGTGTTGCACACCGCCAGAGTTGCTGCTCCCGCAATCACCCTTCACCCGATATACAATCAATCCAGGGGCTGCCTCAATTGCCTATAGATAGAAACGGGTCCTCCCCCCCACAACCCCCTATACCAATAACCATTTCAAATACCAACCCCACCAGGGATGGTGCTAATAGGTTAAACAGGCCCAGGGGCTCGAATAAGAACAGGTTGTCTAGTACCTCATGCATTAATGTTCCTGCCGCCACAAGTATGAATGGCTAATCAGGATGTCCTTAGTCTGCTGCCCGCTGCTTGCCCTTATGTGTTGGTACTGGCAGGAGTACCTACTTTAAAGAGGGATCAACATGAGTCAAGGGACCAGCTACGCAATAAATGTGTGGACTGACTATCAAGGCATAGAAGCTTCCATGTATCCGAAATAAAGGATATTATTATGGCACGCAGGGTTGGGTGAGTCAGTGCATCTACCAAAAATATCAAAGGGGAAAGTATTCTAATTAACTTTTGCAGACCTTCTTTGGTGAGACACCTACTAAGGGGTTGCGAATTTATAACACCTAATAGCACTAACATATGCGCACTACCCCTTGGTTAGTTCTACAAACCAAATCATGCTCCTTTCACCAACAATTACTCTTGATTACTTCCTCTAATAGGTTCAAGGCCTTGACTGGATAGAGACCCAAGACTGACTATCAACTTTTTGGGAAAATACTAATCCTGCTATTAGGTTACCGCATGCCATGCCAGTAACTGAGTGTACTATTCCCACAACCCACTTATCCCCCCTATGCAAACGAAGGCCTCAGCAAGTTCAGACCTCCGTATCTTAAGCTGGAATGTTGCAAGGTTGTACTCTAAACTTCACCAGCCAGATTGGGTACAACTTATTAAAGACCCACATATCCTTTTATTTCAGGAAACATGGGCCACACAAGAATGGCATATTGAGGGGTTTGAATGCCATAATATCCTAGCAACAACCCCCAAGCAGGGTCGACCATTTGGGGGTTTATCAATCTGGGTCAATATTAAGACAGGTGGATGCATAAAAACTGTACATACAGATACCAATAATTTTCTAGGCATATTATTTAATAGGGGGATTTTCTTTTGGATAATTAATTTTTATAACAATGATTTTCATTCTGTTCCAAATATGCATTTGATAAATTTGTTTAATTGTATTGCATCTATTGGAAACTCCAAAGACTCTTTTAAGTCAGTAGGAATCTGTGTGGGGGCGATTTTAATGCTAAGCTATCTTACTCATGGTCAAGCGAATATTCACACAGCAGCAGACAAACATGCAATGGGGTAGAGAGCTAATGGACCATTTGAACACCCTTAACTTAATTAATGTTATGGAAATTGATGCAACTACAAAAGATAATGCTCCCCCTGAACCGAGATTCAGAGGGAGGGTCTGTTCATCTGAAATTGATAATGTTTTTTATCCCCCCCGCTTTAGAAGCAAGCTTGCTTAAAGCCGAAATTATGGCCACAATCTTTGGGGACCATAACCCAATACAAGTAACGTTACAGATGTCTCCAGTTCCAACGCCTCAGACAGAATGTGGTGCTGGAGATCTATCACCGTCCATAGATAACCGCAGACTGGTATGGTGAGGCATTAATAACGCAGACCGATTCAGTTCTATGGTTAGGGGAAACATGAATCTTATTAACATCTGCTTAGAGGCCCTGTTCCACACCCAGTGGCTATCAGCACCTTTACCGAACTCAGTGGAGCCATTAAATCCTTGCTGTCTAACCCCATTTGTACAGTACTGCGCGAACCTAGATGGTTCAATCAGGAGTGCTCAATTGTCAACAGGAAGCTCCGCAAGGCCCGAATCTCAAAGCCCTAGGTGTAATGATTTGGTCAAGGCCTTAAGGTTGACATATAACCAGGCTATTGCTAATAGGAAGGAACAGTTATTAGGTGAGCACTGGTATGTGCTCATTAATTCTGCCAGCTTAAATAATGGGAATATATTTTGGACTACCATTAAAGAGTTAAGATCAATGGGACAACCGTTAACTCCCATCACTGCAACATAATGAGCGCTACCTGGGAAAGTCACTTTTCCACTATTTACCAAGAGCCTGCTTTTTAACCCGACCCTTTTATTAACAGGGTGCCACCTTGAGTCTCATTATCAATAAACGAGGTTCGAGGAGGCTATACGTCAGAGTGCAGGCAATAAAACTCCAGGCCCTGATGGGTTGCCCATCGATCTTATTAAATATAAACCAGATTTTTGGGCCCCACTGTTGTTAAATATTTCTAATATTCTAACCAATGCCCCACTGCCTAAGACATGGTCTACTAGCACTATCGTTCCCATTTTTAGGTTTCGCCTGTCGAAAGCTGTGCACTGCGCAGCTTTTCGCGCAGGCGAAATCTTAAGTCTACAGTATGTGTGTGTTGTCCGCCCCTCTGTTCCATTGTCTAGCTCCATAAATGGAGGCTAGCCATTGGAACAGAGATCTGTCCGTCAATGCCGGAGCAGATTCGTGGGCGTTCCCGACAATTTTAGGCTTTTGCCCACGTCATGCGGTGGTGGGCGGTGGGTATTTATTTATTTTTTGGGGGTTTGTTGTGCTCATTTCTCCGAAGATGGCGGCCGGCGGGGGTCCTGTTCTGATGAACGCCCGCGCTCAGCTCGGGATGTCCTCGATCCCGGTGAGTGGGGAGCACTGGCACGTGTTCTTGTTGACTTTTGTCTCATGGCTGACTCCCCATACGAAGCCTGGGTCCGTTCCCGCCCCCCCTCCCGCTGTCTGTGTGCCCGTTCCCCCCCCCCGCTGTCCGTTTGCCCGTTCCCGCCCCCCTCCCGCTGTCCGTGTGCCTGTGCTTAATGCTTGTTTGTCTTTACTCCCGCTCCCTTCCATTGTCCGTATTGTCTTTACTCTTTCCCTCGCTCCTGTTGTCTGTGTTGTCTTTACTCCCACCTCCTCCCGTTTCTTTGTTATCTTTACTCCCGTTTTCCCTGGGGCGCCCTGCAGCTGGCTGGCATACTGGTTACAGAACTGGGTGTAGCAGATTTTTCCACCGTGCCAAAAGGGCATCTCCTGGACAAGGCCTGGTTCCCTATTTAGGGGGTGCAAATCCGTTCCAATCCATTCACTGGGGGGCGGGGTAGAAGCTGAACGAGGTGCGCAACGCTTTTGGGGTTATAGGTCACTGCTTTCCGCTACTGACAATTGTTTGCTGAGTGGCATTTACAACTAATGTGAAAAACAAAATGAAATCGAATATTCTTAATTAAAATTGAGAGGAAGACTAGTTGTGTTTCTAAAGATGACACCTTGGTCGATAGTTTACGGGGATTGTGTTATTCTGTATTCAGACACATACCCAATGCTGGATGGAGTAAGGGCCTCTAAGATGGGATAAGAATGAGTCAGTGTTAGGACACCATGGGACAAGGCCCGGGCCCTCTACCAGCCAGCGTGCATGGGCACTGTATCTGAAACAGAAAGGGCAGAAAGACGTTTTCAGAGGGTACCCTAGAACTGCATCTTGCTGAACCTACACAAACGTGGTGCTGACTGACTGTGTAATACTCTGCTGCAGTGCTGTGTACGGAGTGCTGCGCTTGACCCGCTCCGGCAGTGTACAGTTGCTGCCCTGGATGCATGGCTGCACTCTTCATAAGTGCACAGTGTGGTACGATGTGCGTGAGGAGGGTGGTTGAACTGTAATCCAAGGGGCTGACTGCCCCTTGCCTTCCCCACACAGTGTGTGCAATGATATTCGTGGGGGGACATCTCGGTGTCCTTTGTGGTTTATAGCTCTGAACACTGGGTTGGTGGCTGCAGTGCTATGCAAGTGGTGAGTATCTGCATTGTGGTAAACATGGGTAGTGAAGTGTGGTATATTAGGTGGGTATATGCTACTTACTCTTAGGCCAGGAGTTGGTAACTGCACTGTTGTCCTAGGTGTGTGTGTGTGTGTGTGGGGCTCTGTTGGTGTGTGTGGGTCTGTGTGTGGGTCTGTGTGTGTGTGTGTGGGTCTGTGTGTTTTTGTGTGGCATTTGCCAGAGTCTATAATTAGCGGGATCGTCCCTACTGCCCTTTTTGTATATAGGGACGATCTCCGCGCCCTTCCATGATATAGGGATAGGCTGCCCTCTGCTAATTGCATTGCACAGTAAGTTGATATACGGTGCCCATACCTCTGGGTCATGCCTAAAGAGGTCTCCCCGGATGTTATCTGGGCTGGCGCTTTGGACGGCTTAATGGCGGCTATAGCCTGCTTAGTATCTAAGATACTAAAATATAGTGGTTCAAACTCCTTGGACATTGTCAGCTCTTTATTTATGCATAAGTTCTCGCTTGAAGGGGAACCCGGACATGCATATAAATGTGCAAAGTGTCTGAACCATGTTTTAGGATCTAGTGATCTAGATGGTAGTCCTGGGCTGGCTTGCTCGACTTATTGCCGTTTGCAACAATCCGCAAAAAAAGTGATTGATCTCCTGCCCTTGCTACGGCTCGCAAGTCTTCCCAACCAGAGTCCTCCCAATGTCTACGTTCTTGTACAGTCTGTGCTTGCTGTGCTTGAGATTGTGTTCCTTTTGCCTGCATCGCTTTGATTCTATGGCTGCTATTTTTATTTTTTCCATTCTGTAACAGTTCTCTCATGTAACGTAACTGGTTCTATTGGTTCTATTGCACGGTGCTTTGACACCTTCGGGTAAGGTCCCCGCTTTATAAGAATGCATTAAATAAATGACCTCACCTGGGGTTTCATGTGGGTGCTGTGCTCTCTGTTGTGGGTCGGGTTACAAGTGGACCTGTGGATGAACCACTGCGCATGCGCCAGGGACAGACACTGCTTCCCACAACGCCGGCTAACGATGCCTTGGATTACCTGCGCATGCGCGGAGAACAGACACTGCCTTCCGCTGCGGAGCGAGGGTAAAGAGGGCCTTGGGTGAACAACTGCGCATGCGCGGCGGACAGACGCCGATGTCACAACAATCCAACTCCAGAAGTCGATGCAAGAAAGATTTCATTTAGTTCACAGCACGGAGCGCAGTGAAGGGCGACAGCTCAGAGCCAGCACAGGTGGGACTCAAAGAAGCACAAGAATTCCAGTGTCCGCGCGGGGACACAATGAATGAGATATAACTGCCTCCCGCCGCAGAGCGCGAGGCGCCTCGCGCCACAGCACAGGGTGAGAGGTATTTAAATGCAAAGCTCCTCGGTCCGCTCCTCTGGGGGAAATGTCTTTCCTCTGCGCATGCGCAGTGAGGCTGAGTGTTCTCTGTGCAGGGCAGTTCACAGTCCGTACCCCGTGCAAGGTCCTAACTCGGCGATAGGAAGTGATGTCTACACTCTGCACATGCGCAGCTGTGACGCGCGGTTCTGCGCGTGCCCAGAAGTGAGACGCATTGTTTTGTTTTGTTGAGCTCGCGCGTCACTCGGAGGGGGAATAACACACCGGGCCCCCTCCTCACAGGCAGCCGGGCCCCCGGTGCCCCCTCCCCCAGACCCTGCAGCCCCCACTGAGCGGGGCTCGAGCAGAGGTGAGGGGGGCCTCTGACCCCAGGGTGACGCACGAGCGCGGGGGCATCTTCAGGACACTGAGAGGCAGCATTCAGGGCAGGGGCTGTAGAGCTTTCCAGACTCTGAACTGCTTCATACATGTGTGACTTAAGGAAAGAGAGTGCATTCAAATCAATAGTTCCACCATCTTTATAAAACAATGTACATATGCAAGCATAGAACAACTGTATATAGCTTTTTCCTACTATGCTTTCCCGAGTGTGTGTCTATGTGTGTCTGTGTGTGTGTGTGTCTGTTGGTCTCTGTGTGTGTCTGTGTGTGTGTCTGTGTGTGTGTCTGTGTGTGTATCTGTGTGTGTGTGTCTGTGTGTGTGTCTGTTGGTCTCTGTTTGTGTGTCTGTGTGTGTCTGTCTGTGTGTGTGTCTGTTGGTCTCTGTGTGTCTGTGTGTGCGTGTCTGTGTGTGTCTGTGTGTGTCTGTCTGTGTGTCTGTGTGTGTGTGTGTCTGTGTGTCTGTGTCTGTGTGTGTCTGTGTGTGTGTCTGTATGTGTCTGTCTGTGTGTGTGTGTCTGTGTGTGTCTGTGTGTGTGTCTGTGTGTGTCTGTTGGTCTCTGTGTGTCTGTCTCACATTCCCTGTAGGGAGAGTATGTAACTCCCCGTTGTAGAAGAGTCAGTCAAGAGGGAGCACACTGCATTGAATAATTTCTTGGTATACACTTTTTATTAGTATTACAGGAAATCACAATGATTGATTGTCTCTTTTGTATTCTTCTTTCCCACAGGGTCTTCCACTTCAGTCCCTTAGGTGAGCCTCGGCCACCATCGTCCCTCGGACAGAAGGAAAAGACCTAGGTAAGTGTTTTTGCTTTAGGGTTTAATCAAGGGAGGATTTGAGGGATAAATAATAGCTATGCATCAATGTGAAGGAAGGGGGTAGAGGTTGGAGCAACCAAAAGAAAAAGAGTAGCCGATGATTTCTGCTCTTGTCTTTTTTTTCCATCTTACTTATTTCCTTTTCCCTGGGTCCCTTTCACCCCTCAGCCTCCCCTCCCGTCCCTCTCTGACTCAGCTCCTTTCAAAAGCCTGTAGACGCCCACACACCGGTAAGAGCCACGTCACTCCGGGTCCGTGGCGACTCCACATCCTTCAGTGAGGTCTGGTCTCCTTCTTTTTAGACTTTCCTTCCTCCGCCAGGTTCGGGTGTTCCGCTCGCCAACAAGCTGTGACCTCCCCAAGGCTCCAGTTCTCTCTCTCAGAAGGCTGTTCGGTGTTCTCCGTTTTTCCGGTCTTCCCTGCTGGTTTCTCCGCCTTAGGTTATGGCTCACTTGAGCTCGTGGAATGCCTTTCTGGTGGCTTGGGGAGGATTTACCAAGTCTTAGTTCCTTTTCTCTTTCTTCAGTAGGTCGGTTAGTGGTGCTGATATTTCAGAATAATTGGGTTTAAACCGGCGGTAGTAGCCTTGTAAGCCCAAAAAGGATCTAATGCCTTTTTTGCTGGTAGGGAAGGGGGTGTCTAAGACTGCTCTCAATTTCTATTGTTGCAGAGCAATAACCCTATCTCCCAATAAATAGCCCAAATATTTGACTTTGGTGAAGGTTATCCTGGTCTTTTTGGAGTTCACGTGGAGCCCTGCAGTCCTAAGTGCTTGGAATATCTTCCCACAATGGACGAGATGTAGTTCCAAGTTAGGGCTAAATATTATGATATCGTCTATGAAGGCTAAGGAGTACTCTTGATGTTGGGAGCAAACTTTGTTCATAAGTCTTTGGAACGTCGCTGGTGCTCTGTGTAACCCAAAACACAGTGCAGTAAACTCGTATAGCCCATTAGAGGTGCTAAAGGAGATTTTTCTTGGTCTTCCTGTTTAAGTGGTACCTGCTAATAGTCTTTTGTAAGATCGAATGTGGTTATATATTGGGCTAAGCCTAATTTCTCGATTCATCGACGGGTATGAGTGAAATTTCGAGATGGTATTGACTGCTCGGACCTTTATTCAAAAACGGATGGAACCATCAGGTTTCAGAACTATGACAATGGGGGAGACCAGTTACTGCTGGAAGGTTTTATGACTCCTAGTTGTAACATGCTTTCTATTTCGTCAGGAACTGCGTCCCGCCTAACGTCTGGTATTCTGTAGGGGTTTTGTTTTATTACTTTATTTGGTGGGGTAACAATGGCATGCTCGAGTATTGTTGATTTTCCCAGGAGGTCGGAAAAGATGGAGGAGAAGGACTCTAAGAGGGTCTGAAGAGACACTTTTTGTTCCTCTGTTAGATGTTCGTTTATGGGCAATTTATTCAATGTTGAAGGAATGGGTTTTGAGTCAGACAAAACGTAATGGGTGTCGTTGGGGAGGGTTCACAACCATTTCTTTAGTAGATTTATGTGGTATATCTGGGTTTTGGTTGAGGAACGGCGTAACCGGTAAGTAGTGAGGCCTATCCTTTCAGCACCTTCATATGGTCCCTTCCATTCTGCCCGTTTTTGGCGTATAGAGGAAGGTAGGAATAGGAGCACCCAGTCATGGACCTGTAACTGTTGTCACCTCTTTCCTTTATTGTAAGACATCTGCTGGCTTTTTTGAGCTTTTTCTAGGTTTTTGTGAGCAAAATCTCGCAATTTCTGTATGCGGTTTCTTAGGCTTTGGGTGTATTCTAGATGGTGTTCTGTCTCTTCTTGTTTCTCTTGTTCCCACGCTTCTCTTGTCATTTCTAGCAAGGTTTGTGGCTATCTCCCGTAAAGAAGTTCAAAGGGAGAACAACCCAAGCTTCTCTGAACCTGGCTTCAAATAACAAAGAGGGCGAGTGGCAACAACATGTCCCATTCTTTCCCTTCCGTGGTTAGCATTTTCTCCATGGTTAGCATGAAGGTTGTGTTATATCGCTTGCACATACAATCTGTCTGAGGGTAATAAGCCGATGTTTTTATTTGGGTAATTTTCAAGGTTTTACAGACTTGTTTCATTAAACGAGAAACAAAGGGGGTACCCTGGTCTGTCAAAATCTCTCTTGGAAATCCTACCCTCGAAAACAACTCTAGTAACTTTTCACTGATGTTTTTTTTGTGCTTGGTGTTTGTAGGGGAAATGCTTCTGGGTATTGAGTTGCATAATCGACAATAACCAGTATATAGATATATCATCTTTTTGATTTTGGGAGAGGACCCACTAAATCCATACTTATCCTCTTATAAGTAAAGCACTGGGTGTACAAGCGAGTCTGAACATTAGGGTGAATGCTATTTTATCATGTCCGTGCACCATCCATTGATTACACCCACCAACTATTAAAACGACGAATCCATGCCAGGACTGGCCAACATGCATGGAAATTAAGAGTGCCCTGACAATGTACGCGGTCTAAGAAAAACGCAAGTTAAATTATCAAAGCAGACTTGATACTCTCGTCATAAGGAAAGTTAAGTTGCCCAAAAACATTAAACGAGGAAGGATTGCTTTTAATGGGACACGGCTCCATTGCGTATTATGTTGCACTGGGTAAACCGGTCAGTAGTAGGAATCTCGCTAGACACCGGCATGGTGAACAATGCCCTTCCAGGCTGCTCATTCCCCTGCGTGCTCATCGTTCAGCACAGAGTCCACTTGGCCTTCACCTCTATCACACACCCTCACAGCTCTTTCTGCTCCAGGCATTCTGAATGTAACCAAAAGTTGATTTCACTCACCGCCATGACGAGCTCGAAGGAATGTTTGTACACCCGCACCGGGGACTAGTACTTTAAAAGAACTGGTCCCCGTGGTGGGCCACCATGAACTCTAACGCAGTGGCAGACATAGTTAGTTAAATAGCAGGCCCACGGGTCACCGCCCTCTTTCTTTTGTTAACAAATCAAAGCTCCCCTTCTGTTCTAGGCCTCTCCCCAGCCTTTACACCTGCAGCGGCGGGCAGTGCTGTGTGTGTTTAGCCATACGACAGGGTCACAACTGCCGCAGGCTGGGCACACCTTGAGTGACCCACACCTTTCTGTTCCCTTCAAATATTTATTTTCACTTATCCATGCAGCTTTCCCACACGGTGTTTGTGCCTCGCCGTCTTTGGAATTCAGCGGCCGGTGGCCCGAGCTTTTAATTATTAATTAAGTGGGCGCTAGGTGCCTCTCTGGGAATATTCTGCTCGCCTTGCTCATTAGCTGAATCCTGATCCTAGCAGCAGGGGCGAGGGAAGCCCAGTGGGTGGCAGGCAGGAAAGCACCGTATACTACCCTTCTACAGATATCAGTTGTCACATAATGCAGCTGTGACAGGTGAGGGCGGCATTCTATGCAGCTGGCCCAGTGCCTGGACTCTACCTGGGGGCCATGAAGGTGATAGAGCGCGCAGGTCACCTAACCAACAATTTCACCATATATTTATCGGGCCCATAAACTTTAATATATCATATACGTAAATCAGGTGACCTTGCACTCTACTACCAGTAACCCTTGTTCCTTCCTATTTATTTTTACTGTACCCGACTTACCAATCCACCGTTACGGGTACCTATGATCACAAATGGATCAGAGAGCTAGCTGTAAAAGAAAGGCAGGCAACAAAATACCGACTTTTATATTTCTTTGTATTCATCAAATAACCACCAACTCGAAAGGTTTAAAACACTTTATCTAGGTTTCAGATTCAGAAAGCATACAGTTTACGACCAGTAGACAATCAATGATCAAGATAATAAAGATCACATAACCATATACAAAGTAAATCAGGGCAACCATTTATGAGTCTAATGTTAGGTAAGAACAGGGAATAATGCTATTCAAGCTTTGCAGGGATGGAACCAAAGAAATTGAATAAACTATAGATGGGGCAAATTTAGGCACATACTAGAATTTCACTATGGGGAAATGTTTCAGAAGAATGGGTGAGAAATTTAGAGAACCCTATACATCTATAGGATTGGGAAAAAAGGAACACGCTATAGTTATAGCAACATTTCTTCAAATTCAGCTTGCAACGAGAAAAATTGTAAACCACATCTATAATTCATAAACAGTATGGAGAGAATGTGCTCTAAAGGTGGGGAAACATAAGAACATACTATGTGAAATAAATGTATGACTCTTCATATAGTAGATTGCGAAAAGCATGGAAAATTAACATATGCAAAGGTATGTCTTTATTGAAGCAAAGACAGAAAAATAGAAAGGTGCAGTATAGAGTTTCGACACTATATTTACCTAGACTGGTGTGAAGACCAACCCCAGCCACGGGTCAGTTAAGGACAGGATAAACCCCAAGGAAGAACAGTCATCGACAGGACAGCAGGTGTAGAATGGACACCCCAGGACAGGACAGGAAACCCAGATTAGGATCAGGACAGGACCACCAAGGAACGACCAGCACCCGCAGTTTGGAAGCAACGCCTGCGCTCCACCCTCTCTGCAGCTATCAGTCAGAACCCCAATTGGGTTAGCGAATTCTCCATCAAAGTGCTCCGCCAGCATTTAAGGTTTAGTAAAACCTCTCGAGTCTATGGTATATTTCGGACAGAGTGCTCCGCAGCGCTCTGTATCAGTCACCTATTGAGTGCGTTGGGTCAGTGACAGGTCAGCTATTCAGACAAGTCGGACAATTTCTCTAGCTAAACCTAGGCTAGTTATACTGTTTTCGGGTCAGTGTACCACCCCCCAAATGTTGCAAGTGTCAGAATCCCCAATTTCGATTGGTCCCCGAGTAGGATAGGTCAACACACCAATCATGTCTCACTTCTACAAGCTCACATTTACATATTCTGAGCCCGCCTAGTGATTTTGGGGTTCCCATGAGATACTCTACAGAATACAATGAAAACATTACAAATGTATCAATTGCAGTACAGTTCGGCTTCTTCGGCTGGGTGAAGGTGCATCTTCCCAGGCACGTCTTGGCTGCCACCTCTGGTTGGCAGTCATTCAATGTCACCGGCCGAAGACTGTCATGCGCAGAACAGCATTTCAATATGGATTCCCGAGCATCCCATCAGCCCCTCAATACCGCGGTAAATGAAAAGTAAGCGAAAACAAATTAAAACATAGAAATAAATGAATACACTGTATACCATGAATAGCTACTCTATACCCCTTTACTTATAATATACTATGGCGTGAGAGTTTAGTGCAGACAGACAATAACGTGAAACATCAGCGCAAGCTTCACCATGTGAGGACACCAACAGCCATTTTAAAAGCCAATGCGCAAGCGCACAGATTCCCACCAGAACTGCAAGTACGTCACGTGAGTGTGACTAACGCATGCGCAGAAAGAAAGCCGCCAAGCAGCGGCCATTTTTAGATACAAACGTTATTGAGTTAGTAAACACATAGGCAAGCGTCTCTAGGACACCCAAATGTCAGAATAAAGGGAAATTAGTAAGACAAACAAGTTGAATTACATTGTTATAAGTTATTCAAGGTTCTTGAATCCAAGCAAGTCGTAATATGCGAAACCTTGCTCCATCAAAGGCGCGTAGGGTGCGTGGCCTGGACGATGCACGGGAATGGTACAGACAAATGCAGTGTAAATACCTACAACCTGTCCACATTTCTGCATATCTTAAGACGTGTAAATGTCACACCCTGTACAACATTGTTTTTCATGGATACAGCGTTATCGCTGCAGATTATTATGCCTGCCTCCATGCTTGAGCCCCAGAGTGAATTACCATATTTAGTAGCTACCGCGTGGAGGGTTTCCTCAAGGCCATTGTTGTTTAGTCACATTAAACAACTTAATTATGATGTAAGGCCTTCTAGATTTACTTCCAGACGCGGCCGGCATGACGGGCGGGTGGGGGGGGCGGTGAAAATGGGGTCGTGACGGAGGGGGGGGAGGAGTTCATTTAATAAAAACAAAATATTACATGAAACTTATTGTCCCGCTTCTGGATGGGTCCCGGCTCCCGCTCCCACCATCCTGCGTTTTCTGTGCCTCCGCTCTCGTCATCAGCAAAGGCAGCGTCCCTCTCCTCCAGGCTCCACCAATCACAAGTGGTGAGGCGCATTGGAGCGCGCCCCACCAGGGCCATTTTCTCCATTGTAGGCCGCTGCACCAGCCTAATAGAGAAAAAAGAGAGAGTGGGCGGTCCTGCTCCAGGGCAGGGGGGAGTGGCTTTCCCACTGTTGTACATACTGACTGTTTGGTCGGCCCTGGAGCCGACCAAACACTCAGCATGCACAACAGTGGGCAAGCCACTCTCCCCTGCCCTGGAGCAGGACCGCCCACCCCAAAACGGCACTTCGGCTTTCTCGCCGTGCAAGAAGGCAGAAACATAAAATGATAGTTAATACCATTATGTTTCTGCCGTCTCGCACGTCGAGAAAGCAGGGGGTGACACCCCCACGCTCCAGTGGGGGAGCCGCCACTGTCTGCATGGAACACGTTCTTTATAGCAGTCACATTACCCATCTGGGGTTAAAAGTATATGGAGGGGGTCCAGAAAGTTGAAAATACATTTTTTGCATACCCTCTTATCGATCCCCCAATTAACTTCAATTTTTGTTATCGATCAAGATTTGGGGGTTAGGTATGCGTCAGATTTGAGGAGGTTGGCCCCGGTGGTCCGTTGGCTCAAGACCTGGCTTAATCTAGACTTAACATTGAAGCATCAGATTATTAGGGACTTCGTCACTCTGGAGAAAGCTAGTAGTATCCCATGGCTTTATTACATTATTCAGAAAATATGTAGGGGTTTACCCAAATGACCCTCCTCTACCTGGACAAAGTACTACAAAAAGGTAAAGAAAAAACTGCTGGCAAGGAGGAAAAGATATGTGTATATCTACTTAAACATAGGGAACTTTATATATCCCTATTAACAGTACATAGTCCTGTTGTTAGTTCATATTTCTTATTTAAAAAAAATAACATACCAGACACATTTTGTACGAACTTTTAGTTATCGTTTTTAGTTATCGTTGTAATAATTTTTTTAGTCATCAATATTTCGATATTATCTTTTTCATTTTGATATCATCTTTTTGGACATACAAACATATATGCAAACTACAAATAAGTAGACATCCCAAAATACAATTCATAAAATTCCTTCTACCCATTTGATAGAAAAAACAGTGTTCGTCTATTAAATAAAGGAAATACACTTTGAGGTTGTCTTATATGCACACGAGGTAATTACCCCTTTCGAGACCTTAATTCAGAAATGTGAATTCACTCGTCAGAAAGATATATCAATTATAATCAGACTCCTCTTGTCAAAGACTGCTGACACGGACACGTTTCGGCCTTTATATCATTCTTGGCCTCCTCAGGACAAGGGTAAGGAAACTTGTAGAGCCAAGTCCAGGTGCCCTGAATTTAGAACCCAGTTCAGGACGAACAGGCAAATGTCCAGGAAATCTCACTTCATTACTTTCTTTTAATTCACATGCCACTAATAGAATGCCAATTAATTTCTTAGTAACCTCTCCGAGGCACATACAACGTTCCCCGCTCTCTGTGCTTTAAAAAACACATATGGTCACCATTCTCTGTCCATTCTGCTAGGGGTTAGTTATGTGTCAGATTTGATGAGGTTGGCCCCAGTGGTCTTTCGGTTCAAGACCTGGCTTAACCACTTGGATGCTAAGGCCCTTGCAAATTCCTCATGTATTTTCCATTGAAATCAATGGAAACTCCATGACGAGTTACCCTTGTCATTAGCATCCAAGGGGTTAATATAGACTCAACATTGAACCATCAGATTATTAGGGACTGCATCACTCTGGAGAAAGCTAGTAGTATCCTGTGGCTTTATTACGTTAAGCACAGCCTATTAAAATTGGGGCACCCAGATCTTTTAAAAAAAGAGATCGATAAAAAAAGAGGACCTGACTTGGATTAAAACCCAATTCCTGAATTTCCTGTCGGTGGAGTGTCGGTGGAGCGTGAGGAGCGGGAGCTACTTAAACCATCAGTAAAGGCTTATTTTTTGTCAAACACCTCCCCTCGGACTGAACCGTACCTGAGAATTGTTACTAAACCCTTCCACCGTTTGCTTTTAACTAGGTTCTGTTTTAACCTAACTCACTTCTTTTTAGGTAATTCTCAAGGATGGAGTAGGCAAGAAGATTTGAGTCCGTGTATCTGTGACAATTTCTCACCATAGGATACTATGTATTTTATAATGTTTTGCAACCATTATACTGTGATTCACAGGAAGTGCTTAGTTCCTATTTTAAGAGAAAAAAGGTTTTGTACAGGTTAAACCTGCTTTAAGTTAACTCCAAATGTTGATTGATCCATGGGAGATTTTTAATATTGCAAGCTTCTTAGTAGCAGCCGTTCGTCTCAGACAAAAAAGGTACCCTATGATAAACGCTACATAAGCATCAACTATATACATACAATCATTGTTTTCCTTTTTTGCTGCCTTTCTTGAAAATACCCCATATGTGGTAGTCCTTTTGTCTGTCTATGTGCTATTGGCTATTGGGGTTTTTCTATGCCTAGAAATTGATTTTGTAATATTGATAATTTTTTTTGCTCACATGTTGTGATTTGGATTTTAAATGTTTTTATTGTGTACTGGGTTATTTGAATTTTACTTGTATGGTATTAATTAACTGATTAAAGTGGTTTGACTGACTGACAGTCATATTACCCTTCTCTGCTACTTCATGATGAGGGAAAACTGCCACTAGACAAAACGCTGATCTCGCTCCAGCAGAAATATTATTCACAGGAGGCATCTTTACATTTTTAATGTTGCCTGAGAACTCTTGGACACACAAGGAATTCTTAACTAGGGCAACAAGTGTACTCGTGCACGAAATTGAATTAACTCAGCGGTGTTTATCACTGGAGCCTCTTGCTACCAGATGCAGTCCTCCTTAGGGGACACAAGTGTCGATAATATTACCACTCAGCCCTTGCAAGTACTTCCATCTGAGAACCCGGTACCAAGCCTCTTGGAAATTCTTCCCACTATACTTTCCCTCAACGATACACCTATTAAGTAGCTCGACCTTTGTACCCACCCTAATCTTAATAATGAACCGCCAGTTAAGAGGTGAAAGGGTGGTGGTATACAGAAGTCAAAGTCTGCCAGAACCGTTCGAGCAACAAAATCAAGGGGGGTGTTAGATTTGGGGGTCTCTAGTTGGCACAGGTAGGTGCTTGTGACAAATAGGGATCTTCTCCTCTATTCAGGTTAAGGGGGATTACACACCTAAAATAACCCCTGCTCTCCCTCTAGGTTGCGTGGCGCGAGCAGCAAGGCTTTACTTCAGAGGCGTTGTAAGTTAAGCAGTTGTGACCACATACAGTAACTCAGTGACAACACTACAAATGGACACCACACAGGATTTATTTAAAAAATAAGTATACTTTATATAGAGTTACCACAAGACCATAAACAACAAAAATACACACTACGATTACTTTAAGATAGTAGATTTAAGCTTAGTTCAGTTCAGTTCTTAGATGCGACACTCTGCGTCAAAGTACCTTAGGTTGCGTTGCGCTTCCACGACAAGCAATGTCGCAGCGATGGGAAATGCGGCGAAGTTCAGGGGCAAAGAAATAAAGAGGTGAAGATCTTCCAGATGCGGCACGCTTCTCGGGGATGCGAGAAGCTCTTGGTTCGATGCGTGAACTTCAGCGGCGACACCCTTATGATGCGACGGCAACAGCTCCAGCGGCGACGCTCTTCTCCCACGATGCGTGAAGCTTCCGCTCGATGCGACAACTACAGCGGATACATCCAAGATGCAACGGCCGCAGCTCGGACGTCGGCGCGCTTCTCGGGGATGCGAGGTGCTCTTGATCAATGCGGTGCAGTGCGACAGTTCCAGCGGCGACACCCTCCTTTCTCCAGAGTTGCGACGGCGATCCGCTTCGTTGCGGCACGCTTCTCTCCGATGCGGTGCAGTGCGACAGTTCCTGCGGCGAACCCTCCTTTCTCCGGAGTTGCGACGGCAGGTGCAGCGTCGACGACGTCTCATTGAGTCGCGCTTTCAGCCCCTTGCGACACGCAGTTCCTCAGAAGGCCCAAAACAGCAGCAGGCACTTCACAAAGAACTCTGGGGAGCTGGGGGGTGAAGTCTGTTGTCCCTGGGACTTCAGCAGGAGGCAAGCTCTTTTCCAAGCCCTTGGAGATCCTTCACAAGTTGAAAGCAAAGTACAAAGTTCCTTTCTCCTTCCTTTGGCAGTAAGGCAACCACTGCAGGCCATTCCCCCAAGCAGCACTTCAGCTTGGGAATAGTCTCTCCTCAGTTTCTTCAGGTTCCTCTCCTCAGTAAAGGTTTCTTCTTATAGTCCAAAGTGATATAATTTCATGGGAGCAGGGTCCCAATATTTATACCCAGAAATCCTTTGTTCTCACGTGCCCGTGTTTGACACCTACCCCTTACTAATGTTAGCTTATGCCGAGGATGCAGTGTTAATTGCAAGAACGGGGGAAGCTCTCCAATGGCTCATAACAACAAATGCATCATTCATGGCTTCGCTGGACCTTAAAGTAAGTGATACAAAATCTTCTGTCATTATTGCAGGATCTGGCAAAGCTGATAAATCCCCACACTTCCATATGGATTGCCAGAAAATGGAAGTGGTAGAGTCCTTCTCATACCTGGGACTCTTATTTGATAAAAATCAAACTTGGGAGAACCTGGTATCGGCAAGAGCACCAGGAATGGAAAGGAGTCTGAAAGCTATTAAGGCCTTCTCCAAAAGTTAGACGCTAGCTCCCTTGACCCAATTAAAAACATTTCTCAGGCCAAGATGAAGGCAATAGCCACATAAGGGGCAGGAGTCTGGGGTATGGCGCCTGCCGACTGTCTCCGAAAACCTGAAGATCATTTTTAAGTCCCTAGTGTCCGTACCATCCACTTATTCAAATGATATCCTACATATAGAATTGGGATTACCTTATATGTTACATACCATTAGACTAGCGCCAATTTAATACAAAATATATTTAAAGATTGTTGAAAATTGGACCATTACAATAAGATCAGATGGCTGAGTTATGTGGAATCAGAATTAATGGCAATTTGGTTGGGAGAATTATTTAAGGATTAAACGGCATGCAGGAAGATTTCAAAACAGAAATTAATTGAGATTTTTATGCGGAGGGCTCAGTATCTTCGCAGGGAAAGGAATTACAGAAAAAGACGGTCCTCGCATATCATCTGTCTTCCCCTAGGCCAGAGGGAGGATATTCCTATCTAGATCTAGATAGGAACTATTGAGATTTTGTCGGACTCTTCTCCCCTTGAGGTTAGGTTATAAGGAGAGAAGAGTCAAACACTCAGATTTGATGCAGTGCCCCTGCGACAACCATTCCCCCAATGTGACCTGCACCTAGTCTTGTTCTGTGTGTTTTATAAGACAGGAAGGGAAGAATTTAACCTTCCGATTTTAAAGCGCCACAATTTTAAACAATGCCAGGTGGCACGTTACTTCTTTAAATCTCTGCCTGATCCCTTTGTCTGTGGTAGCCACCTTTTTGTGGGCCTGTATGAAAAGGAGAAAGGCGCGAGGTTGGTTTTAACTAATAATTATATGCAGAAATGAGTAATTTGATGTAAACTAACTGGATTCGGTCTATGAGGCACATGATGCACTTTATGGGATAAAATGTCCTGTAAAAATTATCTGATGTTCTTTTTAGACAATTCTACTTGCTCTAGGATTTTAACTTGTTATGAACTGGGGCTGGTTGTTGATCACTGATTTAAATTGTGCTTTTATGATCTGTATTTAAGAGATCGAATACAGATTTTATTGATTGATTGTTTGCATGTGTGTCTCAGAGTCTCACCCCTCTGTGCTCCCTCTACCTGCTGCTTGGAGCTGCTGCTGCAGTGTCCCTGGCATGGCAGTGAGGAGCTCATGGTAATCCAAGGCCCGGGAGCAGTGTCTGTCCTCAGCGCATGCGCAGCTGTTAATACAAGGCCCTCTTGAAGGTGTCTGTTCTCAGCGCATGCGCAGTTGTTAATCGAAGGCCCTTCTTAGCTCGTGCTCCGCTGCGGGACGCAGTGTCTGTCACCAGCGCATGCGCAGTTGTTAACCCATCGAGACCTCTTTAACCCGCGCTCTTAGTTAAGTCCTGGGGTTTTCAGTTTTTCTGAATGGAAGACAGTGTGGACGTTCCCAGTTGCGTCCCCTCTCGGTTGGACTCTCGAGGCTGTGCTTCCCTGCCGGCTGCTCAATTACACACTCTCACAGTTTTATGTGCTTCGCTATTCTCAGCACATGCGCGGCCATAACGAGCAGACATCCTGCGCATGCGCGCTTGTGACAAACCGAGTGTCCTGCGCATGCGCAGCTACAGATCAGGGCGGCCCTTGTCCAGCGCGCGCTTTGTTGTCACGTGGGGCCCTCGGTGTGTCCCCTCCACCAGGCCGACACTGCCCCCTCGAAACCACAAGAGAGGTAAGGGGAGACAAGGACTCGAGGCAGTGGTGGAAGAGCATTAACGTATGATTCCTGAGAGGGGGCGGGGCCTGTGGGTGTCAAGGCGGGGCCTGTGGGGGCGGGGCCTGTGGGTGTGGATGCTCCTCCTCTGCCGGGGGCGGGGTCAGTGAATGTGGGGGCGGGGCCTGTGGGTGTGAATGCTCCTACTCGGGCGGGGGCCTGTGGCAGTGGGGGCAGGGGTCTGTGCGTTGGGGGCGGGGCACGTGGGCGTGGTCAGTGGCTGGGGGGCGGGGTCAAAACAATACACCTACACAGCCTGGAGGCATTGACTGTTTCGTGTTCCTCACTGGAGACTAGTTTGTCCTTACGCTTCAACTCTGGAATGTGTTTTTTTGGAACCCTAATCGCTCCAACTTTAGTTTGTATCGTGTAATTTTTGGTGGATTTATACTCTGTAAATATGTTACCATAATATCTAATCCTATATACTTCGCTCTATTGTAAAGCGCTCTGACTCCGCTGGGTAAAGTATGCGCTATAAAAAAATGCCTAAATAAATCCAATGCCCTGCGACCAGGCTGTTGGAGGCTCGTCGAGGCCTTGGGGCTCCCAGTCACACGTCCTCAGGTCTGTAGACTAAAGACTGTTGCAGCTTGCAACTCAGAACTGGCAATTCCTCAGGCTCCGGCGGGCTGCTTTTGGAGGCTTCAGGCATGATTCTGAATGCCGCCGTAGTCCGCGAATCTCAAGTTGCACATTCTTACCTTTCTCCTGAGCCACCGCAACCACAGACATTACCCACTTGCTGACCGCATCTATAAAATAAGTTTTTTTAACCCTTGCGTGCGTGCGTTGGCCAACAGCCGTCGCAAGCACTACCTCAGTAGTGCTGCGCACGTCCGTTGGCCTACACGGCCCCGGACGCGCATTCGAACGCCCACATCGCAGCGGAATTACCACTGCAATAAATGGGTTAAAGCCATGCTCTTGTATTTACAATCAACTGAAGCTTGTGCAGTGAGGGCTGGTGCTGTTCCTGACCTCCCATTCATTTTGTAGAAGTGCCTGGACCAGTCTTCAGCGCGTTCCTTGCTCCCAAATGGTGCCTCTCAGGCCCTAGACCCTTGCTGTGGTTCGGTGGGCTCCTAAATCAAGCTTTTGAACTCTTCATGAGTGGAAATGAGCGCATTCGCACCGGAATCCCACTGCTCGCACGGAACTTCAGCACAAGCCCCTGCCGCCTATCCCCTTGCATGGAAAGCATCAATCGATCTGGAAGACCAACAACGTAAAGCTCCAGCCCGACCTTCTGCGACACCTGGCCTGCTCTTTGTGCCATGTCCACCACCGCCATCAACTCTCTCCTTACTCCCTGCAACCCTCTCCAATGCGAACGGGGCTCTTGGCTCAAAACTTGAGAGGGTAAAACCTTCAGCTGAACTAATCTGGGGTTCTATCTAATTCGCGCTCCATCGTGATCAGTTTGAACTTTTTACTTTAACCTGGTCCAGCATGACCAGATTGCCTCGGTTGACGCTTTATGTTTTTAGGTGCTGTATAGAAGTTTATACTTTAAAAATTCATATCTCCGGTTATACTGATTGGATGTTTGTCTTTGGGTTTCGATTTGTTGATTAAATTGAGCTCTATTTTTCTAACCTGGTGTTGATTTTGTGTGCTGTTTACGCTGTTTTACTGTTTGAAGTGTTGCACAAATATTTACACATTGCCTCTAAATTAAGCCTGACTGCTCTGTGCCAAGCTACCAGGGGGTTGACCACAGTTTAAATATGGGGTTTGCTTGTGCCTTATCCTGACTAGGATTGTCAAATTCTGAAAAGGAGCATACAGTTATAGCTAGATTCTTTCATCCATTATACTCAAGCATGTAATTAAACCTCATTTCATTTGCAAACTATACAAAATATTCATCAAATCAGAAAATACAGCGCAGAGTCTTGAGATTTCTTTTTTTCATTGTATTCTTTATTTGTACTCAAATGCATCAGCCCAGCCAACGCGTTTCGTCCAACATGGACTTCATCAGGGTTGGAATAGTCTTTTATAGAAGCTCACCAAGGTGCTATTTCTGTAATCAGATGTAGTATAGATATATAGTCAATAACCGTATCATTCATGATTGATTTAATTCCTTCGATCCATATTGAAATAGTTTTATTGAAGAACACCAAGTCGCTTATTCTTATTAAGAGATGCAATATCAATAAGCTGGTAATCACCATCGCATCCAGTCAGATAAAACCATTAAAGGATTATTGCCTTTGATAAGTCCCAGCGTGTAGTCTCGTCGGGTATGCAAAGCCATCTATCCGATCTGATAGACAGGCGGTCTTGCATGCAACGGTGATTGGCTATATATCTAGCCTACATCTGATTACAGAAATTGCACCTTGGTGAGCTTCCTTGCACCTACTTCACTAATGATTGCTGCTCCTGTGTGGGCGTACGGTAGGCTTCAGTGAGCTCTTACCCCTTATTTTTTTTTAAACTTTATTTTGCGTTTAGGTATGAGTAAAGAAGTACACTAAGACAAGAAAATCCTTTGTCAAGTACAGGTAGACATAATACACACTGCCAAGGGCTCAATCAATGCCGCAGAGTGAACACATGTTACATAAAGCAAGTCCCTCGGCTGCTAACATATTTTCTGTTACAATCGTTCTTGACTCTGATTCACATAAACAGTGTTTACAATCATGGCATGGGAATAAATCAACTGTACCGACATCAAAAAAGGAGTTTAGCATCCAGTGTAGTTGATTATTGACATGTATCTCGGGACAGTCTAAATCACCCCTGTTGGGACTATGCCCTGTTCTTTCTGGGTAGGGGGGTCTTGTCGCTGCACCTCTATGTATGTTCTGAAAGTTCCCCGAATATCTCTGGGCCTGGAGGTGGGGGGGACCGTTATTGTGTCAAGGTCGCTGTTTGTGGAACAGGACGCCATGCTTTTCAGCCATCCCTTCACCGAGGGTGCTGTTCTGCCACCCCAATGAATGGATACCTCCCTTTTGGCCAGTAGTAAGCTGATGGCAACAAACCTGCGAATTGCCGGTGGGAAATGCTTTACATATCCCAACAGGGCAATCTTGGGCAAGGGGGTCATCGGTACCTTAATCAAGCCACTCACTATCTTATGTATTCCTACCCAGTATGAGTGTTTGCGTGGACAGGTCCAGGCGAGGTGGGCGAAGTCTGCATTTGGAGCGTTGCATCTTGCACAATGGTGCAGTCTGGCAGGGTCTATCCTGTGGAGTCTGGAGGGGGTAATGTATATCCTACGGAGAAACTTAAAGTGTATTAGTTTGTGTCGGCTATTAAGGGAGACATTTTTCGTAACTGCACAGCAGGCAGCCCACTGTTCGTCTGTGATCGGAATACCCAAGTCGGTCTCCCAGGGGATCCAAATTAGTCTGGGGGTTGCATACATATAAAATCGTGTCATCTGCATAAAATGATACTAACAATGGGCCGGTGGTGAAGTGTAAACACCTATGAAGGTGTTTCTCTTGGAAGTGCCGTATTAGTGGGTCCGTGGCTAAAATGAACAACAGAGGCGACAACGAGCCGCCCTGTCTCATTCCGCGTGAAAGTGAGAAGGGAGCCGTCAATGTACCATTTAGATGAGAAATAGCATGAGAGAATGAAATAGGGTAAGAACCAGAGCAAAAGAGAAACAAATTAACAGGAAAGTGACTGCAAAATCAAGGGAATTATAGAATAGAGTGAAAAAGTCAAAGGTTAGCATTTAGAATTTGTGAGATGATGGATATCAGCCAGAGATTGTCAGATATGATGTCCCCCTTATTCAGAGTGCTTAAAGGTGCACACTCTGCAAGTAGGGTGGAGAGAGAGAAAGATGAGAATGGAGAGCAAGAGGAAACCCAAAGGTATCAGAGAACAGAGTGAAAAAGAGGAAAGAAAGAGCGTGATGCAGACAATGGTTGAGAAGAAGAGCAAATAAGGCAAAAATAAAGAGAGAGATAAAAGGAGACAAATATGAGGATGAGAGAAGAACAGAGGGATAAAAAGAGCAGCAGAGCTAGAAGAGAACAAGATCAAGAGAGCGAAAATACAACAGACAGTGAGACATAAAAAGTAAAAGCAAGAAAAAAAGTGAGAAAAAAACAAGATTGAAAGAAAAAAAGGGTGTTGAAAAAGAGGAAGAGAGTTAAAAGAAAACAGTGAGATAATACAGGAAAAGAAAGTGAGAAGCTAGAAAGAGAAAGTAAGAGATAAATTAAGACCATGAAGGTCCACTTGAGTGAGGGAATGAGAGGCTGAAAAGGATAGAAGAGGGACCACATTCGTGAGAGACATGTTAGGAGAGAAAGTAAAGTGGACTGAGAAGAAAGGCTCAGTTTAGGAATTTGTGATGTTAAAGGTTTTTTTCTCATAACTTGACGTACTTTTCATAAAAACTATAACCAGGCGCAGGTAGCAATGCCTTTTGCACGGGGATTTACTTATGAAAATCAAAACAATTACACTACTTGTAGGTGGTGGGAATAAAGAAAAATCAGCAATATTGATCCATTAAAAAAATTCAGGATAAACAGTTTTGAAGTTAACTCACAATAGAATAGTACATAGACTTTCAGTGCCAACTAGTTCTCACAAGGAAATACTATCTGAAGACTGCTGTTTTAGGGAAAAAGTATGCCAGAGAGTAAGCACAGGCACATCTGTGAAGTATAAATAGTCCAGTAATCATGATCTATACAAGACTTTGATTGCCAACGTGCTGCACTCCAAAGAGTAGGCAGTCGAAGCAGTTACAAATGGAGGCTGCATAGATTGAGAGAGAGAGAATTTACTAACTAGCCTACGGCTTAACTGGAAGATCCTATTATAAATTGATATCTTTGAGCGTAGAGGTAAATGTAAATTAAAATGTAAATTGATACTTGTATAGCGCACTACTCACCCGCAAGGGTCTCAAGGCGCTTGTACGAAAACCGCTGTGGAACCCATCCTGGCTTTCCCTGTGAGGCGTCCACTCCTGGGCACCCCCAAGGTGGAGGCCAGGCATCCTTAGCGTTGTGGGGGCCGTTGTGGAGATTAAGCAAGCTATTGCCCAGAGTTGCAGAGTGGGACTCCATGATTGGAATAGGCACTGAGGCGAGAATTATCAGGTCCGTGGAATTTTGAGCCCAAGTCCCGCCGAGGCGGGGAATTGAACCCTGGTCCCAGGCCAGACCTCTGCATCAGGGTCTGCCGCTCCAATCATTGAGCCACACTTCTCAGAGGTAAGGGCTGAGGAGCACATTGGGTGTCAGTGAGTACCCGAAACTGGATAGGATCACTCATCAGTGAGGCAGTAAAGCCAGAGTCTCAGAAAATGCAGACCACTGCCATTGATCACATGTGAGTTTTAATTGCGACAGTGCCCTGTCCCTCAAGGCCAACTAGCCCTCCTGTTACCTCCAGTAAGCCCCATACAGCTGGATTGATGAGAGTGTTCAAAGGCCACGCCACCTTTTTACACCATTCTGCAAACGCGACTCCAGGCGCACTGCTGCTCAGGGGATGAAGTTCACTTTAGTCCTGAGGGCCTCAGGACACAACAGAACCTCATTGCCCCATCAGCAATGCGCCACAAGGCGCGTTTGCAAAGTGGTGTAAAAAAGGGAGTGGCCTCGGACCACCTCTCAGCAATCCCACTGTGTGGTGCTTGCTGGAGGTACCTGGTGGGCTAGTTGGCCCCTAAGGACCCATAAGATGCGAGGGGACTACATCCCCCAACCCAAAACGCACCAGAAGGCGTGTTTTCAAGTGGTACAGGGAGGGGGCGGGCTTACGGCGAGATCCAGCTTCGGTTTTCTTTTTCGTTTTTTAGGAGGGGGCTGTGTGGCCCGCCTTCTCTTAATTTGTTTTTTGATTTCAAATCTTATTTATTAAAGTATAAAAACATAACAGTACAAAGAAAAGGAAGGACGTCATAGAATAATTAGCTCGCAAGATAGATACAATGAATAATGCCTGGATAATTACATTCAATGTGGTCAGCAGGAAATAAGAAGATGCCAGTAACATAACACATCCGTGGGAAATACACCGCGAGTCATATAATTGTCAAGCAGAGGAAGCATTGTTTCAGATATCCAAACATACCTCTTTGTCTCTTGGAGCGGAAGGAACTAAGAAGACGAAGAAGACAAAGAGGGAAGAAGAGGGGGAGAGGTTAGACAAGGAGAAAGGAATGACAGCAACAAGGTTTGTAGAAATTGTTTGTGTCCGGACATCCGTCATACCTGTCGGGAGTAATGCCCAATGTAGCAGCAGCGGTCATGTAGAGACATAGCAAGCCTTTGTCAGTGCATCCAAGGTGGGTCATAACAGAGTTCCAAGGAGTCAAGCAAACTCCAGAGTTTGGCGTGAGGCTTTTGCCAGGGGCAGGAATGTAAAACGTCGTTATCCGCACCCCTCAATGAAGCTAGCCATACTTACCAGTGCACAAAGGAGACGTCAGAAGCGTTCTTCCACTTGCTCACGATAATTTTGCACTGGAGCTGGATTCTCGTCAGGAGCAGGGCAGCTTCCTGATCAGTGCGTCAGCTGGAGAGTCGGCGTCCTTCGGCACTTGCTGTAGCGAGCTGCGTCGGGTAAGTAGATAAACGAACAGCTCCAAACCACCGTAGTTTGCCACAGCAAGTGAAGGTATATTTATACCTTGAAGGTGTTTAGGAAAGCCATAGTTTGACGTAAAGTCGGGCATATGAACGTCATAATGAACCCCTGGGGAATAGTTGTTCATTGTAAGTAACTGAGTTCTTGGAGAAATCAATATTCAAGCAAGGGGAAGTTCCCTTGCTGCTTAAGCCGGTTTTCCAAGAAATCGTTGTGACGTTTGGTACGGGTGGAAGTAGCCATGCCTGTATTTGGGTAGCAAGGGCTTTGCCTAAATAAGGGCTTGATTTCTATGCCTATATAAGGGCAATGTGAATTGTACCTATATAAGGTTATGAATCGGGAAAATTCACTCAGGGCCTAAAACACCACACAACACCCACTCCACTTTCTTAAGTACGACATTACTAAGTTCTAAACACATAAAAACATATCTAAACATGATATGTTAAAAACCCACCCAAAATACATAAAAAATGCATTAGAATTGGTTGTACACAAAAAAAAGCATTTGTGCTGTACGCATTTGAAGCAATGTTTCATTCAAAGCAGATCATTTGATACTTGAAAATGCTATCCGAATGAATCACAAAAATACATTTATGAAATGGCTCTTAAATACAGAAGAAAAAGTCGAGACCAATTCATGGCAGAATATATAAACTTGTTGAATGTGGACAAGGTCAAATATTGTCTTACTTGGAAGATTTCTCAAAGAATTCTGGTTCTCTGTGAATAGTTCTACTTTAAGCAGATTACTTTGTGCCAAAAAATTAAAAAGTACAAATTTGGAAAACAAAAATTAATCATAGAAAAAAGAGTTCCAAAGTTAGAAACTTTGTTTTGAAAAAATTAAAAAATGAACGTCGAATTCAGAGTCTCTCAGACACTGTGTGCCAAATCAAAAGTCAGTGTTATTGTTTGGGGAAAACATCAAGTCTTCTAAGTCTGTAAAGAATTTGTCTACCATTGTAGGTGAAAGTTGGATTACCTCGTTAAGTAGATCAATCGCACATAGATGTGAAGCATCGCCGTCCGCGTTGGTAGCATTAGCAATGTTTGAATTTGAAGGAACCTGTGTGCCGCTTTCCTCTCGTACCTCAGCAGTAGCATGGTGCGTCTGTGAGATCTCAATGAATGCTGTCATCAGGATTGGTAGCCGTTGGGGACAACACAGTGCATGAGCCGTTACTGGTCCAAGCAAAATATCAACAACCGTTGGCAGGACTAATGGGAGTTTGAGACAGATGTCTAACACGCATTCTTCTTTGCATAGCAGGTATCGTAGAACAAGTAAGATGCAATCTTGCCAGATTGGTCTAAATGACATACACCATGTAGTATTCAATTCTCTTAAACGAGTTATCCCAAAATTTGGACTATGCGCTCACAACTCTTCATCACCAGTAGAGTGTTCTCCACGGTGAACTGGGTATCGCTGGTTATTTGGATTGCCATATAGGAGCAGTAGGAGCAAAAATAGTATCCCTGCTGTGAGTCCCAGAACGAGAGGCAGTCCGCCAAACACAGAGTGCACAAAGTTTGGAAATATGCCTAGGACTGCTTCAAAAGGTGCTAACAGTCCTGAAAAAACTGTCTTAAATACATGTACAATACCGCTCGTATCAGACATGTTTAAGATACGACTTAACATTTCTGAGAACTGTATAGGGCAATTTGTTGTTAAAAGGGCATGTATCCCTGCAGAAGTCCTTGCGACTTGTAGATCATACGTCTCTTTGGCCGAGGTCAATGACACAGTTTTTTGCAAAAAAATGGCTTTCATTCTGCTTAAAGTATCAATTCGTAAAAAAGAGATGTTCAGTGAAGGCCAAAGTTGCGACTCCCAGTCTGTCTTGGTTTTTGGAAACAATACTTGCATACAGCAAGTGACCCTGGCTGACACAGTTACAAGATAGGGCAAACCTGGCAACATTACACAGCAGCTGTGATCATTCAACATGAGGTAACTTCCATTAGAAAGTTGTCCAAAATTTGGATCAATCACTGCAGCTGGTGAACCTTGCAGGTGGCAGGATAAGCTGCTAGAGGAACCATCGCAGGCCCTGTGTAAATTAATACCCTGGCAAAGGAGAGAACCGCTTAGTGCGTTCTCACAATTTTTACCACTAAGAAACACTCATTTCCCCCCACTCCAACATCTGTGTGTATATGGTAAGTCCCAGGATGTCTTGATGTATTCTTTACCCAACCTTTCATATGTGCCTGCTGGTATATGTTTTAAGCAATACTGAAAATGGAAAATTGTAATAGGCAGAGTGATTGTTCATTGTTATATCCATTCTGTGGCTGGTCTTTCAGCGACAGTTAATGGCAATCTTTCCAGTTTTTCAATGCGCAGCACCATATAGTCTGCTCCCCTTTGTGCCAGATTGATCTATCAGTGAGATTAAATTCTGTAAACAGTGACGTGGTGTTGATTAGGCGCCAAGGCACATAGCCTGAATGTAGGTTTTGTAACGTCCAGCCTCATAGCATTATAGAACGTAGTTGCGACTGACCATGTTGCAACATGACCAAGTCCTGTTCCATAATGTCTATGGCAGAGGATACTTTGCTGTCCAAAGAATATATCCTGGACGACAGAGTCGTTAACCCATTGTCAACTACAGAGAGAGATTTCTCTAAATTAATACGATAAGTTTCTCGTATTCGTTCTGCAGTCTCTGCTTGTGTACTCTTCCATGCTTCGTTATACAATGCATAGATACCGGCATATATAAAATTTATGACGTGGTTTAGTAGGTCCTTGCAAGAAGTCCCTCAGATCAGCGCCATCTTTAAGTAAAGATAAGTGTTGTTTTACTTCCTTTAGTGCAGATTTGTGTAGCCACTCAAGGCTCAGTTTCCCTACACTGTATGATGTTACTCTTCCTGGATGCTGTCTCTGAACATATCTCAGATCTGGCCTAGTGAATGTGAACCCTTGTGTCTTTTTCAGGAATGTATCTTGACAGGTGTTTGTGTCTGTGGGCCAGATTAACCCTTTTTTCCAATCGGTATCTGTTCTGTTGTGAAGCAAAATAGTATGTACGTCGACCTCGCCCACTGTAGTGTTGTTACTCTCAGGTGTAGGTGTAGGTATGGACGGTTTGTTCAAATCTTTTATCTTGGCTAACCCAAGACAAGGCGTCTGTTGGACAGTGTCATTCAAAAACATTATTTGCTCTGGGATGATGCAGGCTCTAAATAAGGCTTCCAATCCCTGCACTTGTCAGTCTTTTGTGCCCCAGACAGTTTTTGTCTCAATGTTGTCTTTCCAAAAGTCAAAACCTAGTGAAGACAGTTGAGCATAAAAGGCTGCAGAATAAATTTGCTTGGTATTTGTCAACATACTTTTCATTCCTGTCTTATTACAATTTTTAAAGTAAAATGATTCAGGATTTGAATCATTAAAACCGGAAAAGTATGGAAATTTGCCATTAAATGTTTTTGAGCTACCCTTTGGTGGTGTAGGACAATGTTCCCATTGGTTATAAGTTAATACATTTCTAGGATTTGCAGATTTATACAAGAAATGATGACCATAGTGATTATAACAATACATTTGTTCATAATCCGATGAACCTTCTAAATATTTATGATTTGTGAATTTTGCAGACATTTCTACATCTGACATCATATTATTAACAGTCTTGAAGTCCCAATCATCAGAAAAGGTACCAGGTGTGGAATCTTAAACAGCTCCGCCGGGCCAAAAATGTCTTAATCAGTTTTGTCCCAAGCTATACCCCCCTGGTATAGGAACGGCTGTGATGTTCACTGATGACAAGTCTCCTTGTTAACAATGAGATGATTTGAGGAATAAGTTGATGATCTTCTTTGCTGTGTCCTTTTTAACATATTTTCCATTTATCAGCATTCCCAAAGTTATCACCAGAGTCAACCAAAGTAGAAAAAGAAGTACACCCAACACCATCCAAAGTTCAATCCATGGTGAAACCAGATAAGTCTTTTCCATGTATGAAAAAGTTATGTTGCTTGTTCTTTAACCTCTTCCATGCTGGTGACGGAACCGCTCCGTCACCAGCCTCGGTCACGCTGTGCTGGTGACGGAGCGGTTCCGTCACGGCGCGCCTGCGCGACGTTGATTTCACGCCTGCGCGGCGCGTTCTATTGAGCGGGCGGGGCCATGACAGAATCGCTCCGTCACAAGCACAGAGCGCCTGAGGCTCGTGACTGAGTGGTTCCGTCACGAGCATGGGAGCGCCGCGCGGATCCCCCCTATCCCCTTCGCTGCGGCGGAATTGCCGCCACAGCGAAGGTGTTCAAAGTTTTTTTAGCTGGCGTTGTTTCAGGTTCGCTGGGATCCTCGGAAAACGTATCAAAGTTAATGAAATAGCCAGAGGCAGTTCTGTCAATTGTTGAGATTACATCAGGATTCGTTGAAATCGCTGTAACCACTTGATCACTTTTTACATTTGTATAGTCAGATGCTATTTCATTGTAGACAGGCGTTTCTTGACGAACTGTTATTTGGGTTTCAAGAGGTACAAGTTCCATAGCTTTGTTGCTTAGTCCTTCATTTCGCACTGCAGATTCTTCAAAGGTGATGAGTCTCTCAGTTGGAACCTCTTGGATAGTAGCCAGATTAGGGTGTCTGCTACATCTTTGGAGTCCACTTGGCCTACTGCTTATGATCGGCCAAATGATGTAGTTTGACCAGGTCGATAAACACAAACCTGTTCTCCTTTTTACTAGCAAGCGGCGGCAGTAATACTGTTCTTGATCCGTAGATGGCTTGGACAGGTACTGGTTGTCTGTAGGAAGGCCCAATTTCCTTCTTGTCCGCGATCTTTTCTCTGACTAGATCCCCAATCTTTGGAATCCAGACAGGCCTTGCTGGGACGATCGGTTTCTCTTCAGTGAGTGTTGGCTTCAGGAGTACGTTACTTTGGCTTGATCTTATTTCATTTAAGTCCTGCTAAAGAGCCAAACGATCTTTGATATCAAAGGGTTTTTGTTCTACCACTGAAGTGTGACAATCGAGATCCGAAATAATCATTCTTGTTCCAAAAAGGATTTCATATGGAGTGATAGCCCCTAGAGAACTTCTTGGCAGATTGTTAAGACAACGTTGGACACATGTTTGACCCACCCGTCACCCGAACCTAAAACCCTAGCTGTTATAGATTACTTTATGTCACAGGTTTTTCTCTCCACTACCGAATTTCCCTCAGGATGGAAGGGGCTAGAGTACCGCAATGCAACGCCCAGATTGGCCATGGCCTCCTTGTAAGCTTTAGAGCTAAACGCAGGACCCTGGTCAGAATGTAGCGTGCCGACTGCGTATGTGCCGATAAAGACTCTCAAATCTTTTATACCAGTACAAGCGTCAGCTGAGCGCTGAAGCCACATCCAAATTAATCTTGTCTTTATATTTGCTGGACCGCATTTGTCCACAGGGACGTCTGCGTGTAGAAAGTCTAATGCTGCCTAACAATGGTGTCTGTACTGGGCTGGCTATGCTATAGTCAGGTATCTGGTGGCGTTCTGTGCTGCGATCTCTATTGCAGCCTGTGCATTCAATGACAAACATGAATGTGAGCATTCATTCCTGGCCACCAGTACGTCTCTGTTACCTTTACTATAGTTTTAGAGATCCCTTGATGTATCAGACCCTCTCCCAAATGTGCTTTGTATATCAAAGCCACTTTACGTTTTCTGTTTGGAATCACTCTACCCCCCACTCCTGGGATGCAAGCAAAAGGAATGGTGTTTGCATCAATTATGTATGAGTATTTGAGTGGAAATTTATAAGGTAACGCTGCACCGCTGCCTTTGTATGAAGCATTGACAGCTAGCATTATTTCACTGTCTTTTTTCATTTTTGAACGAGTGATTGCAGCTACGGAAGCCGTTTGCACAGCTGCCTTTGCGGCTTCATCAGCCAATGAATTCCCTGCAACGTGAATGCCACCACGTTGATGACTCAGTGTATGTATCACATGAGCCTTTTGTAGTTCTTGTCGTAACTGAGCAACTTATGCTTGATTGTGCCACCTTATGCATCTTTGAAACCGTTTTTAATCCAGTTCTGCCAGTATTCATTGTAAGATTGAACACAATAATTCGAATCGCACACTATGAGTGTGGGGAATTCGCGATCAGTATTTTCAAGCGCCATCTTGAATGCTTGAAATTCAGCTCGCTGAGCTGTACAATCTCCTAGAGATTGAGTTTTAGTGACCATCTATTGGAATTTACCATTGCGCCAGTGACCCTTAACGATCGCGCACGTAACACTATTAGCTTGTTTACCCCCAATTGCTGGCTGTGCTGATCTGTCAGTATAAATTATACATTCATACTTCTCCAGAGGCAGAATTTCAGTAGGCAGAGGACATTCGTGTTCATATTGTAGAAATTCTTGTCTTTTCAAATAAGGGTTAAAAACGTATTCAACGTATGTTGCAGCAAGAGAATTAACCCATTTTATCCATCTTAGATGTAAAGCTTTAGCATTCTGAATGCTTGCTTTTGTCACTGCCTCTAGGGCAGGTACAGGTGTAATGATCATAATGCGTTTACCTTGTGCGAGGGCTCTCTCTTTTGCTACTGCAGTTCGAACCGGTCAGAATTTTTTCTGTAGAAGTGAATTTCATTTCTGCTTGTGTGTACAAGTGTGATTTGTAAGCTATTGGTACTTTTTCGCCATCATTAAAGGTTAAGTACTTGTATCCACAATGTTTTGTTGCTAACATGCATGTTTGCTAAGAACGCAAAATTTCTGTATGTTTTTGGCCCAGATGTAGGTAAATTTTATTTTACCACCTCTTAAATACCGCATCATACCGACTCGGTATTTAAGAAGTGGTAAAATAAAAGTACCGAGATGTAGGTAAATGCAGATGTGCATTTACCGAATCGGAAACAGTCGGTATTTTCCGATGCAGTAAATACCGACCAGTTAATGCCCATTCATTCCTATGGGCTTTGAAGCCCATAGGATTGATTGGGCATTTACCGGTCGGTATTTACCGCATCGGAAAATACCGACTGTCACAAGGGTGCAGGGGGTGTCACTTTGACACCCTCTGGCACCCCCAAAGGAGGCTCGGGTGCCATGTGGCAGGCATACCTGCCCTAAGGGCAGGTCTGCCTGTCATATGGCATAGGTGTGCATGCACACATGTGCATGCACACCAGAATCGGTATTTTACCATCAAATAGTATTCGATGGTAAAATACCGATTTTTTTAATGCTTGTGGGACTCAGAAGAGTCCCACCTACATAACAATTTTCAGGAATCCGTAATAATACCGACTCGGTATTTTACATAATCGGTAAATTTACCTATCGGTAAATTTACCGAGTCTGTAAAATACAGGGCCCTACATATCAAATTGCTTTTACCGGTCGGTAACGGCCGAATTCGTCCGTTACCACCCGGTAAACGCCTACCTACATCTGGCCCTTTGTGTCTAATTACCTGTTTTAAAATCAGGTTTGATTAGTTCGTAGAGAGGTTTAACCCTTTCTCTGTAATTTAGAATGTAAGTTCTTCCGAAGTTCAGGAAACCTAGAATTGACTGTAAGTTTTTCAGCGTTTTTGGAGGTTGGATCAGCAAACATTTTTCTGAAAAGTTTGCTGCCAGGCTTTTGCCTTCACTTGATAATTCGTATACCAGAAACAGGGTTGAGGTGGGCAATTCTCGATTTCTTAAAATTGAATTTATACCCTTCAGAGGCAAAGCCAAGTATAATGGTATTCACTCTGTTCAAGTGCCTGTCCAAGTCATCGTCTGTTAGATAGATGTCATCCACATATGGTAAAGCTTCGTCATCATATGTTTGTAGTAACTCTGTTACCCTGGCCGGAAATAACCCTGGACTATTCTTGAATCCCTGTGGGAGACGACAGAAGTGACGCTGTGTCCCCATAATTGAGAAAGCGGTCAGATACCTGCTTTCATATGCAGTGTTTTGACAGAAGAAACCGTTAGAAATATCTAATGTGATTTTATATTTTTTACACACAATGTTATTCATTAGTGCTGCACTGTGTGCATTTTGTACAGCAAATGTTTTGCAACAAGAGTTTAAAAGTCTGTAATCCAATACTAGACAATCTGTATTCTCTGGTTTGGAGACAGGAAACAAAGGATTGGTCATGGACGAGGTGCATGTTTCAATCACCCCTTGGTATTCAAGTTGATCTAAGATCTCCCTGACCTGTTTTTTAGCTACTTGCTTAACTGGATACTGCCTTTGTGCAGTTGGTTGAGTTTTCAGTTGGATTTTATAGCGAGAAGAATCCTCATCCCATCCTAAATGATTTTTGTATAATGCAGGAGCCTGGGCTACTACCCATTTCCTTGCATAAGTATATTTTAAATGAATTGGAATATGATTGGAGAAGGCAGGCATAATGATTTCTTCGGCATGTAGGCATTCCCTGACAAATCCAGGTGGCCAGTCTTGTTCAGCTAGAAGAATGTCATAACCCTGAGAGAGTCGCTCCCAAATGAGTGCTCTTATTTTTCTTGTTATGTCCCCCTTTATCCGGAGTGTTACTTCATGTAACATGTGTGGGACACTAACCCCGGTATCTGCAGTTTCAACTTGGATATTCTCATTCAAGTCCACTGTCTCCAGATGATCCTTCAAGTTCTTGCAAGATATGGCGACTTCTGCTCCGCTGTCCAACATCGTTTAAGCCCCTTCCCCATTCTTGAGTTGTATCCTCAAGATCCTCGGCATGTCTGATTTTTAGACCTGCTACCTTCTTTTTGGTGAATTGAGTTGTCCTATTTTTCTGAACGTGTTGATCGTCTTTGCACTTCACGTGTTCTTCCTTGTGTTCTGACCGTCCTCTTCTTTCGGATTTCTGTGACAAAGTCTGAAAGGTACGAGAGGAACGTGTATCAGTTTCTTGATATCTATCAGGTTTTCTCAAATTATCCCTGTTCCTGAGGTTATATCTCCTTTCAGAGGGCTCCTTTTGAGGAGACCTACCTCTGGATTGAGAACGCTTCTCTTTAGAAGTTTGTTTAGGGTTCTCCCACTTCTTTTTAGGAGGAGCAGGAGTGTGTTTAATAAAAACCTTCAACGGTGTAATTCAATTAAATTTTGTATATTACTAAGTAATTATTCATTCGACATTGCTTCAATGTCAGGGTCAGGTCTGTAATTGGCTAAAGCTAGCCATATTGCCCCTGGTCTACCTAGTGGTCTGAGCCTGGTAATGTGATTTATATGTTTTAGGGCGCCTTTAAACCAGAGCGCATGCTCTTGGTATGTTAATGGGATTTCAATGCCCTCAAAAGGAATGTATTCCATGGTGGATCATCTTCTTTGTAGAAGTGAAACACTTTAGTTACTGGATTTGCTTCAAGGAAGATAATCCATGAATAAAATACCTCTGTCTGGTGATATTCATGTGCCTCTATCACAAAAACTACCCTACCACCTCTTGAAGATAGGCCATTTCATATAAGTTTTATAGGGATGGCTTTCCTTAAGTTTTCAGGAATGCTTATAGCATCATTGTCGGCTTCATGAAAGCCTGTTACGTCAAAAGCTGCAGCGACTGGATCGCCCGCAGCTCCACCGTTCACAGTGTTGTCGCTGTTATTCGACATTGTTTAATGAAAGTTTGCAGAGCAAGTTTCAAAGAAACAAAGATAAGGTGCACATTATTTTGGAACACTGTGTCCTTCAACGTTGAAGAAACCAAAAACTAATACATAGGATTTTTTTTCGTCCTACTCAGCTATGGCGGATATTTTATCCCTTTACCCACTCCAGACGTCTATTGGAGTATTACGGAAAAAAGGGGTCTCTGAGAAAAGCACAACTGAGTTACTTTAGTATCTAGCGTTAAATTAGTGCCTTTCCAAACATTGGGCGTAGTTCCTATTCCCATTAGGCTCTGCGCATTGAAATAATATATCCTATAGATTTGACGTAGGACTGAGGTCAACTGGGTCTCTATCGAATATACTAAACTTAATTGTGTGTGTGCCAGCTAGCTCAGAGGTCACTTGAAACTTTCTCGAATACACAAGAAGGGGTTAGTTTCTGACAACCGCATAAACATGACAACTTTGTTTCCCAAGAATAAGAATATGTCTCTCAGAGTCGCGGAAACAAATGATAAGTATTTCACTCAGTCAATCGTGCATGTTTAGTTTCTACAGAGCTGCAGAGAAATAGAGAGACAGGCTTTTTCAATAAAAGGTTTATTGAATTGTCTTCTTTCTCATGCAAGAGAAGAGAACGGATACAATCGTTAGGCAGACTGCAAAGTATAATGCATACAGTGTAAACAGTAATATGAAATAATAGAGCATTATATGGTTTCTAAGCCATATAAAAATACATACATAAATACGCAGGCTAAAATACTCAACTGGTGCTTCTAAACTACGCCTACCCCAATGTACCTAACCTAAGTCTAGTACGTGGGAAGTAATAAGTATTGTGTAGCATAGGTTTTAGTTTTCTTTGCCAAGAATCTACCAAAGGTTTCTCTAGGTTCTAATCAGCTCCATACCTTGGTTAGAATGAAGGAGGTCTGGTATCTCAGTCTCGGGACTCGCTTTTCCAACACCCCGCAAGGGGAGCCGGAAACACTAGAACTGGATTCTCGGCAGGAGAAGGGCAGCTTCCTAATCCGTGCGTAAGCTGGAGAGTCGGCTTCCTTCGGCCCTTGCTGTAGCGAGCTGCGTTGGGCAAGTAGATAGTCGAACTGCTCCGAACCACCGTAGTTTGCCACAGCAAGTGAAGGTATATTTATACCTTGAAGGTGTTTAGGAATGCCATAGTTTGACGTAAAGTCAGGCATATGAACGTCATAATGAACCCCTGGGGAATAGTTGTTCATTGTAAGTAACTGAGTTCTTGGAGAAATCAATATTCAAGCAAGGGGAAGTTCACTAACTGCCTAAGCTGGTTTTCCAAGAAATCGTTGTGACGTTTGGTACGGGTGGAAGTAGCCATGCCTGTATTTGGGTAGCTTGGGCTATGCCTAAATAAGGGCTTGATTTCTATGTGAATTGTACCTATATAAGGGCATGAATCGGGAAAAGTCACTTGGAGCCTAAACGCCACACAACAGTCCTGCCCCAAGTGCATTATTTCAGAATCAGAGAAGAAACAAAAGGTGTAGTGAAGCTTCGCTTTCTGTCACAAATTCACCCACCTGTACTCCGGTTTGTTCCCTCCTTGATGGTGGTATTACCCAACTCCCTTTGAACTCCACCAGAGAGGCAAGGATAGGATTCACTTGCCGCCCTGATCGAACCTCAGGGGAGGGGGGAATAGGGACGAGAGACAAGAGAAGACACACTGGACACAATAGACCCACTTGACTATTCAGTCATGTAGAATGTCTCTCGAGAAAGGCAAAGTGTTATTGGGTTTCAATTTTCAGCCCGTATATATTCTGATAAATGTACCCGATTATTCTGAACGCCCTAAATCACTTCTTTAGGTCAAACATCTGCTTTGGAACTCTTAATTGGGTATACCTGAATTACCCTTGACCATTCCTCAAAAGGATCCTTAAAACTAAAAGAAAGAATAAACCAAAAAAACACTAAAGGTGCAATAATAATCTGTGATTGCTCAAATTATCTCAAGAGTTACAGATTTCCTTTGCAATATTTGCTCCGTAATTGTACATTAAATATATATAAATATTAACAATCAAGCTCTCTGTTCCCTTTCAGTCTTCTAATCAGACTCAAGGTATTTACACAAATGTCCGTTTTACTTTAACAATCTTCACTTACTCAATGTCCTTACAGTCCTTGGATTGTGTTCTCTTGATTTATAGATGTCAAGAGGTCTGCCACAGTTTTCATAAAGTTTAAATTCTTACTGGTATGTGTTCAAGCATGCTAACGCTTTACCATTCAGAGGGAGGTGTTGCTTGTCAATCCTTTGTTGATTCTCTTTTCTTTTCTCTTTTGCAGGAAATCGGAAACAGTGCCGGGAGAGGATTTGGAGCCGGAAATTCTGAAACAGGAAGGGACGTCTGAAATGTGCTCCGGGTATGAAAGAACACAGCCGAAGACACTGAGTGAAGACAGGGAAGGAAGCAGGGTGGAGCGCTGAAGTGCTTCAGATGATCTGCCACCCAGGTCCGGAGTCAGGTGAGTGTTTAGGCACGAAGCGAAGCATGGGGAACCATGCACGTGGGGTTTATATAGCTTTGTGTCTCAGGTTTTCTCATGTGTGCATGTGAAGGTGATTTACACATGCTGGAAATGCCTGAAGGAAATATTTGCTCTTTTGCCTAATGTCTAGAAAGCCACTTCTGTTAATAAATGAGCACCAAAACTAAATAAGCATTGGCTTCAACAATTCTTATTACTTTATGGCACATAAACAGTAAACATATATTAGGCACAGTAACAACTCCTGCAATCTTGGCATACTACGGATGATACAGAAGTTGAGTATTACATTCTTAACTCAAAACAGCATATTCCTTTGATTCAATCATCGCTGCATTTAGTTTTCTTGTAACACAGGGGTCCACAATGAACCCCCATCAGTAATTAAAGTTTGCCTGGGGAGGTGGTGGTCCCCGGGGCAGTGTGGGCAGAGGGAGGATCCCCACCACACAAATTTTAAGTATTGAAGCCCCGGGGAGGTCTCTGTGGGACCTCCTGAGCAGGCATAGGGGGGCAGGGTGTTTCTACTCTGCCCCATTTTCTTGATTTTCATCTTTTTTTCACCTTTTTTCTGGCTGCCAAACTTTCTGGTTTGGAGTGTTGGCAGCCAATCAGAGTGAAGCCGTACCTTTGTCAAAGAAGAAGATCAACAGAGTCGCTGCCACAACCCCGGGCAGCTTAAGGAGAGTGCTCATGGGGCATCTGGCTTGAGAACATGGTTGGGCAAGAGGTGATCGTGTCAAGAGAGGCAGTGGATTGAAATCATTAATGCGGGCCTTGACCACTGACCTGAGGTGAAAGGCGGGTGAGCGTTACCCAAAGGGCCCACCCACGGAGTGTGAAGGCTGGCATCACTGCTGCGACCCGGGACCTTCGTGAGACAATGGGTGGCACCCGCCTGCAAATAAAGACTGGCATTATAGCTGCAGCCAGGGCACTCGTGCGGAGAAGGAAGTCTACACCCACCAGGAACCCAACTTTTATTAAGACCAGCATCATTGCTGCGGCCTGGGTCGTCTATCGGAGGCAGGAGAGAATGAGCATCACCTGGGACCCACCTACAAATCCAAGAGGAAGCGGCAATGTAAGGGTACAGGTCACTACGGATTACTAAGCATTACAATATTGTGCAAACAGCGGTGCGGGGAAAATACTTAATTAACTTTTTAAGAGAGACTTGACCCACTGGGCATATATTAGAGCGACAGAGCACTCACTGGGGTACGTATATATAGGCACTAGCTCAGTTTTGCACACACAACATTTCTTTTCTCAGAAGGAAGAATTCCACAGCTTCAATTGCAGCAACTAGTAATTATCACTTTTCTACACAATTAATTACAGTTGATCCTTACCCTCGGAGGTTCAAGGTTATTTTTAACAGCAGGATACAAATTTCATCAATTTCCCCCCGCTTAACCCTTTAGCGTCTTGACTCAATAGAGGAATACCTGAATAACAACAAGTGAGGTAATCAATTCATACAGGTGGCACAAAGGAACATTGGACTTATTCCCTCAAGGGCTCACTAGCAAAGATTTCTACCCCAGCTGCCCACTGGTTTGTACCAGCTAGGTTATTCTGTCTCATCCCACAACCAGTTAACTTGTGTGGTGGTTGTAACTACAGGCAGAGTAAAGCTCCAGTTCACTCTGATCTCCTTCCCAATGGTGTGCTGAAGGCAAAGGATTTCTTTCTACCTTTCCCTCTCCCTCCTCATGAGACTCCTTTGTTGCCCGCTTCCCTTTATGGGACAGAGAGTGTTCACTCAGCAGGCTCCCTCACTCAGAAGATTCACCCTAAGCTTGGTAATTGCTGGGGGCGCCAGTCTCACAGTAGTTGAGCACCGTTGGGGTTGCGAGTCACTATGTGGGGGAAATTGGAGATCGGTATGCTGCTTCTCCTCCCGCCCAACCGATGCCCCTGCTTACTGTATCAGTGTTCTCCCGTCTGCTCGTTTCCCCACTTGTGCCTTTGCAGTTCGCTAGGCTTCGAGGGAGGCTCCGCTAGCAGCAGACTGCACTCGCCTGCTTAAATGGAGCGCGACTTTACCGCTTTCATTCCACCGGTCTCCAGGGCGATTAGCGTGTCTTCCGGGCTCTTCTCTCGCAGGCTCTGATTGAGATCGGAACTCCGCCCACAGCCGGCCTCCGTCTGCGCTTCTCCGCCCCTTATGTCACCGCGGCAACCGCTGTGGTGAGCTCCTGCTTCCGCTGCGCTTCAGCCGTGCTTGCCTGACTTCCCTTCACTGACTCCGAGGGAATCCTCACACGGCAGGCACGCGCCCACACAGCTGTTGGCTTCAGCTACCGCCGGGGAACTTCCTCCCAGCGCTCCAGGATCTCTTCCGCAGTGAGTGACTCCGGTGATCACAAATATTTCTGTGTGGTGTTTCCTAGGTCAACTTTCTACCGCACCCAGAGGATAGCCTAGGAGCATTTTACAACGTAGGGAGTAGGAATCAATCCCCTCGCAGCAGGGCTTGGTCGATGAGTAGGGGGCACGTCACTTAAAGAGGTCGCCGGCTCAGAAGTCGATCTCCCCTCGCTCAGTGCGCCTTCCTCCCCACAAGATCGCCTTACTCCTCTCCTGACCAGGCTCCACAACAACTCACTGGTCACTGCAAAATGGCCGCCCTCCCACTGGCCTTTATATTGGCAGGCCTCAGGCTACTAGAACCAGCTGGAAGGTTCTAGAGCCTCCCTATGCTATCCTATGGGTCCCTTTCCTGAAGTAACAGTTATGGCAGTTACTGGCCACCATTTTGTGTAACCAAGCTTGCCCTCAGAAAAGGAGGGATTTCTAGGCCTATGAGGAACCATGGGGTCAAGGAGTACCTAACCCCCAGGTCAACACCTAAAGATTTCAGTGGACATCAAAAATGAAAGGATTGAGGGGCAAAAAGGGGACAAAAAAAATAAACAAATAATAGGAGGGACCACCCAAAGGGCTGACAGGTCTAACAGGGGGACTCTGAGGCCCCCCCAGCCCCAGGGGCCGCCACCCCTGGGGCTCTAATTTAATGTATGCAGGGGGCTCACGGGACTCCCCCTGAAGCCCTGGGGGCCGCCACCCCCAGGCTTCATAGAAATGGGTGTGGGGCTCTCAGGCCCCCCCAGCCCTGGGGACCGCCACTCCCCTCGAATTTAATGTATGCCGGGGGTTCATGGGGCCCCCGCAGCCCCGGGAACCGCCACCCCCGGGGCTCGAATTTAATGTATGCAGGGGGCTCACGGGGCCCCCCGCAGCCCCGGGGACCGCCACCCCCGGGGCTTGAATTTAATGTATGGAGGGAGCTCACGGGGCCCCCCCGCAGCACTGGGGACCACCCCCCCGGGGCTTCTCTGAAATGGCTGGGGGCTCTCAGACCCCCCAGCCCCGGGGACCGCCACCCCCAGGGCTTGAATTTAATGTATGCGGGGGGCTCAGGGGAACCCCCGCAGCGCCGGGGACCGCCCCCGGGGCTTCTCTGAAATGGGTGGGGGGGCTCTCAGGCCCCCAGGCCCCAGGGACCGCCACGCCCCCGGGGCTTGAATTTAATGTATGCAGGGAGCTCATGGGCTCCCCGCAGCCCCGAGAACCGCCACCCACAAGGGCTTCTTAGAAATTGGTGGGGGCTCTCAGGCTTCCCCCCAGTCCCCGGGACCGCCACCCCCAGGGCTGGAATTTAATGTATGCGGGGGGCTCACGGGGCCCCCGCGCAGCCCCAGGGACCGCCACCCCCGGGGCCTAAAAACATTTGAAACCAGCCCCGGGGACCGCCACCCCAAGGGCTTCTGAAAAATGTAGGAGGTGTGCCGCTTGGCCCCCCTCCTGGAGCCCTCGATGGCCCAGGGGACCGTAACTCCCCCAGGGCCGGCTCCTGCAGTGTCCCGGGGTACCCACCCCCGGGACACTTCTGTTTGCAATGGCAGGCGGGAGCCTCGCGGCTCCCGCCCTGCCATTGCAAACTGCTTTGCTCCATTGAAGCGAGATCAGGGAAACCTGCCCTCGCTTCAATGAAGCAAAGCAGATGGTTTTTCCATATGGGGAGCAGCTTGTTAGCTGCTCCCCATATGGAAAAGCAATGCCGGCTCCCGCAGGAGGCGGGGAGCCACCTGAACCGCGGGGGGATTGGGGACCCCCCCACGGTCCCCAATGGTGAGGGCCAGCCCTAGGGGATGGGGTCGCCGGGGCTACCAGTGGCCCCCCTCGCCATTAAGAAATTATTATGTTTTTTTTTTAAAAGGCCTGCCCCGGGGGGGTGGGGTTCCCAGGGCCTTGAAGTGGCTTGCGTAGGGGGGCTATGCAGTCCCCCTCCATAAAAAAATAAAATTAATTGGCCATGCCCCAGGGGATGGGGTCCCCGGTGCCTGTAATTGGCCAGGGGATGGGGGCCACGCGGCCCTCTTCCCGTTAAAAAAATAAAAATATATGAATTTGGGGGTCAGACCCTGGGGGATGGGGTCCCCAGAGCCCAAAAAAAAAAAAAAAAAAAAGACGCAATCGTCCCTAGGCCCCGCTCCCTCACAAAAACACACTGTGCAAACGCGCCCTGTGGCGCGCGTTTTAAATTGGGGAATTAATTCCCCTTCAATACTGGGGTTCTCTGGGGGCCAACTAGCCCACCATGTACCTTCAGTAAGCACCACAGGGCTGCGTTGCAGAGAGGTGCTCCAGGCCACGCCTCTTTTTACACCTCTCTGCAACGCAGCCTTGTGGCGCTTACTGGAGGTACCTGATGGGCAAGTTGGACCCCAGGGACCCCCAGGATTCAAAGGGACTTAATTCCCCAACTTAAAACGTGCCACGAGGCGCGTTTGCACAGTGGTGAAAGGAGGGGGCAGGGCCCGAGTTCACACGTGTGCAAACACGCCCTGTGGCGTGGTTTAAGTTGGGGAATTCATTTCTTGCCAATACCGAGGGTCCCTGGGGGCCAACTAGCCCACCAGGTACCTCCAGTAAGCGCCATGGAGCTGCGTTGCAGAGTGTTGTAAAAAGGGGCGTGGCCTCTGAACACCTGTGCAACACAGCCTCCTGGCACATACTGGAGGGACCTGGTGGGCTTGTTGGCCCCAGGGACCCACAGGATTGAGGAGGAATTAATTTTCTAACTTAAAACGCGCCACATGGTGTGCTTGCCGACATATCACCTTATGCCACGCCTCCTTCCTTCACCACTGCAAACGCACCCTGATGTGCGTTTTATGTTGGGGAATTAATTCTCTTTCAATACTGAGGGACCCTGAGGGCCAAATAGGCCAACAGGTATCTCCAGTATGCACCAGGGAGCTGCGTTGCAGACAGGTGTTCAGAGACCACTCCCCTTTTTACACCTCGTTGCAACGCAGCTCTGTGGCGCTTACTGGAGGTACCTAGTGGGCTAGTTTGACCCTACGGACCCTTAGGATTGAAGGGGACTTACTCTCTGAACTTAGAACGGTGACAGGACACGTTTACACAGTGATGAAAGGAGGGGAGGGGCCTGACGTGATGTGTGCAAACATGCCCTGTGGCGTGTTTTAAGTTGGGGAAAAAATTCCACTTCAAACCGGAGGGACCATGGGGTGTGTTGCAGAGAGGTGGTGCAGGCCGTGCCCCTTTTAAAAATGTTCTGCTACGCAGCTCTGTGGCACTTACTGGATGTACTACAAATTCTGATTTACTCACCTGTTATCAGGAGAGACCTCAGTGCAGCATCTTTGAGCCCAGTACTGATCCTAAAAAGTAATTCTAACCATACTTACCAGTAACTTGAATTTCCTTTCATAGGCTAACATTGACTTATTTCACTTGGAAATTCTTCTAAGTGTGGAGTTATGGAACTTTAAAATATTCACCTAAAATCAGCCGAACAACGAATTCCGATTTACTAACCTGTTATCAGGAGAGACATCAGTGCTGCATCTTTGAGCCCAGTACTGATCCTGAAAAGTAATTCTAACCATACTTACCAGTAACTTAAATTTCCTTCCACAGGCTAACATTGACTGGTTTCACTTGGAAATTCTTCTAAGTGTGGAGTTTTGCAACTTTTAAATATTCACCTAAAATCATCCGAACAACGAATTCTGATTTACTCACCTGTTATCAGGAGAGAACTCAGTGCTGCATATTTTAGCCCAGCACTGACCCCGAAAAGTAATTCTAACCATACTTACAAGTAACTTGTATTTCCTTCCATAGGAATCCATTGTCTGGTTTTCACCAGAAAATTTTCTAAGTGTCTATTTCTACAAACTACAAATATTCCTTAAAAATCGCCTGTATGACTTAAACGCATTCTTTCAACTGTTTACAGTAGATGCACCAGTGCTGGATCCAGGATCCACCACTGAGTAAGAAAAAGTAACGATAACACTACTTACCTGTTAAGTGAATTTCCTTCCAGAGGGTAACATTGACTGGTTTCACTTGGAAATTCTTTTAAGTGTGGAGTTTTGGAACTTTAAAATATTCACCTAAAATCAGCCAAACAACGAATTCCGATTTACTCACCTGTTATCAGGAGAGAACCCAGTGCTGCATCTTTTAGCCCAGCACTGACCCTGAAAAGTAATTCTAACCATACTTACAAGTAACTTGTATTTCCTTCCATAGGAATCCATTGTCTGGTTTTCACCAGAAAAGTTTCTAAGTGTCTATTTTCACAAACTACAAATATTTCATAAAAATTGCTTGTATGACTTAAACGCATTCTTTCAACTGTTTACAGGAGATGCACCAGTGCTGGATCCAGGATCCACCACTGAGTAAGAAAAAGTAACAATAACACTACTTACTTGCTAAGTGAATTTCCTCCCATAGAATAACATTGGTGATTCTATGTAAAAAAGTTTCTAAGTGTCAACTTTTAAAATACAATAATATTCCTTAAAAATCACTACTGTGACCAAAACACTTTTAGTCTACTGTTTACAGGAGATGTCCCAGGACTGAATCTAGGATCCAAATGTGTTGTTGCCCATTGTAACAACTGTAATTAATGTACTTAAAACTCTATTGCCTATTTGCAAAGTATTTAAACTAAAGTAATTCATTCTGAGAAAGTATATTTTCTAATGTAACGTATAATGTAATTATAATGTAATTAAAAAAATCAAATATCTACAACAAAATAGTTAAAAAAATGTAGTAAATCAGTATCAAAAAAATAAATATAAGAATTAATACATTTTAAAATTGTCATTTACAAAACCTTTGAAATTCACTGAAAAAACCATAGTTTTCAGACATGTTATAGTTAGGAATTAGCATTCAAAAAACCTTTGAAATTCACTGAAAAAATTATAGGTTTCGGACATGTTATAGTTAGGAATCAGCTTTTAAAAAACCTTAGAAATTCACTGAAAAAACCATAGGTTTTAGGGGTGTTATAGTTAGTTGGACATTTCACTCGAACAAAACCATTGAAATTCCCCCATTATAGTTAGTTGTACTAACTATAACGTCAAAAACGTTTCATATATGCAGGTATATAGGCTGCATATAACGAAATATGGAAGATTACGCAAGCAGAGACTGCAGAACGAATACGAGAAATTGATCGTATTTATATACAGAAATCTCTCTCTGTAGTTGACAATGGGTTAAAGACTGTCTTTCAGGATATATTCATTGGACAGCATAGTGTCTTCTCCCATAGACATAATGGAACAAGACTTGGTCCTGTTGCAAAATGGTCAGTACTTCAAAACAATATGAAAGAGTAAGGGTATTAAACAATGTGTAAGGTGGGAACTTCCGGTCCCCTACTACTATATTAAACAACAAATGGAGGAGTACCCCCTGGAAGGGTGACAGAGAAAAGCTCTGTACCTGGAGCTTAAGGCTCAATGGAGCACAGTGTGCCCAACCTTATAGCAGAACAAAGCATGTCCTTATTGAAGACCCCTCACTCACCAACCTGGTTGGTGACATACTTCATCATCGGGGTCCCACCCCGCCGGCCGAGTGCCAACAGGGTGTGCTGTGACACCTGATTACAGTGGAGCGGGTTTTCTCTTTCTTTGATATGTGCAATGATTCTAAAAAGTTGTAAGTGTATTAAAAAGGGGAACAATACTACTCACTACAAGACTTTATTCTTGAGTGATTGAACCCCCATAAAATCAAATGTGACACCTATGTCTAATTAGGTAGACTTTGATATCTAAGACGTGTAGTGTATATTAAAATAGCGACGTGTGCTATGTGGTTTTAAAATTAGGTCTACATGTTTCAACCATCATGCGATTGTGGGTTTTCGTCAGGACCAAAGGAAGTGATCTGGGTGGTACGCACAAGCTAAGGTGCACCCTGTCCTCGATCACGTGAGAAAAGTGGGCCCACAAAATTGTGGACCTAAACAAAATAAAAGTCTTCTCCCCACTCCGGAAGAAAAACTGAGACAGCGGTGTAAGCCGCGACATGGGTGTCCGGGTTCCAAGAGTCACGCTCACGTCACTAGTGGCTTCTGCTCATTGGACTGGAAACAAACCTATTTGGTTCCTGTTCGGTAGACCCCGTGGAAGTCAGTGGTCAGTGGTCAGTCTCAACTACGTTCTATCATGCTATTGGGTTGGACACTCCAAAATTTGCGTTCAGGCTATGTACCTTGGCGATCAATCAATACTACTTCACTGTTTTCAGAATTCAATCTCACTGATAAACAGATCAAACTGGCACAAAGAGGAGTAGACTATACGGTGCTGAACATTGAAAAACTGGAAAGATTACAATTTACAGTGGCAGAATCCGGCTACTGATAATACATGGATCACTCTGCCGGTTACAATTTTCCATTTTCAGTATTGCCTAAAACACATACCAGCAGTTAAATATGAAAGGTTGGGTAAAGAATACATCGAGACATCCTGGGATTTACCATACACACACAGATGGAGTGTGGGATGTGAAGTGTTTCTTATTGGTTCAAACTGTGAAAACGCACTAAGCGGTTCTCTCCATTGCCAGGGTATTAATTTACACGGGCCTGCGATGGTTCCTCTAACAACTTATCCTGTCACCTGCAAGGTTCACCAGCTGCAGTGATTGATCCAATTTTTGGACAACTTTCAAATGGAAGTTACCTCATGTTGAACGATCACAGCTGATGTGGCATGTTGCCACGTATTCCATATCTAGTAACCGAGTCATGTTAGCACCTTTTCAAGCAGTCCTCGGAATCATTCCAAACTTCGTGCACTCTGTGTTTGGCGGACTGTCCCTCCTTTTGAGACTCGTTGCAGGGATACTGTTTTTGCTCCTTCTGCTACGATATGGCAAGCCAAATCACCAGTGACACCCAGTTCTCCATGGAGACAACTCTACTGGCGATGAAGTGTTGAGAGCGCATCTTCCGAATTCTGGGTTTACCTCATCTACGAGAATTAAATACCACATGGTTTCTATCATTCAGACCAATCTGGCATGATTGCATCTTACCTTTTCAACGCTGCCTGCTATGTGGTGAAGAATGCATGCTAGACATCTGTATAACATTCCCATCAGTCATGCCAACGGATGTTGATACTTTGCTGGACCCCGTAACGGCCTATGCTCTGTGTTTTCCCCAGTGGCTACTAATTCTGATGACAGCATTCATTGAGATCTCACAGACGCAAAATGCTGATGATGAGGTGCGAGAGGAAACAACAGGCGCGCAGGTAACAACCGATTCGAACATTCTGATGCGACCAATGCTGAAGGCGATGCTTCACAACTATGTGCAGTTAATCTTCTAAACGAGGTAATCAAACTTTCGCCTGCAATGATAGACGACTTTTGTCTACAGACATAGAAGATTTCATGTTTTCTCCCAGCCCTAACACTGATTTTGGCATACAGTGTTCTGAGAGACTTTGAATGTGACCTTCATTTTTCAATACAAGAAACTAACTTTGGAAACTTTTTCCTATGATTAATTAATTTTTCCAAATTTGTATTTTTCACTTTTTGGCACAAGTAATCAGCTTATAGCAGAACTATTCATAGACAACAATAATTCTTGGAATACTTTCAGAGACAATATATGACCTTGTCCACAAACAAACAGTTTTATTTAATCTGGCATGAAATGGTTTTGTCCCTTTTCTTCTGTATTTACGAGCCATTTCATAAATGTATATTTTCTTGATTCATTCATTTAGCATTCAAATGTAAATATATACTTAGAACGAAACATTGCTTTAAGGTGTACAGCACCAATGCATTTTTATGCTTACAACCAGTTCTAAGGCATTTTTTCAATGTATTTTGGACATGTTTTTAGCACTTCATGTATAGATATATTTTATATATGTTAACATGTTTAGAACTTAGTACATATGAAAGTGGAGTGGGTGTTGTGTATTGATTTAGATTCTGTATGAATTTCCCGATTCATGCCCTTATATAGGTACATTTCATATTGCCCTTATTTAGGCATAGAAATCCAGTCCTTATTTAGGCATAGTCCATGCTACCCAAATACAGGCATGGCTACTTACATCCGTTCATCTTCGTCACAACGAATTCCTGGAAAACCAGACTCTTAAGCCTTTAGGACTTCCCCTTGCTTGGATATTGATTTCTCCAAGAACTCATTTATTATGCATGAACATCTATTCCTTAGGGGTTCATTCATGACGTTCCTATGCCCGACTTCTACGTCGATACTGGCATTTCTAAACACCTTCAAGGTATAAATATACCTTCACTTTCTATGGCAAGGCACGGTTCGGTGCGGTTCGGCTACCTACTTGCACGACGCGGCTTACCACAGCAAGTCCCGAAAGAAGTCATCTCCCCAACTGACCCACTGACCATACGCTGTCATTCTCCTCGCCGAGAATCCAGCTCCAGTGTTTCTGATTCCCCTTGCGGGGTGTTAGAGAATCGAGTCCCGGGAAAGATATACCAACCTCTCTCATTCTAAAGAATGGAGCTGATTAGAACCTAGAGAAACTTTTGGCAATTATTGGCAAAACTAAATTAAACTATAGCTAAAACAGTACCTACTTCTTCCCTCGTACTAGACTTAGGTTAGGTACACTGGAGTAGGATTATTTTAGAAGCACCAGTTGAGTATTTTAGCCTATGTTATTTATGTATGTATTTTTATATATGTCATAGCAACAGACCATGCTATTACAGTATTATTTTATATTACTGTTTACGCTGTACGCATTATACTTCACATTCTGTCTTACGATTGTAGCAGTTCATATCTCTTGCATGAGAAAGAAGACTGTTCAATAAACCCTTTTTCTTGAAACGCCTGTCTCTCTATTTCTGTGCAACTCTGTAGAAACGAAGCATGCATGATTGACTATTGTTTCCACGACTCTGAAAATATTGTTCCGACTCTAAGGGAAACAAAGTTGTCATGTTTATGCGGTTGTCAGAAACTAATCCCTTCTTGTTCATTCGAGAAAGTTTTTAGTGACCTCTGAGTTAGCTAGCACACACAAGTAATTAAGTTTAATGTACTCGATAAAGACATACTGACCTCAGTCCTATGTCAAAACTATTGTGTATATTGTTCCAATGCGCTGAGCCTATTAGGGATATGAGAACTACACTTCAAAGACTGCTGTGTGCAGACCCGATAGCTGGCAGCACCCTGGAGTATGTATGTATAAATCAGATTATGTTGGAAGTAAGAATACAGTGGCAGGCAGCACCTTGCCAACAAGTAGGATTTCTCATAGTATTTTATTTCCTGGCACATTAATGGTGATAGTCTTTTAACTGGCAGAAGAACAACACTGACCATACATTTCCTGGCACCGTCTTTAAAATGACGTACACATTAGGAATGGCATTTCATTCTGCTGGAATAATTACTCAAGTTATCTTGTACTCTGCTATGATGTTACATAGATTGTTGGCTGCAATGCATTCCATTTTTCGTTCAAACATGATTTCTACAGGGCACATACATGATTTGTTGCTGTAGAGAAATAATGCTCCTGTGTACTGTGGCATACCAGAAATATTGAAAAACGTCATGATTTCTCTTTCAGCACTTTAAAGTAAAACCTTTCAATTTTTGACTCATACATTATGCAGGAATATAACTTAGTACCATTAAAATAGTTGTGATGGGGACATTCATGTGGGGTTAGGACTGGCTCGACCAGAGTGCATGCTGACTTGGAGGAGTATGGAGTTGACCACCTTGCCTGGTCCGGTGTGGAACAAAGCCAGCGATGCTTTGCTGCAGGCTCATTTGCCCTGATAGCTGGTCAACAGTTTGAGGAGGAGGAGGTGAAGAGCTGGCTAAGTGTGCCATGAGGCTGGCAGTTCAGTACATCCCTGAGAAATGAGAGCTTTGAGTCGATGTAGTGTTCCTCTTATACCACGTGCAATTCACCCTCTCCAATGCCTCAAGAATTCCTGGGTGTGAAGGGCGACTGATTCTGATTGGGTGCTTGATAGTTTTCCAGAAACTCATGTTCTTGATTGTTCATGTTTGTCAGTAGTTAATTAAACACGCCCAGGAATCTTATCTCTTCAGTGACACAAGCTGCAATAAAAGTTTATTAGTCGTTGCAAAAAAATATGAACGGCTGAAAAGCCTCTGTAGGTCAAAGAATTGAAGGGCTGGGGAACTGTCAGTAATCTACTGCTAAGCAGAGCCGTGTCATGCTTTATCCTCCATCAGGCCTCTGATTTTGACCAACATCGCTTAGAACACTGGGACTTTAGAGCCCATCCTTTTAATGAGAAAAACAAAACTACAAGTCCCATAAGCAATAGTGCCGTAAGGTGTCACGCATGACCTGGGGCAATATCCGATACCGCACATCCAGTTCAATTTTTAAGTATTTGACACAATATTGAACGTATAACCTTTGTTTTTTATGGTCATGAGTCACCAGAATACTAAAAATGTGTTTTTTATTTTCAAGGTCAATTAAGTATTGGTCACCAGCTTGGAAGCTCTGTTAATTCTTCAGTATTTGTCATTGATCTCCACGTGTGGCTGGTTTGGGTCTGCCCCTGCATCGTTCCCGATAACTCGCACAGGTAAGGAGCTTGTGGCAGCAATATGATAACCCCATACTCGTCTGTAAGAAGTGCGCTCCAAGGCAGGTATCCGATCATTTTTGTTAAACAAGCAAGTGCCAATATCTGCTATGTACATTTGTTAAAATAAAACAGTCAAATCACAGTATACTCTTCCGGAGGTTCAGTCCCAGAGACATCTGTAACTGAACGCAGACACCCTAGGAAGCAGGTGCTTTTAAGACAAGTTGCGTTCTCTCACCTGAAGGTGACATGCTTCATCATTGGGCAATACTCCTCACCAGGCCGGCGCTATAATGCCTGGCGGGCACCACCAGAGGGCACTTTGTCGGAGATCTTTTATTAAGTATGCCGGATGAGCATAGTAGGACAGAGGATGTTGTGTCATAATATGTGAGATTGGTGAAAGCATGAATATAAGATCAACTATCGACCAGTTGCCGCAATATAGTTAATGTGATCATCCTGATCCATGTTGAGATTAAAAACAGTGGCAGAGAAATTGAGGAACTAATGGCCCCTATCACTGTGTGAAAGTATCGATCACCTATGGACCTGCTGGTAAGCTGGGGTCTATACTTCAGGTCAACCTTTTTCATGCCTTGTGTAGTCATGGGGCAACCTGTTGGCATTTCATCAGGACCAAATATGGGGAAATGGGTAAATGTGACCTAATCTTCTCCACAGCGTGAGGAGCTCTGTAACTCAAAGCCCTGCACTGTGCATAGGTGATAAGGTGCCTATTAACATCTTACTACCACATGTGAGCGCTGTCTAACAGAACATACTGACTTATCCAATAGCGAGGACGCCGCATCAGAGGGCAACTGGTTTGACAAGCACATGCTTCCTATGGTGCCTGTGTTCAGTTAGAGATAATGTCTGTAGGACTGAACCTCCAGAACAGTATACTGTGAGTTGATTTATTTGAAGAATGTGTATACTGGACTTTCATTTTCCTCGTCATCTCTTATGATATGTAAAATAAAACACAACACACCTGGAGGCCAACAAATCTATCGTATATTTAATGCAAAAATAGCAAAAGGCCAAGCAAACTAACAAGTGACAATTGTCTTTGCAATGGACGAAAGCATCCACCCTAAAGCAAGTTGGAGTATATAATGCTAATGCTACACAATGTATTTTTATACACTTTGCTCCTAATACAAGTCAATGACACATGAACATGTGATAGAAACAGTTACTGAAACAACACTAATGAGTAGGAGGCAGGATCTTCTCTCGAGAGGAATGTGAGGAGTCCGTGAGGTGCAGAGTCCGTGAAGTGCAGATAAAAGATACACAGACAAGCTGCAGAATTCACTGTTTCTGGAAATAACACTTCCGTTTGTCAATATTCAATTTACTACAAGATACAGGAAAGTGTGCAGATGGACATCACTAAATAAAATGGTTCTGGGCCCCAATAGAATCATGTAACTTTGCAGGCATATTAAGGCGAACAGACACAATCAAATTAATATAAGAATATTGTAATTTGGTAATGTAATATATCAATGCAGGTTGTGGCATTGATGTGTAAACAATTATCGGTATTAAGGAAACCAGTATATCCAGTTATGCTTTGTCAATTCCTTCTTCCAGAGGCCACCACTGCTGCTAGCCAGCTGTATTCATCAGTGCCTCCTATGACCTATAATCCTGCATTTAATCAATACCAAATGTTGTCAATGCTTCTAGCCAACTCCGGTCACTGGTGCCACTCGCACCCACACCACCCTTGGGCCTGTTATTCTTTTAGCCAGCTCCAGTCAATAGTGGCCCCTTGGGCCTGTATGTAAGCCTACTAGCCAGCTCCTGTTAGTACTGGCCCCTGGGACTTGTTATCATTCTAGCCAACTTGAGTCATTAGTAGCACCTTGGGACTAGTTATCATACTAACCAGCTTCAGGCAGTATTGGCTCCCTGAGACCTATTATCCTGCTAAGTACCTCCAGTCAGTAGTGACCCTTGTACCTTAAATCCTGCAAATATTCAAAGCCAGAGGTCAACTCTACTGCCAACCAGTTCCAGTCAATATTGACATGTATTTTTACCCTCAATAAACACCAAGATCCCTATACCTGGGACGCTTAATACATTAAATAGACATGAGTACACAATAATCAGGTTGTATTTTATATTTACATACCAGAGTGACCCCCTGCTATCTATCGCAGTGAGGTATAAATCCTCTAATGTCTTATAGTCCCTACTAGATATACTGTTCCAAAAAAGTTACTCAGTTCTCAACTCAAGTAGTGTCCAGGACGATGTCCAACAGATGTCTGCCTTCTTAAATGGCAGTACATATATCCACACTCAACCACATGTGCACAAACCTTAAGGAAAAAATGTGTGGTGGAGCGGAAGGCACCTCACGGGCGAACAACCCTCGGGGATGATGGCTGATGTTTCCAACTCAATGCCACTTTCTCATCATCGGTTGCCTTCCAGTCCCAAAAGAAAACAAACTGGGTACAACACATAAAATGAAATACGTGTAAAGGTGCTAAATAAAGAGTTATATAACATTAACTCATAGGGGACAGAGTGACATAAAATCAACAGACACACCCACTCAATCACTTTATTCTTCGTTTTAGTGTGAACTGTTGAGTTAAAAAAAGAGGTTGGTAGCTTAGTATCGCCTACCAGTACCTGATACCGACAAACGATTGAGATATCAATCGTACAGTACAGATCCAGGACCATATATCATCCAAGGATTGTTTCCTGGGATGATATATGGTCCTGGATCTGTACTGTACGATTGATATCTCAATCGTTTTTAAACGAATCGAAGTGTGATTCGGCCAGCCGGTATGAGCTGCCCATGCTGGCCTGGGTGTCCAGAAAGGATGTTCCAAAAGTTGGTGCAGTGACCGAGTGTTGAAATACCCTGATGAATCTGCCGAAATTATTGGGGCAGTGAAACATGTCGGTATCAGGTACTGGTAGGCGATACTAAGCTACTAACCTCTTTTTTAACTCAACAGTTCACACTAAAACGAAGAATAAAGTGATTGAGTGGGTGTGTCTGTTGATTTTATGTCACTCTGTCCCCTATGAGTTAATGTTATATAACTCTTTATTTAGCACCTTTACACGTATTTCATTTTATGTGTTGTACCCAGTTTGTTTTCTTTTGGGACTGGAAGGCAACCGATGATGAGAAAGGGGCATTGAGTTGGTAACATCAGCCAACATCCCCGAGGGTTGTTCGCCCGTGAGGTGCCTTCCGCTCCACCACACATTTTTTCCTTAAGGTTTGTGCACATGTGGTTGAGTGTGGATATATGTACTGCCATTTAAGAAGGCAGACATCTGTTGGACATCGTCCTGGACACTACTTGAGTTGAGAACTGAGTAACTTTTTTGGAACAGTATATCTAGTAGGGACTATAAGACATTAGAGGATTTATACCTCACTGCGATAGATAGCAGGGGGTCACTCTGTGGAAAAGTAAATTTTGCCATGTTCTGTGTCCCTACGTGTCATCCATCATATGTTATGTGTGCATGATTAAATATGCATATGTACTCCCTATGTCCGATTCAAGACGCAATTATAGTTGTGTCCACCTCTGATATGCCATTTCCTAGTCCTCATGAGTAATATGAGTGTCAGGCCTATGTAAAGTTATGTTGCCACGTTTCTTAGTGTGCACGTTATTTCATTATAAAGTCCCCGTTTCTAGGCCTCAACAGGGCCCGGACATCAGATTCAGCCCCTGTCTCCTGAAGCCTCGCTGAGGAGCGATACAGCCCCCACCTGTATCCTCGACCCTTCACTTACTTCCTGCCTCGCAGTGCCCGGTGCAGCTTGGCTCTGCCTCCGAGTCTGCCAAGACTATGTTATGATTCCAGCTATCAGTTTAGTCCTCCTTCTCTGCATTCCTAAGCTACTGAACTGCATCAATAGTTTCCGTCATTGTCTAGCCTATGCGGCTCCATGTTAAGAGAAATACTGTATTTAATGGTCATTTAATATTCTTCATCATGCACTACATGTAGAATAATTCATGCTCCAGTCTTAGAGTCAGTTAGCCTTTCCCCTCATGACTCTTAGTTTATATCAACATGTTCCCTAAACATCAGATACCAGATAGGGTTTAGGTACATGTCGCTCCGACCCTCCAGACTTCAGTCTCTGCTCCTAGCACAGAGTTCATAGCCCCCAGCTTCTCCTAGTAACACGTCATTGCCAGTTTGCGCGCACCACCAGGTTAGAGGTCCCGGCTCCTTAGGTAGCCCCCTCCAATGTTTCCGCCCATTTGTGACATATTCTGTTACGTTTACATCACATGTCTGAGTTACGCCTTCTTTATCCCTTATCTTTCGCGACTGCTACGCATCACCGCTATTGCTCCACCCACTGCTACGCCTACTGCAATGAAATGCTATGTGTTTGCGCTATGTATATATGCTCATGTATTGTTATTAAAAGTTAGCGCGCTCACCCCAGCCCCAGCAGCTGCTGGGCCCTGTCATCCTATTCCTATGCAGGTTGTCTGACCCTGTCCTTTATGCTGTAATAAACCTGCAGAAACTCCCACTACCTCGAATCTTGACTCTTATTTATTGAGCTATCTGTTATGATATATGTCTAGTCAAAAATAGGGTATTATTTATTTATTTACCACATAATGGCGCCCGAACAGGGACTTGCCCTTTCCCCACGCGTCGGTGAAGCCACGCCGACCCCCTGACCCTCTGCAGTCGTGACGGAACTCTTCTGCGCAGTGGCAGATATTTCTGCTCAAGTATCCCTCAGGCCCACGGAGGAGACGGAGGAGGCGGTCCAGCATCCAGACGAGACGGTGGAGGAACGCGGCGAGTCCCGACCAGAGCCCAAGCCAAGAGTCCAAGGTCCGAGGTATCCGGAGGTCCACCCGTAACTGAAGTCCGAGGTCCGAAGTTCGTCGTCCGTCATCGTAGCAGTCCAGTCCAGTCCGAGGCCTTCCGTTCTTGCTGCCCGGTGAGTACCGTTACTGGGGTGGTATCTAGACAGGGTCAATTTGATTGACTCTGGTCTGTGGGTTGGTGGTACACAGTCCCACAAACGAAGTGTCCACTTCGGTGGATGCGGGTCCTGACGTGTCTCTTTAAAGAGACCGGTAAGTTTCGTGCTGTTTCAGCAGTGCATCTAGTTTCTGTTCTAGTCAGTTCTGTTCTCGAGAAATTTCAAGTATTTCCAGGTAGTACTCTGTCCGAACTGTTATTTTAAATGTTTTTCATGTATTCTAATGTCGTGGTATGAATGGGAAATAAGTATCGTGTTTATTGTGTATTGTATTGTGTCTAGATTACAGTTCAGTCATGCCCATATTTTCAAAGTTACGTCAGTTAAAAACTAGAAAGGGTCTGCTGGAAGCAGCAGTTCCCGTCCCGCCTAGGGACAGTCCAGGTCATTCTATGTATCAGAAACATGGCATAAGTGCCATATTGTATCTAGATTTATGGGTAGAGTATACCAAACAGTTAGAAGAAAAGTATAGATGGCCCGTATCGGGTACATGGGATGCCGAATGCATCATGAGAGTAGAGGAGGCATTATGGAAAAAGAAAGCCAGACAATCACAGAAAGATGCCATCGAGTTATGGCGCAAAGAAGCTCATAAGAGAACTGAAAAAGAAATCAGAAAGTCAGAATTAAGTAGAGAATCCTTAGAGCGAGCCCAAGAAAAAGAATTAATCGAGATAGGTGAACAAGTCAAAGCCGAACAGTCAGACAGACAGAGGCATGCCCTTATTAAGGGTATGTATCCTCTTCTTGCCGAGGGCTTGCCAAAAGCGACCCCGGAGGCATCCAGTAATTTTCCGCCACCATTAGTTCCGACCAAGCTACGTCACAAGCCTACCGCAGCTGATATTTTTATTTCGTCCTATCTGGACGACACAGTCCCAGAATATGCAAATCCTGTCCGCACTCCGCCCGTCCCTGTAAACCAGGTAATTCCTGCTCCTCCAGACACCGGGGTGCCCTTAACAGCCCCCCCGGGTCAGCCCGCCATACAAGTCCAGCCCACGTTACAATTACCGACCCTGCCAGGACGGAAAGCATCAGTTGATGATTCCAGTTTAGTGGCCGCAGGAGGAGGTCTTCCTCAAACTCCGCCGCCATACAAGCGTTTATCAGCACTCGAATTACATGCTCAAGCATCACAGCGTACTCCTAAAAGTAATAAGTCTGTTGCAGAAATCAGGCAAACCCTTGGCGAATGTGTCTATGACCCAGTTCCAGGCGAATTTAATATGGTTTTATATTCCGTACGCGTAAGGAGAGTGACCGAGTATCTAGTCACCCTGCCGAATATGAAAGAAGATCTAGACCGGATATATCGTTTCATCCGTACAGGGGATGACCCACAAAGTATTAGTGATGCCATGTCTCAAAGGAAAGCCGAGATTCAGCGCATGATATTGAAGTTCTTAATTAACTGTCTAATAAGAGAACAAGATTACCCGTCTAAAGACCCGGAAGAAATGAAAACTCTAACAAAGTGGAGTGATAATATAGCCGAAGGTAGGCACAATACCATTAGTGCCATGGAAAGTATGTATAAGAAAATCCGTAGAGAGATAATAAAGATACACGAACAGCGTAAAGCGGCACAAGTAAGCGAGAAAGAAAGTATCTCTGATCCTGAAGAGGAAGACGATGAGAATACCGCCAGAATAGCGTATGTAGGAAAACCTAGATTTCCAGATCGCCATTTACGTCTAGAACCCAAGTCTACTTTCCATCATTCAGCACCAGAACAAGGTTCCCTAGAACAAGTATTTCAAGCTACCGATCACATTCTGAAATCACAAATCGGTTATAGTGAGTTAAGTACTATGCATGAACAGGAACTAGTCCGATCAGCAGTCAGATGGATTACTGATTCTACCACTTTTCCAGACGAAATAGTGGCACAAATGTTTCTGAAAATGCCCCCAGCCGAGCAACGACTGGTGGGTATGTATATGATTCAGCACCTCATTACTCTGTATGAGGGTCAGCACTCTGATCCAGGCCCGTTACATGATATCCTGAACGAGTTACTCCAGTACAGATGGAGAGGTCTAGGTACCGATTTAATTAGTGTTATTCTAGAACAGCGCCACAAATATAGAACATTCTTGAACCCGCATTTTGTTCATGTCTCACCCCCAGAAAGTAAATCATTCTACATAGACAGACAGAATCCGTTACGAGAAGTCCACCCAGTCAGAGGGGCGGGTGGCGAAATGCAACGAGTGTTTGTATACACTCCGATCACAAAGATGGAACTTCTAGAGATGAAGAAATTAATTCCCTGTCATGACAAAGATCCAGCAGGGTTCCATAGAGAATTAAAGGACATGCTCCGTATGGGAGAATACACGTACCCGGATATAATTAAAATGTTAAAGGTTCTGTTGCCCGCAGGGGTGTATGAAAAGCTAAAGGAAAAAGAATGGGAGGTGGGAGAGAAAAAGATAGATTGGGCAGTCCTAGAAGCAGAAGATAAGATACGTGTACCAGGTACTGGTCTCGGAGATAAATGTAAAGAATTACCAGAATTATTGATTCAAGTTTTACCCAGATTATTAACAACGAAAAAGGAAGACTGGGATGCAATCTCAGCCTGTAAACAGAAACAAGATGAAGATATTAGTGATTTTTATTCTAGGTTTGAAAAGTGCTTTAGTATCAACAGTGGCCTCAAGACAAGTAGTGAGTCATACCCTCACCTTTTCGTTACTAAATTAGTCGAGAATTCAAGTCCACAAGTCAAAAAACGAGTTTTGAAAGTCGAAAGCACCTGGCAAGCAAATACTCCGTCCCAGATGCTCCAGATGCTCCAGTATCACCAGAATAGAATCAGAGAAGAGCAAGAACACGAGAGAAAACGTATGAAAGACACGAAAATGAAAGTGCTAGTTGCACAATCTGTTCCTCAAGACAGTCAGAAGAGGGGTCCGAATCAAGCCAGTCATCCTGCAGCACCCGTTAAAGGGAACTGCAATTATTGTAAACAACCAGGTCATTTTATAAACGAGTGTACAGTTCTGAAGCACAACATAGCTACTGGTAAGACTAAAGAAAGACCACGTCCGCCTAGACAAGAGCAAGTTTCACAGACTCCTCAGCCACAGAATGCACCACAGACAGTTACAGTACCGCAGCCTATTGCTGCAACACAGCATGTTACATCGCAGATGTACCAGTATGCACAGTCTGAGTATCCAGAGTACCAGCCATATTCATGAAACAGCCTAGAGAGGGAGGTAGGCTTGCCTCTCATCGAGATACCTGTAGATCAAGAAGGTCCCTATGTTCACAGTCAAGTATTAGGGAAAGACAGAAAGTTTTTGATTGATACAGGGGCAAGTAGGACCACAATTAGTCATGCCGAAGTTCCAGGGGCTCCGCTCTCAGGCTCAAGTAATGTTTCCCTTGGATTTTCAGGAAAGCCTATCGTTAATGAGATTTCAAAGCCAGTTACTTTAGAAGTGGGTCCATTGTCCCGCACTACTGATCTGTTACTTACTAAGTCATGTCCAGAAAATCTGTTAGGCATTAAAACACTGAAAGAGTTAGGTGCAGTTATATGTTGTTCCCCGGAGGGAATACGATTGTTCCTACGTGACTTCAAGGGTCACTATGTATTACGAGATTTTGATCCCAGACTGTCTAAAGTTCCGCAGCATTTATGGGCGCAAGGTCCAACTGATGTAGGTTACATGCAAATCACACCCCATCGTGTGACTCTCAAACCAGGTGTAGTGTTACCACGAATCAGACAGTACAGATTGCCACCTGAGGCTGTAGCAGCCTTATCCAAAATTATTGACGAGCTCATGGCTCAAGGAGTAGTTGTAGAAACTGACTCCAATGTATGTAATTCTCCGATCATTCCAGTCATGAAACGTACTGATCCAAATGCACCCCCAGTATATCGATTAGTGATTGATTTACAAGAACTTAACAAATGTATTATTCCTCAGTACCCAGTTGTCCCAGATATCTCTTCCCTGTTAACTGCTATTGATTCCGAAGCCATGTTCTTCACTGTCATAGACCTCAAGAATGCATTTTTTAGTGTTCCCATCCATCCAGACAGCCAGTTTCTTTTCGGATTCTGTTTAAATGGAAGGAGCTATATGTTTACACGCGCTCCTCAAGGTTTCACAGAAAGTCCTAGTATTTACAGTCAAGCACTCAAGAGACAACTAGACAACATTCACATGCCAACTGACACTGCCCTGCTCCAGTATGTCGATGATCTACTGATCACAGCCCGTTCTGAACGTGACTGCGAGCGGGCGTCACTGACGGTTTTGTATTTCCTAGCCGAGATGGGGCACAAGGTGTCCCCTTCGAAGCTTCAATTCTGTGTCCAGCAAGTGGTCTACTTAGGACACTTACTGTCCAAGAGGGGTAGGCAGTTGACACCAGACCGTATCCAGTTGATAGCGAGTCTTCCTCAGCCCAGAACCCAGAAGGAGGTACGTGCCTTTATCGGCCTTACTTCTTATTGTAGACAATGGATTCCACAGTATGCATTTCTAGCCAAGCCACTGATACAGTTAACGACACAGGAGGCAGCCGCAATGACTGTCCTCCCTTGGACATCTGAACATACACTTAGTTTCAACGAGTTAAAGAAAGCTTTATGTCAAGCTCCAGTTCTAGCAACACCGAACTACAGTAAGCCTTTTACACTTTTCGTTACTGAACGTGAAGGTACAGCATTATCTGTTCTTACACAAGATCAAGCAGGACAATACAAGCCGTGTGCTTACTTTTCTAGCACACTAGATCCAGTCGCCCAGGCTCTGCCTGCGTGCCTCAAGTCAGTTGCAGCCACAGCACTAGCTATCAGACAAAGTGATTCCATAGTTTTAGGACACTCCTTGACAGTACAAGTCCCACACTCCGTGGAAGTTCTTTTAAATCGAACACAAACACAGCACTTGACAATTGCACGTTTAACAGGTTATGAATTGACACTGTTCCAGCCACACATAGAAATCAGACGCTGCAACGTTCTGAATCCTGCTACACTGTTGCCATCAGTTAATTCAAATTCTGCCGCACACGACTGTGTGGAAGTAGTCAACATTACGACAAAGCCAAGACAAGACCTGACAGACATTCCAGTTAACATGACACACACTCCAGATCCGACTACATGTATGACAGTTAAGGACCCTACTCAAGATGTCATAGATATCCAGTTACATGCTACTCCCGATGAAATCAAGAAATGGTCTGAACAAGGAGGGGTCCAGACAGATCAAGGATGGGTGACGAAGGGTAGGACCGCATGGTTTCTCCCCGACTCTATGGTTCAAGTCATCATTAATACCGCACATAGTCCAGCACATTTAGGAGAAAAAGCAATGTTAGACAGTATCCAGAACATTTGGTTCAACAAGCATTTACGAGCTGCAGCCAAGCAGAAAGTCCGTACCTGTATGATATGTTGTCAGTTTAATCCAGGTAAAAGTGTCCCGGTGGAACAAGGGGGTTTCCAGCCTCCTGACCACCCTTTTGAGGTCCTCCAGATGGATTATATTCAGATGGAGCGATGTCGAGGTTTCAAGTATGTCCTTGTAGTTGTATGCGCTTTGTCCAGATGGACAGAAGCATATCCAGTCCCAGATTACACAGCCGCGACCACTGCCAAGCAGTTGGTTCGTGAGTTTTTCCCTCGATATGGACTCCCTAGAGTCGTATATTCTGATAACGGTCAGCCATTCTCATCTGAACTGATGAAGCACGTTTCCCTGTTGTTAGGGTACCAGTGGAAGTTTCATTGTGTACGCCATCCTGAAGCAGCCGGTCTCGTTGAGAGACATAATCAGACTCTGAAAATCCGCATCGCTAAAATTTGTAAGGAAAAAGGTGTGGACTGGCTAGTAGCTCTGCCAGTTGCTTTGTTTTATATGCGCATGGTCGCACATTCCAGATCAGGTCTGTCCCCGTATGAGGTCGTATTCGGCCGCCCCCCTAACATGTGGGGTACTCCTAGACCCCGAAGTATTACTGATGTTTCATGTAATATGCTGACAGATTACCTAGCTTCCTTGATGTCTGCCCTCAACTCATGTCGTTCACAGGTTGCCGCCGCATTTCCAGACAATACCGAGGTGGCACCGCATGAAATCGTTCCAGGTTCGATGGTGCTCGTCCGGAACTTCGACAGATCAAGTCCGCTGGAGCCACGTTGGAAGGAGCCCCGTCAGGTCCTCCTCACCACCCGTACAGCCGTGAAGTTGGAAGGACGCCGCGGCTGGGTGCATCTTTCGCACGTCAAGAAATTCTACGGATTAAAACCGGTCTCCAAAAACATTTCCCAGGATATCAAGACTTGTCAAAACATTGTTCCTAAGGACTGTCCCGCAAATGACATTGACACAACCCCTCCCCTGTTAGAGAAAACTCCGCAGCAGGAGTATAAGCAAAAACTCCGGTCTAGTAAAATAAGTCAGTCAGTTTGATTGTCTAAGTCCTCCCCTAGGTGAAACGGTTAGACTGTTTCTGACATGTATAAAATAGACCCCCATAGTGAGAGAGTCAGTCAAACCTCAATTCGATGTATCGTTTTTCTAAGTTTCATATTATTCATCAGCATAATGATTTCCTGCACTAGTTACGCATTTTTCCTGTGTTTTCCAGTTCCTCATGTAAATAAGCATTCTAATGTTACAGTAGAGCACACGTTTAGTGATCTGCCTCCTCACGAATATTCATACCGCCTCGCTATGCGTAATAATACATTTATCCGCATGTTGCATTATTCACACCAGACCAGCAATGCCACTAATTGTTGGGTGTGTGGTCGACTCCCCCCTTTCCAGACGTCGAAGGGAGTTCTGCCACTTTTCCCTTATCCTTTTTCCCATAATGGTTCGTGTGGAGCATGGTTCACGTTAACGTCTTCCTCAACAGATATGTCTTTTCTTAACAGCACATGTTTCCCAGCCAAGCAAGGTCTCCCCCACAGAACAGGTTTAGATCTAGAAAATGAAGTGTACAATTTAGGTAACTATTCGTCGAATTTTATGGTCCTGAATGTTCAGTCTGATACTACTCCAGACTCACCTGCTATTTCAGTATTACCAGTCAAAGGCGAATTATGTGTCCGTAATTATGGTTCTGTACACGTAGGACATAGTGATTGTACTACTATTATCCAGTATAGTGACAGTGGGAAATCTATTTTTAAAGCTTCACGTCATTCTTATTTTGTTTGTGGTCAAACTGCATATGTTCGTCTGCCCCTCGATTGGGAGGGAACCTGTTACATTGCCTTCCTACTGCCACCTGTTTTCCTAGCCCCACCTGACTACCATAGGAATTCCTACCTAGTACACACTAGACACAAGAGAAACCTCCCGATTGTCGATTATACTGAAACTGCTGCAGAACAATTCATTGATATTGATAAAGGTATGTTCCCTTATTTAGGTACAGTTGTAAACAGTAAGCTAATCCGTAGGTTAACAAGAACCCTTGAAGCAGTAGTAGATGAGACTGCCTCCGCTCTAGGTAACTTAACCGAAGAGCAATCCTTTATGAGAATTGTTGTGCTCCAGAATCGTCTCGTCCTTGACGTCATACTGGCCGATAGGGGCGGGGCCTGTAGAGTCCTCGGATCCAGTTGCTGCATTTTCATTCCAAATAACGCGCCGTCTGTTTATTCAGCTATAACCAGACTTCATAAAATTGCCCATCTATTACACCAAGATCCAGGCACCTGGACATGGTCCGGTTGGTTCTGGAATATAATTTCCGCCTGGGGATGGAAAGTCCTGTCCTTTCTAGGTATCGCAGTAGCGATCATATTCAGCTGCTGCCTCTGTATACAATGTGGCCCTGCGATTTGCGGCATGTGTGCTACCTCTTGTATTTCTAGTCCCAAGCCCCGTTCTAAATCCCGTTCCAAGACAATTCGAGATGAACAAATGGTACTGTATGAAATGATAGATGGTATCATGAGTATTGATGTTTCCTGATGGAAACGTAGTGACAAGGAGGGAATGTGGAAAAGTAAATTTTGCCATGTTCTGTGTCCCTACGTTTCATCCATCATATGTTATGTGTGCATGATTAAATATGCATATGTACTCCCTATGTCCGATTCAAGACGCAATTATAGTTGTGTCCACCTCTGATATGCCATTTCCTAGTCCTCATGAGTAATATGAGTGTCAGGCCTATGTAAAGTTATGTTGCCACGTTTCTTAGTGTGCACGTTATTTCATTATAAAGTCCCCGTTTCTAGGCCTCAACAGGGCCCGGACATCAGATTCAGCCCCTGTCTCCTGAAGCCTCGCTGAGGAGCGATACAGCCCCCACCTGTATCCTCGACCCTTCACTTACTTCCTGCCTCGCAGTGCCCGGTGCAGCTTGGCTCTGCCTCCGAGTCTGCCAAGACTATGTTATGATTCCAGCTATCAGTTTAGTCCTCCTTCTCTGCATTCCTAAGCTACTGAACTGCATCAATAGTTTCCGTCATTGTCTAGCCTATGCGGCTCCATGTTAAGAGAAATACTGTATTTAATGGTCATTTAATATTCTTCATCATGCACTACATGTAGAATAATTCATGCTCCAGTCTTAGAGTCAGTTAGCCTTTCCCCTCATGACTCTTAGTTTATATCAACATGTTCCCTAAACATCAGATACCAGATAGGGTTTAGGTACATGTCGCTCCGACCCTCCAGACTTCAGTCTCTGCTCCTAGCACAGAGTTCATAGCCCCCAGCTTCTCCTAGTAACACGTCATTGCCAGTTTGCGCGCACCACCAGGTTAGAGGTCCCGGCTCCTTAGGTAGCCCCCTCCAATGTTTCCGCCCATTTGTGACATATTCTGTTACGTTTACATCACATGTCTGAGTTACGCCTTCTTTATCCCTTATCTTTCGCGACTGCTACGCATCACCGCTATTGCTCCACCCACTGCTACGCCTACTGCAATGAAATGCTATGTGTTTGCGCTATGTATATATGCTCATGTATTGTTATTAAAAGTTAGCGCGCTCACCCCAGCCCCAGCAGCTGCTGGGCCCTGTCATCCTATTCCTATGCAGGTTGTCTGACCCTGTCCTTTATGCTGTAATAAACCTGCAGAAACTCCCACTACCTCGAATCTTGACTCTTATTTATTGAGCTATCTGTTATGATATATGTCTAGTCAAAAATAGGGTATTATTTATTTATTTACCACAACTCTGGTATGTAAATATAAAATAAAGTAAAGTAAAAGTAAAGTCCACATTTGTAAAGCGCACAATCACCCGTAAGGGTCTCTAGGCGCTAAGGGGCCGTCGGGAAGATTAAGCGAGCTATTGCCCAGAGTCACATGGTGCTGGGCTAACCTGCCGCCGGAGCCGGGGATCGAACCGTGGTCCCCAGATTCCAGCGTCAGTCGCCCTGGCCGCGGCGCCACACCTCTCCCACAAATACAACCTGATTATTGTGTACTCATGTCTATTTAATGTATTAAGCGTCCCAGGTATAGGGATCTTGGTGTTTATTGATTGCTTAGAGTGGAGGGCGATCCCTTACATACCTTTCCATATCCCTCTTGACTCCTTTTTGCTATTGTATGTATTTTTACCCTGCCTGTAATGAATACCAGAGGCTAGCGTTGTTGCTAGCCAGCTCCAGTCACCAGTGGCCCGTCACATATTATCCTCAATAGGATCAATGCCCAAGGCCTGTGCAGCTGCTAACCTGCCCTAGTCAGTAGTGACCTCCCAGACCTGTTATTCTGCATATAATCAGAAAGGATTCGGCCCTAATAACACTCACCCCACATCCTGATGGTATATTAGCAATGTAATTTATTTACATCTTACGGTAGGTACCGCACTATTTCACACAATCCCAAAAACAAAGAAAATCAAAATTTGTCTATCCATTCAGCACTCCACCTTGTCAAAAATGACCAAATCACACCAAGCACTATAGCCTGCCACATCACATGGCACACTCAGCCACAACATGACAAGATACCACGGCAGGGATTTGAGGCCATTAATCCTCTGTTCGAGGCATGTGTGCTGTAGATGCACATGCTTTGCGTACTCCTGCCATCTTGTGTTGGGTCTGGATGTTTGCAAGTTGTTTTTCTATGAAGAAGTATTTCCAATCACGAGGAAAGGTGACTCTACCTTTCGGTGATAGTGCGCATGGACATCGACTCCATTGTTAGATTGTTTTTACCCCAAATGGGTTTGGATGTGTATTGCTGCGCTCCGAAACCGCTCTTTGGGTTTCCCGCAGTCCACTCTACCCTCAACGGTATTGTTTCAGTACCCGTTTCCCTGTTCTCCGTGTTTCAAATAGATCAACAAACTCTCCATGTTCGATAGAAAACCTCATGGGCAACCGTTGGGCCTTGCTGCGTAGGGCCAGTCAACTGCTAATGGAACGGACTCCATTCCATTTCTGTCCTGGATGCCACGCCAAGTACCCTCGCAAAACATACATCAAGTTTGTAAATTGTGCCTCTCTCCAGCGCACAAGGAGAAAGACTACGACGCTTGTAAGTCGTTTCGGTCCAAGAGGACTCTACCCGACCATCAGGCTCGACGGCGAGAGAGTCAGTGTCAGAGCATTCAACACACTCTGGATATCTTCTGGTAAGAATCTGACCAAGACGAGATAGAAGTGTCTGCCGTAGAAGAAGATGCCCATCTCTATGCCAGTGTGGTACAAAAGGGGGTGGTGATGGACGGAACATCTGAACTAATCAAACACTCACACCCAGTCAACAGATCTGGGTTTAATCCATCACCGTTCTTTAGCCCACTCTGCCACCCCAGTTCAGACATGGCTATATGCAAATCAGTCTGACCCTGTGCCTCATGGGAGCAGTCCAGCCCGAACTGCCAAGCCATGCCTTCCCTGGACCGGAAACAAGCTTCCGATGACCGGTTTCTGGCATTAAAGCCGTCGTCAGCCCGGCTTGCTTGAATCCAGTGGCAAAGTGAGCAAGGGACTCACGTCTAAGCATAACCTGCCAACTTATGGCGAACAAAATGGTACAAAAGGGGGTGGTGATGGACGGAGCATCTGAACCAATCAAACACTCACACCCAGTTAACAGATCTGGGTTTAATCCATCACCGTTCTTTAGCCCACTCTGCGACCCCAGTTCAGACATGGCCATATGCAAATCAGTCTGACCCTGTGCCTCATGGGAACAGTCCAGCCCGAACTGCCAAGCCATGCCTTCCCTGGACCGGAAACAAGCTTCTGAGGACCGGTTTCTGGCATTACAGCCGTCTTCAGCCCGGCTTGCTTGAATCCAGTGGCAAAGTGAGCAATGGACTCACGTCTGAGCATACCCTGCCACACTTATGGCAAACAAAATGGTACAAAAGGGGGTGGTGATGGACGGAGCATCTGAACCAATCAAACACTCACACCCAGTCAACAGATCTGTGTTTAATCCATCACCGTTCTTTAGCCCACTCTGCCACCCCAGTTCAGACATGGCCATATGCAAATCAGTCTGACCCTGTGCTCAGTACCTCTACCTTTTCCCTTCAGAAACTCTTCAGAATATCTTCACTGCTTTGTCTACTAGAAAGAGGTCACTCATCAGACACTGTGAGTCTTGTGGGAAATTCTGGCTTCATTCCGAAGACCCCCACAAAAAGTGTATCTACTGCCTCCACCCTGAACATCAGGTGAGAGATTGTAAAATCTGCAGGACTTTTCCTCAAAAGACTTTAAGAGACAGAGAGGAAGGTCAACTTCTGTGGTTACAGAAACTCAAGACTAAGGATATCGGATGTTGAGAGTGATTCCTCTCTCAGGACTGTCATCTCTAAGAAGAGGGCTAGTGAGGCGAAGATGGTATCTGCTAAGGCTAAGGTGCTCAAGAAAGACCACACCTCTACTCATGAAGGCCAGACTTCTTCCTCAAAAAGGGCTCCTGTTCCTTCTAAGTGACTACTTATGCCCTCTACTCCTCTGAGATCTGCCTCTAAGTCTCAGACGTCTAAGTCTCTTCCGGAGACAAATTTGCCTAAAAAATGGGTTCCTCGTCGACGATGATTTCCGTCGCCACTGCTACAACGACGACTTCCACCTTCTCTTCTCCTCAACCTACAATGATTATGTTGTCAGCGTCCTCTCCGTCGACATTTGTCATGGTGTCGGTGAAGCCTCGCTCGTCTGCCACTCCCTCACTTCGTCGTGGACAAAAAAGAGATCTGTCTCCGGTCAGTCGTCGACGGATGACTTCTCGCCGACGAGAGGGTCGATGGCTCTCAAGGCTCCACCTGCTTCGTCTGTTGCCTCGTCGACGGTTGCCTCGTCGACAGCACAGAAGCTTTTCCTTACGGAACTTCAACTCCTCTCTTCGTCGTCGACCGTTGAGTCGGTGGCGGCATCCTTGGTGCCACCTTCACCTTTGATGTCTCTAGTCCCCTTGAAATCTTCAGCAACACTTTTGCCGCCTTCAGGAACGTCAGATGTTTCCTTACTTCAACGTAGGAACTCTTCTTTGGATCTATTGCCGATTCAACCATCTCCAAATCTTTCTGTGGAGCTTTTTGACTATGGGGCTAATGAGGAGGTTTCGGAAGAGGATGGCCGGTTCCGTGCTGCTTGTACTCCTTCTGAGCTTCTCATCAAATGACAAGATATTGATGATGCTTTTATATAATTCTATGGGAAGCTCATTAGGCCCCGTCGCTTGCCCTGTTTGCAAGGTTCTTATTGTCTTATTTATTTAGTCTACTGTCAGGTCTTGGTCTAGTGCGTCTCGGTCCTCATTCGTTAGCATTGGCAGGGTCAGGTCTTTCAGGCAGTCTCTCCCAGTATTTCCGTCCCCTTGTTGTCCGTGTCCTCAAGGATCACTGACTTGAATTCATCCTATAGCACGCAAGCTGATTCAACAGGCCGCTCGTTCTCCTTAATATAGAAGTCTGCTCCATCTCTCATACGAGCTTTGACCATCTTGTCTTTTAAATATCACGGATCAACCCTTGGGGGTAGCATGAAGTCCATAACCGGACCATCGAGTTGCACCTCCATCAGCGAACGGTCTGAGATTCCCCCTGCTATGTGCGTAGCGGCTCTAAAATCATCATTATGGAATGTCTGGGTGAAAAGATAGTGCAGGGATGCCAGACTACCATCTGCTGCAGACAGGTGCGTCTGGTTTTGATACCCTCTTCTCCTCTAAGGGCATTTAGGAGTATCATGAATATAGAATAGGGTCAGTTCTGTCAGTCCAGTCACCCCAATCCGTGTATGCTCTGTCGTAATTGTCTTACCCTTTCACAGGATGAGTCAGTCTTGTCTGGGTCTCTTTCCTGTTTCCCGACACTTGAATGGCACGCCCGAAGACTCGAGAGAGCAGTGACCCACCAGCAGTCTTTTGTGGAACGCTTTTGTCCTGGATATAGTGCTGCATTCAGTAGGGCACCCACTCTGTCTTTTCATTGCAGTTACCTGAAGATCAGCAGTCCCAAGGTAGCAGTCACACCTGGCCTGTCGGTAAGTGCAGCCCCTCTGGAGGCCCAACCATCAGCAATCGAGCCCACACTGTGGCCGGCTGGACCACAGGCGTAAGCTCAGACAGGGTGTTCGACACTGGAGTAGTAGTCGTCCCTCAGGTGCCTCTAACACAGAGTAGTCAGAAATTCAGCAGCTAAAAGCCCAACACAGGCTCTCCAGGAAGTCAGTAGAGTCAGACTCTGTTGTGTTAGGAATTTGGCAAATGCAACCTTGAACCAGCCTGTTGGCAGCACACAATCGTCCTACTGGGCCTCAACAATCATGTTGTAGAGTTTTATTTTCTGCCTTGAACTGTTGGGAGAGTCTTGGGGCGGGGGGGCATCCCTCAGACTAGCTGGTCCTGCTGGATGGCTTTCCGGCCCGCCCTACAAATAACGAGGATGTGTCGGACCTTGCTTCTTCCAGGACAGCCTTGTCCTCCTGCTGGATAGTCAAAGTCATTTCCCTTTCTTACCAGACAGGCAGGCTTCTAGGCAGACTTTTAGGCTCTCCATTAAGTAAGTCAGCCTGCAGGTGATATCCCTTCAACTTAGATAAACTGTCAGGCTGACACCATCCCTGGTGGCACGGCAGGCACCTGAGTACTTTGTAGAGCACATTATTCCTTGGTAACAGAGGACTTTAAACTGGGGTATAAAAGAGGGATAGATGGTCCCACTTGTATACACAACTGGCAGGCAGGAGATGCAGTTTACTCTGTCGCACTCTCACATTGCATTTATGCTACGCACACCCAACACCCTAAACATGCACTTGATGTTAGCGCAAAGTCTGGGCACAGGTATATAAATGGAGCATTACATGGGTGTGTCAGTAGGAAGCCACTCCACTGACCATGATGCAAAGATCTTATCAGGCTATTGATCCCTACAACAGGGTACACTGCCACCACCGCTCTAGCTGTTAAACCCATGACAGTCCTCTGCCTTAACTTGGTGTGACCCTCCAGGTCACAGGACCGGTCCAAGATCTCTCATAGTCCCTTGTGAGAAGTTGCACAGTACTGGGGTAGCAGAAAAATCTCATGTAATTGTTTTGTGGTACATTTACCCCAGTAACGTGCAGTTACAAGTTTGACGCCATGGACTGGGGATTTGCCACGAGGAACAGATTATTCTGCCTGTCAAACCACATGCCATTCACTATTTCATAGTGTTTTTCTGCTTTTTTTTTACCACTTGTTTTAAGCAGGTGGTAGATATATGCATGTGGTTGGTTGGGGGGAGATGGGTGAAGCAGGGGAGGGAAGAGGAAAGCATTTTCTAACAGAGGGAAGAATTGTGTGTTTCCCCCAGTTAGTAAAAAAACAGCATAAGTCTTGGCTGCGTCATTTCAGTAAACTTTTTCTGTCTGGAAAAAAAGGGTGTCCTATTTTTTCTGCACCCGGTACATCCAGGTGCAGAAAAACCTAACAACTGATAATCAGGTGGAATAAAATGAACACATGAAAGTACGCCTTAATTTCATTTCATTGCCCTTGATTCATACTCTGGACCATAGTTGAGGGATAGGTCTAGGCATAGTCCTCGCAATACACAATAGATTTGCGTGCGGCAGAGGACAGAACTCAAAAGTCAGGATATCAGATGCAAGTAGGTGGTAACTCAGGGCAGAGGCAAATGCCTGTTGTCCGTGGAGGAGAAATTCCCATCCCAGAAATCTAGATTAAAACTTAATTAATAGTATTCTTTTTTAAATATCTGTTTGGTGCCAGTGCATGTGACTTTAATGTCTGCCTTTGGGATTCTATGTTACAAGTCCATAGGGTACATGTATCCTTTTGAGCTTAATAAATTCTACAAATCCTCACTCATCCAAGTACTCTCAGGCTACCATTCTACACTCTGCTCTGTCTGAAGAACAGCTCAACATTTTCAAAATTCTGCAATTCTGCATTGATGTGGCTTGTAAATTATTTTTGGGGAAATCTACATGTATTAACTATTTAATTTTAATACTATAGGTGATTGAAATTACGCAGGAAGAAAGCAAGATTTAGCATCAGGCAACTGAATGTTAGTGCCATAAGAAGGATTATTTTGAAAAACTGAAGGACATCCAGCATTCTAAGTTTAAACAATTTCCAAAAGGTGTGGCGAGGAAGTGGGAGCTGAGGAAAGTACTATACATGTAAGTGAAGTCTCTAATGTTGCATTTCATTAACCCAGAGCAAAGCCATATTTGTGCACACAGCATCAGAAATAAACCCAGAAAGACCAATCAAAGCATCCTCCTCTGAAAATATTATCAGAAAGACAAATTGCCTCAGCATGACAGAATAACGTTCATCTAAAGCATCATGTTATTTCAGAGAGGAAGCACACACTGCATAAAAAAAAGATACAACAAAAGGTTTCTTCTGCAAACCATCTAAGAAAAGACTCTGAAAGAAGACTCCGAAGATGACACGTTAACAACCAAAAGATTGGAAAATCGCCTTTGTTCAACAACCGTTTTTAACCAGTTACGCAAGTTTGAGACTATCTGCCTCGGGATATAACACCTCGACCCACTCTGCTCACTCTGGCGAAAACCTTAAAAATTCACCACTTTATTGTTTTCATGACCATCTCACATTGTTTCCTTTTTATTGTGTACTGTTCTGTAATTCTATGTAAATCGCCTCAAGATTATCTGTTGTGCAGGAGTGATATGTAAAAACTGATTAAATGAGCACCGTTGCGCTATAGCTAATGTAAATAAATCCTCGTCTTCAGAACTACACCTTCCACCAAACATAGAAAGGGTAAAATTAACTGATGTTCTGCGACTGGTGAGACACAATAGTACTGTGCATGTTCTAATGTTCTCAGTTACTGCCGTTACATCAGTGCAAAAAGGTACTTATCAGTTTAATCATTAAATATCAGACTAAAACCTTATCACTGCATTGCTAAGAACCTATACTAATAGATTTGAGAAAAACTTCAGTCACAAAATAAGTTGCTGCCGGAGAGGCTATAACCAAAAGACTATTATCGGCTAGAAACATTTCGACAGGTGTTAGAGGGCTGCATCCAGACATATTTTGCTCAATTCAAGTGTTAACAAGATTACACACAATTTCTTCTAGAGATAAATACTGAACATTATCTAAACCAGCACGACTCTAAAATCGGGTTCACTCGTACCGTGGCATATAAGCAAGAGAAAACTAAATGTAACTCTAGGAATACACCTTATAAAAACACGTGCTGTGAGAACAAATTCAGTGTTCAAACCCGCCTCAATCAAAGCAAAATAACCCAAGTTGGGGAAATAAGTTACCTGTGCCAAAAAAGATTCAGCCACCAATCTCTTCTCACTGAATTTGAGAGAATGCACACTGGGAAAAACATCTCTCAGTGCTCTGAATGCCAAAAAAGTTTCAGCAGTAAATATTATCTCACTAAGCATATAAGAATCCACACAGGGGAAAAACCTTATCAGTGCTCTGAATGCCAAAAATGTTTCAGGCTTAAATCTAGTCTCACTGCACATGTGAGAATCCACACTGGGGAAAAGCATCAGTGCTCTGAATGCCCAAAAAGTTTCAGCTGGAAATCTGAACTCACTGCACATGTGAGAATCCACACTGGGGAAAAACCTTATCAGTGCTCAGTGTGCCTAAAAAGTTTCAGCAGTAAATCTTATCTCACTGAGCATATGAGAATCCACACTGGGAAAAACCTCTCTCAGTGCTCAGTGTGCCTAAAAAGTTTCAGCAGTAAATCTTATCTCACTAAGCATATGAGAATCCACACTGGGAAAAACCTCTCTCAGTGCTCAGTGTGCCCAAAAAGTTTCAGCAGTAAATCTTATCTCACTGAGCATATGAGAATCCACACTGGGGAAAAACCTTATCAGTGCTCTGAATGCCAGAAAAGGTTTAGTATCAAACGGAGTCTATATCGACATGCATTAACCCACTCTGTGGAAAACCCTTTTCAGTGCTCTGAATGCCCAAAACATTTCAAACTTAAATCACTTCTGACTGCACATTTGAGATTCCACACTGGGGAAAAACCTTATCAGTGCTCTGAATGCCAGAAATGTTTCATTAACAGAAACAGGCTCACGCTGCATATAAAAACGCACACTGGGGAAAAACCTTATCAGTGCTCTGAATGTCCGAAATTTTTCTGTCACAAAGGAGAACTCACTAAACATACTAGGACCCACACTGGGGAAAAACCTTATCAGTGCATTGAATGCAACAAATGTTTCAGTAATAAAATCCGTCTCACTCATCATATAAGAACCCACACTGGGGAAAAACCTTATCAGTGCTCTGAATGCCAGAAATGTTTTATCGACAAAAGAAGACTCACTAAACATACTTGGACCCACACTGGGGAAAAACCTTATCAGTGCATTGAATGCAACAAATGTTTCAGTGATAAACGCCATCTCACTCATCATATAAGAACCCACACTGGGGAAAAACCTTATCAGTGCTCTGAATGCCAGAAATGTTTCAGTGAAAAAAGACGTCTCATTCAGCATATAAGAACCCACACTGGGGAAAATCCTTATCAGTGCTCCGAATGCCTAAAATGTTTCAGCTTAAAATCTAGTCTCACTACACATGTGAAAATCCACACTGGGGAAAAACATTATCAGTACTCTAAATGTCAGAAAAGATTCAGAGGTAGAGATGGATACATGCACCATAAGAAAACTCACCATCAAAAATGGGAGGAAGTAAAATTCAACTAAGCAGTTCCAGGGCCCGTTCGGCGGACCAAACAACTGCAGCCAGTGAATCCTCGGCTCGCTGTCAAACAAGTTCAAGTGTGACACTTCCTGATGAGACCATTGTCATTGACTGTCTTGTCTGTGAGAAGTTGCACCAGCCATCCTGTGATGGTGGGCAGGAAGACATTCACCGCCAAGTGAAATGCTCGCAACTCCAACAGCTTGTTGTGGAGTTGGGTCTCTGCCGGTGACGAGGGTTCCCTAGTCTCTGTCTCCCATATGGCCTTCCCATCCCAGAAGTGATACATCCGTCGCCACTGTTAAGTCTGGGTGGAATAGGGAGAGGGGTCTGCCACTGGCATATTCTAATTCACTGGAGAATATGTTGGATACTGCCTACAATAGGGTGAGTAAGTGTCTGGAGGGACACAAAGAGGTTTTGCAGCTGCACCAGTTGTAGCAGCAGATCACTCAGTGGCATGATGTCCCAGACTTTGCCTTTATGTGCCATGGCTTTGAAAGAACTGGGAGACCTGCTTGGTTTGCAGCAGGGTCTGGCGCTGGCAGTATTGAAAAACACTACAGTAACCAAAAGGGGACGAGATTTGTGATGAAATTGCGTGGCGGAGGCAGACAGACCAAAGGAATCTGCCTGGGGCCTAGTCCACTTTCTTGCTTAAAAGGCGAGAGCCATCGAATAGCTTGTCCATTAACGATGCTCGGGTATCTTTACAGAAGCATATAGACCTAATCCAGGCAATGCACTGAAGTTCCACACTCATATCAATCGCCTGACCCAAGCAATAGGCTATGTCCAAGTCACAACATAGTACAAACTTTGCTGCAACACATCTATCCTGAATAGCTTGTGTTCGCCTGCAGAATTTGGGCCACTGTTTCCCACAGGGCATGATTATATTTGGGAGCATTGTCATTGAGACCCTCCAGGATTTAGCGATGTGCCAAAAAAATCACCAATTTTGTAACAAGTCTGCATTTTTTTAAAAAATGCCAGTGAATGCTACCTCGCCCTTGCATTGATCCAGTGCTCGCCAATGGGCCAATAAAAGGAGGAGTCTCAGCAGCAGGCAAGTGATGTGTTCTTTGTTTATTTACTCTTCACCGGCCTGCCTGCTGTTTTGCATTCATCTGGAGGGCTTCGGACTCCCCCACCAGACAGTAGGACCTCATCTTGCACATTGTTACCAGTCAGTTTGTCAATTAGGGCCTTTTAGATTGAAGACCAACCATCTGTCTGCGCCTTCCGCGCCATGGTACTCCTATGATCTCAAGAAATGTAAAAGAAAATGTAGGCACCAATAACAATTTTGGGGGAAGAGTAACAGCCTATTGTTCAACACAGTTAAATCACTTTCATCATTTGGTTATAAAAATTTAGCAACTCCCAGCCAAAAAACTGTGATGAACTAGCCGAATTCTTTTTTCCAAAGTAAATAAAATATTCCTGGATTTTAAGATAACACCAGATAATCTTCAGGGACAGATATAGTGGAGTAGCGTACGGTGAATAAACTAACTTACCATTTCCTGGTAATGAGTACATACACCCCACTTTCTGAAGAGAAAGTATCTAATCTTATTAGCACTATGAAATGTTGAGCCCTGCAGATTCTTGCCCTCCATCCGGTTTCAGCGACCATTTCTGCTCATCTCACTTTGTTATTACAATGGTGCTCAAGTCCGTCTTTTTTCCAGATGCTTGGAAAAAGGCATCTATTTTGCCACTTCTAAAGACTCTTTCCCTCGATCCCTCAGATGTAAAGAACTACAGACCCAGATTGGTCTTTCCTCTTCCTGAGGAAATTTTAGAAATGGCCATGAATCAGGAGATCACCGCCTTCTTTGAACATACCAACTGTCTGGATCCTGCTCAACATGGGTTTAGACCCTACTACTGTACAGAGTCGGCCTTCTCAGCAGTAGCTGAAGAGATCAGATCCATTGTGGATAGAGGAGATAAATGCAAGCTTGATCCTATTGGATCTTTTGGACACATTTGATATGGTTAACCATTTCTCTTTGGTAAGCCGTTTAGAAAGTATAAGCATCAACGGTACTGCTCTCAAACTGACCAGGTTCTTTTTGTCAAACAGAGGGCAATTGGTATCTTTGGAAGATTTGACCTCTGCCCCATTTTCACTTCCTTGTGGGGTCTCGGGGATCTTCAATAAGTCTGACTTTGTCTAATGCCTACAGCACTCCATTAATTGGACTAGTTCGATCCTGTTGCTCCTCTACATTATTTTATGCCAGTGATACCCAAATAGTGGTATCGGTTACTGCAGAACCTGAAAAGTGGCAAAAGATTTTAGAACGAGTATGACTAGCATCGCTAATCGATGCAGAAGAATTTTTTTAAATTAGATGCGGAAAAAACAGAGTTAGTGCTATTTTGTAAGGATTCCTCCTTCTGGAACACCTTTTGGTGGCCACACAGTCTCGAGCCCCTTCCACTCCCAGCCCGGAAGGCTAGAAATTTGGGTATTCGTCTTTGACTCAAAACTCACTTTCATTGACCACTCCAATCAGGTAACCTCTTCCTGTTTCCTTATGTTAAAAGATTCAAAGAAAATCTTGGCCTTCCTTCCCATAGAGCTTAGGAAAAGTGTCATCCTGACTCTTGTCGAATCTAAAATGGATTATTTTATTGAACTTGATATGGGCTCCCAGTTGTCTTCTCAATAAGTGGCAAACAGTCCAAAATGTGGCAGCAAGACTGCTGAAGAACCTCCCCAAATTCTGCTCAGCCTTTGAATCCATTTAAGACCTCTATCGGCTGTTTATTAGGGAAATAATTAAATTCAAAGCCTCATGCTGTGCCCATAAGACACTGCATCAGGTTGGCCCTCGCTTCCTACAAGATGTTCAAATGATATGCCCCTTCTCGTACTCTATGGTCCAGCAATACAAGGCATGTATGTGTACCCAGAATAAAAAGTGTCCATTGGGGAGGGAGACGTTTCTCCTACTCCGCCTCCAAATGGTGGAACTCTATCCAATCATTTGAGGTCAGCCTCAACTATTGAAGTTCAGGAAGGAACATAAGTCTTTTCTTTTCAGCCCATAGTTTAATGTTCTCATCTAACTGCTAGGCAAATGTTTAGGTATTTTATATCCCGTACTGTCAGATTTTCAAATGACAATAGTGCCAGGATGCCTTTTTGGTAATCGTGCGCTTGATTTAAAATTGTTGATCTCCAAAAAGGCCTAAATCAATAAATTGAATTGAAATTCAAGTTTATCATTGTAATCCTATTGTTGGAAAAGATGTGATTTTTAACCCCATGAGGCGGTTCCTTTCCAGAAAGCATTCAGGTTGTAATCATGAGTCAAATAATGCTGAGGAGGTTAAAATATTCAAATTGAATTCAAATTACACATGAAATGTTCATTGTTCAATATATTTCTCGTAGTATTTTAATGTGCAGACATTATTGCTTAAGACAAATAATTAGTATTTGTTTTTCTATATGTAGGAAGCATTACATTAATGAAATCACTGTATCCCACCTCCTTTCTTTCCTTTCCTGTTCTTTATGAACGTTTCTATTGTTGAACTTTAAAGATGCCTGAAATTAAGAATTGTGCTCTACATAACTTTACTGTGTCACAGTATGTTGATTTTTATGTACTACTTTAGTCTCTTATGTGTATGGCAACTGATGTTTTGGTTTGCTTTAATAATCAGCTTATGTTTATTAGGTTTTATTATTCAATAAAATGTTTCAAATGCAACAAATGGTAGTTGATATGCATTTACAACTGCAGCATTTTTATTGTATGGGCACTTTCAAAGGGGCCAAAAAGATGGTCTGCGGGATGACGGAGGACGACATTGGCATCAGCAGGGAGAGGTTTGGGCAGGTGATTAGGGGTACATGTAAGGTTGGAAGTAGGCGGAACAAAGCATGTACATTGTGTGGACTGTGACTCCTGGAGTTATTGTGAGGGAACCATGCTACCCTGTAAATGAATCCCCTAGTGATTATTATCAACAAACTTTATTCGGTTTTATAAAAGAAAACCATAAAAGTCATACATAAAATGATAAAGCATTTTCCAAGTTACAGATTGAAAAAATATAATATGTCCAAGTTAGTCAGAACACAAGATAAAAATTCATGAATTACAGTACTGAAGTTTATCGCAGCTTGACCTGAGTCTAACACCGACCCGTAAAAAGTTAAGTGTATGCAAAACAGTGTCATTAGAGCAGTTATTAAAAGATAAGAGCTGGTCTCACCCTCCTAAAACCCGCTTTTTTGAGAATGGGAATAATAAATAACTTTCTAGGGATAGCATAAAAACTACAAAACCTTAAAAAATGCATCATGTCCTGAGGAGACTCACCGTTGCAGCCACAGGGCATGAGGCACAGGCCTCTGTGAGAGCCACGAGGGTGTGCCAAGAGGTAATGGAAGAGGTTGAGCCAAAACAGGGTCACTAGAAAACGATCATGGATGCTTTTAAGCCCTAGAAGATAAGGTTCGCTGGTTGGTCCGGTTTTTAACACGATGTACATACGCACACTAGGCTTACACAGCTCATTTAACTCTCTTTCGCAGCAGCTCATTCTTAAAAAACACTCTTTGACCAGAGAAAGGTCCCTCTTACATATGCACTCAGGTTTAGCAAATAGTTTCTACCTACCCTGGAGAGACCAACTCTTATATACTGGAGCCATCGGATGCTTGAGACATGGTCAAGTGAAAGTCATTCCTGTAGGACATCTTTACAAGTGTATTTTCTTAACACCTTGGCTGCGGGGCATATTCCCCTGCTGTGATGGGGGAGTGGAGGGGCGCTGTGAGAAGTTGGCCTGGTAGGGGATGTTTCCAATTCTGGAACCACCTACTACCTGACCAAACAATCCCTTATGGTGTCTGGTTGTAAGTCAACCTTATTAGACAAGCTATCCTAGGGGTAGCATGGACTAAGCAGCCTAAAGGCTTAACTTAAGAGGTCGTGTTAAGCGAGCTGTTTTACCACATACAATCCTGTAATACCAAATGAAAGGACACCACACAAGTATATATTATAAAAATATATGTGTTTATTACTAAAAACAATCCCCAGTATTCTTTATGAATAAAGGGGCACAAGCGTTAAATCAAAAGCACTGTTTAAACATACAAAGTTGCACAATTATGGATGAGGGCAGGGGGCCACTCGAACCATATACTAAACAAGTGGTATAAGAGAGGCCACTCGAACAGTGGTTAGGCCTAGGGCCTAGGGAATCGCTGGGAGCAGTCAGGACAAGCAATGCTGAAGTCGGGAATGGCCCTCGGGATTCGGGAGATGTGCGGAAAGCGCACGCACGCACCAATGTTAACCAATGGTGCGTAAAAGTTGTAAAGTTAAAGTTAAAGGACACTTCCGCTGAACCTAGAGGAACAAAACTTAACACACAGACCCTAGAGGTGTGCACCAGTGTGGTAACACCGGCGGAGCAAAGTTACCTCACCCACAGGAAGTGGGTGCACAGGGTCGAAGTGACGTCGGGTTTTGACTCGCAGGCTCTTGGTGCTTGAAGCTGAAAGGGCTGCAGGCGGGTTAAAGATGAAGTGTCCGGTGGAGTCCAAGGGTGGACTCAAGTTGTAGAGTACCTGAAAGCAGAGGGGACAGAGTCTGGGTCACTCAGCAGTGACCAGGGTGGAACCAGGATGGAACCAGGCAATGTCGGGCGCAATCAGGTGGTCGTCGAGGAGCTTCTCTCCGCTGTCACGTGGGCTCTGGGGCATCTGCGACGTCCAGGAGCAGGTCACGATCTGTCCCACGCAGGCTCTCACCGTCGGTGCAGTCGGCTTCCGGTTTGGAGCAAACAAGCCTTGGTAAGAGCAATCCACGCGGGATCGGAAGATTGCTTCTCACTCGGACCAGGAAGGTCAGAGTCGGGGCTCCTTTTCAGGGGAGCTGGTGTGGATCTGGAGCAACCAGAATCATAAGTCTTCTTAGGTAGTTCGTCGGCACAGGGACCACAAGCCAGCTGGCAAGTGACCGGGCCAACGCGTTGAGCCAAATAGTGCCAAAGGGCCCCACGCAGCACTCGTCGAGTGTGGAGGGCTGAACTTCGGCTCAGGAGTAGCTCAGGGTGGGGGCTTCTCAAACCCCGGTGCACAGCTTCGAGGGTCACTCGTGGGCTGCACGGTCAGCGTCTCGTGGTCAATTCAAGATGGCGTGCCCCACGCATCCGGTCGCCTCCACGGGTCTCAGCTTTGCAGGGACTGTGGATCGGGCTGTTAGAAGCTGGGCAGGCTTGATCTCGTCGATCTCAGTCGCTCGAGTTCCGGCGGGAACTGCAACTAAGTAGACGTCGAGGGCTGGATGGTGCCTGCTGCTGCAGGGTGGTCACTCCTTGACCACAAGGGAGATTCTTCGGGCTTCCACGTTGAAATGGGAGTCCAAGGGTCCAGAGTTTCGTTTCTAATGTTTCTTCCAGGAAATCTGATGTGCATTGGCACTGCTCCCACTCTTATTCGAATCTGGTGGGCGTGATTACCTGCTAGGTCCCCTCCTATGGGTGGGACCCAGGAAGTGGGTGGATACACCCCCTTCCTTTGATCCAGGCCGCCCTGGCACGAGGGCTGGAGTGCCCCAGAACCGGTTTGGCCGGATTATGCAAGGGGCAGCCTTGTGCGCCCCAAGCAGTGTCTGGTTTCTTTCAAACCTCCCTGCTACAATACACTATCTCCTGTCTGGAGGGCGGTGACACCCTCCTGTGACAGGAAACCCTTTGTCCAGGACCCCCTTGACTGAGTTTCGGTCAGCTCCAGGGGTCCAGACATTTGTCTGTGGCAGAGGCATCCATTTTGTGGATCTTAAGGCCTTTGGAGAAATCAACCGCATTAAAGTAAAGTAACATGTCTTACCCCTCTAGAGGGGTGGAATGCCATCCCCGTCGCCAGAACTGGCGAGGGGATGGTATTCCAAAGCGTATGACACCTTACACGACATGTTTTGATAAAGCCAAACCAGAGTTGCTAAATAACCGCGAGGATTATAAGGCACTTAATAGTATATGGTATGGCATTATCCTGAAACAGCTTAGGGATTTGTTCCCGACGGCTGCAGACAGGCTCAGCTCATGCTAGAGCTCCATCTCACATAAAACCACGCACTCAGCCTCCAGGATTGATGAGGCCTTTCTATAGGAGTGGCTCACAGGTTTACATGTGTCCAGATATAGGTTTAGACATAGGTATACTATATCTAAGCAAGGGGTGTGTACACCACCTTACCCCAGCTGAGTGATCAGCCAGTTGTGTCAATTTAAGAACCAGCCAGGGGTGGCAAAAGATATGCTGCAGCCCCTGGTAGGCCTTAGTGGCTCCTGTGCCCTGTGCACCTATAGTGCATTCTACAGGGGCTGACAAGGAGTCCATTTCCAATTGGTATGTGCCTATAGCACATGTGTCAGTAATTTAGTGAGAGAACAGCAGGCTGGGGGTCTGATCAGCAGGCCCACAGCCTCAGTAGTCGAAAACCAGTGAAGCAAAAAGCAAAAATTTGGGGTGACCATAGGATAGCAGACCCTACTCTCCTACACAACCCCCCCCCAAACGCAGGGACATTAAACTAACCTTGACCAGATAAGTCTTCATGTTCTAAGTGGAAGTACCTGGAGAGACCATCTGCATTACCATGGTCAGTCCCTGGGCGGTGCTCCACTGTAAAGTCCATCCCCTGTAGGGAAATGGACCACCTGAGCAGTTTGGGATTTTCACCCTTCATCTGATTAAGCCACAAGAGGGGCTTATGGTCTGTTTGCACCAGGAAGTGAGTTCCAAACAAGTAGGACCTCAACTTCTTTAATGCCCAAACCACAGCAAAGGCCTCCCTCTCAATGGCTGACCAACGTTTCTCTCGGGGAGTCAGCCTCCTGCTAATGAAAGCAATTGGCTGGTCTTGACCATCTTGATTAAGTTGTGAGAGCACAGCTCCCACCCCCAACTCAGAAGCATCTGTCTGAACAATGAACTGTTTGGAGTAGTCAGGACTCTTTAGGATAGGTGCAGAGCACATGGCCTTCTTCAGGTCTTCAAATGCCTTCTGACAGCTAACTGTCCACTGAACCTTTTTTGGCATCTTCTTGGATGTCAAGTCATTTAGGGGTGTCACTATAGACCCATAGTTCTTCACAAACTTCCTGTAATACCCAGTCAGGCCCAAGAAGGCTCTGACTTGTGTCTGGGTAACTGGAGGAGCCCAGTCCTGTATGGCCTGGATTTTGCTCTCCAGTGGCTGAACCTGGCCTCCACCAACTAGGTGGCCCAGGTATACAACCTTACTCTGCCCTATCTGGCACTTAGTGGCCTTGATAGTTAGGCCTGCCTTTTGCAGGGCCTCCAAAACTTTCTTCAGGTGGATCAGGTGATCCTCCCAGGTGGAGCTAAAGACAGCAATATCATCCAGATAAGCTGCACAAAAGTCATCCAACCCAGTAAGGACTTGGTTCACCAACCTTTGGAAAGTGGCAGGTGCATTCTTCAAACCAAAGGGCATTACCACAAACTGATAATGTCCACTAGGGGTAGAGAATGCTGTCTTGGCCTTTGACTCCTCAGCTAGTCTGATTTGCCAGTAGCCAGCTGTCAGATCGAATGTGCTCAAAAACTTGGCAGAAGCCAATCTGTCAATGAGCTCATCTGCTCTTGGAATGGGGTGAGCATCTGTCCTAGTGACAGCATTGAGACCCCTGTAATCCACGCAAAACCTCATTTCTCTCTTTCCATCTTGGGTATGAGGTTTTGGCACCAGGACTACTGGGCTGGCCCATGGGCTCTCTGATGGCTCAATCACTCCAAGCTCTAACATCTTTTGCACCTCAGCCTTGATGCAGTCTCTGACATGGTCAGGTTGCCTGTAGATCTTATTCTTGACAGGTAGACTGTCACCAGTGTCCACAACATGGGTACACCAGTCAGTCTGGCTGGGTGTGAGTGAAAACAAATGCCTGTGGGCCTGCAAAACTTGTCTGCAGTCCATCTGTTGCTGGTCAGTGAGGCTGCCTGCCAAGGCTACTCCATCAACTGAACCATCATCAGGGTTCTGAGAAAGCAGGTCTGGGAGAGGGTCACTCTCTTCCTCCTGTTCCCCATCTGTGGCCATGAGCAAGCTCATGTCCTCCCTGTCCACAAATGCTTTCAAGCGATTCACATGGATTACCCTCTGAGGGCTCCTGGGTGTTCCAAAGTCTACCAAGTAGGTGACTTCCCCCTTCTTCTCAATAATAGGATAGGGTCCACTCCATTTGTCTTGGAGTGCTGCTGGAGCCACTGGCTCCAGTACCCATACCTTCTGTCCTGGTTGGAACTCTACCAGCACAGCCTTTTGGTCATGCCAAGCTTTCTGCAATTCTTGGCTGGCCTCCAGGTTTTTGGATGCTCTTTCCATGTACTCAGCCATCCTGGAGCGGAGACCAAGTACATAGTCCACTATGTCTAGTTTGGGCTTTTTGAGAGGTAACTCCCATCCTTCCTTCACCAAACACAATGGACCTCTCACAGGGTGGCCAAACAAAAGTTCAAAAGGGCTGTAGCCAACCCCCTTTTGTGGGACCTCTCTGTAAGCAAAGAGCAGGCAGGGTAAAAGAATGTCCCATTTCCGCCTGAGCTTCTCTGGTAATCCTTTTATCATGCCTTTAAGGGTCTTGTTAAATCTCTCCACAAGCCCATTGCACTGTGGATGATATGGGGTGGTAAACTTATAGTTTACTCCACATTCCTTCCACATTGCTTTCAGATAGCTAGACATAAAATTCGTCCCTCTATCTGATAGTACCTCCTTAGGAAAGCCCACTCTTGAGAAAACTGCAATGAGGGCCTTTGCCACCACAGGTGCTGTGGTGGTCCTTAGGGGAATAGCCTCTGGATACCTGGTGGCATGATCCACTACCACCAGTATGAATCTGTTCCCAGATGCTGTTTGGGGGTCCATTGGACCCACAATATCAATTCCAACTCTCTCAAAGGGGACCCCCACCACAGGTAGTGGTATTAGGGGGGCCTTTGTTGTGCCACCTGACTTACCACTGGCTTGGCAAGTGACACAGGAGCGACAAAACTCCTTGACATCCTCTGACATGTGAGGCCAGTGAAAGTGTGGAACAAGCCTGTCCCACGTCTTGTTCTGGCCTAAGTGTCCTGCAAGGGGAATATCATGGGCCAAGGTAAGGAGGAATCCCCTAAACTGCAGAGGTATCACCAACCTCCTGGTCATGCCAGGCTTGGGGGCTCTAGCCTCTGAGTAAAGGAGTCCCTCATCCCAATACACAGTATGGGTACCTTGGGCATCCCCAGCAGCCTCAGCAGCAGCCTGCTGTCTGAGGGGTTCAAGGGAAGGGCAATCTAATTGAGCCTGCCTCAGGTCTGCCCTTGAGGGTCCCCCTGTCCCCAGAAACTCAACCTGGTCAGGTTCAAGCTCCTCAGAGACAGTCTCCTCTTGGACTGCAGAATCAGTTTCCTCTGAAACCTGATCCTCAACCTGGGGCAAGGTGGAAGGCGAGGCCTTCCCTCTCTTGCTCCTTCTCTTGGGTTGTGGCTGGTCTATTGTCTCAAGATCCACCACTGGTTCAGGAAGGCACTTCTTAGCCTGAGCCCTTGTCATGGCAAGGACATGCTCTGAAATCCCTAGCATTTCTGCATGAGTCCTGTACTCCACTTCTGACCATGCTGAGCTTTCAAGGTCATTGCCTAACAGACAGTCTACTGGTAGGTCTGCACTCACCACAACTTTCTTTAGGCCATCAACCCCTCCCCAGGAGAAGTTCACAACTGCCACACTATGGGAGGTAGTGGAGTTGCTGGCGTTGGTTACTAGGTAGCTCTCTCCTAGTACAATCTGTCCAGGGTCCACAAAGTCAGGTGTCACCATTGTGACACTGGCACATGTGTCCCTGTATGCTTGAGCCAGTTTCTCATTAATTAAGGGAGTCTGCCTGTATTTGCCCAGGTTAGTGGGGCTTACTGCAGTGGGCAACTCAATGTCCACATCATACAGGAGAACTGCCTGTGTAGGAACTCTGACTAGGCCAGATCCTACTTCAATACCCAGGGTCAACCCAGCTACACCCTTGGACTGTGTTCCACCACTGCTTACTGTACTTGGGGTTGCAGTTGCTTTAGGAGCTGTAGTGGTGGGAACTGGATTTGCCTTGGTGCACTCACTGCCCCAGTGTGAAACTGATTTGCAGGTATTACACCAAGGTGTCTTAGGACCTTTGTTCTTCTTCTTCTTGTTACCATTTTGGGAACCACCCTCCTTACTATTAGTTTGGGGGCCTGAAGACTTCTGGTCTTTTTCTTTATCTTTCTGATTCTGATTACCATCCTTCTGGTCTGTTTTCTTCTGGTCACCACCTTGGTTCTGGGGTTTCTGCTTAATCCTTGTTCTGACCCATTTGTCTGCCTTCTTTCCCAATTCTTGGGGAGAGGTCAGATCAGAGTCAATAAGGTATTGATGCAACAGCTGGTTTGTACAGTTATTAAGGATCTGTTCTCTCATCATAAGATTGTACAATCCTGTATAGTCTGAAACTTTACTTCCCTGCAACCAACCCTCCAAAGCCTTAGTGGCACACTCAACAAAATCAGTCCAGTCTTGAGTCTGTGCTTTCTGGGTGTCTCTGAACAACAACCTGTATTGCTCAGTGGTTAGGCCATACCCTTCAATGAGAGCACTCTTCAAAACAGAGTAGTTTTTGGCATCCTCAGGTCTAACTGTGAGGAGCCTGTCCCTCCCTTTCTCAGAAAAGGAGTACCACAAAATTGCAGCCCACTGTTCTTCAGGAACCTGCTGTACCATGCAGGCTCTCTCAAGAGCAGTCATCCATTTGTGGATGTCATCCCCTTCTTTGAAGGGGGCCACAATTTTAGTCAGGTTTCTATTGTCATAGGCCCTGTCTTTTTCTCTTGGAAAATTGCTGCCACCAGTGGCATCTAAGCCACTTAATTTCTGCTCTCTTGCCAAGGCAAGTTTAGCTTGAGCTAAGGTGAGTCTAGCTTGACTCAGGGCTACCTCCTCTCTCTCTATCTGGAGTTTGACAGCCCTCATTCTAGCCCTATGCTCAGCTTTCTGAGAAGCACTCATGCCTCTCTCTGATTCTCTGGAGGCACTAGAAATATGAGAGTCCCCTGAGGGAGATCTCACTCTTCTGTTGCCTGGGAGAATCACATGTTGGGTTCTGGGGAGGGGCAGGCCCTCTCCATTCCCCAGTAGGTCCAAGTTGGCCTGGCTAAGCCTACCAACTGGAACCTGGCTACCCTGATCCTGTACTTCTAAGTCCTCAACATCTGAGTCCTCATCCAAGTCATCATCATCCTCCTCTTCAGGGGGATCAACTGCAGGGGGGTTCCCTCCAGTTCCTGTGTCTAGGGAAGATGCTTTTGCCTTCTCTAAGTCATCCTGTTCTAGGATTTCTACCAGGATTAGGCAGGTGGGGCTTCTGCCCCTTTTTAACCCTCTTGCTTTGCACAAGGCAATCAAGTCTCTGCGGGTTAACTTGTCATATCCAAAAGTTGCCTGGGTAGGGTCAACTGTCACAGGACTAGACCCTGAGGCCTTTCCTGTGTCAGACATGGTTACTAGTGAGGTGTAAGTGGTGCACTTACCTACACTAAGTGTTTTCCTACTGGACCTTGCTAGTGAGTTGTAGTCAGGGGTGTGCTACTCCCTTCAACCTACAACTACTAAGTTCAGTAGAACTTAATATGCTAAGCTTTTGATTTTATATGTACCTAGAGGTACTTGATGTGATCTTTCAATTTGATATAAAGATTGCAATGGTAAAACAACAGCAAGCTCAAATCCGCACCGCTGCTCACCAATGTGAGAAGTTGGCCTGGTAGGGGATGTTTCCAATTCTGGAACCACCTACTACCTGACCAAACAATCCCTTATGGTGTCTGGTTGTAAGTCAACCTTATTAGACAAGCTATCCTAGGGGTAGCATGGACTAAGCAGCCTAAAGGCTTAACTTAAGAGGTCGTGTTAAGCGAGCTGTTTTACCACATACAATCCTGTAATACCAAATGAAAGGACACCACACAAGTATATATTATAAAAATATATGTGTTTATTACTAAAAACAATCCCCAGTATTCTTTATGAATAAAGGGGCACAAGCGTTAAATCAAAAGCACTGTTTAAACATACAAAGTTGCACAATTATGGATGAGGGCAGGGGGCCACTCGAACCATATACTAAACAAGTGGTATAAGAGAGGCCACTCGAACAGTGGTTAGGCCTAGGGCCTAGGGAATCGCTGGGAGCAGTCAGGACAAGCAATGCTGAAGTCGGGAATGGCCCTCGGGATTCGGGAGATGTGCGGAAAGCGCACGCACGCACCAATGTTAACCAATGGTGCGTAAAAGTTGTAAAGTTAAAGTTAAAGGACACTTCCGCTGAACCTAGAGGAACAAAACTTAACACACAGACCCTAGAGGTGTGCACCAGTGTGGGAACACCGGCGGAGCAAAGTTACCTCACCCACAGGAAGTGGGTGCACAGGGTCGAAGTGACGTCGGGTTTTGACTCGCAGGCTCTTGGTGCTTGAAGCTGAAAGGGCTGCAGGCGGGTTAAAGATGAAGTGTCCGGTGGAGTCCAAGGGTGGACTCAAGTTGTAGAGTACCTGAAAGCAGAGGGGACAGAGTCTGGGTCACTCAGCAGTGACCAGGGTGGAACCAGGACGGAACCAGGCAATGTCGGGCGCAATCAGGTGGTCGTCGAGGAGCTTCTCTCCGCTGTCACGTGGGCTCTGGGGCATCTGCGACGTCCAGGAGCAGGTCACGATCTGTCCCACGCAGGCTCTCACCGTCGGTGCAGTCGGCTTCCGGTTTGGAGCAAACAAGCCTTGGTAAGAGCAATCCACGCGGGATCGGAAGATTGCTTCTCACTCGGACCAGGAAGGTCAGAGTCGGGGCTCCTTTTCAGGGGAGCTGGTGTGGATCTGGAGCAACCAGAATCACAAGTCTTCTTAGGTAGTTCGTCGGCACAGGGACCACAAGCCAGCTGGCAAGTGACCGGGCCAACGCGTTGAGCCAAATAGTGCCAAAGGGCCCCACGCAGCACTCGTCGAGTGTGGAGGGCTGAACTTCGGCTCAGGAGTAGCTCAGGGTGGGGGCTTCTCAAACCCCGGTGCACAGCTTCGAGGGTCACTCGTGGGCTGCACGGTCAGCGTCTCGTGGTCAATTCAAGATGGCGTGCCCCACGCTTCCGGTCGCCTCCACGGGTCTCAGCTTTGCAGGGACTGTGGATCGGGCTGTTAGAAGCTGGGCAGGCTTGATCTCGTCGATCTCAGTCGCTCGAGTTCCGGCGGGAACTGCAACTAAGTAGACGTCGAGGGCTGGATGGTGCCTGCTGCTGCAGGGTGGTCACTCCTTGACCACAAGGGAGATTCTTCGGGCTTCCACGTTGAAATGGGAGTCCAAGGGTCCAGAGTTTCGTTTCTAATGTTTCTTCCAGGAAATCTGATGTGCATTGGCACTGCTCCCACTCTTATTCGAATCTGGTGGGCGTGATTACCTGCTAGGTCCCCTCCTATGGGTGGGACCCAGGAAGTGGGTGGATACACCCCCTTCCTTTGATCCAGGCCGCCCTGGCACGAGGGCTGGAGTGCCCCAGAACCGGTTTGGCCGGATTATGCAAGGGGCAGCCTTGTGCGCCCCAAGCAGTGTCTGGTTTCTTTCAAACCTCCCTGCTACAATACACTATCTCCTGTCTGGAGGGCGGTGACACCCTCCTGTGACAGGAAACCCTTTGTCCAGGACCCCCTTGACTGAGTTTCGGTCAGCTCCAGGGGTCCAGACATTTGTCTGTGGCAGAGGCATCCATTTTGTGGATCTTAAGGCCTTTGGAGAAATCAACCGCATTAAAGTAAAGTAACATGTCTTACCCCTCTAGAGGGGTGGAATGCCATCCCCGTCGCCAGAACTGGCGAGGGGATGGTATTCCAAAGCGTATGACACCTTACACGACATGTTTTGATAAAGCCAAACCAGAGTTGCTAAATAACCGCGAGGATTATAAGGCACTTAATAGTATATGGTATGGCATTATCCTGAAACAGCTTAGGGATTTGTTCCCGACGGCTGCAGACAGGCTCAGCTCATGCTAGAGCTCCATCTCACATAAAACCACGCACTCAGCCTCCAGGATTGATGAGGCCTTTCTATAGGAGTGGCTCACAGGTTTACATGTGTCCAGATATAGGTTTAGACATAGGTATACTATATCTAAGCAAGGGGTGTGTACACCACCTTACCCCAGCTGAGTGATCAGCCAGTTGTGTCAATTTAAGAACCAGCCAGGGGTGGCAAAAGATATGCTGCAGCCCCTGGTAGGCCTTAGTGGCTCCTGTGCCCTGTGCACCTATAGTGCATTCTACAGGGGCTGACAAGGAGTCCATTTCCAATTGGTATGTGCCTATAGCACATGTGTCAGTAATTTAGTGAGAGAACAGCAGGCTGGGGGTCTGATCAGCAGGCCCACAGCCTCAGTAGTCGAAAACCAGTGAAGCAAAAAGCAAAAATTTGGGGTGACCATAGGATAGCAGACCCTACTCTCCTACACACCCCCCCCCCAAACGCAGGGACATTAAACTAACCTTGACCAGATAAGTCTTCATGTTCTAAGTGGAAGTACCTGGAGAGACCATCTGCATTACCATGGTCAGTCCCTGGGCGGTGCTCCACTGTAAAGTCCATCCCCTGTAGGGAAATGGACCACCTGAGCAGTTTGGGATTTTCACCCTTCATCTGATTAAGCCACAAGAGGGGCTTATGGTCTGTTTGCACCAGGAAGTGAGTTCCAAACAAGTAGGACCTCAACTTCTTTAATGCCCAAACCACAGCAAAGGCCTCCCTCTCAATGGCTGACCAACGTTTCTCTCGGGGAGTCAGCCTCCTGCTAATGAAAGCAATTGGCTGGTCTTGACCATCTTGATTAAGTTGTGAGAGCACAGCTCCCACCCCCAACTCAGAAGCATCTGTCTGAACAATGAACTGTTTGGAGTAGTCAGGACTCTTTAGGATAGGTGCAGAGCACATGGCCTTCTTCAGGTCTTCAAATGCCTTCTGACAGCTAACTGTCCACTGAACCTTTTTTGGCATCTTCTTGGATGTCAAGTCATTTAGGGGTGTCACTATAGACCCATAGTTCTTCACAAACTTCCTGTAATACCCAGTCAGGCCCAAGAAGGCTCTGACTTGTGTCTGGGTAACTGGAGGAGCCCAGTCCTGTATGGCCTGGATTTTGCTCTCCAGTGGCTGAACCTGGCCTCCACCAACTAGGTGGCCCAGGTATACAACCTTACTCTGCCCTATCTGGCACTTAGTGGCCTTGATAGTTAGGCCTGCCTTTTGCAGGGCCTCCAAAACTTTCTTCAGGTGGATCAGGTGATCCTCCCAGGTGGAGCTAAAGACAGCAATATCATCCAGATAAGCTGCACAAAAGTCATCCAACCCAGTAAGGACTTGGTTCACCAACCTTTGGAAAGTGGCAGGTGCATTCTTCAAACCAAAGGGCATTACCACAAACTGATAATGTCCACTAGGGGTAGAGAATGCTGTCTTGGCCTTTGACTCCTCAGCTAGTCTGATTTGCCAGTAGCCAGCTGTCAGATCGAATGTGCTCAAAAACTTGGCAGAAGCCAATCTGTCAATGAGCTCATCTGCTCTTGGAATGGGGTGAGCATCTGTCCTAGTGACAGCATTGAGACCCCTGTAATCCACGCAAAACCTCATTTCTCTCTTTCCATCTTGGGTATGAGGTTTTGGCACCAGGACTACTGGGCTGGCCCATGGGCTCTCTGATGGCTCAATCACTCCAAGCTCTAACATCTTTTGCACCTCAGCCTTGATGCAGTCTCTGACATGGTCAGGTTGCCTGTAGATCTTATTCTTGACAGGTAGACTGTCACCAGTGTCCACAACATGGGTACACCAGTCAGTCTGGCTGGGTGTGAGTGAAAACAAATGCCTGTGGGCCTGCAAAACTTGTCTGCAGTCCATCTGTTGCTGGTCAGTGAGGCTGCCTGCCAAGGCTACTCCATCAACTGAACCATCATCAGGGTTCTGAGAAAGCAGGTCTGGGAGAGGGTCACTCTCTTCCTCCTGTTCCCCATCTGTGGCCATGAGCAAGCTCATGTCCTCCCTGTCCACAAATGCTTTCAAGCGATTCACATGGATTACCCTCTGAGGGCTCCTGGGTGTTCCAAAGTCTACCAAGTAGGTGACTTCCCCCTTCTTCTCAATAATAGGATAGGGTCCACTCCATTTGTCTTGGAGTGCTGCTGGAGCCACTGGCTCCAGTACCCATACCTTCTGTCCTGGTTGGAACTCTACCAGCACAGCCTTTTGGTCATGCCAAGCTTTCTGCAATTCTTGGCTGGCCTCCAGGTTTTTGGATGCTCTTTCCATGTACTCAGCCATCCTGGAGCGGAGACCAAGTACATAGTCCACTATGTCTAGTTTGGGCTTTTTGAGAGGTAACTCCCATCCTTCCTTCACCAAACACAATGGACCTCTCACAGGGTGGCCAAACAAAAGTTCAAAAGGGCTGTAGCCAACCCCCTTTTGTGGGACCTCTCTGTAAGCAAAGAGCAGGCAGGGTAAAAGAATGTCCCATTTCCGCCTGAGCTTCTCTGGTAATCCTTTTATCATGCCTTTAAGGGTCTTGTTAAATCTCTCCACAAGCCCATTGCACTGTGGATGATATGGGGTGGTAAACTTATAGTTTACTCCACATTCCTTCCACATTGCTTTCAGATAGCTAGACATAAAATTCGTCCCTCTATCTGATAGTACCTCCTTAGGAAAGCCCACTCTTGAGAAAACTGCAATGAGGGCCTTTGCCACCACAGGTGCTGTGGTGGTCCTTAGGGGAATAGCCTCTGGATACCTGGTGGCATGATCCACTACCACCAGTATGAATCTGTTCCCAGATGCTGTTTGGGGGTCCATTGGACCCACAATATCAATTCCAACTCTCTCAAAGGGGACCCCCACCACAGGTAGTGGTATTAGGGGGGCCTTTGTTGTGCCACCTGACTTACCACTGGCTTGGCAAGTGACACAGGAGCGACAAAACTCCTTGACATCCTCTGACATGTGAGGCCAGTGAAAGTGTGGAACAAGCCTGTCCCACGTCTTGTTCTGGCCTAAGTGTCCTGCAAGGGGAATATCATGGGCCAAGGTAAGGAGGAATCCCCTAAACTGCAGAGGTATCACCAACCTCCTGGTCATGCCAGGCTTGGGGGCTCTAGCCTCTGAGTAAAGGAGTCCCTCATCCCAATACACAGTATGGGTACCTTGGGCATCCCCAGCAGCCTCAGCAGCAGCCTGCTGTCTGAGGGGTTCAAGGGAAGGGCAATCTAATTGAGCCTGCCTCAGGTCTGCCCTTGAGGGTCCCCCTGTCCCCAGAAACTCAACCTGGTCAGGTTCAAGCTCCTCAGAGACAGTCTCCTCTTGGACTGCAGAATCAGTTTCCTCTGAAACCTGATCCTCAACCTGGGGCAAGGTGGAAGGCGAGGCCTTCCCTCTCTTGCTCCTTCTCTTGGGTTGTGGCTGGTCTATTGTCTCAAGATCCACCACTGGTTCAGGAAGGCACTTCTTAGCCTGAGCCCTTGTCATGGCAAGGACATGCTCTGAAATCCCTAGCATTTCTGCATGAGTCCTGTACTCCACTTCTGACCATGCTGAGCTTTCAAGGTCATTGCCTAACAGACAGTCTACTGGTAGGTCTGCACTCACCACAACTTTCTTTAGGCCATCAACCCCTCCCCAGGAGAAGTTCACAACTGCCACACTATGGGAGGTAGTGGAGTTGCTGGTGTTGGTTACTAGGTAGCTCTCTCCTAGTACAATCTGTCCAGGGTCCACAAAGTCAGGTGTCACCATTGTGACACTGGCACATGTGTCCCTGTATGCTTGAGCCAGTTTCTCATTAATTAAGGGAGTCTGCCTGTATTTGCCCAGGTTAGTGGGGCTTACTGCAGTGGGCAACTCAATGTCCACATCATACAGGAGAACTGCCTGTGTAGGAACTCTGACTAGGCCAGATCCTACTTCAATACCCAGGGTCAACCCAGCTACACCCTTGGACTGTGTTCCACCACTGCTTACTGTACTTGGGGTTGCAGTTGCTTTAGGAGCTGTAGTGGTGGGAACTGGATTTGCCTTGGTGCACTCACTGCCCCAGTGTGAAACTGATTTGCAGGTATTACACCAAGGTGTCTTAGGACCTTTGTTCTTCTTCTTCTTGTTACCATTTTGGGAACCACCCTCCTTACTATTAGTTTGGGGGCCTGAAGACTTCTGGTCTTTTTCTTTATCTTTCTGATTCTGATTACCATCCTTCTGGTCTGTTTTCTTCTGGTCACCACCTTGGTTCTGGGGTTTCTGCTTAATCCTTGTTCTGACCCATTTGTCTGCCTTCTTTCCCAATTCTTGGGGAGAGGTCAGATCAGAGTCAATAAGGTATTGATGCAACAGCTGGTTTGTACAGTTATTAAGGATCTGTTCTCTCATCATAAGATTGTACAATCCTGTATAGTCTGAAACTTTACTTCCCTGCAACCAACCCTCCAAAGCCTTAGTGGCACACTCAACAAAATCAGTCCAGTCTTGAGTCTGTGCTTTCTGGGTGTCTCTGAACAACAACCTGTATTGCTCAGTGGTTAGGCCATACCCTTCAATGAGAGCACTCTTCAAAACAGAGTAGTTTTTGGCATCCTCAGGTCTAACTGTGAGGAGCCTGTCCCTCCCTTTCTCAGAAAAGGAGTACCACAAAATTGCAGCCCACTGTTCTTCAGGAACCTGCTGTACCATGCAGGCTCTCTCAAGAGCAGTCATCCATTTGTGGATGTCATCCCCTTCTTTGAAGGGGGCCACAATTTTAGTCAGGTTTCTATTGTCATAGGCCCTGTCTTTTTCTCTTGGAAAATTGCTGCCACCAGTGGCATCTAAGCCACTTAATTTCTGCTCTCTTGCCAAGGCAAGTTTAGCTTGAGCTAAGGTGAGTCTAGCTTGACTCAGGGCTACCTCCTCTCTCTCTATCTGGAGTTTGACAGCCCTCATTCTAGCCCTATGCTCAGCTTTCTGAGAAGCACTCATGCCTCTCTCTGATTCTCTGGAGGCACTAGAAATATGAGAGTCCCCTGAGGGAGATCTCACTCTTCTGTTGCCTGGGAGAATCACATGTTGGGTTCTGGGGAGGGGCAGGCCCTCTCCATTCCCCAGTAGGTCCAAGTTGGCCTGGCTAAGCCTACCAACTGGAACCTGGCTACCCTGATCCTGTACTTCTAAGTCCTCAACATCTGAGTCCTCATCCAAGTCATCATCATCCTCCTCTTCAGGGGGATCAACTGCAGGGGGGTTCCCTCCAGTTCCTGTGTCTAGGGAAGATGCTTTTGCCTTCTCTAAGTCATCCTGTTCTAGGATTTCTACCAGGATTAGGCAGGTGGGGCTTCTGCCCCTTTTTAACCCTCTTGCTTTGCACAAGGCAATCAAGTCTCTGCGGGTTAACTTGTCATATCCAAAAGTTGCCTGGGTAGGGTCAACTGTCACAGGACTAGACCCTGAGGCCTTTCCTGTGTCAGACATGGTTACTAGTGAGGTGTAAGTGGTGCACTTACCTACACTAAGTGTTTTCCTACTGGACCTTGCTAGTGAGTTGTAGTCAGGGGTGTGCTACTCCCTTCAACCTACAACTACTAAGTTCAGTAGAACTTAATATGCTAAGCTTTTGATTTTATATGTACCTAGAGGTACTTGATGTGATCTTTCAATTTGATATAAAGATTGCAATGGTAAAACAACAGCAAGCTCAAATCCGCACCGCTGCTCACCAATGTGAGAAGTTGGCCTGGTAGGGGATGTTTCCAATTCTGGAACCACCTACTACCTGACCAAACAATCCCTTATGGTGTCTGGTTGTAAGTCAACCTTATTAGACAAGCTATCCTAGGGGTAGCATGGACTAAGCAGCCTAAAGGCTTAACTTAAGAGGTCGTGTTAAGCGAGCTGTTTTACCACATACAATCCTGTAATACCAAATGAAAGGACACCACACAAGTATATATTATAAAAATATATGTGTTTATTACTAAAAACAATCCCCAGTATTCTTTATGAATAAAGGGGCACAAGCGTTAAATCAAAAGCACTGTTTAAACATACAAAGTTGCACAATTATGGATGAGGGCAGGGGGCCACTCGAACCATATACTAAACAAGTGGTATAAGAGAGGCCACTCGAACAGTGGTTAGGCCTAGGGCCTAGGGAATCGCTGGGAGCAGTCAGGACAAGCAATGCTGAAGTCGGGAATGGCCCTCGGGATTCGGGAGATGTGCGGAAAGCGCACGCACGCACCAATGTTAACCAATGGTGCGTAAAAGTTGTAAAGTTAAAGTTAAAGGACACTTCCGCTGAACCTAGAGGAACAAAACTTAACACACAGACCCTAGAGGTGTGCACCAGTGTGGGAACACCGGCGGAGCAAAGTTACCTCACCCACAGGAAGTGGGTGCACAGGGTCGAAGTGACGTCGGGTTTTGACTCGCAGGCTCTTGGTGCTTGAAGCTGAAAGGGCTGCAGGCGGGTTAAAGATGAAGTGTCCGGTGGAGTCCAAGGGTGGACTCAAGTTGTAGAGTACCTGAAAGCAGAGGGGACAGAGTCTGGGTCACTCAGCAGTGACCAGGGTGGAACCAGGACGGAACCAGGCAATGTCGGGCGCAATCAGGTGGTCGTCGAGGAGCTTCTCTCCGCTGTCACGTGGGCTCTGGGGCATCTGCGACGTCCAGGAGCAGGTCACGATCTGTCCCACGCAGGCTCTCACCGTCGGTGCAGTCGGCTTCCGGTTTGGAGCAAACAAGCCTTGGTAAGAGCAATCCACGCGGGATCGGAAGATTGCTTCTCACTCGGACCAGGAAGGTCAGAGTCGGGGCTCCTTTTCAGGGGAGCTGGTGTGGATCTGGAGCAACCAGAATCACAAGTCTTCTTAGGTAGTTCGTCGGCACAGGGACCACAAGCCAGCTGGCAAGTGACCGGGCCAACGCGTTGAGCCAAATAGTGCCAAAGGGCCCCACGCAGCACTCGTCGAGTGTGGAGGGCTGAACTTCGGCTCAGGAGTAGCTCAGGGTGGGGGCTTCTCAAACCCCGGTGCACAGCTTCGAGGGTCACTCGTGGGCTGCACGGTCAGCGTCTCGTGGTCAATTCAAGATGGCGTGCCCCACGCTTCCGGTCGCCTCCACGGGTCTCAGCTTTGCAGGGACTGTGGATCGGGCTGTTAGAAGCTGGGCAGGCTTGATCTCGTCGATCTCAGTCGCTCGAGTTCCGGCGGGAACTGCAACTAAGTAGACGTCGAGGGCTGGATGGTGCCTGCTGCTGCAGGGTGGTCACTCCTTGACCACAAGGGAGATTCTTCGGGCTTCCACGTTGAAATGGGAGTCCAAGGGTCCAGAGTTTCGTTTCTAATGTTTCTTCCAGGAAATCTGATGTGCATTGGCACTGCTCCCACTCTTATTCGAATCTGGTGGGCGTGATTACCTGCTAGGTCCCCTCCTATGGGTGGGACCCAGGAAGTGGGTGGATACACCCCCTTCCTTTGATCCAGGCCGCCCTGGCACGAGGGCTGGAGTGCCCCAGAACCGGTTTGGCCGGATTATGCAAGGGGCAGCCTTGTGCGCCCCAAGCAGTGTCTGGTTTCTTTCAAACCTCCCTGCTACAATACACTATCTCCTGTCTGGAGGGCGGTGACACCCTCCTGTGACAGGAAACCCTTTGTCCAGGACCCCCTTGACTGAGTTTCGGTCAGCTCCAGGGGTCCAGACATTTGTCTGTGGCAGAGGCATCCATTTTGTGGATCTTAAGGCCTTTGGAGAAATCAACCGCATTAAAGTAAAGTAACATGTCTTACCCCTCTAGAGGGGTGGAATGCCATCCCCGTCGCCAGAACTGGCGAGGGGATGGTATTCCAAAGCGTATGACACCTTACACGACATGTTTTGATAAAGCCAAACCAGAGTTGCTAAATAACCGCGAGGATTATAAGGCACTTAATAGTATATGGTATGGCATTATCCTGAAACAGCTTAGGGATTTGTTCCCGACGGCTGCAGACAGGCTCAGCTCATGCTAGAGCTCCATCTCACATAAAACCACGCACTCAGCCTCCAGGATTGATGAGGCCTTTCTATAGGAGTGGCTCACAGGTTTACATGTGTCCAGATATAGGTTTAGACATAGGTATACTATATCTAAGCAAGGGGTGTGTACACCACCTTACCCCAGCTGAGTGATTAGCCAGTTGTGTCAATTTAAGAACCAGCCAGGGGTGGCAAAAGATATGCTGCAGCCCCTGGTAGGCCTTAGTGGCTCCTGTGCCCTGTGCACCTATAGTGCATTCTACAGGGGCTGACAAGGAGTCCATTTCCAATTGGTATGTGCCTATAGCACATGTGTCAGTAATTTAGTGAGAGAACAGCAGGCTGGGGGTCTGATCAGCAGGCCCACAGCCTCAGTAGTCGAAAACCAGTGAAGCAAAAAGCAAAAATTTGGGGTGACCATAGGATAGCAGACCCTACTCTCCTACAGGCGCGCACAGTGCCCCGGTGCCCATGACGAGCTCAGCTCGTCATAAGCCACAGTTCTTGTGTACGAGCTGAGCTTGTCACGGCCACGCCCGTTTCAATAGAACGCTCAGCACAGCAGGGGAATAATCCCCGCGTGTGAGCATTCTAACGGCCGGGACGAGCTCAGCTCGTCATGAGCACACGGGAACCGTGGCTCATGACGAACTGAGCTTGTCATGAGCATGGGAGGGGTTAATAAGCCCAAATATTAAGCCACAAAGACAGGGGATCTGAGAGGAAAGAAATCCCCAACTCTTCGTGCACAACATAAAATGGGTTGCTTTGTGGGACAGAAAGGGCACGTCGCAGGAAAAAGTTTTCAGCACTTTGCACTGCCCCTACCCCAATGTGACCGCATATCTCACTCCCATAACTAACCTTTGAGATATATTTGGCTTCATATATCTTCAAAAGAGCCCCTATTGGCTTCCCTTCCACTCTGCTGGCAAAGTTAAGAATAGCTGCAAAAGCTTTCACTGTATCCCCTTTCTTGCAAGTCAGCAAAGGGCATCAACTCAAGGAATTGTTACACAACTCCTAAATAGGAGAAAACATTGGTCTTCGGTATTGACGAAAGGTGAACTGCTTAGCTTTACGAGGTCCCACCTGCAAAAATGAACGAATTGGAATGATTAAACGTAAGGTTCAAGTCCTTCATAAAAAGGGCAAAAGAATTAAGAAGAAGTTGTAGGCCCCTAGTTTTTCTCGCCCAAGGACTGCGTCGTCCGCGTAAAGGAGGACTGGCAGGCTACGCTTGCCTACCTGGGGACAATCAGCATTTGTGCTTTGCAACATCTACATGAAGTCATTACCGGTACTGATCATTCAATTTCACCTCACGTGCTATAACTATGCCGACGACACACAAATACTCCAACTGGAACACCCCAAAGACATTGGAAAATCCCCAATTTTCAGTTGTCTCAGAGCTGTGGATCAGTGGATGACTCGGAGCCATCTCAAATTGAATGCTTCCAAAATGGAAATATGCAAATGTGGCGATTGGAAACTGTTGGACCAGGCCCTTTTGGCAGGTTCACCCCGAAACTTTTTGCTTTTTCCTAGCCCATTTCTGTAACCTGGTGTTGGTGATTTTAGGCCTCTGTGCACTTTTTCACTGTGGTCTAGTGTAAAGTGCATGCACTCTCTGTGTATGTGTGGTGAGTGACCTGCCCTCCTATAGGAATGCATGGGGAATATGTGTGACCATGGTAGTTCCTGATGTGTGGGGAGTGCAGGGTCGAGGTTGGTTCGCTGCGATGAGAAGGACTCCCCCCCCCCGCAGGTAGCCCGTGAGTGAGAGAGGGCTGGGGAGGGTCTCCGGGCGGCCGAGTGGTGATGCCTTGTTAAAGCCCCGTAGGTTGGGGGCATTTAGAATGGCCCCGGAAGGCAGCGGGCCGCTCCCGCGCTAGCACATTGAGAGGGGACATTCAGGGTGGCCCCAGATGGCAGTGGGCCGCCCCCACGTTTTATCAGTGACGTCCCGAGCTCGAGGCTCCAACGTTGGGACCCATTTTTGTTCAAGAGCCCCAGTGGGGGTCCCCATGGCCAGTGGTTCCGATGCCTGGTTGATGAGGGGCATGATTGTTTAATGAGCCAGTGTGCTCCCCGCGGCATATGTTGGATGTCTAGAGCCTATGCGTGGCTCCAGTTCGGGGGCACTTTTAGTTGGCTAGAGAGCCTGTGTGGCTCTGACTGGCCTATGTGTATTAAAATGCCTAGGGCGCCACCCCCATATGTATGTGAGAGCCTAGAAGGCTCCCAGTTGCCGCAGTTTTGGTCCCTGAGGGCTAGTGAGAGCCCTGTCGCAGTTCTGCTTCACAGCTGCCCAGCAAGTAGTGGGCAGCTGCACTGTTTAGGCGCAATGTGAGAGAGAGAGTCCTTGAGAGGGACAGAGATGACACAGTGGTGCCAGGCCTGCTACAGCTGCGCAGCACTTAGTGCCAGCTGCAACGTTTAGGCCCTGTTGTTGTTCCCACCTGCCCAACAATTAGTGGGCAGCTGCAGCGTTTAGGTTTGCGTCGGTGGCGCACCCCTGACTGGCGCTGCATTGGCAGCGCGCCCTGACATTCTAGACACAGTGCTTTTTGAGTCCCCTTGTTGGATGGCCAGTTGGCCAGCGGGCTGGTATGTGGGTAGGGCGCAAGGCCCTAATGTGATTTCTGCGCAATGTGATTTTGCTATATTTTTTATAGTAATTGCCTAAGGTGATGTTTTGCACAATTGTGTTTTCTTACACCTCTGAATGTGTTGGTTGTACATCATGTGTTTTTCCTGTGTTGCACCTCTGAATGTTTTAGGCATCATGTGTTTTCCTTCCCTTCCCCTCTGAATGTTGTGATGCATCATGTGTAATGTGTTCTTGCCTATACCCCTAAATGTATGGTGATACTAAGGTGGTTGTTCTTTCTAGTACAGATGTGCTAGTGAAGCCCAGGTTCCCAGCGTAATATTCTCCTCTTAGGGTTGCGTAGGTGGTACTTACCTGTTACCAGTAGTTACTGGTTGTGTGCTAAAGTGATTATTATTCTATGATCTACAAAGTGCTATTTCTAACAGTATTTCTAGTTCTAAAAGGGTTGATTCTGACAGTGGCCCATGTGGCCCTGTTCTGTAAATAATCCCTTGTGAATATTGCCCGTGCCAGTTGGCACAATGTACATCTGTGATTACTATCTGATGTGATTTGACAATACAAAAGTTATTTTTAAATACCCTTGTGTGGAGTTCCTTTTGTGGTGTGCCTAGGATGTTGTTGCTGTTGTGTGCGTGCGCAAATGCTTTACACATTGCCTCCGGGATAAGCCTGTCTGCTCGTGCCAAGCTACCAAGGGGGTGAGCAGGGATTATCTTGGCGTGTGACTCCGTTGCACTGACTAGAATGGTGGTTTCTGCCTGGCTTTGGCGTAAGCCTTAGCTAACCAGAAATCCCAGTTCTAACAGAAACATTATGACCCGCTTGCCACCTGGCCTGATGAACTGGGATCACCGCCTAAAGTATCGAAGGAAGTTAGAAACCTCGGAATGACCATAGACTCCAAGCTATCAAAGAATGCCCAAGTGGACAAACTAGCAAGATCAACACTGCAACAAATTTTCCCTCATTTGGGATTTCCACACAAGGTCCAAGCTACGATCTCCCTTGTTCTGTCCAAACTCGATTACTCCAATAGCCTCTACCACGGATCACATTTAACGGCCATGAAAAGACTACAACGGATTCAGAACTCGGCTGCCAGACTACTCCTGCATATCAAACCGGGAGACCACATCTCACCTGCCTTGAAAGCCCTGCATTGGTTACCGGTTGCCAGAAGATCCACATTCAAGCAACTTTGTATCACCCACAAAGCACTACATGGAATGGGACCACTCTTCATCAGGAATAAAATCACCAAACACATTCAACAAAGGAACCTCCACTCTAAAGGGGAATCTTGCCTCAAAATCTTAAGATACCAGAAAAAACCATGGGTGGCACATCCTTCTCTGTTCAAGCAGCCAAACTATGGAACTCTTTACCCCCCAACATAAGATCCACGGACAACCACCGTATCTTCAGAAAACTACTCAAGAATTGTCTCTTCCCCACAAAAGCACCATACACAAACAGGCATTTACAGCATATCCCTCTGTAAATAAGCATTAATTTCACCATAGATATGTACCTATCTTTGTGTATAGCTTTGTATGAACATGTACAATAATTATGTTGTTAATAAAGAAATGTAAAAATCATCTTTGGTCTACATGTACTTGCTTCCATTGTGCATCTATGTACCTTCCATGTTCTTGGATCTGTGTGCTATTTACTTTTCTCCTGGAAAAGCATATCCAATGCACTACCCTATTTCTCATCATGTACCTCTATCAATATCTTTAATCTACATATACTTACCTCCTTTATGCATCTATATACTTTCAATGTACTTATGGATCTATACATTTATCACTTTCTTCTAATTTAGTATTTCCAATGCACTACCCTCAGCATATACCTCTCTCAATATATCTTCTAGCCCAACTATCTGTCTCATCTCGACTACTATTTCCAATGTGCTACCCTATCTCTCACCCTATACTGCTATCAATATATCCTCTACATCCATTCTCTCGTTTATACCAAACCCCATACCCATACTATGATCCCCAAAATAACCCTTTCTAGACTCTTTCCTACTCTACCCCTCCCTGCATCATCTGACATCTTTTACTATACCGATCCCCAAAGCAAACCTTTCTAGACTCTTCCCTCTGACTCTTCCCCTCCAAAACCCTTTTACTCATCCAAAAGCCTCCTCCTACTGCTATGACCTAAAAAAGAAATCCTTGACTATCCCACCACTATCCTTGTCAATCAAAATAACAGACTAACATGTTCACTTCTCAAATTCCATATTCCACTATACTAATTCACCACTAATCCTTTCTGGGTTCCTAAGTAGCGTGCTAGCTGCCAATGAAGCGTTTGAACACCCCATCAGGGTTAGAAACGTTATATAAATGAAAACCTTTTTTTCCTTTTCTACTCCTCCCTAACCCTTCTCAATCCAAATAACTGACTAACATAGCCACCACTCAAATTAATTTCCTGTTTCACCATACTAATTCAACACTAATCCTTATGGGTTCCGGAGTAGCATCCTACTCACCAAAAAGCACTTCAAAACCCCATCAGGGGTGGCAAGCGCTATATAAATACAAACCTCTTTCCCTCTTCTATCCCGCTGCCTACCCTTCTCTATCCAAATAAATCACTGACATATCCACCACTCAAATTAATTTCATGTTTCACCATACTAATTCAATGCTAATCCTTATGGGTTCTAGAGTAGTGTGTTACTCGCCAAAAAAGCGCATTAAAACCCCATTAGGGGTAGCAAGCGCTATATAAATTCAAACCTCTTTCCGTCTTCTATCCCCCCACCTACCCTCCTCTATCCAAATAACTAAATAATGTATGCACCACTCAAATTACTTCATATTTCACTATACTAATTTTCAACACTAATCCTTTATGGGTTCCAGAATAGCGTGCTAGTCGCCAGAAAAGCGCTTCAACACCCATCAGGGGTAACAGGCGCTAAATGAATGCAAACCTTTCTATCCCTTCTATCCCTCCACTATCCTTCTCACTCCTGTTGCATGGATTCTGCTCAGACACAGAACTGTGCACAGAGACCCAGGACCTCAGTGAATTGTGGTGGATCAAAAAACTCACCTCAGTAACTAGAACACCTAACCGACTAGCATCAGTGTCACATTAGCTCTTCGTCCTACAGCAAAGTAACCAATGATTAGACAACCCAGAACATGCGACTTAGGTTACTCTCAGGAATGGTGGGAATCAAGAACACTCTTTTTTTTGTTATTCTCATACCAGTCCACAACACGGGTAAAAAAGAGACACAATAAAGTTTAAAAAGTTTATTTTAACAACGTGCTCTAAGATGCAGTATTTTTGCGAGCATAAGCAGGGATATGAATAAAAATAATACAAGCAGCATTGTTACAATTCCATAAAACACAAAAGGGGAAATCATATTATAATGATGGTGGGAACAGGTCCTATAGTGCCTTGTATGCCACACCCCCTAGTGAGGAACTATGTTTTATAAAATAAAGAAGGTCTCTTAGGCTTGTGTGGGGGACCCCATACCTCCAAGTGTTTCAAGTCATGTATGCAGTGTTCACGTTTTTATTTTTACTCACCGGCCTTGCCGTGATTGCACGCCCCACTTCCCAGCAGCCTACCACTTCCTTTCGGACTTTTTCAAGCAGACATGGTACCTTCTGACCCTGAACCCAGTACCCCTGCACTCAGACATACACACTGCTCAAACAACCGCACACACACACACACGAAAGCATAGCATGTACCCCAAACAAACCACTTCTGCACAGACATAGCACGTGCAAGCACACGGTACATCCTTTTTCTATTCTTGCACAGAACACAGGTTGAGACACTCAGAGATGACGTACAGCTCTTTCTCTCTTAGACACACAAAGCACAAAGGCACTTTCGCTCAACCCATCAAGTATGCTATATGCGCACACTTACCTTCCCTCTCCCAGCACTCTGCATCGTATCTGCTCACATAAGATAGAGGTCAAAAGCCCCCCTGCTCCTGCTCCTCGCAAGGCATAGATGTAGGAAACAGTGCTTCTGCTAATCCTTGGCACACGCAGCAGAGGTAAAAATAAGCCCAGGATCACACGTTTTTATTTTCACTCACCGACCTTGACTGCCTACCACTTCCTTTCGGACTTTTTCAGGCAGACAAGGGACCTGATTTTGATGGTTATCTCGAGGTGTTTTCTTTCTATACTAGCCAGAATGGTAAAATACTTGTCGGGAAGCAACCCTACCTGATGGATAGATGGTATTTATCACACACGTTCAAATCTGATACCCAGGAGCCAAGCAGCTTTGACCTGCTGAAATCTACACTGGAGGGGGTTGCCGCTAGGGGAGGGGTACTTTGGTCTTTAAACCAACCGGTAATTACGGGGTTTGTTGAAATCCGACCCACTTGTAAATGCAATCCCTGTGCGGCCTAAACAGAGTTCGAAAATTTCGAAGATTTGGCTTACTGAGCGCCTGGAGAGCAGAGGCGGCTCCATGGTCTCTGCGTCGGAAAGAGAACAAGGCCGCAAGCTCAGCTTCTCCTTCCTCTGCGTACGTCACTGTACTGTACTGTGTCACTGAATGCAAGCATTCGCCCTAATATGCCAGTGACGTCACGTCATCATCGCGCGACACACACACACACACACATGGGAGGTGACACAGTACTGTGTCACGACACACACTTTGGAAACCTCTGCGCTAACTGATCATCGAAAAAAGAATAAAGAAGCAGAATTAAGGTTACATGATCCCTCCTAAGCGGTCCTATTAAATTTCTATACCTTACAAAACATTCTCACCTCAGAACCCATCCTTCGCAGTCACAATTTTACAAAACCTTTTATTCCCAAAACAGAAGCTTTGGGAGTTGGCTTAGGTACGGCACTGTCCCAAAAAGATGAAAGAGGAGAGGAAAAACCCATCCTATATATGGCTGCATGCTATTTCCCAAGAGAGAACGATGCTACAGTGGAGAAAGAAGCCTTAGCTATTAAATGGACTTCGATACTACTTGGAAGGACAGCCTTAGCTATTAAATGCACTTCGATACTACTTGGAAGGACAGCCTTAGCTATTAAATGCACTTCGATACTACTTGGAAGGACAGCCTTAGCTATTAAATGCACTTCGATACTACTTGGAAGGACAGCCCTAGCTATTAAATGCACTTCGATACTACTTGGAAGGACAGCCTTAGCTATTAAATGGACTTCGATACTACTTGGAAGGGCAGGACATTGCCCTATATACATCCCATGCTCCTCTTGAATGGATGGCTTATAACAAGTAGAAACCCTTGCATACTAAGATGGTTCCTGGTAATGGAGGAGAGACAGGAGCGAGACCAGCAAAACAAAGGGACATCAAAAAAGAAGCCAGAGATACTGCTGCAGCCGCATCAGCTCAGGAGAGATCTGAGCAAGGTGGGGCGCATCATTGTGGGTAGGGGGAGTACCTGCATGAAGGGGAAAGGAGGAAAACTGGAGGCCCATGTATGTGTCCTAGAAAGTGCCAATATACAAGTAGGGGGAGTATATTATGAAATTCTCCCTTAAGTTGGGCACAGGAACTGAGAATCCAACGCTTCAATTTCTTTTCTCTTTATTTCCTTCCCTACCTTCTCCTTTTGCACTTATCTGTGAACTTCTTAATAACCTTGGGCCCTCCCTCTGGTCCATCATGACACTCCTACCAGAGAGAAAAGAGACACCAAGTCTTTAGAATCCTTCATCGTGGGTGACCTGGTGACGGGAGAAAATAGTAATAGAATAGAGTAGCTTACACCTCGCATTGTCCCTATTTATTTTGGAGGTGACTGCCAGTGGTACCGTCCCTCAAGAAACCTGTGGAGAGAAAAAAGAAAGCATTACCACGCCTGTCAAGACCAAGAAGCCGCAGTCCTCACTCCATACCCTTTGGAAGTGTGTTTATCTATATTATTGATTTATAAAACCGCAACAATATCCTAACACCCAAAAAAAAGGCAAAATTCACCAAAGAACCAAGTGATCGAAGCCATATTTCCCTCACACAATGCCTTTGGGAAAATTGCTGGTTGACAACATTTTAAAAGACAGGTAGTCAGTCAAGTCAACCAAAAATGTTTTTCTCCTAATGGACGAATAATGCTACAAGCAGATAAAAAATGAACCACAATGAAGGGATAGAAGGGAATGCAAAGGACCGATGGTATTGGTTGGGAATGGTATCTCATTCCTGCCATGATGTAATTTAATGTGCATTCTGGGGATACTTGTTCTTGAGTGAGTTGCAGCTCTCACGCCCTGCATTTGTGCTTAAAGAACTGTTCTAATAATATTGTTTCACCTAACACATGGATTAAAAATCTATCTAAATGCCCTATTATAAGTTCAGCCTTCATGAATAGCAATAACAATATATTTAAGGTGATGATCGGTTCAGTTCTAAGATGCCACATAATGAAGTAGATACACATAAGACACACAGGTATATAGTTCATCTAGTGCAGTATTTTGCAGCTCCACCTGAATCAGCAAAAAATAGACAATTACCCCTAAAACACAAGGTGTCTTATGACAAAGTATAAAGAAGATTTTAGAACCCCGCCACTAGCGATACAATTAAACTGGCTGCTTAACGTGTTTAGCATTTAGATTTTTTTTTATCATATAACGCATTGCCAATTCGATAAGACATTCGTAAGCCTTACTAATATACTAAAAACGTGCTGGCAAAATCTTAATGCATGCTATAAGGGGTTTATACTCATTGTCATAGGCTTGTTGGATAACTCAAACACCAATAATATATATATATATTTTGTAATGAGCGGCAGTAAGCATAACTTCATCTAACTACCTAAGAGACATGGGATGTTCTATATAAATAAAGCATCATGACACCATTATTCCTCTCCTGGGCGATAGAATCCATGATATCAATTCTGTTAAACCAAGACTTCTGACATGTAAATAACAATAAGTGACAGAGGAATGGTGTCTGCAAAAGGAAAATATGTATGTATTTCATGCACGTGGTATATGGAATTAACGACAATGATACGACTGTATTCCTACAGAAAGATGGTTCTGCATATGTACCTCGATAAGTTAGGCACATGAATTTGATGAATCCATTTATTTATTTACAGGTTTGCCCCTGACGAAGGGACGCTCAGTCCAGAAATGCATTGGGCTCAACTCATAAACTCTCAATTGCTGCAGAAAATGTATGATTGCAAATATAATTATTAATTGAGAAATGTTTCAATAGAAAAACACACTGTTGGTTTCACACAAACCATGCAATGATGATTACATTGCTATAATTTAAATGAAAAAGCAAACTGTTTAAAGAGTTACTAATCAATGGATAACTAGAAAACTTAGTCAGTATTTAGCTACATTGCAGTGCACATTTGAGTTCAGGTCGCCCGAGCGGGCCCTGACCACTTTCATGTTACAGTACATGCCAGGCAGGCATAAGCAAGCGTAGCATGCCATAAAGTTTAAAGCTTATTTAAATATTTAGGTTTAGATGCATAAACAGGAGTGCACATTTCCACCCTCTCATTGTTAACTATTATAAGTTCAGCCTTCATGAATAGCAATAACAATATATTTAAGTTGATAATCGGTTCTTTTTCACAGATGCCAACTCCGAATAAGCATTGCTTAGGAACTGGAACTAAAACGTGGAAAACTTAAAAATGGCGGGGAAAAAAGGGACATGTTGGCCCAATTGTAAGAATATGGACAACATGATTCTCCTGCCAGCCTTCACTTAAGCGGAAAAAGAGGGTGTCTTGGGTTTCATAGCAGCCATCTCTCCCCTTACTTTGCCAGCTTGATGTAACCTTGTTTATGGGAATCTTGGTCCCTCAGAGTTGAGATGGCCATTGTTTATAAACAGATACAACATTGGACCCCACCAGATAGGTCACTCCCCCTCCGCACAGCACCACCTGTGTGTCCCTGCCCCAGCTGCCACTGCTGAGGAAGTTCGAGGCCCTCTTCCACCCGCAGGCTACCACCTGCGCCTCATTCCTGGTGGCCAGTGGTAGGCGGTGGGTTTGTTCTTATTCCGCTTTATTGTTTTATTGTATTGCCTGTATTTTAGTGTTGTGTCTGTGACTGCTGTTGTTCTGTCTTCCCCCGCTGCCTGTTTGTGGTCCGTGCCAGTTTTCCTCCCTCTGTACCCCTCGCTGCCTCCGTGTCTCTGCCCGGTTTTTCCTTCTGTACTCCTCGCTGCCCCCGTGTCTCTCAGCCCGGTTTTCTCTTCTGTACCCCTCGCTGCCCCTGTGCCTCTCAGCCCGGTTTCCCCTTCTGTTCCTCTCGCTGCCCCCGTGCCTCTCTGCCCGGTTTTGCCTTCTGTTTCTCAGCTGCCCCTGTATTCTTGTGCCCTTTTTGCCTTTTGTGCCACTCGTTTTTTCCCTGTATTTCTGTGCCCTCTTGCCTTCTGTGACACTTGTTTTCCCTCTTTTTTTGTGCCCTTTTTGCCTTCTGTTCCCTTCATCACCCCTCACTGCCCCTGCTGTTGCATCCCCTGTGGCCCTGCCCCCATGACTGTCCACTCGCTACCCCCGCCTCCTGCCTCCCAGCTGCTCCTCCCTCCAACCTCCCCATATATGCCGGCCGCTGTGAGGCTGTGTAGCGGACGCGCGCAGCGGGTGCGCCTAAGGCAAGTCCGTCTGTGCCTGGACCGCGCCCAGTGCCAGAACTCCTGGCCCCCGCACATTCCACGACAACTGACGCCACTGCGATGCCAGCACTCTGCACGCTCTCAACTCCAGATGGACCCATACCTGCTTCAAGGCCGCCCCGAAAAGCACACACAGTCCCTTCACCTGCCGGAACTGCAGCTACATCAGCATCAGAGCTGACGAACCACCCGCCAAGAAAGACCTCGACCACCTCTGATGCATACTACTGAACATCCGCTCCACACGCAAACACGCCATCGAGCTCTGAGACCTGCTCAACACAACATCCCTGGACGTCGCCTTCTTGACAGAGACCTGGTTGAACTACTCCTCCGCACCCGACATCGCCATAGCCATCCCAGACGGCTACAAGATCACCCGCAGAGACGGCACCAACGGAGTCGGAGGAGGAATTGATATCATCCACAAGAACAGCATCAGGGTCTCGACTAGCACCAACGACGCACTCAGCACTGCCGAACACATGCACTTCCAGATCCACACAGACCCTAACTCCACCCTCAGATACACCCTCGTCTACCGACCCCTCGGACCCCGTCCCTAGTTCAGCGACTCCATCTCTGACTTCATCAGCACGCACGCCCTGACCTCCACGACTACATCCTCCTCGGAGACCTGAACTTTCACCTTGAGAACAACAACGACAACAACTCCACAAACCTGATCGATAACCTCACCAACCTCGGACTGAAGCAACTCGTCAAAATGGCCACCCACTCCGCCGGCTACACGCTCGACCCCGTCTTCTCCTCAAGCCCACACGTCTCCGTCAGCCACACCACCGAACTTCTCTGGAGCAAAATCTATGAAGACCAACTACATGCAAACCTCGTTCTCAGCCCACCCACCGAAACCTCCAACACCCACGACTGCGCCAACACTCTCGCCCTGCTGAAGACACCCCCATGCAGAGACACTAGCAAGAGGGCCAGCTGGTTCACCCCAGAACTCCTTGCCTCCAAGCAAGCCTGCCCGAAACTAGAGAAGGAATGGCAAAGTGAACAAACTCCGGACAGCCACGCAGCACACAAGGACGCAATTCGCAACCACCACCACCGCATCAGGGCGGCCAAGAGGACCTCCTTTAAAGACCTCCTCGACAACAATTCACACAATAGCAAGGAGCTCTTTAACATCGTGAAGGAACTCTCCAACCCCAGCTCCAACACCAATAACATCCCACCGTCGCAAGCCCTGTGCACCTCCCTCGCCACCTTCTTCCATCGTAAGATAGCAGACACCACGACAGCTTCAACACCCAGACAGCCCCAACAGACAAGTACACAACAGACCCTCTACTCACCATCGACCACGACGCCCGACTAGCATGGGCCAGCGTGAGTGTCGATGACACCATCAAGACCATGAGCACAATCCACTCCAGCTCTCCGTCAGACCCATTCCTGCACCACGTCTTCAACAAAGCAATCAGCTCCATCGCACCCTACATGCACAACATCATCAATCTCTCCCTCGAGACTGTGACCTTCCCAGACAGCTGGAAACACGTAGAGATCAACGCCCTACTCAAAAAACCTAAAGCAGACCCAAAAGACCTCAGGAACTTCCGGCCCATCTCTCTGCTCCCCTTCCCGGCCAAGGTCATCGAGAAAATCTTAAACAGACAGCTAACCTGATACCTCGAAGAAAACACAATCCTGGACCCTTCCCACTCAGCGTTCCGCAGCAACCACAGCACCAAGACTGTCCTCATCGCCGCCACTGATGACATCAGGACCCTGCTGGAGAGACCGCAGCACTCATCCTCCTAGACCTCTCCGCCACCTTCGACACCCTCTGCCACCGCACTATACGTGCACGCCTCCACACCGCAAGGCTCTGGAATGGACCACCTCCTTCCTCTCCGGCAGAACCCAGAGCGTCCGGCTCCCCCCATTCCGTTCCAAAGCCTTCGAGATCATCTGTGGCGTACCCCAGGGATCCTCCCTCAGCCCGACACTGTTCAACATTTACATTGCCCCACTCGCACAAGTCGCCCGACAGCACGACCTCAACATAATCTCCTATACCGACGACACTCAACTGATCCTCTCCCTCACCAAGGACCTCATCACCGCCAAAGCCAACCTCCACGAAGGTGTGAAGGCCGTCACCGACTGGATGAAGATCAGCCGTCTGAAGCTGAATGCTGACAAGACGGAGGTCCTCATCCTCGGCTTCAACCCTTCAGCCTGGGACGACTCCTGGTGGCCGATGGCACTGGGGGCAGCCCGACACCCACCGACCACACACGCAACCTGGGAATCATCCTCGACTCAATGTTCTCAATGACTAAGCAAGTCAACGCCGTCTCCTCCTCCTGCTTCGACACCCTCCGCATGCTTCGCAAGATCTACAGATGGATCCCGACAGATACAAGAAAGACAGTCACCCAGGCCCTCGTCAGCAGCAGACTCGACTACGGAAACGCCCTCTACGCGGGAGCCCTGACCAAGCTCATCAAACGACTACAACATATCCAAAACACCTCGGCACAAAGGATCTTTGACGTACCACAACACGGCCACATCACCCCCCACTTGAGAAACCTGCACTGGCTCCCCGTCAACAAGAGGATATCCTAAAGGTTAGTTATGGGAGTAAGATATTGGGCCACATTGGGGTAGGGGCAGTGGAAAGTGCTGAAAACTCTTTCCTGCGACGGCCCTTTCTGTCCCACAAAGCACCCTGTTTTATGTCGTGCAGAGTTTAGGATGCCTTTCCTCTCAGATTTACTGGCTTTCCGTCCCCTGGAATTGTGGCTTAATATTTGGGCTAAGCAAGAAAATACACTTAGCAAAGACGTCCTATGGGAATGCCTTTCACTTGACCATGTTTTAAGCATCTGATGGCTCCAGTATATAAGAGTTGGACTCCAGGGTAGGTAGGAACTATTCATAAACCCTAAGCGTATTTCTAAGAGGGACCTTTCTCTGGTCAAAGAGTGTTTTTTAAGAATAAACCGCTGTGAAAAAGAGGGAAATGAGCTGTATAAGCCTAGTGTGTGAAAATACATTGTGTTAAAAACTGCACCAACCACCAAACCTTATCTTCTAGGGCTTAAAAGCATCCATGATCATTTTCTATTGACCCGGTTTCAGTTCAACCTCTTCTATTACCTCTTGGCACACGCTTGCGGCTCCCACAGAGGCCTGTGCCTCATGCCCTGCGGCTGCAACAGTGAGTCTCCTCAGGACCTGATGCACTTTATTTTCTGTCGTTTTTATGCTGTCCCTAGAAAGTTATTTATTATTCCCATTCTCAAAAAAGCAGGTTTTAGGAGGGTGAGACCAGCTCTTATCTTTTTACAACTCCTCTCTAATGACACTGTTTTTCTTACGCTTAACTTTTTACTGGTCACTGTTAGACGCAGGTCAAGCTCCGATTGACTTCTGTACTGTAATTCATGAATTTGTATCTTGTGTTTTGATTAACTTGGACATATTATATTTGTCAATCTGTAACTTGGAAGATGTTTTATCATTTTATGTATGACTTTTATGGTTTTCTTTTATAAAACTGAATAAAGTTTGTTGATAATAATCACTAGGGGATTCATTTACAGGGTAGCATGGTATACCTCACAATAACTCCAGGAGTCACAGTAGACACAATGTACATTGCTTGTTCCCCTTAATATCAACCTTACATGTACCGCCAATCACCTGCCCAAACCTCTCCCTGCTGATGCCAATGTGGTGCTCCGTCATCCCACAGACCATCTTTGAAAGTACCCATACAATAAAAATGCTGCAGTTGTAAATACATATCAACTACCATTTGTTGTGTTTGAAACATTTTCTTGAATATTAAAACCTAATAAACATAAGCTGATTATTAAAGCAAAACAAAACATCAGTTGCCATACACATAAGAGACAAAAGTTGTACATAAAAATCAACATACTGTAACACAACAAAGTTATGTAGAGCACAATTCTTAATTTCGGGCAATCTTTAAAGTTCAACGATAGAAACGTGCATAAAGAACAGGAAAGAAAAGAAAGAAGGTGGGATACAGTGGTTTCATTAATGTAATGCTTCCTACATATAGAAAACCAAATATTAATTATTTTCCTTAAGCAATAAAGTCCGCACACTAAAATACTAAGAGAAATATATTGAACAATGAACATTTCATGTGTAATTAGAATTCAATTTGAATATTTTAACCTCCTCAGCATTATTTGACTCATGATTACAACCTGAATGCTGTGTGGAAAGGAACCACCTCATGGGGTTCAAAATCACATATTTTCCAACAATAGGATTCAAATGATAAACTTGAATTTCAATTCAATTTATTGACTTAGGCCTTTTTGGGAGATCAACAATTTTAAATATATACAAAATCCACACACTTTTGTAAAATGTAAATGTCATATTTTAAAAGAGTTCAAACAGACCCAGCACGAGCTCTACGAAAAATAGAAGATAAGTGAATTGTACTTAGAGAAAATGTGCTGATAAGTAATCTATTGATGTAAAATACAGTGGTCAGGCAATGCTTGTGGATCTAATCTATTCAGATTTTAACTCCATAGTTTACTACATTAGAATACTTGAAGATCCATCTCTCAGATCAGTTCTATTACAGTTTTAGTTGCGATAACACTAATAGAGATCATTGATAAAAAGATTTTAAAAGCCATGGGTGGAATTGATCCTTGGTCTAAATCTGGAGTATTGTCTGCAATAGAAACCAGTACAAACAGATCAAATCTAAAAGGATTGAATATGTTTATTATAGTGGTTTAGAGTAAACCCAGAAGACACTCATTGTTCCTGAAACTCAGAAAATGTATCTAAAAATTATGATTACATCCTATTTTATGTCCATAGACTGCTTTAGCTGCTTTCCTGTTTAAATGACAACATTTGCAAATATATTTAACAAAACATTAAAGCTGGATGTCAGAAATTCTGTCTTTAAGTATTGTGTAAGAGTTATGCGTAATGGTTTTTATTTGATCTGAAGCAACACTAACACTAAATAGGTACGTGCACAGGTTATCATTAAACTAACATTATTAGCAAACTTAATATGGAGGGAATTGAGAAACATGGCCTCATGTACCAAGGGTTTTATTGTTCACAAATCCACTGGTTCAGTATTTCACAGAGTTTGCAAATGTTAAACCCCTTTTTAAAATGTACTAAGCCAATTTAACAATTCGGATTTCGAAAGTGGAATGTTAGTGTCCCTTCTGAATATTTAATACATATTTAATACATCCTTAAGGTATGTATTAAGCTTTGAAACCATATGTGGGCTGACAAACAGTAACAGGAGGTAGTAACCCAAGGGGACATTTGTGAATCTGAAAGTAAAATGGGCTGCCTTTATTTAAAAGCAATCACAGACACAGTAGTGTGCTGATTCTACAAGCAACCACTTTTACCAAATGGATTATTAGAACATGAAACTCAGTATTTCCTATATTGCTGAAATTTAGTCTCTAATATTTTTGTCATGTGGTGTAAATATTTGTTCCTGTTATTTCCCATTTCAATATTGTCATGAAATGTACCTCTTCTGTTTGTTTCTGGCTTTCCCCTCCTGTATTAGGCTTTAGTACAGTGTGAATTCTCTCATGTGAAGTGACATTGTATCTGACATTCAGAACACTCATACAGCTTTTTTTCCCCCGTGTTAGTTTGCTCATGACAAGTAATTTGTAACCAAAACTTTGCTTGCATTTCGAGCACTCATAAGGTTTTTCCCCAGAGTGGGATCTCTCATGAAGCATAACACTGTCTTTCAGATTCAACTTTTTATGGCATAAGGATTTTCTCTAGTGTGGAGTTTCTCATGGTGAGATAGCGTTTTTCTCAGCAGTTTTTCTGGCATAGAACACTCATGAGGTTTTTCATCAGTATGGAGTCGCTTATTGTGAGAAAGTGCCATCTTTCTTGCATTGGTATGCCCCCACTTTTTGCTGAATTGCTGATGTGCTTTGACTGAGTGTGCCCTGGGCTCCTGCCAATCAGGTGTCCCGGGCCTGTGTTCCTTCCCTAAAACTGTATTGAAGCTGAAACACAATTGGCATCTCTGGTCACATGTCAGCCCCTGGTAAATGGTACCCTAGGCATTGTGACCAGAGAAGACCCCTAAGGACTGCAGCACTTCTTGTGCCACCCTTAGGGGCCCTGCACCCTGACACCCACACACTGCCTTTGCAGACTGAGTGGCCTGGTGCAGAACTAACCAAAGAGTCGACATGGTACACATTCCTGTGTGCCATGCCCACACACCCACTGCCCTGGCATACATCAGGCACTCCTCTAGCGGGGTGCCCTCTGCCAGTAGTGTGGGCACAGATGCAGGAGTCCTGTGCCCCCTACAGTGCCCAGGTCCACTCCTGGGACCTGTAAGTGCAGTGCTGCCATTAAGAGTATATGATGCTGGGAGGTTGTCATTACGAACTCCACAGCACCATAATGGCTACAATGAAGACTGTTTTAGTTTAGTTTAGTTTATTTGTTTAGCACAGTTAATTAAAACCATTGCTGTGAAATATCCATATTAGCACAATTATCACATCAAGAAACAAAACCAAAGAAATACACTGTCATTTTACAAAAAATCTATACATTTAAAAACAAATTTAAAACTACTAGTGTTAAGTTACTATTGAAGTCCAAAAAGTGAAAAGATTAGAACAAGAGGTGCTAGACAAGGGGACGAAAAAAGTCAGTAATACGTTTTTGGGGGTGGAGGGGGGGGGGCAGGAAGCATAGGAGCCGAGGAAGGTGAAAAGAAGTTTGCCAAGAGTCTCACAAACTTTCCAACCCTGGCAAGCGCTTGAATATCTGTGGAGGTAAAACACAGAGCCGTCGCCTCCCAGCATGACCTAGTGCCCCATTTTAAAAATAAAGGTTTTAATAAATGCCTTCTGGGGCCATCCATAGCGGGGCAACAACACAGTAGGTGCGGCCATGATTCTTTGTGGTATGAGCACAGTCTGCAGGGCACCCCCCTCCTTTGAAGGAGCCCATCTGTAGGACGCCGTAGAGCACAGGCCTAGAAGCCGCATAGACAATATGTTCTTCGGTGCCACTGCGTTCAGGTTTTCCAGTAGATAGAATTGCGGTACCCCAGGCTGGTATGAGACATTCAAGGGAAGCAAGACAGTTGGTGTGTTTAAAGCCTGAAGGTCCATCCGATGGGAAATTAGTTTCGCCTGCTTATTTATGACTTTTTTCCACACTGAGTATGGAATTGTGTCTGAGATTAGCAGGGAGCTGTCAATCTCTAATGATTTAATGGCCTTTGTCAATTGACGGTTCCATGGGTTTCCAGGGCTGGTAAAGATCTCTTTTAGGCAGAATTTTAGGGTGGTATCTGCTGCTTTTGATGACCTTATAAAATATTTCAATGTATCTGCCTCTCAGTAGATGGACTGCCTTTGTAGTCCCAGCTCCAGGCGTAGTCTTGTTCTCTGAATGAATTTCGTGAGATGAAAGATTTTTTTGTAAATGGAAACTTGGGCATGGTCAAGGCAGACACAGCATGCACCGGGAAAGGCCTGATGTCCATAGTTCAAGGCGGGGAGTAGTGTGGCTTTGATCACTTTCAAGATAGGTTCTGCAGAGGGGCTGCTCAGAGACTGATTCAAACGAGTCAGGGAGTATGTTATTGCAGAAGTGGAGAAGTGTGGCTCACTGGTTAGAAGCGGCATACCCTGAAGCAGAGGTCGGCCCGGGACCAGGGTTCAATTCCCGAAGCGGCAGGGTCTTGGGTCAATATCCGCGGACTCGATAATTCTCACTTAGGTGCCTACGCTAACCATGGGTCCCACTCTGCAACTCTGGGCAATAGCTTGCTTAATCTCCACAACAGCCCTAGCAACGCCAGAGATGCCTGGCTTCACCTTGGGGTGCCCTCTCACAGGGAAAGCCAGGACGGGTTCCGCAGCGGTATACAGCACCAGGACGCCACGTAACGAGGTAACAGTGTGCTTTACAAGTATACATACATTACATTACATTACATGCTCTTTTTTTCATGGCAGCTAAATGAGCTGTTGATCTTGAGGTCTCGCAGAACCATACTCCTAAGTAATTGTATTTTGCTGTTGAGTTGATCGTTGCCGGCCCAATGTGCCACCTTAAACTTCTCTTGTTCTTACAACGGCCGAATATCATCACCTTGGTCTTTTCTTGGTTGATTTTTAGCACGTTGGCCGTATTATATGTATGAAGCTTACTTAATGCTCGTTGGAGCCCCGTTTTTGTCCGGTCCATTATGACAATATCGCCAGCATACTGGAAAATATGCAGATCCCGTTTTGCAGGACCCAGCTTTGGCGGGAGTAAATTGCTTTTCTTCACATATGTTCCCAGATCGGCAGTATAGAGATTGAAGAAAAGCGGGACGAGAACACAGCCCTGCTTCAAACCGTCTCCAATGGCAATTTTTCTGGAGACTGTCTTGGGGCCAGTTTTAATTTGCACCCAGGTGTTCTTGTGCAGGGAGATAAGGGCTCCTAGCAGGTTCTGTGGAATCCCGATTTGTCCAGTTTCCTCCATAGAATGTCGCGAGCCACTTTATCGAAGGCTGCGCTGTAGTCAATAAAGCAGCAATATAGTGAAAGATGATTTTTTTGTGCCGCCTGCTGACTCAGGAAAGCCAAAATTGTGATGTTGTCTATGGTGGATGCTGAGGAGCGAAACCCTGTTTGAAAGTAAGGTAGAATATTGTTTTCGGCTACCCAGTCTTCTAAGAGCTTGAGAAGACACCGGGCATATGCCTTCGCCTCAAAATCTAGTAAGGCAATAAGTCGGTAGTTTGCTGGGAGCATAGGGTTTTCTTTCTTAAAAATGGGGCATAAAATCGAGCCGAGCAAAGAGTCTGGTAGCTGGCGGGTCATAAACACGTTGTTAAATAATGAGGCAAGAAGTTCGGCCCACTCTGCCAACGCCCATTTAAAAACCCCTGCTGGAAGGCCATTAGGCCCGGGGGCCCCGTCGTTTTTCATTGCCTTCAGAAATTTGGAGACTTCGGCTGCAGAGGTCAGCTCATGGGGTTCAGTCAGCGTTGGATCGACATTATCTCTTAAATCGGTCGCCATGAAGTCCGACGTGTCTCTGCCGTATAGTTGAATTACATGCTGGGCCCAGACTTCTTCACAGACTTCCGTTCCCTCTGTTGTGATTCGACGAGCGGAGCTTGTTCATATAATTCCAGAACTGGGATAGGTTCTTGCCCTGTAACAGTGCGAATATTTTTATCCACTCTTTTTGTTCTTTTAATCTCTTCGCAGCACATACTGATTTTCTGAAGGACTTGCGCAGTAATGCCATATTGTAGGCCATTCAATTTGTGCAGACGCACAGCCCTCCTGAGGGCTTTTCTTTTGGTGGTTAGCTCTGGGTCATACATCCGCTTCGGGCATAGCTCGTAAGACTTTTGTTGGGCCTCAGTTCCCGTTAAGAGAATTTGCAATTTTCTAATTGCGCTGTCCCACCGAAGATGTAAGTCCGTTGAAGAGCTATGCCTAAAATTTGGAGTCTCTCCTGTAAGCCAAGTGCTCACCTTGGTAGAACCTGATGAATCCCCTTTGATTTTCCTGACTAAAGTGTGGAATTCAGCTTGCGTTGTGTGCCCCGCAGCTGTTATTTCTGCGGCGGCTGGCACTAACAATTCAATTGTTACCGTTAAGGGGTTGTGGTCACTCTCGTGACGGTAAGGGATTTTCATCCTAGTTAGTTTGTTTCCTAAAACAGGTGAGAGGAAAATATAGTCAATTGTAGAGATATTTTTGGAAGGTTGGAGGAAGACTGACAAGTTTGATATCAAACTTCTCAGCACATTAAACCCACACTGATGCCAGTGTGGGATTTAATGTAAAATGCACTACAGAGGGCCCCCTAAAACCTAACATACAATCCACGTCTTGTCTGCCTAGGCTGCCACAAAGCAGACATGTTGCTGGACCCCTGGGTGGAAAGCCCCCGCTCTCCTGGGCCTGCAACACTGCACATCCTGGGCGAGGTGCTAGGCCTCCTCGCTGTACTCAGCAACTGTCCCCCACCGGTTCTGACCCCCACTCTGGCAGGAAGACTGGTGGGAAAACCTACGAGAGGAAAGGGGTGTGTCAGCCTGTGCCAACTCCACCCCTCAAGTGGAAGAGGCGAGGTGAAGCACAACTCCGGGCTCCGGCCATCTTGAGGATGGGGAGCCCTGTCCAGTTAGAGATAGGCTCCTGCCCCCCTCCCACAGGGGGTGTACTCACCCAAGGACAGGGACCTATTGGTCCCCGCCCTTCCTCTACCTGTAATGACCCTAAATGTAGAATTTAGGGGCGCCCTGAACCTTCCTTCCTCAGATCCCGATTTCGAAACAAGAAAGAAGACCAAGAAGAAGAAGACCTGCCGTGCAGGTGCTAACAAGAGGACAGTACCAACTGACTTGGCCCCAGTCCTACAGGCCTGTTGATCCTTGAACCTGCTCCTGCTAAAACCCGGCATCTCCTGTGGACAGCAACCCCAAGTACCCCGGAGGACCTGCCTGCCTTGACCCTCTTAGAGACTGGGACTCCCAGGAGCAGTGGCTCTGCTCAAACAGCAATACCCCTGGTGCCAGCCAGGAAGCGCTAATCCAGCCCCCTCTGCACCCGCCGAGCCCGGCCCGTGCCTGAGTGGGCAAAGACCCTGAGGACGTCCCCCCGGCGATTCTGACCTGGAATCCAGTGCCCAAGGACCCTCCTCGATGGCCCGGACAACGCCTGCTGACTCAGAACCAGGGGCCTCTCCAACTGCGACGACCAGAGGGTAAGATTTCCCAACATCCAAAGACACCCCTGCACCATGAGCCCTCCAAAATCCCAACTTACCCCCCGAAGTTCTGGTCACTCCAGAAGATCCTCCGTCCCCGAGCCTGCAGCCATTGTTCCCTTTTTGAAGATCTCCATTGAATAACATTGAGCGCTCGACGGCTCAAAAGCACCCTGCACCCAGCCGCCTGAGTGTCCCTGGCAGTGCAACCTTTGTCCTATCCTACTTCCCCATTTGACCTAAGCAAGTGACCAGGAGCATAGCTCTCACAGCCGCATGGCCTGCTAGCCAGCAGCCATCAACCGAAGGCCCCCTGCCTCTCATTGGATAACATTGGGCCTACCTACCTCTGCACCTGGCTACCCTGTGCCGCTGAGGGTGTACCAACTGTACCTACCTGACCCGGGGAGACCCCTAAATCTATCCCCAGAACCTTAACTCTGCCAGTCAAGTACTTACCTAAAAGCCGATAACTCACTTTTCTTCCTTAGGCTAGAATTGACTGGTTTCACTTGGAAATTCTTCTAAGTGTGGAGTTTAGGAACTTTAAAATATTCACCTAAAATCAGCCGAACAACGAATTCCAATTTACTCACCTGTTTTCAGGAGAGACCTCAGTGCTGCACTTGTAACCATCTCTACCTCTGAATCTTTTCTGACATTTAAAGCACTAATAATTTTTTTCCCCAGTGTGGATTCTCACATGTTCGGTGAGATTAGATTTACGGCTGAAACACTTTTGGCATTCGGAGCACTGATAAGGCTTTTCCCCAGTGTGGATTCTTATGTGCTGAGTGAGAATGCTTTTTTCACTGAAACATTTCTGGCATTCAGAGCACTGATAACGTTTTACCCCAGTGTGGGTCCTTGTATGTTTAGTGAGTCTTCTTTTGTCACTGAAACATTTCTGGCATTCAGAGCACTGATAAGGTTTTTCCCCAGTGTGGAATCTCAAATGTGCAGTTAGAAGTGATTTAAGTCTGAAATCTTTTGGGCATTCAGAGCACTGATAAGGTTTTTCCCCAGTGTGGGTTCTTATATGTTGAGTGAGACTGAGTTTGTTTCTGAAATATTTCTGACATTCAGAGCATGGATAAGGTTTTCCCCCAGTGTGGGTTATTGTATGTTGAGAAAGACTTCTTTTGTCTCTGAAATTTTTCTGGCATTCAGAGCACTGATAAGGTTTTTCCCCAGTGTGGGTTCTTGTATGCCGATTGAGACAGCTTTTTTCACTGAAACATTTGTGGCATTCAGTGCACTGATAACGTTTTTCCCCAGCGTTGATCTTTGTATGCCCTGTGAGACTACTTTTTACACTGAAACATATCTGGCATTCAGAGCACTGATAAGGTTGTTCCACAGAATGGGTTATTGTATGTCGAGAAAGACTTTGTGTGTTATAAAACCTTTCCTGGCATTTAGAGCACTGATAAGGTTTTTCTCCAGTGTGGAATCTCAAATGTGCAGTTAGAAGTGATTTAAGTTTGAAATGTTTTGGGCATTCAGAGCACTGATAAGGGTTTTCCCCAGAGTGAATTCTTGTATGTTCAGTGAGTCTGATTTTGTAACTGAAACATTTCTGGCATTCAGAGCACTGAAAAGGTTTATCCCCAGTGTGGGTTCTTCTATGCCGAGTGAGACTGTTTTTGTCAATGAAACATTTCTGGCAATCCGTACACTGATAAGGTTTTTCCCCAGTGTGAGTTTTCATATGCAGCATGAGATGGCTTTTTTCACTGAAACATTTCTGACATTCAGGGCACTGATAAGGTTTTTCCCCAGTGTGGGTTCTTGTATGCCGATTGAGACAGCTTTTTTCACTGAAACATTTGTGGCATTCAGTGCACTGATAACGGTTTTCCCCAGCGTGGATCTTTGTATGCCGTGTGAGACTACTTTTTACACTGTAACATATCTGGCATTCAGAGCACTGATAAGGTTGTTCCACAGAATGGGTTATTGCATGTCGAGAAAGACTTTGTGTGTTATAAAACCTTTCCTGGCATTTAGAGCACTGATAAGATTTTTCTCCAGTGTGGAATCTCAAATGTGCAGTTAGAAGTGATTTAACTTTGAAATGTTTTGGGCATTCAGAGCACTGATAAGGGTTTTCCCCAGAGTGAATTCTTGTATGTTCAGTGAATCTGATTTTGTAACTGAAACATTTCTGGCATTCAGAGCACTGAAAAGGTTTATCCCCAGTGTGGGTTCTTCTATGCCGAATGAGACTGTTTTTGTCAATGAAACATTTCTGGCAATCCGTACACTGATAAGGTTTTTCCCCAGTGTGGGTTCTTGTATGCCGTGCGAGAGTGCTTTGATCACTGAAATATTTCTGGCATTCAGAGCACTGATAAGGTTTTTCCACAGCGTGGGTTATTACATGTCGAGAAAGACTTTGTTTGTTACAAAAACTTTCCTGGCATTCAGAGCACTGATAAGGTTTTTCCCCAGAGTGGACTCTCATATGTTCAGTGAAATAAGATTTACGGCTGAAACTTTTTGGGCATTCAGAGCACTGGTAAGGTTTTTCCACAGAGTGGGTTAATGCATGTCGATATAGACTCGCTTTGACACTAAACCTTTTCTGGCATTCAGAGCACTGATAAGGTTTATCCCCAGTGTGGATTCTCATATGCTCAGTGAGATAAGATTTACGCCGGAAACTTTTTTGGCATACAAAGCACTGAGAGAGTTTTTTCCCAGGGTGCATTCTGTCAAATTCTGTGAGATGAGATTTATGCCTGTATCTTTTTTGGCACAGGTATCTTTATTCCCCAACTTCGGTTATTTTGCCTTGATTGAGGCGGGCTTGAACACTGAATTTGTTCTCACAGCCCGTGTTTTTATAAGGTGTATTCCTAGAGTTAATATCTCTATGTTTAGTTTTCTCTTGCTTATATGCCACGGTAAAAGTTAACCCGATTTTCCAGTCAGGCTTGTTTAGATAATGTTCAGCATTTATCTCTAAAAGAAATTTTGTGTAATCTTCTCAACACTTGAATGAGCAAGAAATGTGGGGAAGCAGCCCTATAACACCTGTTGAAATGTTTCGAGCAGATAATAGTCTTTAGGTTATAGTCTCGCCGGCAGCAACTTATTTTGTGACTGAAGTTTTTCTCGAATCTATTTGTATAGGTTCTTAGCAATGAAGTGATAATGTGTTAGTCTGATATTTAATGATTAAACTGATAAGCACCTTTTTGCACTGGGGTAATGGCAGTAACTGAGGGAGTTAGAACGTGCACAGTACTTTTGTGGATCACCAGTCACAGAACATCATTTCCTTTTACCCTTTCTTTGTTTGGTGTAAGGTTAAGATTTGTAGTTCTGAAGACGAGGATTTATTTACATCAGCTATTGCGCAATGGTGCTCATTTAATCCATTTTTATATTTAACAGTTTAACATATCACTCCTGCACAACAGATAATGTTGAGGCAATTTACATAGGATTACAGAACAGTACACAATAAAAAGGAAACAATCTGAGATGGTCATAGACACAATGAAGTGGTGTATTTTTAAGGTTTTTGCAAGAGTGAGCAGAGTGGGTCGTGGTGTTCTATCTAGAGTCAAATAGTCTCAAACTTGCGTAACTGGTTAAAAACGGTTGTCGAACAAAGGTGATTTTCAGCTTCGGAGTCTTCTTTCAGTGTCTTTTCTTTGATGGTACGCAGAAGAAACCTTTTCTTATAACTTTCTTTTATGCAGTGTGTGCTTCCTCTCTGGAATTACACGACGCTTTAGATGAACGTTATTCTGTGCACAGATATGACTTTGCTCTGGGTTAATGAAATGCAACATGAGAGACTTGGCTTACAGGTATAGTACTTTCCTCAGCTCCCACTTCCTCACCACACTTAGATTTTGGAAATTGTTTAAACGTAGAATGATGGATGTCCTTCAGTTTTTCAAAATAACCCTTCTTATGGCATTGCGATTCAGTTGCCCGGTGCTAAATCCTGCTTTCTTCGTCCGTAATTTCAATCAACTATAGTATTAAAATTAAATAGTTAATACATGTACATTTCCAAAAATAATATTTACAAGCCAAATCAATGCAGAATTTTGAAAATGTTGAGCTGTTTTTCAGACAGAGCAGTGTGTAGAATGGTAGCATGAGAGTACTTGGATGTAGGAGTGAGGATTTGTAGAATTTTCAACATTTTATTAAGCTCACAAAGGATACATGCACCCTATGGACTTGTAACATAGAATCCCAAAGGCAGAAATTAAAGTCATATGGACGGGTACCAAACAGATATTTAAAAAAGAATACTATTAATGAATTTTTAATGTAGATTTCTGGTACGGGAATTTCCCTCCACGGACAACAGTCATTTTCCCCTGTCCTGAGTTACCACCTACTTGTATCTGGTATCCTGACTTTTGAGTTTTTGCGTGCGGCAGAGGCCAATCTATTGTGTGCTGCGAGGACTATGCCTAGACCATTCCCTCAACTATGGTCCAGAGTATGAATCAAGGGAAATGAAATTAAGGCGTACTTTCATGTGTTCACTTTATTCCACCTGATTATCAGTTGTTAGGTTTTTCTGCTCCTGGATTTACTGGGTGCAGAAAAACAGGACACCATTGTTTTCCAGACAGGAAAATTAGACTGAAAAGACCCACAAGACTCTGGGTGCAGCAGAAGCAGCCAAGACGTATGCTGTTTTTTTTACTAACTGGGGGAAACACACAATTCTTCCCTCTGTTAGAAAATTATTTCCCCTTCCCTCCCTTGCTTCACCATTCTCCCCCAACCAACCACATGCATATATCTACCACCTGCTTAAAACACTTTGTTAATAAAAGCAGAAACACACTATGAAATAGTGAATGGCATGTGGTTTGACAGGCAGAAGAATCTGTTCCTCGTGGCAACTACCCAGTTCATAGCATCAAACTTGTGACTGCACGTTACTGGGGTAAATCTATCACAAAGTAAAAAAAAAAATTACGTGAGATTGTTCTGCCACCCCAGTTCTGTGCAACTTCTAACAAGGGACTATGAGAGGTCTTTGACCGGTCCTGTGACCTGGAGGGTCACACCAAGTGTGCCCTTATTTAAGGGAGAGGACTGTCATGGGTTTAACAGCTAGAGCGGTGGCGGCAATGCACCCTGTTCTAAGGATCAATAGCCTGATGAGATCTTTTCATCATGGTCAATGGAGTGGCGTCCTACTGACACACCCATGTAATGCTCCATTTCTATGCCTGTGCCCAGACTTTTCGTTAAAATCAAGTGCGTGTTTAAGGTGTTGGTGTGCGTAGCATAAATGTAATGTGCGAGTGCGACAGAGTAAACTGCATCTCCTGCCTGCCAGTTGTGTATACAAGTGCGACCATCTAGCCCTCTTTTATATCCTCATTCAAAGTCCTCTGTTACCAAGGAATAATGTGCTCTACAAAGTACTCAGGTGCCTGCTGTGCCACCAGGGATGGTGTCAGCCTGACAGTCTATCTAAGTTGAAGGGACATCACCTGCAGGCTGAATTACTTAATGGAGAAGCTGTGTACCTGTCCTGAAGAGCCTAGAAGTCTGCCTAGAAGCCTGCCTGTCTGGTAAGAAAGGGAAGGGAGGGTGTGAGAAGTTGGCCTGGTATATGCTGCTCACTAGTTCTAGTGATCACCTTGTACCATGCCAAGCAACCCTTATGGTGCAGGTTGTAAAGTCAACCTTATAGACAAGCTATCCTAGGGGTAGCATGGACTAAGCAGTCTTAGGCTAAACTCTGTAAAGGCATGTGAAGCAAGCTGTTTTACCATACACAATCCCTTGAATACCAAATGAAAGGACACCACACAGATATATATTGAAAATATATATAGATTTATTTCTCAAAAGATACCCTATACTCTTTATGAGCACAGAAGCACAAGCGTTAAAACAAAACACAGTTAAAATACACAAAAGTTGCACGAATATGGATGAGCCCTAGGGGCCACCTAAACCATATACTAAAATAGTGGTATAAGGACCACTATGGGGAAAGTGAAGAGGCCTAGGGCCTGGGGAATCGCTGGAGCTGTACTCAGTCAGGACAGCCTTTTGGTCATGCCAGGCTTTCTGTAAGACCTGGCTAGCCTCAAGGTTTTTGGAGGCCTTCTCCATATACTCAGCCATCCTGGAGCGGAGACCAAGTACATAGTCCACTATGTCTTGCTTGGGCTTTTTGAGAGGTAACTCCCATCCTTCCCTCACCAGACATAGGGGTCCTCTTACAGGGTGCCCAAACAACAATTCAAAGGGGCTGAAGCCAACCCCCTTTTGTGGGACCTCTCTGTAAGCAAACAGAAGGCAGGGCAGAAGGATATCCCATCTTCGCCTGAGCTTTTCAGGTAATCCCTTGATCATGCCCTTTAGGGTCTTGTTAAATCTCTCAACAAGCCCATTGCACTGTGGATGGTAGGGAGTGGTGAACTTATAGTTGACACCACACTCCTTCCACATTGCTGTCAAGTATCCTGACATGAAGTTTGCACCTCTGTCAGATACTACCTCCTTAGGAAACCCCACTCTGGAGAAAACTCCAAGTAAGGCCCTGGCCACAACAGGAGCTGTTGTGGTCCTAAGTGGAATTGCCTCTGGGTACCTGGTGGCATGGTCCACCACCACCAGTATGAATCTGTGCCCAGATGCTGTAGGGGGATCCATTGGTCCAACAATGTCAATCCCTACCCTTTCAAAGGGCACCCCCACCACAGGTAGTGGTATCAGGGGGGCCTTTGTGGTACTACCTGCTTTGCCACTTGCTTGGCAGGTTACACAGGAGCGACAAAACTCCTTTGTATCTTCTGACATATGAGGCCAGTGAAAGTGACAGACAAGTCTGTCCCATGTTTTGTTCAGGCCTAGGTGTCCTGCTAAGGGAATATCGTGTGCTAAGGTAAGAAGGAAGCCCCTAAATTGCAGAGGTATGACCAACCTCCTGGTTGCACCAGGCTTGGGGTCTCGACCCTCTGAATAAAGGAGCCCATCATCCCAATAGACATTATGGGTACCTTGAGCATTCCCAGCAGCCTCAGCAGCAGCCTGCTGTCTGAGGGGTTCAAGAGAAGGACAGGATAACTGAGCCTGCCCCAAGTCTGGCCTAGAAGGTCCCCCTGTCCCCAGAAACTCAACCTGATCAGGTTCAAGCTCTATAGGGACAGTTCCTTCAGGGGTCTCAGAATTATCTTCCTGTGAAGGCTGATCCTCACTTGTAGGCATTTGGGAAGGCACAGCCTTTACCCTCCTGTTCCTTGTCTTGGGAGGTACTTGGTCCATTGTTCCAGGATCCAAGACCTGAGGTTCAGAGAGGCACTTTTTGGCCTGTGACCTGGTCACAGCAAGGACATGTGATGATATCCCTAACATCTCTGCATGAGTCCTGTACTCAACTTCTGACCATAGAGAGTTCTCCAGGTCATTGCCCAACAAACATTCTACTGGGAGATCAGCACTAACCACAACTCTTTTCAGGTCAGTTACCCTTCCCCAGGAAAAGTTCACAATTGCCACACTATGTGTAGTAGTGACATTGCTGGCATTGGTCACCAGGTAATTGTCACCTGGTAGGTACTGTCCAGGGTCCACAAAGCTAGGCGTCACCATGGTGACACTGGCACATGTGTCCCTGTATGCTTGAGCCACTTTCTTGTTAATCAGAGGTGTCTGTCTGTACTTGCCCAGATTATTGGGACTTATAGTAGGGGAAAAATCAATCTCCCCATCACAAATCAGAACAGCCTGTGTGGGGATTCTGACTAGGTCAGAATCTCCCTCAGTTCCCAAGGTGATACCCACTACCCCCTTAGTCTGTGGACCAACACTGCTAACTGTACTAGTGGGTGCAGGTGCCTTAGGGGCTGCAGTGTTGGGGGCTCCACCCTTTTTACAATCACTTGTCCAGTGAGTGGTGTTTTTGCAAAAGCTACACCAGGGTTTTCTTTGACCTTCTTTCTTCTTCTTCTTGGAAGTTTGGGACCCACCCTCAGTATTAGTTTGGCGCCCTGTTGAAGACTTCTGGTCTTTAGCTTTCTGCTCCCCACCCTTCTGGTCTGTTTTCTTTTGGTCACCACCCTGGTTCTGGTTCTGGTTCTTTTGCTTAACTCTGGTTCTAACCCATTTGTCTGCCCTCTTTCCCAATTCTTGGGGAGAGGTTAGATCTGAGTCAACCAAATGTTGATGCAACTGCTGGTTCTGACAGTTATTTAAAATCTGTTCTCTCATAAGCAAATTGTACAATCCTTCATAGTCTGTAACCTTACTTCCCAGCAACCAGCCCTCCAGAGCCTTAGTGGCACATTCAACAAATTCAGACCAGTCCTGAGTCTGTGTCTTCTGGGTATCTCTGAACATTAACCTGTACTGTTCAGTGGTTAAGCCTAACCCATCAATCAGAGCACTCTTCAGGACCAGGTAGTTTCTAGAATCCCCATCACTAACTGTGAGGAGTCTGTCTCGGCCTCTACCTTCAAAGGAGAGCCACAAGATTGCTGCCCACTGCTCCTGAGGGACCTGCTGTACTTTGCAAGCTCTCTCAAGTGCAGTCATCCACTTGAGGATATCATCCCCACTCTTGTAGAGGGGCGCAATCTTACTCAGGTTTCTATTGTCATAGGACCTGTCTTTATCCTTAGGGATAGTGCTGCCACCAGTGGATCCTAATCCACTCTCTCTAGGCTGCCTTGCTCTAGCAAGTTTCTCTTTGGCCAGGGCAACTTCTAATTCTTGTTTCTGGATCCTAAGTTCAGCCTCTCTCATTTTGGCCTCATGTTCCCTTCTCTGAGGGCTAGCCAACTCCCTTCTGGAGTTGCCATGAGAACCTCTAGAAACATGGAAAGTATTAGATTCACCTGAGTGATTCCTCCTCCTCCTATGCTCCTGGTTAAGTCCATTTGGGGGTCTGAATGGGTTGGACCCACCTTCAGTCCCAAATAAGCTTAAGTTAGCCTGGTTAAGCCTGCTGACTAACACCTGGCTATTTCTAACATCATCAGAATCACTGTCTTCCTCCTCCTCCTCCTCTTCCTCTTCCTCAGGCTGAGTATTCCCAGGGGTCTGGTCTTCCTCATCTATCTGGATGACAGGGGCAGGGGCATCAGAACTATCATCTTCAGTGGGAGAGCCTCCATCTCCAGTCCCTTAGGGGCCTGGTTTGGTGGCTTTTAGAGCTTCAGACTGGTCTAATAGCTCTCTGAGGTGTACTGCTGTAGGAGTAGGACCTGTTTTGATTCCTCTCATGGAACACAGTTGCCTCAGTTCCTTAAATGGAAAGATAGCAAATTTGGATGGTGCCTTTGGAGGGTCACTCTCAACAGAGATGGGTCCAGTGGATCCCTCTGCTCCAGACATTGCTCTAGTGTGGTGGATGTGTTGCAATCTACCTACACTTGTGTTTTCCTACAAAACCTATCTAGTAGTTGTAGTCAGGGTGTGCTACTCCCTATCCTCTACAACAACTAAGTTCAGTAGAACTTAAGTATATCTAGTCTTGTTTTAGTGTACCTATCAGGTACCTGTATGATCTTTCAAATGATACTCTCAAAGATTGTAATGGTAAAACAACAGCAAGCTCAAATCCCAATCCGCTGCTCACCAATGTGAGAAGTTGGCCTGGTATATGCTGCTCACTAGTTCTAGTGATCACCTTGTACCATGCCAAGCAACCCTTATGGTGCAGGTTGTAAAGTCAACCTTATAGACAAGCTATCCTAGGGGTAGCATGGACTAAGCAGTCTTAGGCTAAACTCTGTAAAGGCATGTGAAGCAAGCTGTTTTACCATACACAATCCCTTGAATACCAAATGAAAGGACACCACACAGATATATATTGAAAATATATATAGATTTATTTCTCAAAAGATACCCTATACTCTTTATGAGCACAGAAGCACAAGCGTTAAAACAAAACACAGTTAAAATACACAAACGTTGCACGAATATGGATGAGCCCTAGGGGCCACCTAAACCATATACTAAAATAGTGGTATAAGGACCACTATGGGGAAAGTGAAGAGGCCTAGGGCCTGGGGAATCGCTGGAGCTGTTCAGGACTAACAGTGATGAAGTCGGGAAAGGCCCGCGGGACTCGGGTGCAGTGCGGAAAGTGCACGCAATACCAATGCAATGTCAATGGTGCGTAAAAGTTACAAAGTTAGTTAAAAAGGAACCTTCCGAGTGACCTAGAGGAATGAAACTTTAGACACAGACCCTAGAGGTGTGTACCAGTGTGGGAACACCGGCGGAGCTGAGTTACCTCACCCACAGGAAGCGGGTGCACAGGGTCGAAGTAGTGTCGGGTTTCGTCAAGCAGGTCGATGGTGCTTGGAGCTGAAGATGCTGCAGGCGGCTCGATGTGAAGAGTTCCGGTGGATCCAAGGGTGGATCTGAAGTCGTGAAGACCTGAAAGCAGAGGGGACAATGTTCAAAGTCACTAGCCAGTGACTACCGTGGAACCAGAGTGGAACCAGGCGATGTCGGGTGCAAACAGGCATCGAGGTGTAGCTTCTCTCTGCAGCCACGTGGACACGAGGGGTCGAAGACGTCCAGGAGTCGGTCTCTAGCTGTCCCACGCAGGCTTCTCGCTGTTGGCGGTGTCGGCAACCGGATGGAAGCAAACAGGCCTTGGCTAATGCAAGCCACGCAGGAATCAAGAAAGGCTTGTCACTCGGACCAGCAAGGTCAGAGCGGGTGCTCCTTTTTACAGGAGCAAGGGCAAGTCTGGAGCAACCAGACCTGCAGTGAAAGTTGTAGGTTTCGTCGCCAAGATGGCCGCTAGCCACGTGGCAAGTGGCCGGGATGGCGCGTCGAGTGGCACGGTGCAAAAGGGCCCCACGCAGATCGTGGAGATGCTGGGGGGCTGATCTTTGGTGCAAGGGCTGCTCGAGTTTAGGGCTTCTCAAAACCCAAAGCACAGCATCGAGGGTGCCTCTGATGCTGCGCAGTCAGCTTTTCGGGGGTCTTCCAAGATGTCCGGTCCCACGTCTCCCGGTGCCTCCACGGGTCCCTTCTTTGCAAGGACTGTGGATCGGGCGGTGAGAAGTCTGGGAGTCTGGGTCTTGTCAGGCTCTGGGCTCGGGCTCCGGCGGGAGGCGGCGGCAAAGCAGACGTCGAGTTGCTGGTTGGTGCCTGTGTTCACAGGGTGGTCACTCCTTGGCCACAAGGGAGATTCTCTTCCATCTTCTGAGCAGCAGAATGTCGAAGTCCAGTCTTCTTCTGTATTTCAAGTTGATTCAGGATGATCTGAAGTCTCAGGACACAGCTCCCACTCTTATTCGAATCTGGGGGGCCGGATCACCTACTAGGTCCCTCCTCTGGGTGGAACCAGGAAGGGGGGTGGTTACACCCCCTTTCCTTTGTCCAGTTTCGCGCCAGGACTGGGGCAGGGAAGCCCCAGCACCGGTTTGAACTGGCCTATGCACGGGGACACCTTGTGTGCCCCAGGCATGTCTGATTCTATTCAGCCCTGTCCTACCCAATACACAAAATCCCGTCTGGGGTGGTGCTAGCACCTCCCAAGGCAGGAAACCCTTTGTCCAAGCTGCCCTCGCTGGAAGGACTCCCAGCAACAGGAGGTCAGACTTGTGTCTGTGTTGGCAGCATCCATTTTGCGATGCTAAGGCTCTGTTTAACTTTAACCGGGGTTCAGGTTAGGTACATGTCGTGTCCCTCTAGAAGGGTGGAATGCTACCCCCGTCGCCAGAACTGGCGAGGGGGTAGTATTCCAATTCGTATGACACCTTACTCGACATGTTTTGATAAAGCCAAACCTAAGATAGCATTTAACCGCGAGGTTTATAATGCAATTAAGAGTATATGGTATGGCAGTATCATGAAACAGCTAAAGGACTTGGTTCCGAAAGCTGCAGACAGGCTCAGCTCATGCCAGAGCACCATCTCACATATTTCCAAGCGCTCTGCCTCCAGGATTGATGAGGCCTTCCATAGGAGTGGCTGACGGGAACATATGTGTCCCTTTTAGGTTAGGTATAGGCATACTACACCTAAGTAAGGGGTGGCTACACCGACTTACCCCAGCTGAGTGATCAGCCAGTTTTGTCAAATATGGAGGCCAGGCCAGGGGTGGCACAATACGTGCTGCAGCCCCTGGTAGGCCTTGGAAGCACCTATGCCCTGGGTACCTGGGTACATTGTTACAGGGGCCAATAAGGTGAACCAGTTCCAATTTCGTTATGCACCTAAAGTGCATGGGTTACAATTTAGAGAGAGAACAGCAGGCTGTGGGTCTGATTAGCAGGCCCACAGCCACATTAAGTCAGAAACCAGTGAAGCAAAAAGCAAAAATTTGGGGTGACCATAGGATAGCAGACCCTACTCTCCTACAGAGGGTGACTATCCATCCGGAGTACAAGACTGTCCTGGAAGAAGCAAGGTCCGACACATCCCCGGTATCTGTAGGGCGGGCCGGAAAGCCATCCAGCAGGGCCAGCTAATCTGAGGGACAACCCCCCTGCCCTCCCCCACCAAGACTCTCCCAACAGTTCAAGGCAGAAAATAAACCTCTACGACAACATGATTGTTGAGGGCCAGTTGGACATTTGTGTGCTGCCAACCGGCCATTCATGGTTGCATTAGCCAAATTCCTAACACAACGGGGTCTGAATTTACTGACTTCCAGGAGAGCCTGTGTTGGGCTTTTAGCTGCTGAATTTCTGACTACTCTGTGTCAAAGGCCCATGAGGGACGACAACTACTCCAGTGTCGAACACCCTGTCTGAGCTTACGCCTGTGGTCCAGCCGGCCACAGTGTGGGCTCAACTGCTGATGGTCAAGCCTCCAGAGGGGGCTGCACTTACAGACAGGCCAGGTGTGACTGCTACCTTGGGACTGCTGATCTTCATGCAACTGCAAAGAAAAGACAGAGTGGGTGCCCTACTGAATGCAGCCCTACATCCAGGACAAAAGCCTGCTGGTGGGTCACTGCTCTCTCGAGTCCATTCAAGTGTCAGGAAACAGGAAAGAAACCCAGACATGATTGACTCATCCTGTGAAAGGGTAAGACGCTTACGGCAGAGCATACACGCATTGGGGTGACTGGGGTGCCAGAACTGCACCTATACTATATTCATGATACTCCTAAATGCCCCTAGAGGGGAAGAGGGTATCAGAACCGGATGCACCTGTCTACAGCACATGGTAGTCTGGCATGTCTGGTAGTCTGACTATCTTTTCACCCAGACTGTCCATAAAGATGATTTTAGCGCCGCTACACACATAGCAGGGTCGATCTCAGACCATTCGCTGGTGGAGGTGCAACTCGATGGTCCGGTTGTGGCCTTCATGCTACCCCCAAGGGTTGATCCGTGATATTTAAAAGACAACACGTTCAAAGCTCGTATGAGAGATGGAGCAGACTTCTACTTGAAGGAGAATGGGTGGCCTGTTGAATCAGCTTGCGTGCTATAGGATGAATTCAAGGCAGTGATTCGAGGCCAGACACAAGCCTTGATTGGGGGAATGCAGAAGGAACGTAAATTGAATTGCGAGGCTCAGGACAGGGAATGTGCTTTCCTGGAGGCTCGCTTGGCAAGTGGGGAATCAGTTTCTACCCCATTACACCGTCTACTGAAGCAGCACACATTACGCACTAATGAAAAATAGCGTGCACTCATGCGCTGGCTACCCAGCATTGTCTCTATGATGTCGGTGATAAAGCCAATGAGTTGCTTGCATGGTTAGAGAGACAAGACAAAGGACGGAACTGGATCCTTGAGGACACTGACAACAAGGGGACGGAAATACTTCCTGAAAGACCTGACCTCGCCAATGCCAACGAATGAGGACCGAGACGCACTAGACCAAGAACAGACAGTAGACTAAATAAATAAGACAATAAGAACCTTGCAAACAGGGCAAGCGACGGGGCCTAATGAGCTCCCCTTAGAATTATATAAATTCATGATGGATAAAATCAGGGAATGCCTTTGGAGGAGGTTTAAGACTGCCTGAAAATAAAGGTGTCTCCCAGAGGACCAAAGAACGTCTGAGGTGGTGGTCGTCCCAAAAAAGGACGAACCAGCAACTGAGTGGGGGTCTTATAGACCTATCTCCCTGCCTAATTTTGAGACTAAGGTCCTTGCATAGGCCCTGGCGATCTGCCTGCGGACAGTAATTGCAACAGTGGTTCATCCTGATCAATCGGGCTTTATGCCACACCAGGGAACGCGTTTAAATCTCCGACACCTTAATGGAGTATCGCATGCAACAGGGGATTCCTTTGCTGAACCAGTGGTGCTGCTGTCAAGCTCTTGTATGTGGTCCCTCTAGCGTGCATGCGCATCAATAATACAGTCTCCCGAGTCTTTGTCGTCCGACAGGCATGCTCCTTGTCTCCTATGCTCTTCACACGTGCATGGGTTCGCCAGGACCTCTCATATGAGGTATTCCAGTTGATCAGGAGTGGGATGAGAGAATCTCCCTCTACGCTGACGTTTTGCTATATGACACGTAACAAGTCTTCTTGAGTAAACAAATTCTACAAATTTTTCACATATTTGGAGATCATTCAGGAGATCAACTGGAAGAAGTCCTTAATATGCCTGCTGGCGCCAGGGACCCTGCGGCTGCACTCTAGGTGAACAGTTCGGGTGGCACTACATGACTTCAAATATTTGGGCGTGTTCATTAGAAGAGCGCCACAGGCAGGAACGTAGTCCCAAAATTAGACCGTCTTCGCTGGGATCCCCCACACTTGCGGGCGCTCCCGCTTTCCTTACTGGGCCGGTTGGCCCTGATTAAAGTGATGACCCTCCAAGGCCTCCTGCACATCGTGTAAAAAACTTCCTTTAAGATCCCACCAGACTATTTTTTCAAAAGGTAAACTGAGAACTTTGGCTCCTGTTGCGGGATGGTGGCGCTTTGCGCTGAGTAAGGTGCAGAGGGGAGTTTATTAAGGTGGACTGGCGGTCCGGAGCATTCTCAAGTATTATTGGGCCACGCAGCTGGTGGCTGTCAACAACTGGGTTTTTGTGGACCGTGATGATCCCGCTTACCGGGTAGATAGATTGGCCATGGGCAAGAGAGGTTACCCCACCCCGATGCTCTATCGAAGAAAGCTTGAGGGCACCCTACCTACCCATACCCAAACATTGGTAAGGGTGTGGAGAGAGGCTACCAAGTATTTAGGCTGAGAAGGTAAGCTGACTGAAATTACTCCACTGTATGATGGTGATCTCTTAAGTGCAGTGGGAGGATGGCAGGGCTTCACAAAATGGGGATTGATTAGCTTAGAGCGGCCGGGCGATGTGTGGGGGGACAGGCGCTTGTGTCCTTCAGGACCCTACAACAAAAGTATACATAAAAACGGTTCTGACATTTCGGATAAGTCACGCTCTGCAAGGTCACATCTGTGTAGAAGAGCAGTTGCTTGATGCATCCCAACTGGAGGACCAGCTGCTAACTAATCCCTCAACTGAAAAAGCAATCTCACCCATCTTTAAGAAGTTGATCTACGATTCCCTGGATCCCTTGGGGACGTGGAAGGCTGTGTGGGAGAGGGATCTAGGCACGCTTGACGATGGTTGATTGGGTTACAGCCATTCAGGGTGTCAGGGAGTTGGCAATTAGAATTCATTTTTGTCTAATTTAACTACAGATACTGATACTGCCAAATCAATGACCCTGTTTACATTAAAGGGCAGCTTGAACTCAGAGCTCAACAACAGACTCGATTGAATAAATGACCTACACACTGCTTATCTTGCCAAGACACAGGTACTTTGTAAAACTCTTTTTATTGAACTAGTGCTCAATCGATAGTGTTGACACTGAAAATACGGGGCACATTAGTGAAAGTGATTAGACCAAAAACAAAACATCTGCAAATATAGAGTGAGTAACATAGCTTGGCTTGTCTTGACACTCCCTGGCCAAATCCCACTACATAAAACTAGATTGCCCTTTATCGAAGGCAGGTAGTCCTCCCAAGGTTCTGGAGGTCGCTGGGCTGCAAGACGACTTGCCTTTTGGTTCAGGATCATCCAAGGATGCAGACAGGCCAGTAGGACTGGGACCAAGTCCATAGTTCTCTACAGAGCCTCACCCGCAGAGAAGGCCGCAGTGCCCGGCTCTTCTTAGGTCGCCAAGAACTGAAATTCAGGGTCTGGGGATGCCACCTAAAATCTTGATTTAAGGGTGTTACAAGGGAGTGACAGTTAGAGGCTAATGGGCCGCTTTCCTGGGGTGTCTAAACCCTCTATCATGCCCACCTCCTGTAGGAAGGAGACGTAGTCCTAGCCCTGGTTGGATAGGTCCCATCATCTTCAAGATGGTGGGCACTGAAAACTGTACTTCACCTCGCCTCCAGCACCTGAGGGGTGGAGTTGACAGAGGGGGCGGGGGCACACCTCCTATTCTATCTAAGTTTTCCCACCTGTCCTCACGCCTAAAAGGGGATGAGGACCGGAAAAGCGTTTGCTCGCTCTAACAGGAGAGGCTGGGGTCGCATTACAAAGGTGGCAAGGCCTTTGAAAATCCCTGCCACAGATGGCTCTGCCTGACCAGGGGGAGGTGTGAACACCTCCACCCAGGAAAGGCATTGTTATCTACCTCAAAGTGCACAGGCACTCTACCCATGAGGTCAGGACACTGTCTGGTGGTAGCAGGCTGACTCAGGCCAGTCGGTGACCACACTAAGGATTGATAGATCCTTGGGGACCCCTCTAAGGGGCATCCTCTGTGTGCAATTTTTAATAAATCGGACACTGCAATCGGCACAGGTTTATTATGCTGAGATGTTTGGTACATAATATCCTATAATTCAGTGAAACCTTCATGAAGCTGTTGAACTCGTAATGATAAGTGTGCAGCCAATGTACTTACTATAGAACTTCCCTGGTCACTTGCAATATCCCGGAATCAACAAGTATATTGCAGGGGTAAATCTGCTCATGCAGATATGCCCTCACATGAGATATCCCTAAAGCAGCGGGCACTATAAGGCATGCTAGAGGGGTGGCTTACCTACATCTGAGACAATCCCTATAGACATCGCATACAGGGATGTGTGCCATGTCGACTCTTCAGTTTTGTCTGCACCAAGACACACAGCTGCAGTGGCAGTGTGTATGAATGTATGTGCTTGGTGAGGGGTCCCTTAGGGTGGCATAATTTATGCTGCAGCCTTTAGAGACCCTCTTTAACAACAAGGCCCTTGGTACCAGAGGTATCTTTTACAAGGGACTTATAAGTGAGCTAATGGAGTGACAATCGTGGAAACGATAAGTACACTTAAGGGAAGGAGATCGGGCTCAGGGGACCTGGTTGGCAGGGACCCTGTCCACTTCCAGTAAATACTATATTATTTTCCAGGTAAAAAGTGAAGGCTAACCATGTCCAAAACAGGCCCTTTCCTACATTCAGACATTTTTCCTAGGACAGCGAAAACTCTACAGCAGGTCTTGCTCACAGTCCTTATACTGTGACTGCCACTACTGAACATTAATCTTGAATTGATAAAGCAGGGCAAGGATCTGGACAGGAGCCAATAAACAGGAGGGCAACTCACCAGATAATAGAAGTCTTCTGTCTTCACACTCACTTAGAGAGAACAATGCCATCCCATGTATTGCATGACAAAGAGGCCACAACCCTCAGTGAAACACTCACCTCTCAGATGGGATTCGTTAATAAGAATAAAATGAAGATAACCCGTCCCTGGGGACCCCACAGATACACCGTTCCTACCAGTATTATAAATGCTTGGGGTCCCGCAGGCAAACCTAACAGTGCTACAAAGGCTTAGGGGCCCTACAGGTAAACCTTTCCTAACCCAGGCTACAAATGCTATGTGCTCACTGCAGCGGGACTGGGCGCTCTAGGAGTGCAATTAAGTTACTTGGCATTTGTAACGAGGTAGGGGGGCGTAGCCCTCGTGAGTGGTGGAATCCCTGCCCTGCTGACCTGACGTCTCTGCCTTCTTCACAGACTGACGAGTGGAAGGACGGTCTGACCGGACCGGACGACGAGGAAGAGGATGACGGCTCCTTTAATTGGGCGTTCACGTCTGAGGAGGAAGGTCCGGCCCGAAGGACGTCAGAGCGACCGGATTGTCTAAAAGACAGGAAGTACTGTACACAGGGTGTGTAATCACCCCGGAGGAGAAGGCGGAAGTGAGCGGTACGGAGGAGAGCGGAGGAGAGGACCCGAAGGAACAGCGTGGAGAAGAAGGAGGGATCGAGACCAGAGGAAATCCCGGAGGCCAACGACCCCGTGAACCGCCGTGCCACACTCCCGAGGGGGGAGTGTGGCTGTCACAGGTACGGCGGCGTTGGGCAGCCTGGGTAGGGAGCAGAAACGCTCGAGTGTAAAAAGTGTATATATCCCTGTTCGTCCCTTCCCTCTGGTTTCCCTACCATTCCAATACCTTTCCCTTCCCGGTTCCTTACTTCAACCCCTCCTTTTCCTTAGTTCACGGAGCACTGTACATAGAGAGAGCAAGTGTCACGGTGTTCACCCTCACATCCCCCGGGTCCCCTGGTGCACCTCCCAAAGAGGACGACACTAACGGCCTCCCTCTTTGTTTGGTCTCTTCCATGTCGCGGAGCCGACAGTATCCGGAGTAAAGACCCACCAAGCCCTAGGGAGAGACGGGAGAAGATCTTCAACACGGACCAAAGTACTTTTGCCAGAGAAAGACTGACCTTGAGAAACCGAAGGACGTTTATGTCTAAACCTCTGAGACCCATTAAAATAAAACCCTCTTTGAATCATACACCTGGTGTCCAGGTCGTCCCTACTCCCACGCCTACAGCATTTATCGACCCTTAGCAAAGCCAAGTGATAAAGGCAGTAGATCAGGATGATTCTCCTTGATCAGAAGTAGCTCTCACTATCGAAAAGGTGAAGACCCTGGTATAACACAAACGCAGACATGCGGTTAGGCTCTACCAGGACAAGTAGTAAACTATTAATTTATGTATCTGTAGGATTAGATTGCATTGCAAGTTAATTCTTATGTCACTATTTTCCGCACACAACATACAACATAGATTCCTCACATGCGCCCCCTGATGAAGGGAGAACCCCCAAAATGAATTGGGGCAGACTGAATTTGAATTTACTTGCGGAACAGTGGATTTTGAAAGTGATTCTATGAGAATAAATATGCTTAAACTGGAATACAAGTGGATTTGCTTCCAAGGGAAGGAGACATTGATGCACTTTTACGGGTACAAGCTGTGGAGCAGGAGACACAGACCAGATCTAGTCTGGCGCTATATAAACTCTAGCCACACACATCTACCTTCTGGCACGCGATGAGTGGATTACATAAATACTACAATAATGAATGAAAAATACACGGCATGCATAGACAAGGTTTGCTATGTAACCTCTGGACTCCTGTAAACCTAAACAAACACCAGTAATCAGACACTAGGGACATCACCTGAAGCTCCTAAGATTCTCTTTTTGTTTGGTATCTTGTTTTTAGAAAGTGGGTTTTCAGGATAAGCTATTTTTAGGTGTGACTTCTTTTATTCCAGGATGGGCACTAGTTTTAACATTGTCATCTTTTATACTCTGCATACCAAGATGCTGATTTTTTTTCACGCATCCCTCATTTCCCTGAACAGGAAACGTCTGGGGGTGGGGTGTGTCAAGTAGCCCCTGTAGTAGACGATTGGATAGAGGAAAAGGATTGCCATTCCATCCCTTCATATATTTCTCCCCTCCTATATTCACAGTCCCCTTTTATCAGTTGTCCGCTTTGCTGTCATCAAGAAGTGGAGAGAGGGGAATCGGCAGGCGGCCCTTTTAAGCCGGAGCTGAGGACGGACATCAGAGGATACACTTGAAGAAGGCGGGGCGGAGAGCACGTCAGGTTGGTCCAGCTACACGCGGCATGGGAACGCGAGGAGGAGAAACAAGTGGGGGAAGACCGGAAAGACAGAGAAGGACTAACAGCCTTACGAGAGAGCGAACCGGAGCCCAGGGGAGGTCATAGCTTGTCTGCGCTTTAAGGCTGTAACTTCCGCCTACCTTCATATTGGGGTCGAAACGTCGACTTTTGTTTTCACCTCAACAACGCCTTACGCTAACAGTTAACCTGATACATGCAGGAGCTTTTTGAGCATGTTGTCTAACTAAATGGTCATGAACAGTTGATGTCGTTCTTCATAACTGGCTCACATTTGAAGCCAGGGCTATTACGGACTGTTTTATAAACTATGAAGAAATGTTTACTCTTTAGATAGGAGTTAAGATCTGCTATATTTTACCTTCACCCTGCACTGCCTCCCCTTCTCCCCTCTTCCCTTGGGGCACACATTTTTCTATGATGATTATGAAATTCCTTTATTGGTTTTGTAATTTGTGTAATCCTTTGCTATGTTATCACACTGTGAGTAAAAACAAGTGTGATAAGACTTCAGTTTAGTTGTATTTTCATTTAGTATTCAATTGTTTGTCTGTTATCTGTACTGGGACCCCCTTGTATATGTAACAGCTTGTCGGCGGGCAGAACACCCGAACCTGGCAGAGGAGGGAAAGCCGAAGCAGAAGACCAGACCTCACTGAAGGACGCAGAGTCACCACGCCACGGCCCCGGAGTGACGTGGCTCTTCCAGGTGCGTGGGCGTCTACAGGGCTTTTGGAAAGGGGCTGAGTAAGAGAGGGACGGGAGGGAAGGCTGAGGGGTGAAAGGGACCAAGGGAAAAGGAAATAAGTGAGACGGAAACAGAGACAAGAGCAGAAATCATCGGCTACTCTTTTTCTTTTGGTTGCTCCAACCTCTACACCACAGCTTTCCAAACTATGTGGCGCGACCCATATGCAGGTGTGTCGCATCGGCAGAGTCGAGCTGCAGGGGCTCTTAGAAGGGGCGAAGCAACAACAAAGCCCTATTAACATGCACAAGGTCTTAAAGACCTGTGAAGTGCTCGGGTGCGGCTGTGAGCGGTCCCGGGCTGCCACACATGACGGGGCGGGGGGGAGGGAGTGCTGAAGTAGTGTGACCACTGTTTTTGGCGGAGTGTCTCAGTGTCCCGACACTTTTCTCCAAAGTAGAGAAATGTCCGGGTTTTACAACAGCGTCCGGGTAAAACATCCAAATGTCCCGGTTTTAGCATGCTGTTTAGATCACCCCCGCGGGCCTTCCAGCAACAGGCAGAGTGGCGCTGCAGGGGCTCTTATATAAATAACAACAAAGCCTTATTAGCATGTTAAATGGTCTTCATTTATGGATAGTCCATTTGGCAAAGGGCCCTTCAATGAGTGAATACGGTGGGTTATTGGGTCCAGGGGGTTGGCCTGGGGTTTGGGGCAGCCCCAGGATCGCGGTGCATTGGGAAGAAAAGCTGCCAAGAAGCCTTATAGAAGCTTTCACATTTACATGATACTGCACGCTGCGGCTTGTAACCTTACGAAAACAAAAACATAAACAATTCAGTTCAATGGAGAATGCCCGTGTGAGCCTTGGGCATGGAGGAGTGCGGGGTAGGGAGTGGGTAGGGGCGCTGCGCACCTGGGCACCACCAATACAGGAAAATATAAAAAAGATTTAAGAATGAAAGCAACATTTTTTCCTCTTTGTCACAGACCCTTATGGAACCCACAGAATATGTTGGTCGGGAGAGAGGGATAGAGTGAGACAGAGAGAGAGAGAGTGAGACAGAGAGGGAGGGAGTGAGATAGACAGGGAGGGAGACAGAGAGTGAAACAGAGAGAGTAAGACAGAGGGAGACGGAGGGAGAGACAGAGGGAGGCGGAGCGAGAGACAGAGTGAGACAGAGGCAGAGACAGAGGGAGAGGGAGGGAGAGATAGAGAGAGAGGGAGGGAGACAGAGAGGAAGGGAGACTGAGAGGAAGGGAGACAGAGAGGGAGGCACACAGAGAGGGAGGGAGACAGAGAGGGAGGGAGGGGGACAGAGAGGGAGGGAGATAGAGAGGGAGGGAGACAGAGAGGGAGGGAGACAGAGGGAGGGAGACGGTCGGCGGGAGAGGGAGTGAGACAGAGAGGGAGTGAGACAGAGAGGGAGTGAGACAGAGAGGGAGGGAGACAGTCGGAGGGAGAGGGAGTGAGACAGAGAGGGAGTGAGACAGAGAGGGAGTGAGACAGAGAGGGAGTGAGACAGAGAGGGAGTGAGAGAGAGGGAGTGAGACAGGGAGGGAGTGAGACAGAGAGGGAGTGAGACAGGGGGGGAGGGAGACAGAGGGAGGAATACAGAGATGGAGGGAGACAGAGAAGGATTGAGACAGAGAGGGAGTGAGACAGAGAGGGATTGAGACAGAGAGGGAGGGAGGGAGATCGATGGAGGGAGACAGATGGAGGGAAAGGCCACCTCTGCCACTGATTCCCTCACTAGTACCCTTTAACAGTGCCCCTCAAGTCTCTCTGTGTGGGGTGTGTGTATGTGTGGGGTGTGTGTGGGGTGTGTGTGGGGGGGGGGGGTGTGGGGGGCATGGGGGGTGTGTGTGTGGGGTGTGTGTGTGTGGGGTTGGTGTTGGGTGTGTGGGGTTGGTGTTGGGAGTGTGGTGTTGTGTGTGTGGGGGTGGGGTGTGTGTGTGGGTTGGTGTGTCTGTGGGGTGGTGTGTGTGGGGTGTGTGTGTGGGGTGGGGTGTGTATGTGTGGGGCCCGAACCCACCATAGGTGGTTTGGGCTCGCTCGCTGCGCTTTCTCGTGTTACCGTGTCCCTGAAGATATTTTCACAAAAAGGGTGTGTCACCAACAGGAAAAGTTTGGAAAGCTGTGCTCTACACCCTCCCTTCACATTTATGCATAGTTATTATTTATCCCTCACATACTCCCTTGACTAAACCATAAAGCAAAAACACTTACCTGAGTCTTTTTCTTCTGTCCGAGGGACGGCGGCGGCCGAGGCTCACCTAAGGGACTGAAGAATATAACAGAGACAATCAATCATTGTGATTTCCTGTAATACTAATAAAAAGTGCATACCAAGAAATTATTCAATGCAGTGTGCTCCTTCTTGATCGACTCTTCTACAACGGGGGGCTACATACTTTCCCTACAGGGAATGGGAGACAGACATACAGAGACCAACAGACACACACAGACACACACACAGGAAAGCATAGTAGGAAAACGCTATATACAGTATATATATATGCTTGCATATGTACATTGCTAGGTCTCGCTATTATATCCCGCAGGGATTAATAGCGAGAGTATATAGTAGGCGAAACAAACTCTTGACCAAGCGCAGATTACGTCCAGTTCATGTGAACCAGTCGTGTGAGACGCGCGTGCACGTCAAACCCATCAGCCTCGCACCGCAATGGAATGCTGCCTCCCAAGCTGCTCCCCCGCAATCAGACTTCAAAGCAATGCGCTCCCGCACCTCCCCCCCACAGCAATGCCAAGAGCTTGTTTTACAAAAGCGAACGGTGCCACTGGTTTCATTTATGCAGTCTGCATTAGGAAAACTCTGGTCGTGCAATCTATGTACTAGTTGTGTTTAAAACACAAAACCGCAGTGGTGAGAGACAGTTTCTTTTTCTTGCCTTCTGCTCACCTGATTGTACTCGTTTTTCTTGCCTCTGCCCCCCTGATTGTGCCCGTTCTCTTGCCTTCTGCTCCCCTGATTGCACTCATGTTTCTTGCCTTCTGCTCTCCTGATTGTGCCCGTTCTCTTGCCTTCTGCTCCCCTAATTGTACTCGTTCTCTTGCCTCCTGCTCCCCTGATTGCACTCGTTTTTCTTGCTTTCTGCTCCCCTGATTGTGCCCGTTCTCTTGCCTTCTGCTCCCCTGATTGCATTCGTTCTTTTTACCTCTGCTCCCCTGATTGCACTCGTTCTTCTTGCCTTCTGCTCCCCTGATTGCACTCCTTTTTCTTGTTTTCTGCCCCCCTGATTGTGCCCGTTCTCGTGCCTTCTGCTCCCCAGATTGTACTCGTTCTCTTGCCTCCTGCTCCCCTGATTGCACTCGTTTTTCTTGCCTTCTGCTCCCCTGATTGTGCCCGTTCTCTTGCCTTCTGCTCCCCTGATTGCATTCGTTCTTTTTGCCTCTGCTCCCCTGATTGCACTCGTTCTTCTTGCCTTCTGCTCCCCTGATTGTGCCCGTTCTCTTGCCTTCTGCTCCCCTGATTGCACTCGTTTTTCTTGCCTTCTGCTCCCCTGATTGTGCCCGTTCTCTTGCCTTCTGCTCCCCTGATTGCACTCGTTCTTCTTGCCTCTGCTCCCCTGATTGCACTCCTTCTTCTTGCCTTCTGCTCTCCTGATTGCACTAGTTTTTCTTGCCTTCTCCTCCCCTGATTGTGCCCGTTCTCTTGCCTTCTGCTCCCCTGATTGTACTCGTTCTCTTGCCTTCTGCTCCCCTGATTGCACTCGTTTTTCTTGCCTTCTGCTCCCCTGATTATGCCCGTTCTCTTGCCTTCTGCTCCCCTGATTGCACTTGTTTTTCTTGCCTTCTGCTCCCCTGGTTGTGCCCGTTCTCTTGCCTTCTGCTCCCCTGATTGCACTCCTTTTTCTTGCCTTCTGCTACCCTGATTGTGCCCGTTCTCTTGCCTTCTGCTCCCCTGATTGCACTCCTTTTTCTTGCCTTCTGCTACCCTGATTGTGCCTGTTCTTTTGCCTACGGCTCCCCTGATTGCACTCGTTTTTCTTGCCTTCTGCTCCCCTGATTGTGCCTGTTCTCTTGCCTTCTGCTCCCCTGATTGCACTCGTTTTTCTTGCCTTCTGCTCCGCTGATAGTGCCCGTTCACCCACACCCTCACACCCCCTCACCCTCACACTCCCACCCCCTCACACCACCACACCCACTCACCCTCACACACACCCTCACCCTCACACACCCCATCACCCTCACACACACCCTCACCCTCACACACACCCTCACCCTCACCCACCCTCACCACTCTACCACGCTACCGCCCTCACTCTACCGCCCTCACTCTACCACCATCTCGCCCTCACTCTTCCGCCCTCACTCTACAACTCTACCGCCCTCAAGCTACTGCCCTCACTCTACCACTCTACCGTCCTCACTCTACCACTCTACCGCCCTCACTCTACCGCCCTCACACCCTCACTCTTCCGCCCTCACTCTACCACTCTACCGCCCTCACTCTACCACCTCACTCTACTACTCTACTGCCCTCTCTTGCCTTCTGCTCCCCTGATTGCATTCGTTCTTTTTGCCTCTGCTCCCCTGATTGCACTCGTTCTTCTTGCCTTCTGCTCCCCTGATTGTGCCCGTTCTCTTGCCTTCTGCTCCCCTGATTGCACTCGTTTTTCTTGCCTTCTGCTCCCCTGATTGTGCCCGTTCTCTTGCCTTCTGCTCCCCTGATTGCACTCGTTCTTCTTGCCTCTGCTCCCCTGATTGCACTCCTTCTTCTTGCCTTCTGCTCTCCTGATTGCACTAGTTTTTCTTGCCTTCTCCTCCCCTGATTGTGCCCGTTCTCTTGCCTTCTGCTCCCCTGATTGTACTCGTTCTCTTGCCTTCTGCTCCCCTGATTGCACTCATTTTTCTTGCCTTCTGCTCCCCTGATTATGCCCGTTCTCTTGCCTTCTGCTCCCCTGATTGCACTTGTTTTTCTTGCCTTCTGCTCCCCTGGTTGTGCCCGTTCTCTTGCCTTCTGCTCCCCTGATTGCACTCGTTTTTCTTGCCTTCTGCTCCCCTGATTGTGCCTGTTCTCTTGCCTTCTGCTCCCCTGATTGCACTCGTTTTTCTTGCCTTCTGCTCCGCTGATAGTGCCCGTTCACCCACACCCTCACACCCCCTCACCCTCACACTCCCACCCCCTCACACCACCACACCCACTCACCCTCACACACACCCTCACCCTCACACACCCCATCACCCTCACACACACCCTCACCCTCACACACACCCTCACCCTCACACACTCCCTCACCCTCACCCACCCTCACCACTCTACCACGCTACCGCCCTCACTCTACCGCCCTCACTCTACCACCATCTCGCCCTCACTCTTCCGCCCTCACTCTACAACTCTACCGCCCTCAAGCTACTGCCCTCACTCTACCACTCTACCGTCCTCACTCTACCACTCTACCGCCCTCACTCTACCGCCCTCACACCCTCACTCTTCCGCCCTCACTCTACCACTCTACCGCCCTCACTCTACCACCCTCACTCTACTACTCTACCGCCCTCACTCTACCACTCTACCACACTCACTCTACCGCCCTCACTCTACCACTCTACTGCCTTCACTCTACCGCCCTCCCCCTACCATTCTACCACCCTCACTCTACAGCCCTCACTCTACCACTCTACTACCCTCACTCTACTGCCCTCACTCTACCGCCCTCTCTACCACTCTACTGCCCTCACTCTACCACTCTACCGCCCTCACTCTACCGCCCTCACTCTACCACTCTACTGCCCTCACTCTACCGCCCTCTCTACCACTCTACCGCCCTCACTCTACCGCCCTCACTTTACCACTCTACTGCCCTCACTCTACCACCCTCACTCTACCGCCCTCACTCTACCCCTTTACCGCCCTCACTCTACCACTATACCGCCCTCATTCTACCGGCCTCACTCTACCACTCTAAGTTCGATCAGGTCATGAGAGTCGACCAATGGGAAAAGGAAGTCTCATTCTGGTATTGGACCTTGATGGAGGCGGATTAAAAGATCGAGATTGAAATCTCAAATTTATGTGCAAAGGAGCTTGGGGATGGACATTTGAAGCAAATGTCGCTGGACTCTGCTAAAACCCGCCTTCTTAAACGTAATCATCTGTTTTCCACCCATAGAGTTTATTGGTCCCCAGCGAAGCTATCAAAGGTCACAGGTAATATCTACAACATCCCAAGGTGTATGCTTCCATCAGCAGATGATCTGCATGTTTATGTTGTGTCCAAAGATCGCTTCTTACTGGACCTCGGTGTGCAACCTCTGTTCATCACCTGAACAAGAATCCAGGGACTGTGAAGCCTGCGCGGCATTCTTCTCCAAGTCGACGATTAGAAACGAGGAAGAAGAAGATGAGGATGAGTTGGGGTCGGAAGCGGACGAGGCTGACGACGAAGAAATCGACGTTCATCAAACCATGAGTGACGACGTCCCTTTACCAAAAAACCGACCCCGTTTGGAGTCGACCCCGCCTTCGAGCCCGGTCAGACAACCCAAAAAAGTTTTGTGTGGAGGGGACAGGTGCTTGTGACCTTCACGATCCTACAACAAAAGTATGAATTAGGTGACTAAAAACGGTTCTGACATTTGCAGGTGGGTCACGCTCTGCAAGGTCACATCTGGGAAGGGGGGAAGTTGCCTGATGCATCCCCACTGGAGGACCAGCTGCTAACTAATCCCCTGACCGAAAAAACAATCTCAACCACCTACAGGAAGTTGATCTACAATTCTCTGGATCCCTTGGGGATGTTTCAGGCGGCCATTCACCAACTTTTGTTATTTTCAAGAACAAGCTTCCAAAGCTGGAGTTTGTTTTTAAAAAGCAATAACTAATGACCCTCACACCCTTGGATCTTTCTCCCTAATTAATTTACTCCGCGGAAGTGGGATTCATTTAAAAACAAATTCTCATCACGACTGCCAGGTATTCCCTGGTGGTCCTGAATAAGAGAAAAAAACATCAGACAGCCTGATCTAGAAAGGAAGGGCCGTCCGATGTATTTACTGGCAGACCATCGTTAGTTGGACTGGATACTCCACCACGCTTGTGAAGGAGTACCCTGCTCACCAAACTCTAAATCAAGACCTTTATCTTGTCTGTGCTATGCATGTATCTCTAGGTCTGCTTCATTATGTCCATCAGTCTTTGTATTATCTACCTGTTATTGAGGCTTGTGTGTTTAGCACAGGTTTAATCTTATGGTCTGTGTGTGTGGGTTCATTTGAACCCTGCGGTTTAATCTGCACTTGTTGTTTATGCGGTGTTATTTGGTGCCCCTTGTAATTATACAAAATTATGTTACAGGCGACCAGGTGTCTCTTGCCTGTGACTTCTGAGGAAGTAATGGTGCACAGTTAACAGCAGCAACATTGCAAAGTGTCAAGAGCCTGATTTAGAGTTCGCTGGCCGGGTTACTCAGACACAAACGTGACGGATATCCTGGTTGCCGCATTACAAGCACCACTGAATATAATATGTGGGAGCCTCATTCCTTTCTTTCGTACTTTCTATGTCCCTTGTTTTTATTATCTTTATTTCACTTTTTATTCTCTCTTATTTCTTTTTCTGTTTCTCTCTATTCCTAGCTTATCTTTCATTCATTTCTTAATTTAAGAAGGCTTAGCTTCCTAAAGCATTTTATTCATTCATTTGCATTTCTTCTTTCTTGTCATAGGGATGACTGCACAGATATCCTTACAAGTAGGATCTTTTGAATTCTGCATGAACCTATTTACTAATGGTCCTAGTTGAAGGTGTCATTAAGAAGTTAAATATATGTTTCTGGTGTGAGGTAGGGTGATTATGTGTGAGAATGTGTGTCAGAGAGAGAGAGTGTGTGTGTCTGTGTCTGTCTTGTCTATGTCTGAGTGTGTGTGAGTACTTGAGCATGGGGAGTCGGCTCTCACTATACTATACCAAAAAGAGGTATAGTGTGCAGAGAGTCCAGTGGATCCCCAGAGATTTTACAGAGGCTAAAGTAGATAATACTAATGCTCTTTTGTGGTAGTGTGGGGGAGCAGTTAGACGTATACGAGGGTAGTTTTAAGCATTAGTTGTACACATAGTGGCAATAAATGACACACACTGTTGTACACACAGTGGTAATACATGACACACAATCAATGAATAAATCTAAGATCAATTTATAAAATGACACTTGATTAGATTTATTTTGCGGAACCACAGAATTTCATCTAGAGTAAATAAGTGTTCGAGGCATATGGGCTGCAGATGGTACATTTATGAATTGATCGCCATCTGGTGTTGGGCTCGGATGATTGCACTTATTTTTCTCCTGGAGAAGTCTTTTGTAGTCACGAGACTGATGACTCCTCCCCTGGGTGCTAGTGCGCATGGGCATCGGCTCCATCCTCAGATTGTTTTTTTTCGCCATCGGGTTCGGATGAGGATCGAAGCGCTCCGGATCGACTTCGAGAAAAGAGTTATATTTCGGCACGTATTCCCTTTCCAATTGGACGGTATTGTTATCGGGCGCGAGTTCATTTCCATTTCGACGCGCTTCGACGTCAACAACAAAAATTTCCAACTTTTACGTCGACCAGACCGGGAGGCCTATCTCGACGTAGTCCAGCCCGGAGTCCATGCAAAGGACTTCATTCAAAAAATGTCCAACGTGTGGTGCTAAGTTCCCACACAAGGACCTACACGAGGTGTGCAACCTCTGTTCATCACCTGAACAAGAATCCAGGGACTGTGAAGCCTGCGCGGCATTCTCCTCCAAGTCGACGATTAGAAACGAGGAAGAAGAAGATGAGGATGAGTTGGGGCCGGAAGCGGACGAGGCTGACGACGAAGAAATCGGCGTTCATCAAACCATGAGTGACGACGTCCCTTTACCAAAAAACCGACCCCGTTTGGTGTCGACCCCGCCTTCGAGCCCGGTCAGACAACCCAAAAATTTTTGTGTGGAGGGGACAGGCGCTTGTGACCTTCACGATCCCACAACAAAAGTATGAATTAGGTGACTAAAAACGGTTCTGACATTTGCAGGTGGGTCACGCTCTGCAAGGTCACATCTGGGAAGGGGGGAAGTTGCCTGATGCATCCCCACTGGAGGACCAGCTGCTAACTAATCCCCTGACCGAAAAAACAATCTCAACCATCTATAGGAAGTTGATCTACAATTCTCTGGATCCCTTGGGGATGTTTCAGGCGGCCATTCACCAACTTTTGTTATTTTCAAGAACAAGCTTCCAAAGCTGGAGTTTGTTTTTAAAAAGCAATAACTAATCACCCTCACACCCCTGGAACTTTCTCCTTGATTAATTTACTCCCAGGAAGTGGGATTCATTTAAAAACAAATTCTCATCACGACTGCCAGGTATTCCCTGGTGGTCCTGAATAAGAGAAAAAAACATCAGACAGCCTGATCTAGAGAGGAAGGGCCGTCCGATGTATTTACTGGCAGACCATCGTTAGTTGGACAGGATACTCCACCACGCTTGTGAAGGAGTACCCTGCTCACCAAACTCTAAATCAAGACCTTTATCTTGTCTGTGCTATGCATGTATCTCTCGGTCTGCTTCATTATGTCCATCAGTCTTTGTATTATCTACCTGTTATTGAGGCTTGTGTGTTTAGCACAGGTTTAATCTTACGGTCTGTGTGTGTGTGGGTTTATTTGAACCCTGCGGTTTAATCTGCACTTGTTGTTTATGCGGTGTTATTTGGTGCCCCTTGTAATTATACAAAATTATGTTACAGGCGACCAGGTGTCTCTTGCCTGTGACTTCTGAGGAAGTAATGGTGCACAGTTAACAGCAGCAACATTGCAAAGTGTCAAGAGCCTGATTTAGAGTTTGCTGGCCGGGTTACTCAGACACAAACGTGACGGATATCCTGGTTGCCGCATTACAAGCACCACTTATTCCACCGAATCCGCAGTCCTGTATTCCTCAGAATACATCCGTAAGATGGTGGACGAAGGCGAGACGGCAGCGTTGGTCATGCTCGATCTTAGCGCAGCATTTGACACCGTGCTGCATTCCACGCTGTTGTCTCGCCTCTCAGATTTAGGTGTGACAGGATCTGCTCTTGCCTGGATGAAATCCTTCCTTACTGATAGATCGTTCCAGCTGTATTGCCCACCCTTTAAATCATCTCCTCGCAGCGTGAACCATGGGGTTCCACAGGGCTCCAGTTTGAGCCCTACTTTATTCAACATCTATATGGAACCCCTGGCACACGTTGTAGAGAATTTTGGGGTGGGTATTGTCAGCTACGCTGACGATACTCAATTAATGTTCAAATTAACACCGGACAGTAAAGACTATGCCGCCAACTTTTCCAACTGTATGGCGGCTGTAGCCACCTGGATGGACAACAATTGTCTCCGTTTAAATGGCGACAAGACAGAGGTGCTGGTGGTAGGGAAGGAAACCTCCATATGGTCTCACGCATGGTGGCCTAGTGAACTGGGAGAACTACCCAGTCCCGTAAAATCGGTAAGAAACCTAGGGATCATGCTAGACTCGGATCTTTCTGGCAAATCCCAAGTTAATAAAACTACAGGAATATGCTTCGGCACACTAAAGGTTCTTCGAAAAATTATTGACCTCATTCCCACCAAAGTTAGAAAAGCATTAGTCCATGCTCTCATAACTCCCCACCTGGACTACGGAAATGCTCTCTTGATAGGTCTTAATCAAAAAGGCCTACACCAGCTACAATGCATTCAAAATGCAGCGGCTCGAATGGTGTTAGGCCTTTCGAGAAGAACATCTACCAAAGCAGCCTTAACCAAGCTACATTGGCTTCCTGTCAAGGAAAGAATTAGATTCAAAAGCCTCTGCTATGCCCATGGTATAGCTCATAATAAAGGCCCCATCTACCTCAGAAGCCTTTTGACCATCCATCGTCCGTTAAGAGACTTAAGATCTTCAGGAATGATGCAATTCAAACTCCCTCGCATTATGAGAGCCAGAATGGGAGGTAAATCCTTCCGTTTCTTGGCCACTAAATATTGGAACGCCCTTCCACTTCCTCTTCGGATGGAACCCTCCGAAACACTATTCAGGGCCAAACTGAAAACTCTTCTATTCCCTAAATAATTGCTGTCCTTACTCCCTCAGGTTTCATCTTCCTCAGTTTATGAATTGTAAGCAGTTAGCGCGGGGACACACAGTCTTGTGCAACCAGGCGCTTTATAAATATTTTTATTATTATTTAGTATTACTGAATATAATATGTGGGAGCCTCATTTCTTTCTTTTGTACTTTCTATGTCCCTTGTTTTTATTATCTTTATTTCACTTTTTATTCTCTCATTTCTTTTCTGTTTCTCTCTATTCCTGGCTTATCTTTCATTCATTTCTTAATTTAAGGAGGCTTAGCTTCCTAAAGCATTTTATTCATTCATTTGCATTTCTTCTTTCCTGTCATGGGGATGACTGCACAGATATCCTTACAAGTAGGATCTTTTGAATTCTGCATGAACCTATTTACTAATGGTCCTAGTTGAAGGTGTCATTAAGAAGTTAAATATATGTTTCTGATGTGAGGTAGGGTGGGTATGTGTGAGAATGTGTGTCAGAGAGAGAGTGTGTGTGTCTGTCTGTCTGTCTATGTCTGAGTGAGTGTGAGTACTTGAGCGTGGGGAGTCGGCTCTCACTATACTATACCAAAAAGAGGTATAGTGTGCAGAGAGTCCAGTGGATCCCCAGAGGTTTTACAGAGGCTAAAGTAGATAATACTAATGCTCTTTTGTGGTAGTGTGGGGGAGCAGTTAGACGTATACGAGGGTAGTTTTAAGCATTTGTTGTACACATAGTGGCAATAATTGACACACTGTTGTACACACAGTGGTAATACATGACACACAATCAATGAATAAATCTGTGACCAATTTATAAAATGACACTTGATTAGATTTATTTTGCGGAACCACAGAATTTCATCTAGAGTAAATAAGTGTTCGAGGCATATGGGCTGCAGATGGTACATTTATGAATAGATCGCCATCTGGTGTTGGGCTCGGATGATTGCACTTGTTTTTCTCCTGGAGAAGTCTTTTGTAGTCACGAGACTGATGACTCCTCCCCTGGGTGCTAGTGCGCATGGGCATCGGCTCCATCCTCAGATTGTTTTTTTCCGCCATCGGGTTCGGATGAGGATCGAAGCGCTCCGGATCGACTTTGAGAAAAGAGTTATATTTCGGTGCTTATTCCCTTTCCAATTGGACGGTATTGTTATCAAGCGCGAGTTTATTTCCATTTCGACGCGCTTCGCCGTCAACAACAAAAATTTCCAACTTCTACGTCGACCAGACCGGGAGGCCTATCTCGACGTAGTCCAGCCCGGAGTCCATGGAAAGGACTCCATTCAAAAAATGTCCAACGTGTGGTGCTAAGTTCCCACACAAGGACCTACACGAGGTGTGCAACCTCTGTTTATCACCTGAACAAGAATATAGGGACTGTGAAGCCTGCGCGGCATTCTCCTCCAAGTCGACGATTAGAAACCGTCGAGCCCGAAGACACGAGGCGTCGAGAATGCAGTCAGATGCAATCCCGGAGTTGTTCGAGGCCCAACACCCAGAAGAGGAAGAAGATGATGAGGACGAGTCGGGGTCGGAAGCGGACGAAGAAATCGACGTTCATCAAACCATGAGTGACGACGTCCCTTTACCAAAAAACCGACCCCGTTTGATGTTGACCCCGCCTTCGAGCCCGGTCAGACAACCGAAAAAAGTTTCCGACGCCCCGCCTTTAGGCTCTGCAAAGAAACCGAAACACTCGGCCTCCCATCATGTCGGATCCGAGAAACGGTCGGCATCGACATCGACACCGAAACTCCATAACAAGGAAAGCTCGCAGTCGAAACATTCCATGTCGAAATTGAAACAAGCTTTGACGTCGAAGACTTCCTCGATGTCGAAAAAAATCGGATTCGAACAAACTCTCGGTGCCGAAAACATATAACATTGACAGTCAAAAGCAAAAGCACCTTTCGGAACCAAAAACTTCGGTACCGACACAGAAGCATCAGACAGATCCAAAACAAAAGACTTTGTTTATTGATCCACAAACTGGCATGGTGGTGACAAAACTACCTAAAAAGAGGAAGAATGAACAGTTGGACGACAAAGCTCCTCCTCCTAAGAAGAGAACAATGGGGACAAATACAACTCCTCCCCTTTCTCCACAACCTAGAGACACACCCTCTTCTCCTCTTTCTCACACTCTGCCAGCTATTCCTCCACCTTCTACACCACGCCCATCTACACCTCAAACAGATGTAGAAAGTGACACAGGGGAGGGGGAACTTCCTAGGGATGATAACGACACTATCCCAGAAGATACAGATCCATGGGAAGATTATAATGCAGGGTCAGATAATGATAATGACCCTGAACTGTATCCCTCAAAACCTTCACCACCTGATGATAATACAGGTTTTGCACAGTTAATTAATAGGGCAGCAAAATACCACAAGGTAGACTTACATGCAGAACCTCAGATAGAGGATTTCCTTTTAGAAACACTACCTGCTGCACAAAGAACCTCAGGGACCCTACCAATGCTTAAGGGTCTCCTTAATCACACATCAGACATATTTAAAGACCCAGTGAGGGCTAGGGTATTAAACCCAAGAATTGATAAAAAATATAAGGCAGCCCCAAAGGATCCAATATGTATTAAGGGACAAATACCCCTGGACTCGCTAGTAGTCACAAACGCTCGTAAGAGAGCAAATTCATTAACTACGGGAGAAGCTCCTCCTCCTGACAGGAAGTCCAAGTTAATAGATGCCTCTGGCAAAAGAGTAGAATCCCAAGCAGCAAACAGCTGGCGCATAGCTAATAAGCAAGCGCTACTTGCACGTTATGATAGAGCTCATTATGATGAGTTAGAAAAACTCATTACACATCTCCCTAAGGAACATCAAAAAAGGGCAGATCAGCTCATACAAGAAGGGAAGATAATAACTAACACTTCCATTAAGTGCGCCTTAGACACAGCAGACACTGCTGCAAGATCCATAAACTTTAGTATCATGTTAAGAAGACATGCATGGCTCAGAGTCTCAGGATTCAAACAAGAGGTACAAACCTCCTTGTTAAACCAGCCTTTTGATGGGAAAACACTTTTCGGCTCAGGCACAGATGAGGCCTTAGAAAAGATGAAAAAAGACACAGAAACGGCTAAATCAATGGGAGCATTGCAACAGCCAGCTCAAAGGGGTTCCTTTCGTAGGTCCACATATAGAGGCGGATCAAAGAATACAGGCACAAGCCAGCAATCAACCTCTTTTACACCAACATCACCCAGAGGTAATTCTAGAGGCAGTTACAGAGGTAACAACAACAAGGGTAGAGGTCGCGGAAATAACAACAACTGCAATTCTCCAACCCCAAAACAGTGACTTCATAAAATCCCCCCCAGACCATGTAACACCGGTCGGGGGACGTCTATCACAGTTCCTACCTGTCTGGGAAAACATCACATCAGACAGGTGGGTGAGACAAATTATCCAACATGGTTATTGCCTAGAACTGACAGCTACCCCACCAAACATCCCCCCCAAACAGCGTCCAATGAGTCAAGATCACCTAACACTGTTAAAACAGGAAGTACTATCACTACTAGAAAAGCATGCCATAGAGAAGGTTCCGCAACACCAACAAGGAACAGGAGTATACTCTCTATACTTCCTAATTCCCAAAAAAGACGGGTCTCTAAGGCCAATACTAGACCTCCAACCTCTCAATGCATACATACATTTGGAACATTTCCACATGGTCACGCTCTAACAAGTACTTCCTTTACTGAAGAAAGGGGACTTTCTTTCTACACTGGATCTAAAAGACGCTTACTTTCATATCCCAATTCACAAAGCCCACAGGAAATACCTCAGGTTTGTTGTAGAAGGACAACATTATCAATTCAAAGTCCTTCCATTTGGGGTCACAACAGCGCCAAGAGTGTTCACAAAATGCCTAGCAGTGGTTGCAGCTCACCTAAGAAGACAACAAATACATGTCTTCCCTTACTTGGACGACTGGCTAATAAAGGCCAAGTCACAAGAAGAATGTCTTCAAAACACACAAAAGACAATTCAGTTGCTGCACCAGCTAGGGTTTACGGTGAACTACACAAAATCCCACCTACAACCAAACAAGGTTCAACAATAACTAGGGGCTACTATAGACACAGAGAAAGCCAGAGTATACCCCAATCCAGTCAGAATTCAAACAATGCTTACATTGATTCAAAGATTTCAACCACAACACTAACAGCGCGAGTGTTCATGCAGCTATTAGGGATGATGTCATCCTGCATGCTGCTAATACCATATGCCAAACTACAAATGCGTCCGCTGCAAGAATGCTTAGCGACACAGTGGAATCAGGCTCAAGGACAGATTACAGATCTGGTGTTGGTAGACGACCGCACACATCGCTCTCTGCAGTGGTGGAACACAACAAACATTTCCAAAGGGCGGTCGTTCCTAGAACCAATTCCACAAGTGATACTAACAGCGGATGCATCGCTCACCGGATGGGGAGCGCATATGGAGAAATACACAGTACAGGGAAGATGGAGTGTACAGGAAAAAAGACTGCACATCAATCATCTAGAACTACTAGCAGTGTTCCTAGCATTAAAAGCCTTTCAAATGCACAGTCTCAACAAAGCAGTCTAATCAGAACAGACAACATGACAGCAATGTATTATATTCAAAAACAGAGGGGGACGCACTCTCTCCAACTATCCAGACTAGCGCAGGAAATTTGGAGATGGGCCATTCCTCAAAACATCTATCTATTAGCCGAACACCTACCAGGAGTTCAAAATCAGATAGCAGACATCTTCAGCAGACAGTCAGAACAAATACACAAATGGGAACTGCACGACCAAATACTGCAGCCATTCTTCCAAAGATGGGGACTACCAGAGATAGATCTCTTTGCCACTCATCAGAACGCAGAATACCAAAGCTTCGCATCCAGGTACCCACACCACCTGTCGCAGGGCAATGCGTTATGGATAAATTGGTCCAACAAATTTGCATACGCTTTTCCCCCTCTCCCACTAATTCCATTAGTGGTTCGAAAACTGTAACAACACTCAACGACCATGATACTAGTAGCACCCACGTGGGCACGGCAGCCGTGGTTCACCACGCTCCAGCAACTCTCACAAGTGCCACACCAAAAACTGAGAATTTTACCCATGCACCTTACACAGAACCATGGAGAAATAATGCACCCAGATCCCAAACAACTAAACCTAGCGATCTGGCTCCTGAGATCTTAGAATTTGGATACTTAGATCTACCTCCAAACTGTATGGAGATCATTAAGCAGGCAAGACTCTGGGCAAGTCACTTAATCTCCCCGTGCCTAAAATGAAAGTGTGTCCTCATGTAACGTAACTGGTGCTATGTAAAGCGCTCTGATAACTGATTCGGTTCGGTTCTAGTTCGCGCTATATAAAACTCTGCAAAAAAAAAAAAAAGACGTCCTACCACCAGAGCATGCTATGCAGCAAAGTGGAAAAGGTTTGCTGTATACTGTACCAGTAACAACATCAACCCTCTGGACGCATCAACAAAAAATATTATTTGCTACTTACTACACTTGCAGCAATGTAACCTTGCTTACACATCTATTAGAGTACATCTGGCAGCTACAGCAGCGTACCTACAAAACAGGCAACATTTATCCCTGTTTAGAGTGCCAGCAATCAAAGCCTTCATGGAAGGCCTCAAAAGAGTCATTCCACCAAGATTGCCACCTTCCCCGGTCTGGAATCTCAACATAGTACTCACCAGACTAATGGGACCACCCTTTAAACCTATGCATAGGTGTGAAATACAATTCCTTACATGGAAAGTAGCCTTCCTTATAGCCATTACCTCCCTCAGGAGAGTGAGTGAATTACAGGCATTGACAATACAAGAACCATTCCTACAGTTACACCAAAATAAAGTGGTTCTTAGAACAAACCCAAAATTCTTGCCTAAAGTAATTTCAGCATTCCACATCAATCAACCTGTGGAACTACCAGTCTTTTTTCCAAAACCACAGACGGTGGCAGAGAGGGCCCTACATACATTAGATGTCAAAAGGGCAATATTGTATTACATAGAAAGAACACAAACTTTCAGGAAAACCAAACAACTATTTGTAGCTTTTTCCCCAACACATAAGGGCAAGCCTATCTCTAAAGCAGCCATTGCCAGGTGGATTGTAAAATGTATACAAATATGTTACATAAAAGCAAAGAGAACATTAACTGTTCCTCCTAGAGCTCATTCTACACATAAACTAGGGGCATCTATGACATTCTTAGGAAACATTCCCCTAGATGACATATGCAAAGCAGCAACTTGGTCTACACCGCATACCTTCACAAAACACTACTCTGTTGATGTGCAGGCAACACAACAAGCAAGAGTGGGCAAGGCTGTACTAAAAGCTTTATTTCAAACTGTTGCAACAGACACTAGTGACCACCGCTAGGGAGGTAACTGCTGTATAATCTATTCATAAATGTACCATCTGCAGCCCATATGCCTCGAACGGAATATGCTACTTACCAGTATGCATCTGTTCTTGGCATAGAGGGCTGCAGAGTGGTACATGCCCTCCCTGCCTCCCCGGAAACCTGTGTCTGTTCCAAAACTATCTTATTTAGATACACTTACATAGGCATCTCTTTCTGTATTCTATCATACTACTCCATCTAACCCTACTATGGCAAAACAATCTGAGGATGGAGCCGATGCCCATGCGCACTAGCACCCAGGGGAGGAGTAATCAGTTTTGTGACTACAAAAGACTTCTCCAGGAGAAAAACAAGTGCAATCGTCCGAGCCCAACACCAGATGGCGATCTATTCATAAATGTACCACTCTGCAGCCCTCTATGCCAAGAACAGATGCATACTGGTAAGTAGCATATTCCTTTTCTATAGAAATTCTGGTCAATATAAAAAGTGGACAATTAGTGCAATTTTCAGACTTTACAATGTTAACCTATGGGGTGAAGAAAACATTCAACAAACGTATAGCCAACATCTATTGCACACTTGTGCACTTGCCCCTGATTCATCCCATGGCAGGCGATTAAAACACTGCCCGGGACCCGACTTGGCCGCCATTTTGGGTGAGGAGCCTGGAGTGGAGTGGACGCGAGCGGACTAGCGCTCGGCCCCTCCCGCCCTCAGCCCTTCAAAAGCCCTCTCAGTTTACAGGCCAATTGATAGAAGTTCACGGATGCCCAAGGTTCGACCGGGCTCCGTGGCTGCTTTAGAGGCGACGTGTAGAATTTAAAAACGGAATTGTGAAAAATTTTATTTTACCCTGCACACTGTTTTAACCTGTTTTTGTTATACAGGTGACTTTTAAAAGCTTATTTTGCACACTTGTGCACTTGCCCCTGATTCATCCCACGGCAGGCGATTAAAACACTGCCCGGGACCCGACTTTGGCCGCCATTTTGGGTGAGGAGCCTGGAGTGGAGTGGATGCGAGCGGACTAGCGCTCGGCCCCTCCCGCCCTCAGCCCTTCAAAAGCCCTCTCAGTTTACAGGCCAATTGATAGAAGTTCACGGATGCCCAAGGCTCGACCGGGCTCCGTGGCTGCTTTAGAGGCGACGTGTAGAATTTAAAAACGGAATTGTGAAAAATTGTATTTTACCCTGCACACTGTTTTAACCTGTTTTTGTTATACAGGCGACTTTTAAAAGCTTATTTTGCACACTTGTGCACTTGCCCCTGATTCATCCCATGGCAGGCGATTAAAACACTGCCCGTGACCCGACTTTGGCCGCCATTTTGGGTGAGGAGCCTGGAGTGGAGTGGACGCGAGCGGACTAGCGCTCGGCCCCTCCCGCCCTCAGCCCTTCAAAATGGTCCCCCTCCCTAGGAAGCGCAGCGGACGAGCGCAGCGGGCGCGACGTAGGCGCGCCGGAGTTGCGCCTGAGTTAAGCCCGTCAGCGCCCGTCCGCGACCAGTTGGGACCTGGGGCCTCCCCCCCTGCTCCTGGCATCATCTACCCCAGACTCACCTACTCTCGCTGTACTCTGCTTGGCTTACGCCCGCCGCCTGGTAAGTACTGCTCCTGCATGGGTTGTCAGGACGCACCTCTATCCTGTCCTGATTGCGCTCTGGCCATCACGTCTTACCCCTCTGAGTTGCGCATTCCCTCATTCCCTTTTTGGATCAACACCCCTCTCCCTGTGAAGGTTCATTTGTCTAACCCATCTCCTGTGTTTAGTTTTATCAGCTTAAATTGTCGCTCTTTACCTAAGCACAAAAGGGACATATTTGACCTTCTCACTTCATATAGTCCGTCGGCCTTGTTTCTTACCGAAACTTGGCTAAAAGACTGTTCTGGACCAGATATCGCTACTGCCCTCCCTGATGATTACGCCTTTGTGGGTCGTAACAGACCTCTTAAAGATGGAGGAGGCATTGCTATTATTTTTAAAAGGACTTATTCTTGCAAGTGGGATGATCTTGCTATCCCTAATTGCGAAGCTGGCAGTTTCAAACTCCTATTATCTCCAAATTTTACACTGTCCGGGGCCCTTTTATATCGCCCTCCCAGCGCTGCTGGCGCATGGGCTGCTGCCCTTCCGGAACATATTTCCCCTCTTTTGCTGGAATCTAATAATTTTCTATTATTAGGTGATCTAAACATACATTTTAATGACACCCTATGTTCTACCAGCACTCATCTTATACAGGACCTGGCCGCCCTCAATCTAAGTCTTCTAAACTCTGGTCCCACGCATAAAGGCGGCAACTTACTCGATCCAATTTTTGCTAATCTAGATAATGTTACCTGCCTCCCCTCTAAGCCGATTACTTGGTCGGATCATTTCATTGTAGAGTTTCACATTAAAACTACGGTTGCACCTGGCCCCCTTGGCAGCCCACATTCCCTTGGAACAAGAAGGAACTGGCAAAAACTGAATCTGGAGCAACTTAATCATTCCTTAAAAGAAACCCTCCCCCCTTCTGCTAATATCACCACGGATGATGTGGGCAAGATTAACACCTGGCTCACTTCTGCTATTGAGTCCTGCCTTCCGGCACGTAAATGTAAACAAAAGTTCCTGCACCCTCCTGCCCCTTGGTTCAATGAAGAACTCAAAATGGAAAAGTCACGTTGCAAAAGACTGGAGCGCATTTGGAGATCCAACTACCTGTCGGCAGATAAAGAGAACTACAAATTTGCATTACAGAAATACCACACTCTATGTAACACTGCCAGGGCTAATCATGTTAACGATACGATACTGAAAGCTCAGAATCGTCCTAAAGCCCTCTTTAAGGCAGTTCAGGAACTATCGGGTATGTCATGTGCCCCCAAAGCCCCCTGCCTGGATAGCAATCAATGTAATTCCTTGGCAGAGTTTTTTACATCAAAAATTGACAACATCTACGCGGGCTTTGATACTTCATCTTCTGTTTCACCCAGGCCACCATTCCAGCAACATGACCAACTCTCCATACAGGATGATCCTGAACGACTTTCTCCTCCTCGATTAGATAAATGGGAATGTATCTCCATGCCCGTTTTTCCTGAAATTGTTGGCAGAGATTAAATCCGGCTCTCCCCTGGATCCCATGCCTCCCCAGATTCTTTGTAATTTAGACTCTGTCCCTCTGGACTGTATCTTGGCTCTTTTGAATGCATCTCTCACTGAGGCAGTGGTTCCTAACATCTGGAAGCATGCGATGGTGGTTCCACTGCTGAAGAAAGCTAATGCGGATATCAGCAACCCAGCCAACTTCCGGCCCATTTCCCTGCTTCCCTGCCTCTCAAAGGTGCTGGAGAAACATGTTAATCGTCACCTCACCGCCTACATTGAATCAGCAAACGTTCTCCACCCTTCTCAGTCTGGTTTCCGGGCGTGCTTCTCTACGGAGTCCACCCTTTTGGGAGTCTCGGAGACAGTCAGGCGCCAGGTAGACAAAGGGGAGACAGTGGCACTCATCCTTTTGGATTTGAGTGCCGCTTTTGACACCGTCTCCCATAGCATCCTTTTGTCTGCCTTGAAGTCTGTTGGTATCCGCGGCCCCGCCCTCGCCTGGATCTCTGACTTTCTTTCTCATCGCACTTTCCAGGTTGTCTCCCCTTCTTCTGTGTCCACTGTTCACAACTCCCCGTATGGCGTTCCCCAGGGTTCTATTCTTAGTCCTTTATTTTTTAACCTTTACGTCAGACCTCTTGCTTTTCTTGCTGAACAGGCTGGACTTTCTATTTTTTCCTATGCTGATGATACCCAAATTATTTTCTCTCTCTCCTCTAATCAGCACTCCCCTTCTTCTTCTCTCTGTTCTGGACTCACTGACATCGCCAACTGGATGCTGACTAACAAGCTAAAGCTAAACGGCGATAAAACAGAGCTTCTCCTATTTGGGCCGGATTCCGCTCTCTGGGGCCCGCAACATTGGCCTCAGCAAATGGGACCTCTACCGGTCCCAGCAACTTCAGCACGCAATCTGGGGGTCCTCTTTGATAATCAGTTATCCATGAGACAACATGTGGTCAAGGTCTCGGCCACCTGCACCACCATCATCAGGTGGCTGAGGAAGATCACATGTATGCTGCCTCCAGACACCCAGAAGTCAGTGGTCCAGGCCCTAGTGACATCGCGGCTGGACTACGGCAACGTACTCCTTCTGGGTGCCTGTAAGGAGGTCACCCGGAAGCTCCAAGTAGTTCAGAACATGGCTGCCCGTCTACTTTGTAACCTACCGAGAACAACCTCTGTCTCTTCTTCTCTGCGTAGCCTTCACTGGCTGCGCATAGAATCTAGGACCAAATTTAAAGCACTTTGCTTCATGCACCGTATCAAAGCTGGAAAAGCCCCCCAATATCTTTCCACTTTAGTCCAGCAATACTGTCCCTCTCGCACCCTTAGATCTTCCACTCACTGCAGATTCTCTGTTCCCCGCTTCAAGCGGGCCAGAGTCGGTGGACGCTCATTCTCCCACCTGGCACCTGCGCTCTGGAATTCGCTTCCCATCCCTCTGCGATCTGAAACATCCTATATCAAATTCCGCAAAGGTGTGAAAACCTGGTTGTTTTCTCTGTAACCGATTCCTTAAACTTCCGTTGTCCTCTTTTACTTCTGTTCTCTTAGCGCCGGGAAACCTACGGGTAGCTGAGCGCTCTACAAAATCAGATATAATAATAATAATAATCTACTTACAAGGCCATTCTTCATAAGTTAAGGTCAGTATTGGACAAGGTTCACTTCAGAACCAACAGTGCACCACCAGCGGCACGTGGGCACCCGGGAGCAGGTGCAAGTTCAAGGTTGGAAACCCAATACAAATTAAGGGGGACTGGGGCAATCGGACAGAGGCTGCTTACAGGTAGGTAACAGCGGCTTGGGGGAACTAGGTGGTCAGGAATTGAAGTTCAGGGACTGGGGATGCCACCTAAAAACTTGTTTAAGGGCGATACAAGAAAGTGACAGGTAGTGCCCAATGGGCCCTTTGCCTGGGTGTCTAGGTCCTCTAACATGCCCACCTTCTGTGAGAGGAGGACACAGTCCTAGCCATACCTGAACAAGTCCCACCATCTTCAAGATGGTGGGCACTGAAAAGTATACTTGACCTAGCCTCCAGCACCCGAGGGCTGGAGTTGACAGAGGGGGGGTCACATCTCCTATTCTATCAAAGGTTTCCCACCTGTCCTGCCGCCAAAAAGGGGGTGAGGACGCGACGGAGGCCCGCTCCTTCGAACAGGAGAGGCGGGGGTCGCATTACAAAGGGGGCAAGACCTTTGAAGCTCCCCACCACGGATGGCTCTTCCTGTCCAGGGGAGAAGAGAACACCTCCACCCAGGAAAGGCATTGTTCTCAGCCACAGAGTGCGCAGGTACTCTCCCCTGACTTGGGAACTGGGGATACGGGTTTGAGTCTCTGCTTCAGTGCAACATTCTGTGATTCTGGGCAAATCACTTTATCACCCCATGACCATAGACAGCATCTAGAAACCATCACGGGTGATGAGCCGCAATATATAAATCTGCGAATTTTAACTCACTGCCCGAGATATGTGTAAGACATCCATAGAGCAGTGTTCATGGGAATGGCACACAGGGATGTGTGCCAGGTCGGCTCTTCAGTTTTGTCAGTAGATGACGCAGTCTGAATTTAATAATTGTCCCACTCAGTAAGGAGGGATCTATCACCCACTCCCCTTCTTCGCTGTCATCGTCAGTTGTGTGTGCGTCCTCAGGGAGATGAGACATCGATGCCACCGGAGGAGGCGGCCTGTTGATCGATGAAGGCAGAGGAAGAGGCATCATTGGGACAGATGAGGCCGACTCCGAGGGAGGAAATCGGCGGTAGTAGTCATCAAGCACATGTTGGAAATTAGAGATGAGAGACATGGGCATCTGCACAGTTGGATCACAAGTGGTGGTTGAGTATTAGGCTCAGGGTAATAATCATATCCTTGGTCATCATCAATATCTTGTCATTTGATGAGAAGCTCAGAATGAGTACAAGCAGCACGGACCGGTCATCCTCTTCCGAAACCTCCTCATTAGCCCCATAGTCAAAAAGCTCCACAGAAAGATTTGGAGATGGTGGAATCGGCAATAGATCCAAAGAAGAGTTCCTACGTTGAAGTAGGGAAACATCCGACGTTCCTGAAGGCGCCAAAAGTGTTGCTTTAGATTTCAAGGGGACTAGAGACATCAAAGCTGAAGGTGGAACCAAGGATGCCGCCACCGACTCAGCGGTCGACGACGAAGAGAGGGGTTGAAGTTCCGTAAAGAAAAGCTTCTGTGCTGTCGACGAGGCAACCGTCGACGAGGCAACCGTCGACGAAGCAGGTGGAGCCTTGAGAGCCATCGACCGTCTCGTCGGCGAGAAGGCATCCGTCGACGACTGACCGGAGACAGACCTCTTTTTTGTCGATGACGAAGTGAGGGAGGTGGCAGACGAGCGAGGCTTCACTGACACCATGACAAACGTCGACGGAGAGGACGCTGACAACATAATCATTGTAGGTTGAGGAGAAGAGAAGGTGGAAGTCGTCGTTGTAGCAGTGGCGACGGAAATCATCGTCGACGAGGAACCCATTTTTTAGGCAAATTTGTCTCAGGAAGAGACTTAGACGTCTGAGACTTAGATTTTGGAGAGGGCATAAGTAGTCACTTAGAAGGAACAGGAGCCCTTTTTGAGGAAGAAGTCTGGCCTTCATGAGTAGAGGTGTGGTCTTTCTTGAGCACCTTAGCCTTCGCAGATACCATCTCCGCCTCACAAGCCCTCTTCTTAGAGATGACAGTCCTGAGAGAGGAATCACTCTCAACATCCGATATCCTTAGTCTTAAATTTCTGTAACCACAGAAGTTGACCTCCCTCTCTGTCTCTCAAAGTCTTTTGAGGAAAAGTCCTGCAGATTTTACAATCTCTCACCTGATGTTCAGGGTGGAGGCAGTAGATACACTTTTTGTGGGGGTCTTCGGAATGAAGCCAGAATTTCCCACAAGGCTCACAGTGTCTGATGAGTGACCTTTTTGTAGCAGACAAAGCAGTGAAGATATTCTGAAGAGTTTCTGAAGGGAAAAGGTAGAGGTACTGAGCACAGGGTCAGACTGATTTGCATATGGCCATGTCTGAACTGGGGTGGCAGAGTGGGCTAAAGAACGGTGATGGATTAAACCCAGATCTGTTGACTGGGTGTGAGTGTTTGATTGGTTCAGATGCTCCGTCCATCACCACCCCCTTTTGTACCACACTGGCATAGAGATGGGCATCTTCTTCTACGGCAGACACTTCTATCTCGTCTTGGTCAGATTCTTACCAGAAGATATCCAGAGTGTGTTGAATGCTCTGACACTGACTCTCTCGCCGTCGAGCCTGATGGTCGGGTAGAGTCCTCTTGGACCGAAACGACTTACAAGCGTCGCAGTCTTTCTCCTTGTGCGCTGGAGAGAGGCACAATTTACAAACTTGATGCATGTTTTGCGAGGGTACTTGGCGTGGCACCCAGGACAGAAATGGAATGGAGTCCGTTCCATTTGCAGTTGACTGGCCCTACGCAGCAAGGCCCGACGGTTGCCCATGAGGTTTTCTATCGAACATGGAGAGTTTGTTGATCTATTTGAAACACGGAGAACAGGGAAACGGGTACTGAAACAATACAGTTGAGGGTAGAGTGGACTGCGGGAAACCCAAAGAGCGGTTTCGGAGCGCAGCAATACACATCCGAACCCATTTGGGGTAAAAACAATCTAACAATGGAGTCGATGTCCATGCGCACTATCACCGAAAGGTAGAGTCACCTTTCCTCGTGATTGGAAAGACTTCTTCGTAGAAAAACAACTTGCAAACATCCAGACCCAACACAAGATGGCAGGAGTATGCAAAGCATGTGCATCTACAGCACACATGCCTCGAACAGAGGATTAATGGCCTCAAATCCCTGCTGTGGTATCTTGTCATGTTGTGGCTGAGTGTGCCATGTGATGTGGCAGGCTATAGTGCTTGGTGTGATTTGGTCATTTTTGACAAGGTGGAGTGCTGAATGGATAGACAAATTTTGATTTTCTTTGTTTTTGGGATTGTGTGAAATAGTGCGGTACCTACCGTATGATGTAAATAAATTACATTGCTAGTATACCATCAGGATGTGGGGTGAGTGTTATTAGGGCCGAAGCCTTGCTGATTATATGCAGAATAACAAGTCTGGGAGGTCACTACTGACTAGGGCAGGTTAGCAGCTGCACAGGCCTTGGGCATTGCTCCTACTGAGGATAATATGTGACGGGCCACTGGTGACTGGAGCTGGCTAGCAACAACGCTAGCCTCTGGTATTCATTACAGGCAGGGTAAAAATACATGTCAATATTGACTGGAACTGGTTGGCAGTAGAGTTGACCTCTGGCTTTTAATATTTGCAGGATTTAAGGTACAGGGGTCACTACTGACTGGAGTTACTTAGCAGGATAATAGGTCTCAGGGAGCCAATACTGCCTGATGCTGGTTAGTATGATCACTAGTCCCAAGGTGCTACTAATGACTCAAGTTGGCTAGAATGATAACAAGTCCCAGGGGCCAGTACTAACAGGAGCTAACTAGTAGGCTTACATACAGGCCCAAGGGGCCACTACTGACTGGAGCTAGCTAAAAGAATAACAGGCCCAAGGGTGGTGGGGGTGCGAGTGGCACCAGTGACTGGAGTTGGCTAGAAGCATTGACGACCTTGGGTACTGATTAACTGCAGGATTACAGGTCACAGGCGGCACTGCTGAATACGGCTGGCTAACAGCAGTGATGGCCACTGGGAAGAAGGAATTGAGAAAGCATAACTGGATATACTGGTTTCTTTAACACCGATAATTGTTTACACATCAATGCCACAACCTGTATTGATATATTACATCACCAAATTACAATATTCTTATATTAATTTGATGTGTCTGTTCGCCTTAATATGCCTGCAAAGTTACATGATTCTATTAAGGCCCAGAACCATTTTATTTAGTGATGTCCATCTGCACACTTTCCTGCATCTTGTAGTAAATTCAATATTGACAAACAGAAGTATTATTTCCAGAAACAGTGACTTCTGCAGCTTGTCTGTGTATCTTTTATCTGCACCTCACGGACTCCTCACATTCCTCTCGAGAGAAGATCCTGCCTCCTACTCATTAGTGTTGTTTTAGTAACTGTTTCTATCACGTGTTCATGTTTCATTGACTTGTATTAGGAGAAAAGTGCATAAAAATACATTGTGTAGCATTAGCATTATATACTTCAACTTGCTTTAGGGTGGATGCTCTCGTCCATTGCAAAGACAATTGTCACTTGTTAGTTTGCTTGGCCTTTTGCTATTTTTGCATTAAATGTATGATAGATGTGTAGCCCTCCAAGTGTGTTGTGTTTTATTTTACATATCATAAGAGATGACGAGGAAAATGGCAGTCCAGAATACACATTCTTCATATAAATCAACTCACAGAATACTGTTCTGGAGGTTCAGTCCCACAGACATTATCTCTAACTGAACGCTGGCACCCTAGGAAGCATGTGCTTTTCAAACCAGGTGCTGTCTGATGTGGCGTCTTCGCTATTGGATAAGTCAATATGTCCTGAATTTTAGGAGGGTTACCGTATCTAGTGCACTCTGTTAGACAGCGCTCACCTGTGGTAGTAATATGGTAATAGGCACCTTATCACCTATGCACGGTGCAGGGCTTTGAGTTACAGAGCTCCTCACGCTGTGGAGAAGATTAGGTCACATTTACCCATTTTCCCATATTTGGTCCTGATGAAATGCCAACAGATTGCTCCATGACTACACAAGGCATGAGAAAAGTTGACCTGAGGTATAGACCCTAGCTTACCAGCAGGTCCATAGGTGATCGACACTTTCACACAGTGATAGGGGCCATTAGTTCCTCAATTTCTCTGCCACTGTTTTTAATCTCAACATGGACCAGGAAGATCACATTAACCGCATCGAAGCTGATGACGGAACCGCTCCGTCATCAGCTGTGGTGTCGCTGTACTGATGACGGAGCGGTTCCTTCATGGCCTGTCCGACGCTCCTGCGCGGCGCTGATTTTGCGCCTGTGCTGCGTGTTCTATTGAGCGGTCAGGGCCATGACGGAACCGGTCAGTCATAAGCACAGCTCACCCGAGGCTGGTGACGGAGTGCTTCCGTCACCAGCGTGTGAGCGCTGCGCGGCCACCCGTCCCCTTAGCGATGCGGCCGAATAGCCGCCGCAGCGAAGGGGTTAACTATATTGTGACAACTGGTCGATAGTTGATCTTATATTCAGACGTCAGCAATCTCACATCTTATGACACAACATCCTCTGTCCTACTATGCGCATCCGGCATAGTTAATAAAAGATGTGCGACAAAGTGTCCTCTAGTGGTGCCCGCCAGGCATTGTAGCGCCGGCCTGGTGAGGAGTATAACCCAATTATGAAGCATGTCACCTTCAGGTGAGTGAACGCAACTTGTCTTAAAAGCACATGCTTCCTAGGGTGTCTGCATTCAGTTACAGATAATGTCGCTGGGACTGAACCTCCGAAAACACTATACAGTGATTTGACTGTTTTATGTTGCTGCTACAAGCTCCTTACCTGTGCGAGTTATCGGGAACGATGCAGGGGGCAGAACCAAACCAGCCACATGTGGAGATCAATGACAAATACTGAAGATTTAACAGAGCTTCCAAGCTGGTGACCATTACTTAATTGACCTTCAAAATAAACAACACGTTTTTAGTATTCTGGTGACTCATGACCATAAAAAACAAAGGGTATAAATTCAATATTGTGTCAAATACTTAAAAAATGGAACTGGATGTGCTGAATCGGATGTTGCGCCAGGTCATGCGTGACACCTTCCACCACTATTGCTTATGGGACTTGTAGTTTTTTTCTCATTAAAAGGATGGTCTCTAAAGTCCCAGTGTTCTAAGTGATGTTGGTCAAAATCAGAGGCCTGATGGAGGGTGAAGCATGACATGGCTCTGCTTAGCAGTGAGGCGACTGACAGTTCCCCAGCCCTTCCATTCTTTGACCTACAGAGGCTCGTTGGCGATTCATATTTTTTTGCAATGACAAAGAAACTTTTATTGCAGCTTCTGTCAACTGAAGAGATAAAACCCCTGGGCGTGTTTCATTAACTACTGACAAACATGAACAATCAAGAACATGAGTTTCTGGAAAACTATCAAGCCCCCAATCAGAATCAGCCGCCCTTCACACCCAGGAATTCTTGAGGCTTTGGAGAGGGTGAATTGCACGTGGTATAAAAGGAACACTACATCGACTCAAAGCTCACTTCTCAGGGATGTACTGAAATGCCAGCCTCATGGCACACTTAGCCAACTCTTCACCTCCTCCTCCTCAAACTGTTGACCAGCTATCTGGGCAAATGAGCCTGCAGCAAAGCATCGCTGGCTTGGTTCCACACCGGACCAGGCAAGGTGGTCAACTCCATGCTCCTCCAAGTCAGCAAGCACTCTGGTCGAGCCAGTCCTAACCCCACATGAATATTCCCCATCACAGCTATATTAATGGTACAAAGTTATGTTTCTGCCAAATGATTGAGTCAAAAATTGAAAGGTTTCACTATGAAGTGCTGAAAGAGAAATCATGAAGTTTTTCAACATTTCGGAGTCTGCCACAGTACACAGGAGCATTATATCTCTACAGCAGCAAATCATATATGTGCCCTGTAGAAAGCACGTTTGAATGAAACATGGAATGCATTGCAGCCAACAATCTATGCAACATCATAGCAGAGTGCAAGATAACTTGTGTTATTATTCCAGCAGAACGAAATGCCATTCCTAATGTGTACGTCATTTTAAAGACAAACCCAGGAAAATGTACGGTCAGTGTTGTTGTTCTGCCAGTTAAAAGACTATCTCCATTAATGTGTCAGGAAATAAAATACTATGAGAAATCCTACTCTATGGCAGGGTGCTGCCTGCCACTATATTGCAGGTTACTTCCAACATAATCTGATTTATACATACATACTCCAGGGTACTGCCAGCTATCGGGTCTGCACACAGCAGTCTGGAGCCACTCAGGAAGGAGGTAAGCTCTTCATTTCATCTTAAGCCCATAGGTTACAGTCACAGCCTGATAGACCCGGAGAACTTTATCCTCGCTCTAACTTCACCGAGCAGATGGACTTAACCCATCAGAGGCTGTATTGAGCGCTGGGTGATGCCTGGCATCTTATAATCGTTGGCGGGAGGAAGAAACTCTGATAGGAGCTACTACAAGAAGAGCAGAGAAACAGGACCACAGATCGCCATAGAGCGACAACTGCCCAGAAGCTGAAGAAAGAACTCTGGAACAGCAAAACTCCTCCACCCTGGAGATTCTCCAGGATAAGTAAATGATGGTAATGAAATGCAAACTGCAGCATTAAGGTCACACACTACAACATCTTTCCCTTTAAACCGAAGATAACAGTCTACAATAAAAAACGAACCAAAAAGCAACAAAATAAGAAAATGCATTTCCAAATGCTGTAAAAGAGAAACAGTTAATACAAATTAATAATATTAAACGTTGTTGGTACCTTAGTAATGTGCTTACTTCTTGGCTTCACTCCATCTGCAGCAATAACGCTCTGAAAGGAGAAAATACTGCTGTGAGTCTCAGAGTCTTCAGCATTATTGGTCTCAGTCACGAAGACTGCGGTGTCGGAAGATAACTTTCTCTTATTTGGCTTTATAGTTCCACCAGTCAATCCATCACTTTTAGCAGACACGCTACTGTCAGCAGCATCATAACTTCAGGCAGATTAGCAAAGTGGATATCACCACTCGCATTGGGTGAACAGACTCGTCTCTGCAACATACATCCAGTCTGTTCTCAAATTTGCTTGGGGCTGTCAAAATGCTGCAATATATTCGCCACACTTTCCTGACTACCTTGTTTTAAAAAGTTATGACATTCAAGCGTAATTCTTAGTTCGTCTGCAAGCTGAAGTTTTTTAGAGATTCTATTGCCACACAATACTCATCCCATATTTCAATCTGTCCACATGGTGCTTCAACCCTGGTAGGTTATCAACTGCCTGTTTTGCAGATAATGTTAGATAGTTTCTGTAAGAAACTGAATTATTATTTGCGGTAGATGTGGAACAATCACAACCGTTGTGAGAGTGAACTTTCAAAGCCATTCAATTAACCTAGGATCAACCCCCTGGTATCTAAGCACCGAACAGGCAGGCTTAACTTAAGGTAATATGTAAAATATGTATGTAGAAACCAAAAAATAAAAGTCAAAATGCAAAACAATAAAAAAAATTAAAAAACGAAATAGAAAAATAAAGTAAAGTGTATTGAACAAAATGACACCAAAATGACAAAATCCAATAAGGGGAATTAGATATGAACTGTAACGCTGTAAGAATCACAAGGTGCCAATGGGTGAGGGGCCCGGGCATGGATCAGTCTCTCTGGAGCTGACTGCCAAGTCAGAGGAAACCGGAGGCCACGGCCTGCAAGCACATAATGCAGGAATTAGCCGCAGTGGTACTAGAAGACATCTAGTGCTCCAGGCTCAGATAGACCTGCTGGCCTACAGGGGGATTCACGGCAGGTTTGTGCGCAAAGTGCTTAGAGTATTGAGAAAAAAGCAGCAGACGCCCAGCAGGGCAATAGCAGACGGTCAAAGGCAGCAAGGCCCGGACGAGACTGAAAGGAGTGACACCTCGGGCCCTCACCATCAAGCAACAGCGTAGTGGAGCTCAGCGGGAGGACAACCCGGTGACAGCCACCCACTGGGGCTGGGACCCCCACGACAAGGCATGCGGGTTTGGAGATGTGGTAAGAGATATAGCAGCCATGTCCTCGGCGAGAAGCAAGAAGGATCAGAATCTAAAAAAGATGCTGATCAAGCTCCCGATGACTGCAGCGGAGAAGGGAGGCTCTCCCCAATGACACAAATCAGCCAAGATGTGGACACCTCTGAAGCCCCAGTTACCCACGCCTTTTTAGAGTCTCTATTCGGTGCATTACAAGGCGACTTGCAGACGCTGAAAAGGGAAATAGCGGGGGAGATGAAGGAGATAACCGATGGAGCGAAACAACAACTTTCAGAGGAGGGTCAGAGGGAAATGTTTAACGACCGAACAGGTAAATACCCCCAGTAGAACTACATAAATAACAAAAAGGCCTGAAGGTCGAGTATAGCTGAGATACTTAAACTAACACTGGACTATTGCACATCAAAAATTGTAATACATCAGTTATCACAAGGTGTAGTGGCTTTCAACATGACTGTTTGAGTCCTATCAGCCCACCCAAATGGCGGAGCCTCATCATGTAGGACCTCCAAAACTAGGTCTGTGTACTGAAGCCCAGATGTATTTTGGCTTCGTGTCACTAGGCCATAGTCCGGTCACCGCAATTGTCCTTACCAATGGTGGAGCTGATGAGTGCAGTGCAAAAAAATGAATAAAGTGAGGTGTGTTAAAATGACTATAAAGGCAAACAAAGAACTTTTTTATTGTGTTTATTAGTGTTCACCTAAACGTCAGACTAAAAAATAGTGTGAGGACAGTGTGACAAAATCACTGTCTAGATTGCTTGGTAAAAAATATTTTTTTATAAAACATGTTTCTGCCATAAGGTGGATGTTCACCGGCATTCGTCAGGGCCAAGCTCATATATATGCTACTGCAATTAACACTATCAATCGTGCTTGATAAGAAAACAATAGAAAATCTAACAGACCATTTTCAAGAAACATACGAGCGGTCATTGGGAACATCCTACCATATCCTCCTGATTGGCGCAGATGTTAGAAGAAATCTTCCCTGTGAAAAATTACAAAAGAAAAACCATGTAATCCGCTCATCAGTATACTCCTAGTTTAAAAAATAAAAAGTGCAATGAATCTATGGTGCGCACTTGATACGGAGTGCTTTATGTACAAGACCAGTGATAATAAAACAACCCTCAGCTATGCCAATCACCGATAATGATGGCCTCTTGAAATGTGCGCTATGTTAAGTCGCCAACAGATAATCTGTGTATCATTTTAACAACTTTGTAAAACACTTACCCAACTCTGCATGGGAAGATAGCCTCACCTCACCCGGCAACTGCTCGGAAAATGAGGCCCCGCTCTAAACGTGTAAGCAAGGACAGTTCCAAGATTAGATAACTGCCACACAGTATGTCTACATAACAGTTTACAAAACCAACAGTTTTCTGAACTACCCATCATGATCACCACACCCCCGGGACCCAGATGGAAGTGCTTAACGACTAAAATCAAAAACCATCCTCTAGCATTTCCTAGCTTGTGACTGCGTATTAATAGATATCGCAGATCTGTCTTCCATCAACCAGCTGAGTGGCATTGCTGGTAATGGACATAGGTATGTACCTCCAAATAATAATAACTATTGGGGAGATCAATCCTTGTGAGAGTTTGAACCTACCCTACAGCACAGTGGTTTGGCTGATTTAATGACTCAACTCGTGGTTGAGAGGTTGGGTGATATAACCAAAGGGAGGGGTCCTCCCTTGGTAAAAACTTTGTTACAGTATTAAATCAAGTAAATAAAGCCATGTAGAGCGATCAATAGATGTTCTTAAGTCATTGTATAGCGCTCTCGAGGTGCAGCTACGCTCCTAAGGTGTAACATATAACTAACCACCACCTCGCCCATAGGTATTGAGGTTGCTTTATATATAGAACCTTAACTGATACTAACAAAGTTTAACTAGAAAGTTTAACTAAAAGGTGTTAAAGGCCCCAGTGCGCCCTCCTAAACCCATGCGCTGCCCTCTTACCTGTCCGTCGGTACCTCGCGGCGTGGTCTCGAGCCGAAGGGGAGGCACCGACGGTCAGGCGGGGACGCGGTTATATACTATGGCCCCAGGGTGTAATCGTCTTCAGCTGATAGGCGAGCCGCTCATCACCGCATGCGCGCCTGTGTAACGCTAGTCAAGTAAAAGGAAGGCGTATCAATTGAGACCGCGCATGCGCTGATTCAGAGCCTCACCAGTTGCGCATGCGTGGGTTTTAACATGATCGCTTACTCAAGACACTACACTCTCACGCCTGCGTGTAATCAGCGTGAGGTCAATATTACCGCGATCCTGCGTCTAGGACGCTGCTTCAAAGCGGCATAAAGAAAAAGGACAGTTTATGCAAAGATCTTCGTGGGACTCAATGGCCATCAAGCATAATAAGGTCCTGACTCAGAGACAAAACAATTTAACGCTATGTCTCTGATGTAATAACACCCAATGGATTAGCGATGTTGCAGATGTCTGTAGATGACATTTGAGGTGGATACATAGGGATCATGAAAGATTCCAAACTATTTAATAGAATGGTTTGAAGCAATGAGATTGCTCCTAACTCAGGGGAGTACCGCTTCTCCAACGGAGGCACCAAAAGCCCAAGTGCCTTATATGATAAAGAGCCTTACATCACACCATACATCAACATCATAAATCTCTATGTCGTGGTGGCTACAGCAAGAGTTAGTGATCTAATCATCCTCATTTCTTACAAAACAATTGCCCACACGCGGAGTGAGCAATTGTCTCAGGTGACGGAGTGTATCAGAACTACAAAGTGTGTTATAAAACCAACTCCTATAGTAGTCATTAGTGAAATCAGCGTTGCTAGGGAGCTGATAGACCAACAGAAGGTCAATACTGAATGAACCTCAAGGATCAGTCAGGTATGTCCAAAACCGTTCAAGAGAGACTCAGGTAGGGACAGACCTATGGGTCAATTCTACGGACTCTGATGGTAAACTAAACAGTCAGAACCTCGTATTATTCAGACATTGACCCAGCTGAGGTTATCATTCCATTGAGTACAAGATGGTAAGTGTGATCATCAGATCGAGACCCACGGTATGTTGTCATTGAGCCCGGTGATGTCAGTCTTCAGTTTGAAAATCCAACGTTGTTCTTTGACAAAGAGGAAGCGTGAGACGTCCGTGATGTGTGGCGGAATATACGGCTGTTCCAGTACCACCCATGTTAAGTCCTCAGCTTTGTGTTTTTTGTCTAAAAAGTGATTCGTTAAGCATGTAGATTGTTTATTACAACGAATCGTACTCTTATGTTCGCTGATGCGAGACTTGATCTTTCTTGTAGTATGGCCCACGTACCTCTTCATGCAAGGACAGGTGATCATATAGATCAATTTCTCTGAGTTGCAGTTCGTATGCTTGGTTAACCGCCAGGGTCTAGCTGTGCCAATGTCTATCACCAGGGTTTTTTGTGTCTGTGGACAGGCCGCACAGCCCCCACACGGATAGTGACCCCGTACTGGGTTGGTGCTCCAGAGGGTGTTCGTGGTTTGCTTCATTTTATTCCGAGGTCTGGTATGAACCAGACTATCCCTGATGGATGGTCCTCTCTTGAATGCAAAGAGTGGGCGAGGTATTTTTCCCGCCCCTGTATTGAGGATCTTCCAATGTTTTAATATGATCTTCTTCACTCCATTTGATAATGTAGTGAAAGTTTGCACCATCGTCATCCGTTCATTGGTAGCATCTGATCTGCTATGTTGTAAGAGTGCCTCTCGATTGTTGTGAAACGCTCTCTTACATGCTCGGCGCACTAAGTGGTTGGGATAGTGTCGGTCTCTCAGATTTGATGACAGTTCTTTGGCATGATGTTCAAATAGACTGTTGGAGGAACAGTTTCGTCTCACCCTGAGGAATTGACCCACCGGTAAGTTTTCGCGAAGTGATTGAGGGTGGAAACTCTGAAAGGATAACAAAGAGTTTCGCGCCATGGGTTTCTTGAAAAGTTTGCTTTGTAGGCCTCCTTCTCCTGGGAAGATGAGGAGGTCAAGGTAAGCAAGTTTTTTTTTACTACTCTCCATAGTGAACTTGAGAAACTGGTTTCTCAAGATAAGGCGGGACGTCAATGCCATTGGGGACCGTATTGCTTCCATCGAGGATCAGTAGCAAGCCCAGGAAAAGGAGGTGGAGCATCTACAGCAAGAGATAGTCCGGCTCAAGGCTCAACAGATCGATCTCCAGGCACACAGAGAAGACCTGGAGAATCGGTCTCGGCAAAACAACATCCGTGTTAAGGGAGTTCCACCTAAAGAAGAAGGGCCAGACATCACACAATACCTGCAGGGTCTCTTCAGGATCATACTGGGCACCCCCACCGGATATTTTGGCTTACATTTCAGACTTTCAACTAAAACAGTGTATGCTACGTGCTGCCAGGGACAAGCAACCAATAATATATTAGGACCACTCCATAGCTTTGTACCAGGACCTGGCTCTTATACCCCTTCAAAAGTGTAGGGAGTTCCAAGTAGCTAGTTGCGTCATCGAAATCAAGGAATACCGTATTCTTTGGGTCACCCTTTCTGGCTAATTTTCCTATGGCAGGGCATACTCCTCCTGCCAGGTGCTGGGCATTGAGAATCCAATCCAGGAGGAGACAGAGGGCCCACAGACCAAAATTCCTCGAGAAAGATGGCATAAGGTCTACGGGAGGCGTAGCCAAACCTTTTATGGGGACAGTGGCGGAAAACGTGGCTGAAATCAAAGAGGTCGATGGGAGCAGGGCCATCAATAGTGAGGTGTTGGAATGAGTATTTTAGATGCGAAATTGTGTCGCAAACCGCCAGTTACTGCTCCCGCAATCACCCTTCACCTGATATACAATCAATCCAGGGGCTGCCTCAATTGCCTTTAGATAGAAACGGGTCCTCCCCCCACCCCCCTATACCAATAACCATTTCAAATACCAACCCCACCAGAGATGGTGCTAATAGGTTAAACAGGCCCAGGGGATCGAATCAGAACAGGTTGTCTAGTACCTCGTGCATTAATGTTCCTGCCGCCCCAAGTATGAATGGCTAATCAGGATGTCCTGAGTCTGCCGCCCGCTGCTTGCCCTTATGTGTTGGTACTGGCAGGAGTACCTACTTTAAAGAGGGATCAACATGAGTCATGGGGCCAGCTACGCATTAAATGTGCAGACTTCTATCAAGGCATAGAAGCTTCCGTGCTACAGCGCCAAGACGCCTCGGCATAAGAGCGCATTAAAAATAATTCAGTCAGTCAGTCAGTCAGTCCATGTATCCGAAATAAAGGATATTATTATGGCACGCAGGGTTGGGTGAGTCAGTGCATCTACAAAAAATATCGAAGGGGACAGTATTGTAATTAACTTTCGCAGACCCTCTTTGGTGAGACACCTACTAAGGGGTTGCAAAATCATAACACCTAATAGCACTAACATATGCACACTACCCCTTGGTTATTTCAACAAACTAAGTCATGCTCCTTTCACCAACAATTCCTCTTGAATTACTACCTCTAATAGGTTCCAGGCCTTGTCTGGATTAGAGACACAAGACTGATATCAACTTTTGGGGAAAATACTGATCCTGCTATTAGGTTACCTCATGCCCTGCCAGTAACTGAGTATACTATTCCCACAACCCACTTATCCCCCTATGCAAACGAAGGCCTCAGCAAGTTCAAACATTCGTATCTTAAGCTGGAATGTTGCAAGGTTGTACTCTAAACTTCACCAGCCAGATTGGGTACAACTTATTAAAGACCAAGATATCCTTTTATTTCAGGAAACATGGGCCACACAAGAATTGAATATTGAGGGGTTTGAATGCCATAACATCCTAGCAACAACCCCCAAGCAGGGTCGACCATTTGGGGGTTTATCAATCTGGGTCAATATTAAGACAGGGGGTGCATAAAAACTGTACATACAGATAACAATAATTTTCTAGGCATATTATTTAATAGTGGAATTTCCTTTTGGATAATTAATGTTTATAACAATGATTTTCATTCTGTTCCAAATATGCATTTTATAAATTTGTTTCATTTTATTGCATCTATTGGAAATTCCAAAGACTCTTTCAAGTCAGTAAGAGTCTGTCTGGGGGCGATTTTAATGCTAAGCTATCTTACTCATGGTCAAGTGAATATTCACACAGCAGCAGACAAACATGCAATAGGGGTAGAGAGCTAATGGACCATTTGAACACCCTTAACTTAATTAATGTTATGGAAATTGATGCAACTACAAAAGATAATGCCCCCCCTCAAACGACATTCAGAGGGAGGGGCTGCTCATCTGCAATTGATAATGTTTCTTATCTCCCCCGCTTTAGAAGCAAGCTTACTTTAAGCCGAAATTATGGCCACAATCTTTGGGGACCATAACCCAATACAAATAAGGTTACGGATGTCTCCAGTTCCAACGCCTCAGACAGAATGTGGTGCTGGAGATCTATCACCATCCACAGATAATCGCAGGCTGGTATGTCGAGGCATTAATAACGCAGACCGATTCAGTTCTATGGTTAGGGGAAACACAAATCTTATTAACATCTGCTTAGAGGGCCTGTTCCACACCCAGTGGCTATCAGCGCCTTTACCGAACTCCGTGGAGCCATTAAATCCTTGCTGTCTAAACCCATTTGTACAGTACTGCGCGAACCTAAATGGTTCAATCAGGAGTGCTCAATTGTCAACAGGAAGCTCCGCAAGGCCCTATCTCAAAGCCCTAGGTGTAATGATTTGCTCAAGTCCTTAAGGTTGACATATAAGCAGGCTATTGCTAAAAGGAAGCAACAGTTATTAGGTGAGCACTGGTATGCGCTCATTAATGTTGCCAGCTTAAATAATGGGAATATATTTTGGACTACCATTAAAGAGTTGAGATCAATGGGACAACCGTTAACTCCCATCAGCTGCAACATAATGAGCCCTACCTGGGAAAGTCACTTTTCCACTATTTACCAAGAGCCTGCTTTTTAATCCGACCCTTTTATTAACAGGGAGCCACCTGGAATCTCATTATCAATAAACGAGGTTGAGGCGGCTATATGTCAGAGTGCGGGCAATAAAACTCCAGGCCCTGATGGGATGCCCATCGATCTTATTAAATATAAACAAGATTTGTTGGCCCCACTGTTGTTAAATATTTTTAATATTCTAACCAATGCCCCACTGCCTAAGACATGGTGTACTAGCACGATCGTTCCCATTTTTTTTTTAAAAAGGGCGATTGCACACAACCTTGTTGCTGTAGACCGATCTCCCTCATAGATAACACCCTTAACATTTTAGGCAGAGTTTTATACACACACATTTTAACCTGGACAGAGGACAATCAGATTTTAGAACAATTCCAACTACGTTTCAGGGTAAAGTTGGCACAAACGAGCAAAGTCCTAATCTTAATTTGATCATAGGGAAGTACACTATTGCACAGCACTCGCCACTTTACTTAGCTTTTATGGACCTGTCCTCAGCTTTTGATTTTGTTAATAGGTCCCGTCTATGGTCCATCCTTTTAGAATATGGACTGGATGAGGCCCTTGTTAATTTTTTGGCCTATCTCCATACGGACCTTGAAAGCGTGGGTCAGGATTGTTGGTGGGGGAGAAGTTTCCACTTACATCAGTGTAGACAGAGTGGTCACACAGGCGTGTGTTCTGGCCCCTTTTCTATTTATCATATATATAAACAATTTACATAAATCACTGATCACACTAACTAATGATATTCCCAGAATTCAAGGCAAACCTCTCCCATTGCTTTTATACACAGATGATGCGGTTTTAATTGGTCGCACACCAAATGCACTACGCACTTTAGTTCGAGGTTTCACATATTTTATGTCCGGCTTAGATTTATGCACAAATTTTAAGAAATCTTTTATAATGCCTTGTGGGCCAAGGAAATGTCCTTTAAATGTTATCTCTGTGGGTGACCAAAAATGTACTTGCACTGCTACTTTACCTTATCTGGGAATGGTCTTTGCTGCGAACGGCACCTGGTGTGAACACTTGGCATATTGTAAAAGTAAGTTCTCGAGGGCTTTTAACTCAAACCTCAGTCTCCTCCGCCCTAAAAGATGGGGAACAATTCCAGCCCTTTTAAAGATTTTCAAGATCCTGTGTGTACCAATAGCTACCTATGGGGCAGAGGTATGGGGTGTTGCAAAATGCTCTTGCGTCCAATCAGAGGAAAATAGATTTTGTAGAAAACTCTTAGGCGCTCCAATCTCCACCCCTTTATATATATGTCAAGGTGAACTGAAATTAAGATACATTGAAGACATCATAAGGGCCCGCCCTGCACTATTTTGGCTATCCATAATGAAAAATCCCGAGGCTTCTCTCACAAGGGACATAATAGATGGTAGTCTTTGCTGTGAGAAAGGGATGGATATTCCATGGATTCCTGGGGTAGTCAAGAGTCTAGAAAGCGTTAACCTTAGTAGACTGTTTGCTAATTCGAACACAGCTGTAACAATGAACAAAAAAGTTTTGACTCCTTCGCTGCGGCGGCAATTCCGCCGCAGCGCTAAGGGGGAGGGGGGGCGTGCGGTGCTCCCATGCTCGTGACGGAACCGCTCCGTCACGTGCCTCGGGCACGCGCTGTGCTTGTGAAGGAGCGGTTCCGTCATGGCCCCGCCCGCTCAATAGAACGCGCCACGCAGGCACGAAATCAGCGCCGCGCAGGTGTGCCGAGCGGGCCGTGAGGGAACTGCTCCGTCATCAGCACAGCGCGTCCGAGGCTGGTGACGGAGCGGTTCCGTCACCAGCATGGGAGGGGTTAAAGACAGCATTGTATGTACTTTATAGCGCAGAAAGACTAGTAAGGGAATTGAATAAACAAACTGTTGCAAAATGTATATCCATTGCGTACCCTGAGCATTGTCTACCAAGTTATATTGCACTACCCATGTCCCAATGGGACAGAGGCCTCCTATTCCGTCTAAGAGCTGGGACAGTAAGATATTTGCTTTGTTTTTCCTATAGTTAAAACACAAAACATGACTCCCTGGCATGTCCATGTGATGGTCACAGCGGTCAAACACTTTTACACTTTTTATTCTTTAGTAGATACTATATGAAATATGCACAATGGTTTCTAATTCCGTATTTTCACCTATTAATTTAACAGACGCTCTTGACTGCAAATTTAAATTGGACAATGTTGAATTGATCTGGAGCATTGGCACCTTTTTGAGAGTAGCTACGGGTGCCCGGAAATCTATGTGCGATCTATGAAGTCATTCGTATAGTACTATTCACAATATGCACTTGACCTAGGTTTACTGCATTTTGCTACATTATGGATTGGTTATTGCTATCTATTTAATCTATTTATTTTTCTAATGTTTTTTATCCTGTACATGTGTTACTTTTATGGATACGCTGCTATCCGAATAAAGTCTTCTGGATTAGGAACGGATTGGCTACTTTCAGTCCTCACACTCTTGAATGGGATTAGAAGTGTTTCTTTAAGTTAGCTGCTGCTTATGGCTTTCCCTGACAGTGCTCTGTGGATAACTCATGTTCCTGCAGCTAGCAGATAATTAATTTCCAAGTTCGGGGGCTCTCTGAGAGGCACAGTGACAAGAGCTGACTCACAATGTTTTGTGTATTAAGTTTATGTGCAGGTCAGTAATGTAACAAAACTTGAGCCATCCCTCCCACTCCTCCCTGCAAAAAACATGGACGCCCTCCTTCCCCCAGACTGTTAGGACCCTTCAGGCCAGAATGAACCAAGTGCTTGAAGGACCTTCCTCCCCATCTTGCGCTTTTTATTCTGCCCTGTTGCATAAGAAGATCCTCTGATGACCTTAGAGTCCTACTCGGGTTTCCCCTATCCAGACTTAACACCCCCGCTGGCATCAGTGCGGCCCCCGGTCACACCATAGACTAAACTTTGGGGCCCCCGGGAAAATGTGAGTACCCGTGATCTAGATCAACAAAAGGCGGGAGTAGTTAGACGCGAGGACGAAACAGAAGCATGCATCTCTAAAAGACACAAACAGGAACCAATGAAATCAAGCATTGGCATAGCCAATAGGTCTTGCCTTTGGGACCTTATAAGTGTTTAACCATGCAACAGTTGATGTTGTTGCACCAAGGATATTGTGCTGGATAACTAAACACTTTAAGGTCCCAAAGGCGAGACCTACTGGCTATGCCAATGCTTGTTTACCTGATGGGCATTGGCTGACCGCTGCCTGGTTACTGAGGCCCTAGTGAGGTTGAGACATATTTGAGGGAGTTTTAGCCAAATCAGATTCTGCTGTGCACGCCCAAGCCTAGGTAGCGATAAAGTGCAGTTGTTAGTGCTGACTGTGAGTGTGTTCTTTCACTGTGGTTAGAGGAGTTGGCCTAACGGCTAGGGCGCTTGACCTCGGATCTGGGTTCGAGTCTCGGTAACAACGCCAAACAACCTGTGATTCTGGGCAAATCACTTAATCTCCCCGTGCCTAACAAAAATGAATGTGTGTCCACATGTAACGTAACTGGTGCTATGTAAAGCGCTCTGATACCCGATTTGGGTCAAGTTCGAGCTATATAAAACTCTGCAAAACCCCAAAAAATCTGAGCTACTTTCAATTGATGGGGCTGCCCCCGTTTACTCTGGTGAAAGCCAAAAACAGAATTCAAGTCGATCTTCTCATCAGACAGACTTTTCAGGCGAAAAAAAAATGTCAACGTTTGCTGAGGCCTTCAAAATAGTTACCCAACTCTAGCAGTGAGGGCCAATGAACATTGTTGACACAAAATAATCATGTCTAATGATCGATGCAGACAACAAAAAATAAAAAAATTAATGCTATGACAGCACGCTTGAGACCCTACTAGCACAAGACAATCGTTCTCAGGTAATGCGGTGAGAATCTGAAACTCGCTTCCTCCTTCGCTCTGTGCCATCACCTCCATCCAGATCTTCAAAGCGGACCTCAAATCTCTTCTATTCCAAAGACACTTTCAGAATTCCCTCCTCCAGACCCTGCCAGGAAGTTCTTTAGTCATTGTAAATTTGTCACATATATTTATATTTTTTGTTTGTACATCCTGTGCTTGCTGTGCTTGAGATTGTGTTCCTTTTGCCTGCGTTGTTTTGATTCTATGGCTGCTATTTTTATTTGCTCCATCCTGTAACAGTTCTCTCATGTAATGTAACTGGTTCTATTGTACGGCGCTTTATAAGAATGCATAAAATAAATGAAATAAATGACCTCACCTGGGGTTTCATGTGGGTGCTGTTTTGAGTGAAGGGTCATGGAGATTCTCCCCCTCACTCGAACACCTCCAACACCTGAAATCTCTAAGAATCATTTACAACAAGCACATACATAGCTCAAAAGCAAACGTCTTTAGGAAACAGCAAAACAATGCCAGGACTCGACCTAAAAAACTGTTTGAACTTGTTAAATTGCAATCTAACAGGAAATCCAACCTGCTTTCTGGGTCTAATCTGCAGCCTAACCGCAAAGAACTTGCCGCCTTCTTCCTGGAAAAGACCAAAAAATTGAAAGTGACTTAAAGACTTCATTGGATCTCCTCCCGGCGCCTTCACACGTCAGCCCCCACCCACCCATGTGGCCTGAGCATCCTCTGCACCCCCCCAAAAATATTGCCCTGTGGTGTTCATTCAAATCCTTTGATGAAATAATCATACAAATACCGTCAACACTTAAACCTTCAAACACTTCAGCGATCCGCTTCCTTCAAATCTCTTCTTTGAGTATGAAACCTCTCTTCGCCCACTCTGGATCAAAATAGTAAATGATTCATTAATTCAAGTCACTATACCAGACTGCCCCAAGTCTAGACAGATAACCTCCATTCTTAAAAAACCCACAACGGACCACACTGATCTAAATAACTTCCGTCCTATCTCTAGCTTCCCAACTCTTTCAAAGCTCCTCTAGAAATGTGCCCATACCCAGCTATGCAATCACATAGAGCAATTCCAACTCTTAAACCAATATCAATCCGGATTCCTCCAGGGACACAGCACTGAATCAGCCCCACTCACATCGTTGCCGACGTGTTACAAATGTTTGATAAAAATGAATCCTGCCTTTTAAGCGTCCTTGACCTCTCATTAGCATTTGATACGGTCAAACATGACAGCCTCCTTGACTTACTGGAAAGCAGGATGGGGCTTACTTCCAAACAGGGATCTTAAGGAAAATCCAACCCTTCATCCCCTCGATGACTTCAAGTCAGTTGCTCAAGCCCCAGTGATTTCCAGGCTGGACTACGGAAATAAAACCTTTGCGGCCTTCCTAGATCAAAGTTGTCCCCTATTAGGGCCTCCCTTAACTCAGATTGAAGACGCATTACTGGATCTAAATGTAATAACCACATCACACCTTATCCGAAATCACTAAACTGGATCCCATACGAGGCACTAATTAATTGTTAAATTGCTTGCATGACACACAAAGCCATACACTCCAAAACCCAAGGTACTTTGCACAAAAAGTGGATTTACCTGGTGGCTCTAGAACCTCGTTCTTTCCACGAGATGGAAAATGCACCAGAACAGGGCACGCTGCACATAACACAAAGATAAAGTGCGTTCTGCGACTCTCTCACATGCTCGGCAAGTACACGGCCTCTACTCAGCTTTTACAAAGGCCCACATGCTTAGCACTGCTTTTCAAATACACACAAAATGCCACAGGCACAGCTCAACAATGTAAAATTAAATTAATTCACGGAGTGAAAGCCACCATCAAATGATCCAAAGCGTGCCTCAGGCCACAAGGGTCTATCTCTCAGCTGCTTCCTACAGCAGCACAGCTTAATGGCACCAAAGTGTTCTTCATTTGAAAAAGGTGCTATTCATTTGGTATTTGTACAGCACAAACCTAACCAAAAAAAACAGAGCTCCCTATCAGGTCCAAGGCAGGGACAGAGTCAACGAGTGATAGGTGAGGCGGCTGGATTGTGGATTGTTACTGCATTGTGATCGAAAAGACTGAAACTAGCAGCATGTGTGATAATTCCTCAGCAGCATCTCCTCTATGACAGGTAGAGCGGGTGCAGGCCCAGATCAGACAGTAATAATACATTAATAGCTCAGTAGTATTCTGAGATAAAGATCTGGGTAGTAGAACACTGGCTTCCAATAGCAAAACACTGAGCACCTCACTTCAGCCAATCTTTAATGATTGTTTGAAGAACAAGGCAACAGGAAGGTGTGTTAAATGTCGACCATTAGCCTTTCACCAGCTGCACACGGTGACTGCCTTGACTAGATGGAACGCTGTGCTACAGCAACCGCTCAAATCATGCATGCGGGCGCTACAACATGTTGCAAAGGGTTACTGGAACCCTCGATTCCAATTCACACAGTTTAACTACACACATCACAGTTATCTCTCTCCCCACCATAGCCAGCTCACATTTCCTGATTCAAAACCAGAGTGCCCGCGATGTAAACTGGCTGACGCCAGCTTCTAACGTATGGTGTGGGAGTGCCCATCACTACAGGTGTCATGGCTCGAGGTTACAGCCACCATAGTGGAACTTGCAGACCATACATGGTCACCTACTCCTGAATCCTACCTGCTAGGCCTTCACCCTAAAGCAAAGGGGGGCAAACACTTACACCGGTTCATAGACCTTGCATAAATACTTTTGAAGCGCCTCTGTGCTGGACACTAAGGGGCAGATTTATGTTAACTGGCGCATCCCCAGGGATGCGCCAGTTAATGTGCGCCACAGTGCGCCACAGCTCCGCCACCCATGGTGCGCCGCATTTATAATGCGGCGCACCATGGGGCAAAAACGGCACAGATGCGTGACGCATCTGTGCCGTAAAGGTGACGCATTGCTGGAGTTGCGTCGCAAGCGCGACGCAGCTCCAGCAAGGCTCGGGGGTGCCCCATCTTAACAATGCTGCGTCAAGACCTACGCCTGCTTCAAGCAGGCGCAGGCTTTTGACGCAGCATTGGCCAGAAAGTGACTGAGTGAAATCTCATAGATTTCACTCAGCCACTTTTGCGAGGCGCACCTGCCCCGGAACGCCCACCCTGCGCCGGAACGCCCACAAGCGGCGCAGGACTTTACAACGTGACGCATCTGCCTAGATGAGTCACGTTGTAAATCGTTCGTAGGGATGCGCCACGTTTACGCCGCCTTGCGTGACGCAACAGCGGCGTAAACGTGGCGCAAGTGCCTCATAAATCTGCCCCTAAGAGGTGGCTGCATACTCTCCTGCACTGTACACGAGCAGAGGCCAACACACTATACATGCTACTCCCTGGAGGAGTGGGGAGAGTGGATGAGGGGGTCTGTGATAGGTATATCTTACGCATAGAAGCCAAGAACGATATTCGACCACCGTGAAGGAACTATGTCTGGGACCACAAGAATGCATAATTTCTGTACAATTGTACCGAAGTATGATGCATATACTCCTGTTCATGCAATCTCTGTTCCCCTCTGGACAGTGGGGCTGGGAGCCGTGCCAGCAGAAGTCATGGATTAGACATCATGTTGATCTACCCATATGTGTTCCCGGCAGCCTCCCCCTTACACCTACTTCCTTATGATTTATTGTTTTATTGACGCAGTGTCTGCTATAAGGATTGGCATGTTTTATAGTCCACACCGTCCTCCTCGCTTTGTGATCACCCTTTACCTTAGTAGATCTTGCTCTGACACTGATGTAAATAGCAATGCTGCCGAACCATGATGTGTTTACATATGTCACATATATTATGTCATTGATGCTCCCTGCAACCTGTATCCCTCAATGAGTTTCCTCTTGTTGGTGATTTAAAAGAATAAACAATGAAAAAAACTTTCACCAGCTGCAATCAAATATTTATGAGATAATTAGATGCAAACATACCTCCATCCTGCACATCCTGGGACTAGAATGCTGGAAAGCGATCAATGGGAAATGAGACAGGTTTGGAGGTGAACAAATCAATGAAACATTACCTGAAAGAGCAAAGTCGAAAAAGAGAGTTAGGAGAAGATAGATGGATATTAGAAATGGCAGTAGGGACAAGCAAGAGAAGGAAATAAACTCAACCAACATTCTTTGGATAAACACTGGCCCTGTGAATTTTTACAGAGCAAAAATGTTTTAAAAGTTTGTAAAACACTGAAAAGAACACCACAATTTAGAACCCATAGAAACTGAAACCAGAAAAGCCTATGCATCTTGTTTTCAATGTTCATTATCAGGGAGGACTTGCTGCATGCACAGGTGGATTAACAACGAGACCTAGTGTGCCATGACGGTGCACCAGGTGCAGTTATCTGTAGTCATGCATTCCAATGGGTTTTGGGAAGTGCAGTCATTTTGTAACTGTAGTTATTGTAGTTGCTGATAAAGCTAGGGATGAAATGCATAATAGTCTAGACTTTCTGAATCTTTACACTTAGGAAAATCTAAATTCTGAGCATGCATTCAACACATAATGTAAATTGCGCACTTGGATGAGAACAAACAGATGGCAGACAGGAACAGAAGTGGAGAAGAGCAGAAGGGAAGGGAAGAGAAAGAACCCCATTGGACCTAGCATGAGGCAGGGATGTACCCTTTCACCCATACTCTTCCTGATAGCCCGAGAGCCCCTCACATTCACCCTATGCAGCTCAGAATACATTTGGGGAACCGAAACCAAAGCCGGAAACCTGGAAATTATGCTGTAAGCGGACAACATACTCCTCACTTTAGCCTCCCCAGAACGTTTGCTGCCAGCACTCATGTCCACCATATCAGACTTTACAGCATTTTCCAGGTACAAAATGAACTGGACCAAAAGTTGGGAAACAGAGACAAGTTACATTAATTCCGCACCAGGGCATAACATACACTTCCCCAGCGGCTTGCCTCCTAGGCATATATCCTAAACCTAAAGCCAATATGATTTCCTCGGGATGTGCAGATATAGCCCTGGTTCATGCACAAAGCTAGACAACCCTCTTTTGCACCCCTCAGCGGACCCACACTCCGAGAGTGGGGAAATTAACTAATCAAATGGGCCACATGCAAGGAAACAATACTAAAAGTCGAAGCACAGAATGGGCTGAGGAGTCCAGAACACACACAGGCATGGGAAATGATTCTTCAAGATTGTCCCCATATAGATGATACAGCTGATTACTCCCACTGTTGGGAAGATGACGCCACTGAGGAAGAACAGATCGTCTCACCCCTGGCCTTCCAAATGTAGCAGCTAGGTCCTTCCTGAGGGGGCCTCAAAACATTTGAAACTCTTCGGGAGGAATTTGACCTCTCCAAATTACCAGCAGTTGAACTGTGCCCTCAAGACCTCGAGAGTGAATCAAATATCATCTAGAACTCTACTACTAACTCCTACTAAAACAAAATGGGCAAATATAGGAAAATTATCAGCGGTCTCTACACTACACTAATTGAAGATATTTTTCCTGGTGGCTGCAATCTAAACGGGCTTTGTGCCGGCCACGAATATCCTTCAGCATCCTGCCCCTTTGGAGAGGGATCAGTCCTTGCTGGTGGCTGACTACCTGCCCCCAATCACTGTTTCCTGCTGCTGGACCCACCATGAGTGGAGTAGGGGCTGAAAACATGGTCAGCGGCCATTAAACAGACATTGATGAGGGTGGTCACACCACGGGGACTTCTGCTGCGGCAGCTGGGGACTGGGGATCGAACTCGGCTATCTCCCTCACTGCTGCTGGCTACCCAGAGAGAGGAGATAGACCTCAGAGTGGACAGTGAGAGTGGCAGTCACCCAATGACACTTCCGTTGGGGCTGCAAGAGATGGATAGGCACCTCTCTCATCTTTTGCATCCTCTATAAGCGAGGCGGCCTTCCCCTCACACCAATTCTGACCCACTGTGGGAGCCTCTAAGGGAAGAGGACCAACCAGGCGATGACGCTGGATAAGGACGGCCTACTCCTTGCTGACAGACACAGAGGTGAGAAGTTGGGGGAGTGGCATTGATCTGGCTGTGCACCGTAACTGGCACCAATTGCCCTGGCGAAGAGACTGAGGATGTGTGAGTACCCAAGGCAGCAAATACTCATGCTGGATATTGGATTGCCACCATTGTGAAGGAGAAGGCAGCAGGGGCCTAGGGACAGATAGATAAATACACCAAACCGGTGGTACATGGCTGGTCAGTAGGGGGAGGAGCACAGGGCCTCCCCATCTACTACAGGAAAAGACGGTTTCCACAGCAGCAGGTCACCAAGTGATCAAAGACAACCACTAAGACTTGACAGACAAGATTTATGGGGTAGGGGTCTCGCTCCTCCTTCAAGGCTTACATGACTTATACTTGTGAGCTATGGAGGCAGAGGGGCGCATTTCCTCCCTGGAAGATGTGGCAGGCACCACTAGATGAGCATAGAAGACTGAATAAGCCAACAACACTCCTCGAACACTCCATGGAAGATCCAGAAGGCCGATCATGCAGAAATAATCTGTCGCTGCTGGGACTGCCGAAGGGCACAGAAGGACAACAAACCGGGGAGACTGGTTTAAAACATGGATTCCAGACAGAGAGCTATCCCTGTGCTTTTATATAGAGAGAGCTCAAAGGACGCAGGCCACTAGACTGTCTCCATCATCACCCGGAGGAAAGTACCCTTTTTGGGTGGTCACCCCCACACTTTTTGCTCCAGACACTGTTGGTTAGGACTCTGAAAGTACACTGGAGCAGGCTGAAATTGCTATATGTGAATTGGCATCCCCAATTGGCAAGGACTTTAACCCCGTATAAGTCCCTGGTACATTGTGTCAATGGTACCCAGGGCATGGGTGTTAAAGGGGTCACCAGGGCCTTGTGGTAAATAAATAATTACCCTGGCTGAATTTCTAGTCATTAACAATTAGCATGCATCAAGTGAGAAGCAGAGTCCGTGGTATCTGAGTTAAAATGGGCTTTATTCCAATAACTCGAGTCAAAGGGAGAATATGTTCCATCACCACAGAGGTTCAGGAAGAGTCTTCTAACATTTAATAACAAAACATCATATATATACTTTTTACTCCTTGTACATAGGAGCAGGCGCAAGACAGAAAATGAGATAAGAACATGTGGGTGTACACTTGATGAGTCATAGGTGTGTGATAGGTAGGTGTCATAGGTGGGTGGTACACAGAGGAGGAGTTTGCATGACCAGCTCGAACTGTGCCCTAATTGTGCAACTTTGAACATGACGTACAATTGACGTGTAACTGGGTGGAGGCTGACTTACAACCTAGTAGAGAGATCTCTTATGTCAAGGCGACCAGCACATCTAGTACAACTGATATCTAGAGTCAGGGGATGTATTATCTGAAGAAAAGGTTGTTCGTCACTAAAAGACAGAGAGGGCATATTTATTCGTTCATTGCATGAGCTTTCTATGGGTGCAAGCACTGTGATTTACTTTAATGGAGACAGAATGGCTAGGCCTATCTCCCTCGGACGGGTTCTGTTTACTTTTCATCACCGGGCAGGCAGATAACTGTTAAGCAAAATATACTGTCTTGGCAACCCTTACTGGGCTTCTTGCGGCTGAGCTAGAAGTATGCGAGGTCAGAGGGACGTAACTGCAGCTTCAGTGTGTCAGGAGTCATGTAAACATTAATTCAGGGACTGGTGGTTCAATCTGAACCACAAAAAGGGTTCAGTACGATATTTATTAGAGGTGTACAATGCAAAATGCAAATACATGGGCCTTATGCTAACTTAACCTTTGGGAGACTTTGATGACTGGCATTTCTAATGCAGGACATGATTGCAGGGGCCTAGTGATTCAGGCCACTACGGGAAATATGCATGGATAACATGCACATGACATGTAACATAGGGTATATGTGGAGGACATATTTGATCAGGCAAAATATCATTTTCCTCATTCCCTCCTTGTTCCCTACATAACCCTTTAGGATACATCTATATTCATGAGACCGTATAGTTGATCATACAGCATCATTTCTTCATCTTTTATCCTTTGTTTACGTGGATGGGGAATACAGGCAGTAGCACACAGCCCGCAAATCGCCGGACCACACTGCAGACAGAGACAGCAACCAAATACCATAAGTAGGGCCATTCCTAGGAAGGACATAACTTTCCATCCCCATGCAGATATTACACCCCAGAACCAACTGGACCAAGTCCATGTGCCTGGATCTTGATGTATGGCATTAGCAATCTTGTGGAGTCTTGTTATTGCTTCGTACACAGATGGTGCATTATCTGGGATGAAAACGCAACAACTAGATCGGATGACTCTACAGGCTCCGCCCCTATCCGCCAAGATGACGTCTAGAACGAGGCGGTTTTGAAGAACGACAAGTCTAATAGCAGACTGTTCCTGGGTCAAGTTCGCCAGGGTAGATGCAGTTATATTTACAACTGTTTCAAGAGTCCTTGTTAACCTGCGTATCAGTTTACTGTTTTGGATGGGAGCTATGAAGAAAAAGAATCCTCTGTTGAAATCTGTATATTGCTCCCATGCTGTTTCAGTCTGATCGATCCCTGCGGAATCTGTCTCTCTCTTTTGTCTAACATGTTCTAGTCGTGAATCTCTATGATAATTTGATGGGGCTAGAAAAACGGGTGGCAATAAGAATGCTATATAACAAGTCCCACCCCAGTCTAAGGGCAGATGTACATAGGCTGTCTGACCGCAAATGAAATAGGTATGGCGTGATGTTTTGAAAGAAGATAGTCCGTTATCATCAAACTCTACTACAGTGTTACACTTGCTGTGTCCCATATGTACTGAGCCTTTCTTACTAACACATAAATCACCTTTTGCTGGCAGGACTGATATAAACGGTGGACCTGTGTTTTGCTTGGGCTGAACATTTAACATTATAAAATTAACAGAGGCATTTCCCTGTTCGTACTCTTCATTCTCTAAATCGGATCCCTTTCTTTGGGGGAATCCGTCTTTGTCTGGAAAGCATGCTTCATTCATTACTTTATTCAGGTTTCCATATATCCAGCCACCTGAATAAGCTATGTACCTTCTATCTATTGATGTCATTAGAGCAAACCATGCTCCACACGAACCATTGTGTGAGAACGGTAAAGGGTAGAAGGGCAATACTCCCTTCGTCTCTTGATAAGGGGGCAGTTGGCCACATACCCAGCAATTAGTCGCATTGCTGGTCTGGTGAGAATGGTGTAGCATTCGAATAAAGGTATTGTTACGTAGTGCAAGTCGATATGACAATTCATGGGGAGGCAGGTCACTAAATGTGTGCTCTGCGGTGCTGTTACTGGAAGAGTGTAAACGTGAGGAAATGGGAAAGAAAACATGTAGCAATAAACTGACACCAATTATAACAATGCACAGAATAAAAAGGACGATTAAGGTAACTATACATCTACTGCGTAATCTCTTGCAGTATTTTTCCTTCTTATCTCTCTTCTTGCTATTCTCATATGTGATCTTATGCATGTCAGAATCGAGTCTAACCGATTCACCACCGGGTGGGCTTAAACAATTAAACTACGTCTGACTTGCTAGTTCTAGACCTATACTCTTGCTGAGGGGTATTTTCTAGCAAAGGTCAGTGTTCTTTTTTTAGGTTTTTTTTTTGTCAAAGTTCAAAGTTCCAAATAGTGATGAAGGTGAGTTCGGCCTTTACGTCCTTCCACCAACTTCGGCGTCTTCCAACGTGGCTCAAGGGGACTTGAACGATCAAAGATCCTGAGGAGTCCAAATTCTCCTGGTGCTATGGCATGTTCCTCGACCTGGGTGTTTGTCAGGGAAGGCGGCAGCAACCTGTGAATGAAAAGAGAGTAGTGCAGAAATCAAGGAAGCCAGGTAATCTGTCAGCATGTTACTGTCAACATCAGTTATTTTTTCATTTTTAGACATAGGCGTACCCCACATATAGTTCATAAGTTCATAAGGAGATAGGCCTGTTCTGGAATGAGCTACCATACGCATGTAAAAGAGGGCAACCGGCAAGGCAACCATCCAATCCACGCCTATTTCTGTACAGATCTTAGCAATGTTTTGTCTTGAGGGTCTGATTATGTCTTATTTCTACAAGGCCTACTGCTTCTGGGTGTCTGACACAATGGAATTTCCTCGAAGGGACACTTGTTTCATTAATTCAGAGGAGAATGGCTGATCGTTATCTGAATAGATCACACGAGGTGATTCATAGCTGGGGAAGTACTGCGCACTAATTGTCTGGCTGTTGTAACAGCAGTATAATCTGGAACTGGATATGCTTCTGTCCATCTGGACAGGTCACATACAACTACTAAGACATATTTGTAACCTCTACATCTGTCCATTTGGATATAATCCATCTGGAGAACCTCAAAAGGGTGGTCAGGAGGATGAAAGCCGCCTTGTTCCACCGGAATGCCTTAACCTGGATTGAACTGGCAATAGATCATACATGTTCGTAGATCATACATGTTCGTACATGTTCGCACTGCTGCACATAGGTGCTTGTTAAACCAAACAGTCTGTAAGCAGTCTAGCATTGCCTTCTCTCCTAAGTGTGCGGGACTATGTGTTGGGCTTATGATTATTTGTACCATAGAATCCGAAAGAAACCATGTGCTTTTTCCCTTAGTAATGTTTACTTTCAAGTGCTTTGCTCTTATGCAGGCTTGTGTCAGAGCAAAGCACTGCTGCTTGAGCAGACAGTGTGTCTATTTTCTGTGTCTCTATGACTTCTGTGGTCACGGCATACGCTGCTACTAATTCTCCTGTACTTGTTCTCATGCGTGATCCATCTACATAGAGTGTAAGGTCTGGGTTTTAGAAGTGCAATATCTGTCATGTCTTGTCTTGGTTTATTCATTACTTCCACATAGTCATGTGGTGATGCATGTACTGTACTTGAGGGCAAAAGCGTTGCAGGATTCAGAATGTTACAACGTCTGATCTCTATGTGTGGTTGAAATAATGTCAGTTCATAACCTGTCAGTCTCGCTACAGTCAAATGTAAAAATAAACAAAAATAAAAAAGCATAAAATGTTTACTGTGACATGGAGTCGCTTAGAACCGGCGCTTGACATAATGCTCTTTTTAATTCCTCAAATGCCAAGGTGTGTTCTTGTGTCCTAGGGAGAACAGTCAAAATGGCTGCCTCCTGTGTAGTTAACTGTATGAGCGGTTTGCTAGATATGCATACTGGGGAATCCATTGCCTACAGTAAGAAGTGAGGCCAATAAAGGCACGTACTTCCTTCTGTGTCCTGGGCTGTGAAAGGTTAGTAATGAGCTGTATGATTCTTGTGTTAGCTGTCTACCTGGTGACCCTCCTTGGAAAGCAAGTGTTGTACACCACTTGCTTTACACAGAAAGTGCAAGACTGTCAGAGATGCAATGTCACGGTCCGGTTCTGATCCCGCTGTATTAGCGCTGTGTTGGTAGGCATGTCAATACTGTCTAGCTGTCTTTTCAGTGTCTGACTGTAAATGCTAGGGCTCACTGTCACCAATCTAGCAAAAATGAAATACATAAAAACAAATAAATAAATAAATAATTTAAAATTAATTCTCAATTCAAAAGCACTATTTTATATTGGGGCACCTCTATCCAAAACCTCTGCAGTTTTACAATAAATCCTACTCTAGATCTTGGGAACAGTATGACCATACTACCTACAATATGTTCTCTAAATGTATCTGAATTAAATCCACATTATTCTTGTTATAGACAGAAGGCCTAGAAGCCTTGAAAAAAACTCACTCCTTTGAGAAGCAGCCCCTCCCTCTAGAATTATGTTCGCGCTCGGAGCTTTGAATCAATTCCAAGCCGGGCTACACTGAGATCTAAAATTGAATGACTGCCAGATGCTGAACTCATCGCAAGAGCAAGACTCTTGCCAATTATTCTGTTTACACTACTGAGGCAATAACTATCCATTTGCAAGCGTGACTTATCTGAAGTCAATGAAGCTTTTAGTGTTGACTGCTTCAGAGGAGCAACTTGGCCCCCCCTTCACATAAACAAAGGGATCGCGGAAAGAATTGGGTTATGGCCAGCAAGACAGGGACTGCTCGCTCCAAGAGGGAGTAGCCCTCCCTTTTTATATAAACATTAATATTCTGGGAACCAAGCCATCTCGGTCTCGGACGGACTGTCTCAAGGTTAAAAAAACACATTCCTTGTACGTCATAACATATCTCTTCCCAGGCCAGAACCATTATTCTCTAACTAACTGAAGCAAACTTTAAAACGTTGTAAAAAGTAAATTAACAAAGACATATTTTTATTTTGTAACTAAGTGACATGCTAACATTTTAAATAATTCTGTACTGCTACTAGCTGCAAGGGAAAAAATAAACAGAACAAAACAATCATGGCATGGAAACACACCATATTTTACTTTTTTGAAAATAACATGTCGAACTTCTTAATTCTGCATTGCATAACCAATATTTTCATAAGCAAGTGTGTCAGCTTTTCTATTTTACCTATTAAAAGGGCCAGATTCATACTTTTTCAAAAGGCCATGTTTTCTAATTTTAGTGGGGACTGTTCTCTGCACATATCAATTGAAGCAGCCTGTCAAAGTACATAGGTCAGTCTTGAAACTAAATGCAAATTAAACTAATGTAGGGGACTCTTAGCAATGCATTAATTTACAAAGAGCCACTTACCTAATTGAGTGGGCTAACATTCACACGCTATTCTAAAGGGCAGCTTGCATTGGGAAAAATAATAATTCATATTTTGTAGAAACATCCCTATTTAAAAAACACACTGTTCTATTACACTAATGAAAAACGCATTCTATGAAGGGTCTGATTTATATTTTCTTGTCAACCCTGAAAACATCTAAGCACCCTTTGTGCAAACCTTTATCTCAATTCGACTGGTCTATTTACAACTATACCGACCTCTGAGCCAAACACCCTTAAGGCAAAACCCTTACAAATACACTTCTTTACCCTCCATGCAACATTTTACCATTCAATCTGCAAACTGAATACGCCCATTGGATAACATGGCAAATCGCACCCCCGCACAAAACATGCTTTTTCCACCACTTCCACAGCTCAGATCCTTTTCAAATTTGGCATCACAGTAGTCCAAGCTATTCCCTAAATCCTCACCAAAAAGCAACTAAATCCCTCCACAGGAACGGGTACGAATTTCCGCTCAAAAACACGCCCCCCCCGCAAACACCCAAAAAAAAAAACGCCAAAATTCCTCAACATCTTGTTAAAACAAATACTGCCTTCTCAATAAAAGATATTACCTCTTTGGCAGCCGAAGCACAATCATTCCCCAATGACTGCAGTACATGGGAAAGTCATGAACTCATCTCTCCACGTTATCACATAACACATACGCACATCTTCAAAACATTTTCTCTAAGCACTTGAAAGAGATCCAGCTCTCTCCTGACTAACGTGAAGGCTAGGGACCTGATGATAACATGCTCTGCACAAGCCATAACCACATGGCGCTATTTACAAGCCATATTTACAAGAAACTCAACAAGTCACAAAAATGACACGCTATTCACAAGGCATATTTACAAGGAGCTATACTTAAGAAAATTCAACAAACTACTCACGAGTCTTAATCTCAAGTCGCTATTCACAAATAAACCAACTAGTTACTCACAAGGCACTTTCGCAGTCCAGAAGGGACTTGTCTAGATACAAGGAAATGAACTCTGCAGATGTTGTTGGCCTTAATTCTACATACTCTAAAGGGTACAGGTGGTGGCGTTCTCTACCTACTGGGTTTTTCTGAGGTGGTCACTTGAGCTAGTTTTTCTGACAGAACGGGATAAATACCAGTTAACAACGGCATTTCTTGGCTTGTTTAGTTCTCTCTGCTTTATTGAATTCATTCTTTGTTCTCCTATGTCACTCTTTGCGCCATAACTCAATGGCATCTTTCTGAGAGGGTCTTGACTTTTTTTTCCAAATGGCGTTTAGCCCATGCTTATTATATATAAAATGACCAGGTGTGTCTCTAGGCCGTATTTTAACTGTCTATTCTAGTATACCTTTTCTGGTCCCTATCTGACATACAGTGGTATGTTGAAACCAACACAATGGAAACACAATACACAAGAATAGACTGAAACATTCAACAATCATTCATACAAGACACATTATAACACTAAAACAGACACAGTCTAACCTGATACATGGAATAAAACATGTACTTGAAAAACAGTTTTGTGCACTGAAAATACAGTACAACCATACCGGTCCCAAAAAATTGAGACACGTCTTTACCGGGCCCACCTTTTACCGAGGGCACGTCTTTACCGGGCCCACCTTTTACCGTGGGCACGTCTTTACCGGGCCCACCTTTTACCGTGGGCACGTCTTTACCGGGCCCACCTTTTACCGTGGGCACGTCTTTACCGGGCCCACCTTTTACCGTGGGCACGTCTTTACCGGGCCCACCTTTTACCGTGGGCACGTCTTTACCGGGCCCACCTTTTACCGTGGGCACGTCTTTACCGGGCCCACCTTTTACCGTGGGCCCGTCTTGAAACTAGATGCAATCCCCATAGTGGTACTCACCGGGAAAGCAGAACTTGAAACTTGAAGGCCTCGGAAACTTGACTCGACTACGCTTGCGCCTTGGAACAGGTGGACCTCTGGAGACCTCGGACCTTGCTCTCTCACGGGCTGGGCCTCTGGTTGAGACGACCCGCATTCCTCACCGCCTCACATGGATGCCAGGTCGCAGTCCGTCCTCCTCCGTGGGCCTGAGGGAGTGGCAGGAAGACCTGCTGGTGCGCTTTGAAGTCCGTCACGGCTGTAGAAGGGGGCAAAGACTAGACCCACAACTCCGGCGAGTGGGGAAAGGGATATGTCCCGGTAAGGGCGCCAAATTATGTGGTAAATAAATAATTACCCTGGCTGAATTTCTAGTCATTAACAATTAGCATGCATCAAGTGAGAAGCAGAGTCTGTGGTATCTGAGTTAAAATGGGCTTTATTCCAATAACTCGAGTCAAAGGGAGAATATGTTCCATCACCACAGAGGTTCAGGAAGAGTCTTCTAACATTTAATAACAAAACATCATATATATACTTTTTACTCCTTGTACATAGGAGCAGGCGCAAGACAGAAAATGAGATAAGAACATGTCGGTGTACACTTGATGAGTCATAGGTGTGTGATAGGTAGGTGTCATAGGTGGGTGGTACACAGAGGAGGAGTTTGCATGACCAGCTCGAACTGTGCCCTAATTGTTCAACTTTGAACATGACGTACAATTGACGTGTAACTGGGTGGAGGCTGACTTACAACCTAGTAGAGAGATCTCTTATGTCAAGGCGACCAGCACATCTAGTACAACTGATATCTAGAGTCAGGGGATGTATTATCTGAAGAAAAGGTTGTTCGTCACTAAAAGACAGAGAGGGCATATTTATTCGTTCATTGCATGAGCTTTCTATGGGTGCAAGCACTGTGATTTACTTTAATGGAGACAGAATGGCTAGGCCTATCTCCCTCGGACGGGTTCTGTTTACTTTTCCTCACCGGGCAGGCAGATAACTGTTAAGCAAAATATACTGTCTTGGCAACCCTTACTGGGCTTCTTGCGGCTGAGCTAGAAGTATGCGAGGTCAGAGGGACGTAACTGCAGCTTCAGTGTGTCAGGAGTCATGTAAACATTAATTCAGGGACTGGTGGTTCAATCTGAACCACAAAAAGGGTTCAGTACGATATTTATTAGAGGTGTACAATGCAAAATGCAAATACATGGGCCTTATGCTAACTTAACCTTTGGGAGACTTTGATGACTGGCATTTCTAATGCAGGACATGATTGCAGGGGCCTAGTGATTCAGGCCACTACGGGAAATATGCATGGATAACATGCACATGACATGTAACATAGGGTATATGTAGAGGACATATTTGATCAGGCAAAATATCATTTTCCTCAGCCTGAAGCACTTTTTATGCCACCCTGAGTAGCCCAAGTAAATTACTAACAGGAGGTCTGCCGATGCAGACTGCAGAAGAGTCCCCCCTAAAGAAGGCCTCCTGAGGCAGACAAATGGCTTGGCTTGCTTTGGCCCGAGGATCCGAGTAAACTCCGAGCTGAGCTAAAGCCAGGCATCCTTCACTGGCTCGCCCACCTCTATAAAATAATGGAAATTACGGGCACAAAGACATAGTAAGGATGATATTCGAATATCTACAGAAAAGTTTGATGAAGCAGGAGTACCAACATCATGGAGGAGAACTCCTTGTTTCAAGATTCATAACGTTCTCACTACATCATATTTTAGTTAGTGTATTATGAGACTGGGTGTTCTCTCCCCAAGGGTCAAATGAAATGATCATTGTTTTACAGTGCAGTTTTATCATCACATACTTACTACCAGGGTTTAGTTTGAATAAGTTTCCATCCGGGTCACTACACAACGGGGTTGTGAGTTGTTCTGATGGTTGGACTCAGGAACTCCTCTCACCAAGAGATATGCCACTGTGCTGTGGAAACTGTCCAGGCTAAGTATAGATTTCAAAACCAGCATATTTTGGTAAAACGAAGATTAAATGCCAAGCCTCATCATGAGATGGCTAAAACTTTTGCACTGCCCATGTCTTGCGGTGCAGGTTGGGTGTGAGAGTCTGCCCACCAAAGAATAGAATAGGATTAGAGTGTGAAATCAAAGGAGCATAAAGCTTCAAAACCAAATTCGAGCAACAGTACTGCCCATAAAGAGTAGTTGATAAGACTGAGCCGACCCCTGACCTTTTGTCCTTGACTGGCTGCCATATGAAGCTCGGATACAATACAAAATTACATGCATGGCACACAAAGCCTTCACTTCAACCCCTCTGTACCTCACTCAGAAACTGGAGCTCACATGCGGTGCAAGAGCCTCCAGAAGCTCCAGCACACTATTGCTCAAACAAACAAAATTCAAGAAGAAAAAACCTACAATCGAGCATTCTCGGGTATAGCACTGAAGATTTGGAACTCCCTCCCCCTGAAGTCAGGGTGAATCCTTCCATTGTCCTCTTCAAAAAGGAAATCAAACGGCTCTTGATGAAGAAATCTCCGCTTTGGACTGGCTATTCCAGTGGACACAGAGGTCACAGTTGCTGATCTGTGGCACAGCTTCTATGGTGGTGAGAATCCCTTGACTCTTCATTATTGTGTATTTTTTGCTTTGTTGGTTCTGTTTCTGATTGCTTGTTCCCCTCTTGTTATATAAACTGTAAAGCACTCTGATACCTGAATTGGTCATGTTTGCACTACAGAATACTTTCAAAATAAATAAATAGTAACAGGCTTCTTCCTTCACAGGCCAATAGTGTTATACTTAGATATGCTTGTTTGGATTCCATACAGAATCCCATGTGTTGTCATGGAACTTCTCTGTGTCTAAGATCCATGAAGAGTCAGTTGGTGCCTCTACTCTGTCGTGAGAGCAGCGGTGGCTCGTTGCTCCCACGATTAAACTATTCAGTCGATCTTTTTCTCATCTAGGTCCTAAATCCTGGAATGCCTTGCCCGTGAACCTAAAGACTGAAACTGATCTTTTTCGCTTCCGCAAAGGACTTAAAACCTGGGTCTTCCAGCAAAGATTAGGGTGGTCTTCTTCAGCAACCCACTGCGGGTAGCTGTGCGCCTTATAAGTTTAAATTAATAAATAAATTAATTAACTGTGTCCTGTTGTGTTACTGCGCCTTGGAGGACACAACATAATTTTTGGCGACGAGGATGAGAAACCTCTCAGACTACACTATTGGTGGCCCTCTATGGACAAAGACATAGAAGGGAGGGTCAAAGAGTGTGTTGTCTGTAGAGGAGCAGAAAAGGGTTTGAAAGTTGTTACACCTCCTCTTCAACCCATCTCTTTTCCTACGAAGCCATGGCTTAAGGTGGGCACTGATTTGGTTGGGCCATTCAATTTTCTTCCCCACAACTTACGTTTTGCGTTTGTACTAATGGACTTTAACAGCAAATGACCTGAAGTCAAGTTGTGTGCGTCTCCCACTGCTAGCAATGCCATACTCTTCCTTAAAGAGAATTTTATGAGGGAAGGGTTTCGGAGGCAATAGTTTCAGATAATGGTGTGCAATTTGTTAATCAAGAAATGAGTGAGTTTTTAAGTGAATCCGGTGTGAAGCATTTAAGAAGTTCTGTTGGACACCCACAAACCAACAGTTTAGTTGAGAGAATGAACAGAGTAGTAGTGGAATGTATCAAGTGGGCTAAACACAACAGTTTTGATGTGGAGGGTGCAGTCAGATCCATGTTGTGGTTTTATCGCACAGCGCCACATTCGCTTACAAAAATTACACCTTTTGTTTCACTTAATGGTAAAGTACCTACTTCTACTCTTTATCCTGCTTAGTTGTTAAGAACCGTTTCTAACAAAGTTTTGTGTTGTGTGGATAATGTTGCTTTGGAGTCTCGTGTTAAAGTATCGCAGAAGAAGATGTCTGGCAGGTATAATCGGAAGAAATCTGCGAAGACAGTTGGATTGTCTCCTGGGGACATGGTTCGTATTAAAAACACGAATTTTGTAAGAAAAGGTGGCATGTCCTTTGGTGAACCCATTTGTGTAGAGAACGTCTGTGGTGGTGCCGTTATGGTAAGGGGTGGACATTGGTGGAATCTGGAAAAAAGTTGTCAAGGTTTAGTCTGCAGTGAATAAACCTTCGGGTTTGACTAATCTGTCTGCAGGCAATACCAATTCTCCAACGGGACCAGCAAATATATCTTCTTCTCCGACAGGACCTGCAATTGTTTCTGTATCTTCTTCTCCGACTGGACCTGCAAATGTTTCTGTATCTTCTTCTCCGACAGGACCTGCAACTGTTTCTGTATCTTCTTCTCCAACAGGACCTGCAACTGTTTCTGTATCTTCTTATCTGACAGGACCTGCAAATGTTTCTCCAAGTAATGTCTCTGAAACCAATGCGACAAGTCAGGTGCCAAGGGAGTCTATGCGTGTTAGACGGCTTCCCTGGAAGCTGCGTTGAACTTTTCAGCAATCACTTGCAATCTTCTTTATGTTTATGATCAACTTTGTGGCATTTTTCATGCTTCTCATGTTTATGGTTTGTGCATAATCTGCATTAACTGTATTCTACCATACATATTTCTTGTACTCTTGTATTTTTCAAATGTTTTTTTTTATGCTTACCGCTTTTTCACATTATTTGCTATGCATTTTATTGTTTGTTTTCTTTACAAAAGGAGGTAATATGTTATGCTTAGATATGCTTGTTTTGGATTCCATACAGAATCCCATGTGTTGTCATGGAGCTTCTCTGTGTCTAAGTTCCATGAAGAGTCAGTTGGTGCCTCTCTTCTGTCGTGAGAGGAGCAGTGGCTCGTTGTTCCCATGATTAAACTATTCAGACTAATTAACTGTGTCCTGTTGAGTTACTGCGCCTTGGAGGACACACAAGTAGGATGGCAGGATTCTTCAGTAACAGACTCAGCTCCACCGTTCCAAAGTAAATACAGGCAGCTGATACTTTTTAGGTCTCGGCCTGATCCAGCACATGTGCTACTCTGGCCGAGACATTTAGTAGCTGCTTTGAAAAGTGCTACTTTCCCGGCGACCAGCTTACTATCTCGCGCACAAGCACGCGTGTGACGTGCACAGCTACCATCTGGCTTGCTGTGCACGTCGCGCATGCTTGTGCGCCTAATAGCAAGCTGGTGGCCGGCAACTCACATATGTAATCCTATTTACGTGCATGCCTTTTTAAAATTATGCACGGCACCCGTGTGCCACACAGCAGCGTGCTACTTGCATTTTTATTTTCAAATCAGCTCCGTGTGGGAGGCCACCGACACTGCCACAGCTAACCCCTCTGCATTTCAGGAGCCGAGCCCCGTCTCCTGGACCACGAGCTCTGTGTGTACGGCTCACCAACGGCTGGATCAGCAACTCTCATCTCAGGTACTGGGTGTTACCCACTGTGCTGAAATTCTCTAGTACCACAGAAGCACGTATTTGCTAGTTGCCCGCCCCACCACACCTCCCAGGTTGCCGCTTGAATACCTCCCCCTGCATTGCTGCTCACCTCCTGCTCCCCCTCTCTCTCATGCACGCACCACTTGCGGGCTTTGTTGTATTTTCAGCCAGCGACACTCTGTTTTCCTTAACCGTCCCTGCCTTCTTCTCTCTCTTCTCCCCAGTCTCCGAGTCCTCCTTCCTCCGCACAGCCTCTCTTCGCACCCCCCTCCTTTTCACCCACTCTCTTTCGCCTCTTTTACTTTCCTTCAACAATTTGTGCTCCCCGCCCGCATTTCCGCTCTTGTTTTCCACCCATTGCCTCTCCCCCTCACTAGCTACTGCCTCCTTATGTCTGGTAGTTTCACATGTTCTCTTCTTACTCCCTATTTTTCTGATTCACTTAAAGGGAACAACACTGCGTTTGACGCACTGGATGGATACATTTAATATTTGTATTCTTGCATTTTGCTCTCACCCCCAATCCCTTGTCCCCTTCTATATTCTCTCCTTAGCACTGCCCCATCTCTCCCCCCAAACCCTGCCCCTATCCCATCCACACATTCTTTCGTTTCTCCTCTTTTCTCTATCCCCAGTCATACTCCGTCACTTCATTCATTCGCTCATTCTCCCTCCTACACCTCACCACCCTTACTTCGTCCCCTGTCTCTCTCCTCATCTTTCTAATATGTCCCTCCCTCTCTCCTCGTCCATGGCTCCTCGCCCTCTTTCTGCCCTTGCTCCTTTCTCCTATCATGTTTTCCTTCTGTTCTCTTGCCTTTCACTGGTATTCGTATGAGAACACACCCCACAAAAAGGTGTTTGTGTGTAGTAGATCACACTGAGGTAGGAGGGGGCAAAGCCGCTCTCCAAAGGTTACAGTAAATATCGCCCCTCTGAGGTAAACGCATTATGGATTGGAAAAAGTTTGGCACCCCTCCGAGGCACGTGAACCCTGACTGCAGTCTCCTGGCTGCCTTGCCAAGTCATGCATGCGGGCGCTACAACATGCCGCAAAGGGTTACTTGAACCCTCGATTCCAATTCACACAGTTTAACTACACACATCACAGTTATCTCTCCCCCACCGTATCCAGCGCATGTTTCCTGATTGGACACCAGAGTGCCTGCGCTGTAAACTGGCTGACGCCAGCTTCTGACATATGGTGTGGGAGTGCTCACCACTACAGGTATCATGGTTTGAGGTTACAGCCACCATAGCGGAACTCGCAGACCATACATGGTCACCTTCTCCTGAATCCTGCCTGCTAGGCCTTCACCCTAAAGCAAAGGGGGGCAAACACTTACACCGGTTCATAGACCTTGCATACATACTTTTGAAGCGCCAAATAGAAATGTCTTGGAAAGCAGCCTCTGTGCTGGACACTAAGAGGCAGCTGCATACTCTCTTGCACTGTACACGAGCAGAGGCCAACACACTATACATGCTACTCCCTAGAGGAGTGGGGAGAGTGGATGAGGGGGACTGTGATAGGTATATCTTACGCATAGAAGCCAAGAACGATATTCAATCACCGTGGAGGAACTATGTCTGGGACCACAAGAATGCATACTTTCTGTACAATTGTACCGAAGTATGATGTCTATCCTCCTGTTCATGCAATCTCTGTTCCCCTCTGGACAGTGGGGCTGGGAGCCGTGCCAGCAGAAGTCATGGATTAGACATCATGTTGATCTACCCGTATGTGATCCCTGCAGCCTCCCCCTTATACCTACTTCCTTATAATTTATTGTTTTAATGATGCACTGCCTGCAATTAGGATTGGCATGTTTTATAGTCCTCACCTTCCTCCTCGCCTTGTGATCACCCTTTACCTTAGTAGATCTTGCTCCGACACTGATGTAAATGGCAATGCTGCCGAACCATGATGTGTTTACATATGTCACATATATTATGTCATTGATGCTCCCTGCAACCTGTATCCCTCAATGAGTTTCCTCTTTTTGGTGATTTAAAAGAATAAAAAATGAAAAAAACTTTCACCAGCTGCAATCAAATCTTTTTGAGATAATGAGATGCAAACATACCTCCATCCTGCACATCCTGGGACTAGACTGTTGGAAAGCGATCAATGGGAAATGAGACAGGTCTGGAGGTGAGCAAAACACTGAAACATTACCTGAAAAAGCCTAGTCAAAAAAGAGAGTTAGGAGAAGATAGATGGATATTAGAAATGGCAATAGGGACAAGCAAGAGAAGGAAATAAACTCAACATTTTTTGGATAAACACTGGCCCTATGAATTTTTACAGAGCAAAAATGTTTTAAAAGTTTGTAAAACACTGAAAAGAACACCACAATTTAGAACCCATAGAAACTGAAACCAGAAAAGCCTATGCATCTTGTTTTCAATGTTCATTATCAGAGAAAAGGACTTGCTGCATGCACGGGAGGATTAACAACGAGACCTAGTGTGCCATGACGGTGCACCAGGTGCAGTTATCTGTAGTCATGCATTCCAATGGGTTCTGGGAAGTGCAGTCATTTTGTAACTGCATTTAACGTAGATGCTGATAAAGCTAGGGATGAAATGCATAATAGTCTAGACTTTCTGGATCTTTACACTTAGGAACATCTAAATTCTGAACATGCATACAACACATAATGGGAATTGCGCACTTGGATGAGAACAAACAGATGGCAGACAAGAAAAGCAGTGGACAAGGGCAAAAGGGAAAGGGAGGGAAAGAACCCCAATGGACCTAGCATGAGGCAGGGATGTCCCCTTTCACCCATATTCTTCCTGATAGCCCCAGAGCCCCTTACATTCACCCTATACTGCTCAGAATACATTTGGGGAACTGAAAGCAAAGCCGGAAACCTGGAAATTATGCTGTAAGCAGACAACATACTCCTCACTTTAGCCTCCCCAGAACGTTTGCTGCCAGCACTCATGTCCACCATATCAGACTTTACAGCGTTTTCCAGGTACAAAATGAACTGGACCAAAAGTTGGGAAACAGAGACAAGTTACATTAATTCCGCACCAGGGCATAACATACAATTACCCAGTGGCTTGCCTCCTAGGCATATATCCTAAACCTAAAGCCAATATGATTTCCTCGGGATGTGCAGATATAGCCCTGGTTCATGCACGAAGCTAGACAACCCTCTTTTGGAACCCCTCAGGGGACCCACACTCCGAGAGTGGGGAAATGAACTAATCAAATGGGCCACATGCAAAGGAAACAATACTAAAAGCCGAAGCTCAGAAGGGGATGAGGAGTATAGGACACACACAGGCATGGCAAATGATTCTTCAAGATTGTACCCATATAGATGATACAGCTGATTACTCCCACTGTTGGACGATGGCTCCACTGGGGAAGAACAGATCGTCTCACCCCTGGTCTCCAAATGTAGCAGCTAGGTCCTTCCAGAGGGGGCCGCAAAACATTTGAAACTCTTCAGGAGGAATTCGACCTCTCCAAATTACCAGCAGTTGAACTGAGCCCTCAAGACCTCCAGAGTAAATCAAATATCATCTCGGACTCAACTACTAACTCCTACTGAGACAAAATGGGCAAATACAGGAAACTTATCAGTGGTCTCCACACTACACTAATTGAAGATCTTTTTCCTGGCCGCAGCAATCTAAACGGGCTCTGTGCCAGCCCCGAATATCCTCCAGTATCCTGCCCCTCTGCAGAGGGATCGGCCCTTGCCTGTGGCTGACTACCTGCCCCCATCACTGTTTCCTGCTTCTGGACCCACCATAAGTGGAGTAGGGGCTGAAAACATGGTCAGCGGACATTGATGAGGAGTGGTGTTGTAATAATCCAGTCAGAATCAGGATAAAATAAGTCTTGGTTTATTAGCAGCACGAATGACATCCATCAGTATCTTAGTCCATGCTGTACTCTGCTATAACAGTTAAAACACTAGCTAACCAGCTTTGGAATACAGAACATTCTCAAAGGTAAACATGTCTCATGCACTGGCATGCACAACAATACATTTTAAGGAAAAATACCGAAAGGAAGAGGGCAGATAAGCTAACTCTATCTAATATTCTTCTAGTTGAACAACAATTGATCGACGCAGTAACACAGGGGAGGACAAATATTGAAGAACTGAGACGAGGACTAATGTCATTGAGGTCGGCACTAAAAAAGACTCTCAGGGAGAAATTTAGCATTAAAATACACAAATACAAACTAGCCCAATATGAAGGGGGGGATCGAAGTGGCAAGATCTTGGCCTATAAGGTAGCCGATAAAAAAGCTAAATCTACTATAAAATTAATAAAAGGGTCAGACTCAATCGAATATAAAAAATCTGAGCAAATTTTAGAACAATTTGCGGAATACTATGGCCATTTATATACCCCAGATGTTACACCCTCCCAGGAAGACATTACCAATTATTTAGATAAATATCTACCTTGCAGATCAGTTACTGAAGCAATTAAACAACTTGGTGCTAAGATTACTATAACTGAAATAGAGACAGCCATCCAAGCACTACCTTTAGGTAAGGCCACGGGAGAACTATATAAAATTTGCGAGAAAGAACTTGTACCGCGTTTACACTTGGTGATAGACTCTGTAGGTCAAACAGGAAATGCTCCTATATCTTGGAGAACCGCAAAAATAATATTTTTCCTGAAAAAAGGCAAACCACCAGAGGATCGAGGGTCATATCGGCCTATCTCATTAATAAATACTGATGCCAAGGTCTTTGCCAAAATCTTGGCTAACCGCCTTGCCCCTATGAAGCCAGATTTAGTAAATTGCCAACAGCATGGGTTTGTGGTGGGGAGAGACACCACTACTCATATTAATACTGCTGTGACTGCATTCGATGTAGCTTCGACTACTCTCACCCCACTCGGAATGGTTATGCTGGACGCGGAGAAAGCGTTCGACCGAGTGGGGTGGGAGTACTTATGGGCAGCACTGAGAGCATTCGGTATACAGGGACAATATCTCAGATGGGTTCGATCTCTGTATGAACTACCAATGGCAATAGTTAGCTATGCCGGATCCAACTCAGTTAACTTTGCAGTTAAAAGGGGGACAAGGCAAGGGTGTCCTTTATCACCCCTGCTTTTCGCTCTAGCACTGGAGCCATTTTTAACTGCATTGTCGGCTCAAGAGAATATAATACCAATACAACATGGGGGCAAGTGTTTGAAAATTACCGCTTTTGCGGACGATATAGCTATATACACCACTGACTTAGTTTTGGCACTCCCTGAGATAATCAAAGAAGCTATTAAATTCGGCGAGATATCAGGGTATAAACTAAATGTTAACAAAACTCAAGTAATCGCCAATTACAAACCTGCTCAACAGATATTGGGACTCTGCACTAATGCTACCTATTTGGGAGTTAAGCTTGCAGCAGAAACAGAAAAAATTGTTGCTCTGAATTATGACCCCTTACTTAAGCAAATAACCACATCTTTAAAAAACTGGCACAAGATACCTTTGAGCCTGGTAGGGCGTATAAATTTAATTAAGATGAAGATTGTACCAAAATTGTTGTACTTATTTAGATCCATTCCTTTACAACTAAATAACACATATATTAAAAAAATAGAGGGTATATGTAGCAGCTACATCTGGAGCTATAAAAAAGCTCGCAGATCAATGGCATGTTTGAAACTTTCAATTGAAAAAGGGGGTTTAAACTTTCCGGATTTTAAAATATATTTTTTGGCAACTTTTTTTCAACGTATACGTAGTTTAATAACCAACGAAGCTCCCTTATTTTTCCATCAATTTATGTTGGGACAAGATAGTAATCAGTTCTTGTACCGTGTGCATGACCCCAACTATTTTAAGAGAGTTAAGTTTAAGACCGCGAGACATATTAAAAGAATCTGGGACCAAATAACGATCTTTGGTAAGATACCCTTCTTTAATGCAGAGTTGCAGATCTGGGGCAACCCCGGGTTACCAGGTTTTTTTTCAGATGGTTCAGCAGCCTTGTGGCTGGAGCATGGTATTTGTATACTAGGTGACTTATTTGGTCCGGATGGTTTTCTGAGTTTCAACGCACTAAAATTAATCTACAAAATTAGAGATACTATGTATTTTAAATACATACAGATGAAAGACTTTTTGGTTAATAAAATGAAAATTGAGAAAATAGAAAACTCGGATACCTTACAACATCTCTACTCTAAACATACTAAATCATTTATCAGCAAGAGTTACGCTCACTTATGTAGCCACAAGCAAGGAGACTGCGAAAGCCTGGCCGAAAAATGGACTAATCGACTAGATGTGAATATTAACCCTAGTCAGATTGCACGCTCGCTTAAACAAATAAACTTAGTTGTTCAATCGTCCAGCTTGAGGCTTCAACTATATAGAACAGTGACTCAATTATACTATACTCCACAAAGAATTGCTAGTTGGGCCTCTGGAAATGTTTTTAGCGAGCAAACTAAATGTCCCAAATGCAACCTAGAAGCCGCCGGTATAGAACACATGCTTTATCAATGCCCGGCACTTATAACCTTTTGGAAAGACTTTACCGTGGCTTTAAATAGTAGACAAATTGTATTTCCAACACTGTCGGCACATTTAGTATTGCTAGACATACAAGATACAAACTACAAACATAAAGACTTGATTACTATTGCTATTGCATGTGCTAGGATGGTTATTGCACGGACTTGGATCTTTAAGGAACCACCCAAAATCATGGACTGGTGGAATCTTATCAATGAAATACACACAATGGAACTTTCGTTGGCCAAACTAAGGGTTATTAAGTCATTGAAAGCGAGGCAAAAAATTTGGGATACTTTTATTTGATCTATATGTACCGGCAGCAACTAAAACGATTTTTTTTTCTCTTTGAGAATGTACAGTGTTATCCTCTGTATTTATTCAATTATCTATCTAATGGCTAAATTCTTTGTTTGTTTGGATATTTTTACCTCTGAAATTTGTACGTAATGTGATGCTGTTTTCTTTTTCCTGCAATAAATAAAAAAATTTAAAAAAAAAAAAAAAAAGGTTTATTAGCAGCACGAATGACATCCATCAGTATCTTAGTCCATGCTGTACTCTGCTATAACAGTTAAAACACTAGCTAACCAGCTTTGGAATACAGAACATTCTCAAAGGTAAACATGTCTCATGCACTGGCATGCGACCACAGTATTTCACTTAAAGAGATAGTAATGAATAAGAATATAACACATCTCCCTTATTACAAAATAAACACAAACAGGTAAAGGAAACTTAAGCAAAAATTAAGTAATATATCTTAAAACATGAAATGAAGTTTTGACACATAAAATTAATAGACATATCTTTTAGGAATATTGATTACACGTTTGGTATCTTTCACTCTATGAGCAATGGAATCATCTCCAAACAATTCACTACATTTGTTGAATTGGTTTCTCTTATCACTCATGACAGTACATTTTGCAAATTTTTTGATATTCCAAAATTTGCCATCCTGTGTCATGACACTATTAGAGAATACTTTTGTGACTTGAATGGGGTCACTAAACTTATTGGAACCTTTGGATAACAAACCTGGTTTACATATTCTCACCCACTCTCCCACTTGAAAATCTTGAGATCTTGTGTTCCATTTCTTGTCATACCACTCCTTAGTCCTAAATTGTTTATTCTCTACACGTCTGGCAACATCCTCTATATTAACCTTGTCCACTGCCAACTGATTGCATTTCTCCTTCAACCACCATGGTAGTATTCTAGATGCTGGATCACGACCTTTGAACAACTTGAAAGGACTTACTTCTGTGACAGTGTGAGGTGTGATGCGATAAGTCTACAACTTCTCTCTCAGAGAACTTACCCAATATGTTCCAGATTTGACTGATTCTACCACAAAATTCTTCAAAACACGATTAAACCTCTCAACTTGGCCATTCTAATGCGGTTCGTATAATGAAGTTAATCTGTGAACAATGTTACAATTCTTAAGGAAATTGGCCATTTCACTAGATGTCAATTGAACACCATTGTCAGACACCATAACAGAAGGACACCCTTCTCTAGTAAATACTTCTTTGAAGAAATTAATGACAGCTTCAGTGGTGGCCTTAGGAACAAACTTCACCACAGGCCACTTGGAATGATAATCTACTATCACTAAGGCGTAACGCGAAGATTCAGGTAATATATTGAAAGGACCCGATATATTAAAAGCAATTTTTTGCCACGGCTTCGAAGGCCATTTAACTATTTTGAGTGGTGGAGTATATACTTTTAGCATCCTTTCTTTACATACACACTCTTGACATTCCCTAACCGTCCTATCAACAAACCTGTCAATACCTGGCCACCAAAACACAGATCGTACCAACCTTTTCATGGATGAAATACCAGGATGTGTGTCATGTGCAATTTGTAGAATTATGTCCTGCATGCCCTCTGGTGGTATACATTTGCCAGACTTGAAAATGAAACCACAATCTAATTCCAATTCATCCAATACATTGTAAAATGGTATCAATTCTGACTTGATAATATTTTTATTTGGCCAACCATTCTGAATATAATTCACTAAATCTTCCCACCTAGAATCTTTCTTAACACATTCATGCCATTCCGTTTCATTAATGTTTTTGAATTTCCCTTGTAACACATCCTGAGTAGCTAAAACAAAATCACACTCCTTAACTACATTGACATCTTCCACCTTGCATGGCAAACGTGACAAACAATCTGCCGTAACATTCTTCTTTCCAGGTACATATACCGTGACAAAATTATATTCTTGTAACCTAGAAGTTAGTCTTGCGATTCTGGCTGTGGAATTCCACCCCCCTCCTACTGATAAAATGTTGACTAAAGGTTTGTGATCCGTTCTTAGGGTAAATTTGGATCCCCAAACATAAAGTCTATAGTGCTCAATGGCCCAAATGCACGCTAACAACTCCTTTTCTATCACGGAATATTTACGCTCACACTCATTCAGTGTTCTTGACGCAAATGCTACATTCCATTCTTCGCTGCCTTCTCTTTGAGATAATACTCCACCCAAACCATATAGGCTGGCATCAACGGTGATGATACGCTCTTTGGTAATTCTAAAAGGTTTTAAGTTGGGAGCCTTAACAATGTCTCTTTTAACTTCATCAAATGCTTGTTGTTGTATATCAGACCAAATATATTCTACACCTTGTCTCAACAATTTTCTTAAAGGTTCCATCTTATTGGCAAAGTTTTCTACAAACTTGCTGTAGTATTCGCACATACCAGCAAAAGATAACAATTGATCCTTGTTTTCTGGAACCGGAGCTTTAGAGATAGCTTCCACATTGGATTTTTTGGGAAAAACTCCTTTACCTGATAAGGTATGCCCCAAGTATTCTACTGATTCTTGAAATAGTTTGCACTTATGTGCTTTCACTGTTAGACCATTATTCTGTAGTCTCTTACATACCTCTTGCAAATGATGTTCATGTTCATTAGTATTTTTTGAGAACACCAATATATTGTCTTGAAAACATTTTATATATGTATCTACATCTCTGAATATATGAAACATGACTCTCTGAAAAACAGATGCAGCAGACGCAAGTCCAAAAGGCATGCGTACATATTGAAAAAGACGCTGAGGTGTTATGAATGCCGTAAGTTTTCTAGACTCTTTTGTTAATTCGATCTGATGGTAAGCAGATCTTAAGTCTAATGTAGAGAAAATCTTTGCACCATCAAAAATTGATATTAACTCATTTATATTCGGTAAAGGATGGCAATCAATAACAATGTTGGAATGTAACGCTCTTAGGTCCACACACAATCTTAACTTTTGGTCCGGTTTTCTTACTAAAACTATAGGAGAAACCCACTCTGATGATTCTATCGGTTCAATAATTCCCTCTTTCAATAAATCATCTAACATGGTCTTGAGTTCTTCTCTTACATTGATGGGAACCCCTCTAAGTTTTTGAATAATCGGTGTATGATCTCTCTTTAAAACTATATTATGTGAAAAATTCTTGAGTTTCCCTAGTTTTTCACAAAACACCGTGTTAAAGTGCTTGATAAGATCATATCCTTTGCTGTTTAAAATGGGTTTATCGTATAGTTCAACTACAGAAATAGTGTTCATAAGGCTATCATCACACAAAGACACTGGTTCTTTTGCCCTGGGATTCAATATAATACCTAACTTCCATTGGTCAAACCATCCTAAAACATTGATGCCTTTAACAGAAATGTATAACTTAATAGAAGCTTTCCTGTGCATAAACTGAATTTCAACATTGAAAAATCCAATCATATCAATTTTGGTACCAGAAAAATTTACAGCAGCAATATCAGACTCATTAATCTTGCCTAACTTTGTAGAATAAGAAAACATACTTTTGTAATATTCTTGAGTAATTATGGTCCATGGTGATCCTGAATCTACCATGAGTAATAAATCAACTTCGCAAATTGTAAAAACACATTTTGGTGAATTACGTTGTAAATCTAATTGGTTATTTAAAATTGAAACTACAAAACCAGATTCATAGCTAGATTCATTAATAGATTCACCATTCCTACAGTTACTTATAGATTCTTCAGAAATAATAGACACAGGTTGTTTATTTTGTATTGGAGTACGTCTGTCCCTGCACATATTACTAAAATGCCCAATTCTTTTGTAAAAATTGCATTCTCTTTTTAAAGCTGGACAACCTGAAAAGGAAGTAATGTGAGATTTATTGCCACATCTGAAACACATTCCTTGAAAATTCTGATTGAAAGATCTCTGAGAGAAAATTTGCTTTGTCTTATTGAAGGAAGAATCTTGTTTAATCCCTTGTTTATGTTTCACAACACAAACTTCTTCATCAATTTGTTTCTTCTCAGTGTTGCTTTTTACGGTATTCATCCATAAATCAGATTGTTCTTGTGCTTTAGCTACAACAATGGTTTCGGTTAAATTCGGATCACCCATAACCCATAGTTTATCCTGAGTTTTTTTACACTTGGTATGAACAATGATCTGATCTCGTATCATTTCATCTGTGATGGTTCCAAAGTTACAATGAAGACTTAATGATCTTAAGGAAGTCAAAAAATCTTCAAAAGATTCATCTTCTTTTTGTTTTCTGGTATAGAACTTGAAACGTTTAAGTGCAATACTGATGTTAGGTTTAAATCTTTTCTCAAGTCTAGCAAGAGCCTCAGTATAAGGATTTAAATTATCTCCACCACCATCATGTGAAGAAGTAATTTGAGGCAAAGATCTGAAAATTTCTTGTCCTTCTGAGCCCAGACAGTGAAGAAGGATACTTTTTTTTCTTTCCGCAGCCATCCTCTCACCATCAATGGCTTTCATGTAATTTATGAACTCTTCTTTCCACCTTGACCAAGGCATGGGTGGATCACCTTTTGTTTGTAAAAATTTAGTGGGAGGATCAAATTGCATCTTGCTTGTAAATACGATGAAATGCCAATTCCAAAATCAACAATAAATGCGTTTTTGTTTTTGTTTGAATAACATTTTTGACAGTAATATGAATGTGAAACACAGAAATAACAAGTAATGTTTGATGGACATAAACGTTGAAAAATAAATAAAATGCTTATTTCTGTTGGATACTGGAGTAATATGTGGAAAATAAATGAGATATACGAAGTTCACAAAGGTGTTTATGTGTTTCCGTGAAGTTTCGCAGTTCAAAACGATGTCTCCGTGTTTTGCTGTGTAACTATAGTAACAGCAAAATGGCCGCCTTACGTTTTGCGTAGTGCGTGATGGACGTCTTAACGCATGCGCATTACTTTTAGCTCTGCTGACATCACTGAGAGCTGCGCACAAGGATTCCACGGGCTGCGCACAAGGATTCCACGATCAGGTAAGACGCGAGCTTCGATCTTTTAAAACAAAACAAGATGGCATTGAATATCGATAAATGTTTCTAATTTTGAATTAAAGTATCTGGAAAACAGGAAAAATCGGGACCAATAACAATAGCAATTATAAATGAATGAAGTACTCCGTTTGCTCTGAAGTCAAGTTTTTGATGAAATGAGAGAAAACTGTTAAAATGAAGTAAAATTACTGCCGCAGGTGCTATCAAAGCACTTAAATTAGATACAGCCGCTGGCACAATCAAAATGCTTATAAAATATATAGTCCATACCAGAAGGTTTTCTCAGTTAGAAGAAAAATTGAAGAAAATTGCACAATGGGTTCTCAACACCACTTAAATAAATCCGTGCTGCAAGTGGTGATTTCCTTCGTCGCCAAAATTGTTGTAATAATCCAGTCAGAATCAGGATAAAATAAGTCTTGGTTTATTAGCAGCACGAATGACATCCATCAGTATCTTAGTCCATGCTGTACTCTGCTATAACAGTTAAAACACTAGCTAACCAGCTTTGGAATACAGAACATTCTCAAAGGTAAACATGTCTCATGCACTGGCATGCGACCACAGTATTTTACTTAAAGAGATAGTAATGAATAAGAATATAACAAGTGGTCGCACCACGGGGACTTCTGCTGCGGCAGCTGGGGACTGGGGATCGAACTCGGCTATCTCGCCCACTGCTGCTGGCTACCCTGAGAGAGGTGACAGGGCTGAGAATACCTGTCAAGACCTCAGAGTGGACCGTGAGAGTGGCAGTCACCCAATGACACTTCCGTTGGGGCTGCGAGAGGTGGATAGGCACCTCTCTCATCTTTTGCCTCCTCTATACGCGAGGCGGCCTTCCCCTCACACCAATTCTGACCCACTGTGGGAACCTCTAAGGAAAGAGGACCAACCAGGTGATGACGCTGGATAAGGACGGCCTACGCCTTGCTGGCAGAGACAGAGGTGAGAAGTTGGGGGAGTGGCATTGATCTGGCTGTGCACCGTAACACTGGCACCAATTGCCCTGGGGAAGAGACTGAGGATGTGTGAGTACCCAAGGCAGCAAATACTCATGCAGGATATTGGCTTGCCACCATGGTGAAGGAGAAGGCTGCAGGGGCCTAGGGACAGATAGATAAATACACCAAACCGGTGGCACATGGCTGGTCAGTAGCGGGAGGAGCACAGGGCCTCCCCATCTACTACAGGAAGAGACCGTTTCCACAGCAGCAGGTCACCAAGTGATCAAAGACAAGCACTAAGACTTGACAGACAAGATTTATGGGGTAGGGGTCTCGCTCCTCCGTCAAGGCTTACACGACTTATACTTGTGAGCTATGGAGGCAGAGGGGCGCATTTCCTCCCTGGAAGATGTGGCAGGCACCACCAGATGAGCATAGAAGACTGAATAAGCCAACAACACTCCTCGAACACTCCATGGAAGATCCAGAAGGCCGATCATGCAGAAATAATCTGTCAATGGTGGGACTGCCAAAGGGCACAGAAGGACAACACACTGGGGAGACTGGTTTAAAACATGGATTCCAGACAGAGAGCTATCCCCGTGCTTTAATATAGAGAGAGCTCAAAGGACGCAGGCCACAAGACTGTCTCCATCATCATCTGGAGGAAAGTACCCTTTTTGGGTGGTCACCCCCACACTTTTTGCTCCAGATACTGTTGGTTAGGACTCTGAAAGTACACTGGAGCAGGCTAAAATTGCTATATGTGAATTGGCATCCCCAATTGGCAAGGACTTTAACCCCGTATACGTCCCTAGTACATGGTATCAATGGTACCCAGGGCATGGGTGTTAAAGGGGTCACCAGGGCCTGAAGCACTATTTATGCCACCCTGAGTAGCCCAAGTAAATTACTTACAGGATGCCTGCCAATGCAGACTGCAGAAGAGTGTAAACTGCTTGATCTCGACTCTGTCTTCACCATGTGTGGCAAAGTCAAACACGATTTTCAATATACGCCAGTCACCCCTAAAGAAGGCCTCTTGAGGCAGACAAATGGCTTGGCTTGCTTTGGCCCGAGGATCCGAGTAAACTCCGAGCTGAGCTAAAGCCAGGCATCCTTCACTGGCTCGCCCACCTCTATAAAATAATGGAAATTACGGGCACAAAGACATAGTAAGGATGGTATTTGAATATCTACAGAAAAGTTTGATGAAGCAGGAGTACCAACACCATGGAGGAGAACTCCTTGTTTCAAGATTCATAACTTTCTCACTACATCATATTTTAGTGAGTGTATTATGAGACTGGGTGTTCTCTCCCCAAGGGTCAAATGAAATGATCATTGTTTTACAGTGCAGTTTTATCATCACATACTTACTACCAGTATTTAGTTTGAATAAGTTTCCATCTGGGTTGCTAAACAACGGGGTTGTAGTGCTTGCGGTGCAGGTTGGGTATGAGAGTCTGCCCACCACAGAATAGAATAGGATTAGAGTGTGAAATCAAAGAAGCATAAAGCTTCAAAACCAAATTCGAGCAACAGAACTGCCCATGAAGAGTAGTTCATAAGACTGAGCCGACCCCTGACCTTTTGTTCTTGAACTGGCTGCCATATGAAGCTCGGATACAATACAAAATTGCATGCATGGCACACAAAGCCTTCACTTCAACCCCTCTGTACCTCACTCAGAAACTGGAGCTCACATGCGGTGCAAGAGCCTCCAGAAGCTCCAGCACACTATTGCTCAAACAAACAAAATTCAAGAAGAAAAAACCTACAATCGAGCCTTTTCGGGTATAGCACTGAGGATTTGGAACTCCCTCCCCCCTGAAGTCAGGGTGAATCCTTCCATTGTCCTCTTCAAAAAGGAAATCAAACGGCTCTTGATGAAGAAATCTCCGCTTTGGACTGGCTATTCCAGTGGACACTGAGGTCACAGTTGCTGATCTGTGGCACAGCTTCTATGGTGGTGAGAATCCCTTGACTCTTCATTATTGTGTATTTTTTGCTTTGTTGGTTCTGTTTCTGATTGCTTGTTCCCCTCTTGTTAAATACACTGTAAAGCACTCTGATACCTGAATTGGTCATGTTTGCACTACAGAATACTTTGAAAATAAATAAATTGTAACAGGCTTCTTCCTTCACAGGCCAATAGTGTTATGCTTAGATATGCTTGTTTGGATTCCATACAGAATCCCATGTGTTGTCATGGATCTTCTCTGTGTCTAAGATCAATGAAGAGTCAGTTGGTGCCTCTCTTCTGTCGTGAGAGCAGCGGTGGCTCGTTGTTCCCACAATTAAACTATTCAGATTAATTAACTGTGTCCTGTTGTGTTACTGCGCCTTGGAGGACACAACATAATTTTTGGCGACGAGGATGAGAAACGTCTCAGACTACACTATTGGTGGCCCTCTATGGACAAAGACATAGAAGGGAGGGTCAAGGAGTGTGTTGTCTGTAGAGGAGCAGAAAAGGGTTTGAAAGTTGTTACATCTCCTCTTCAACCCATCTCTTTTCCTACGAAGCCATGGCTTAAGGTGGGCACTGATTTGGCTGGGCCATTCAGTTTTCTTCCCCACAACTTACGTTTTGCGTTTGTACTAATGGACTTTCACAGCAAATGGCCTGAAGTCAAGTTGTGTGCGTCTCCCACTGCTAGCAATGCCATACTCTTCCTTAAAGAGATTTTTATGAGGGAAGGGTTTCGGAGGCAATAGTTTCAGATAATGGTGTGCAATTTGTTAATTAGGAAATGAGTGAGTTCTTAAGTGAATCCGGTGTGAAGCATTTAAGAAGTTCTGTTGGACACCCACAAACCAACAGTTTAGTTGAGAGAATGAACAGAATAGTAGTGGAATGTATCAAGTGGGCTAAACACAACAGTTTTGATGTGGAGGGTGCAGTCAGATCCATGTTGTGGTTTTATCACACAACGCCACATTTGCTTACAAACATTACACCTTTTGTTTCACTTAAAGGTAAAGTACCTACTTCTACTCTTTATCCTGCTTGGTTGTTAAGAACCGTTTCTAACAAAGTTTCATGTTGTGTGGATAATGTTGCTTTGGAGTCTCGTGTTAAAGTAGCGCAGAAGAAGATGTCTGGTAGGTATAATCTGAAAAAATCTGCAAAGAAAGTTGGATTGTCTCCTGAGGACATGGTTCGGATTAAAAACACACATTTTGTAAGAAAAGGTGGCATGTCCTTTGGTGAACCCATTTGTGTAGAGAGTGTCTGTGGTGGTGCCATTATGGTAAGGGGTGGACATTGGTGGAATCTGGAAAAAAGTTGTCAAAGTTTAGTCTGTAGTGAATAAACCTTCTGGTTTGACTAATGTGTCTGCAGGCAATACCAATTCTCCAACGGGACCAGCAAATGTATCTTCTTCTCCGACAGGACCTGCAATTGTTTCTGTATCTTCTTCTCCGACTGGACCTGCAAATGTTTCTGTATCTTCTTCTCCGACAGGACCTGCAACTGTTTCTGTATCTTCTTCTCCGGCAGGACCTGCAAATGTTTCTGTATCTTATTATCTGACAGGACCTGCAAATGTTTCTCCAAGTAATGTCTCTGAAACCAATGCGACAAGTCGGGTGCCAAGGATGTCTATGCGTGTTAGACGGTTTTTCTGGAAGCTGCGTTGAACTTTTCAGCAATCACTTGCAATCTTCTTTATGTTTATGATCAACTTTGTGGCATTTTTCATGCTTCTCATGTTTATGTTTTGTGCATAATCTGCATTAACATTTTCCTTGTACTTTTTATGCTTACCCCTTTCTCTCATTATTTGCTATGCATTTTATTGTTTGTTTTCTTTACAAAAAGAGGTAATATGTTATGCTTAGATATGCTTGTTTTGGATTCCACACAGAATCCCATGTGTCGTTATGGAACTTCTCTGTGTCTAAGTTCCATGAAGAATTAGTTGGTGCCTCTCTTCTGTCGTGAGAGGAGCAGTGGCTCGTTGTTCCCACGATTAAACTATTCAGACTAATTAACTGTGTCCTGTTGTGTTACTGCACCTTGGAGGACACACACATAGGATGGCAGAATTCTTCAGTAGCAGACTCAGTTCCACCGTTCCAAAGTAAATACAGGCAGCTGATACTTTTTAGGTCTCGGCCTGATCAAGCACATGTGCTAGTCTGGCCGAGACATTTAGTAGCTGCTTTGAAAAGTGCTACTTTCCCGGCGACCAGCTCACTGTCTCGCGCACAAGCACGCGCGTGACGTGCACAGCTACCATCTGGCTTGCTGTGCACGTCGCGCGCGCTTGTGCGCCTAATAGCAAGCTGGTGGCCGGAAACTCACATATGTAATCCTATTTACGTGCATGCCTTTTTAAAATTATGCACGGCACCCGTGTGCCACACAGCAGCGTGCTACTTGCATTTTCATTTTCAAATCGGCTCCATGTGGGAGGCCACCGACACTGCAACAGCTAACCCCTCTGCATCTCTGGAGCCAAGCCCCGTCTCCAGGACCACGAGCTCTGTGTGTACGGCTCACCAACGGCTGGATCAGCGGCTCCCATCTCAGGTACTGGGTGTTACCCACTGTGCTGAAATTCTCTAGTACCACAGAAGCACGTATTTGCTAGTTGACTGCCCCACCACCCCTCCCAGGTTGCCGCTTGAATATCTCCCCCTGCATTGCTGCTCACCTCCTGCTCCCCCCTCTCTCAAGCGCGCACCACTTGCGGGGTTTGTTGTATTTTCAGCCTGCGCCACTCTGTTTTCCTGAACCCTCCCTGCCTTCTTCTGTCTCTTCTCCTCCCGTTTCTGAGACCCTCCTTCCTCTGCACAGCCTCTCTTCGCACCTCCCTCCTTTTCACCCACACTCTTTCGCCTCTTTTACTTTCCTTCGACAATTTGTGCTCCCCGCCCGCTTTTCCGCTCTTGTTTTCCACCCATTGCCGCTCCCCCTTTCTAGCTACTGCCTCCTTATGTCTGGTAGTTTCACATGTTATCTTCTTACCCCCTGTTTTTCTGATTCACTTATAGGGAACAACACTGCGTTTGACACACTAGATGGATACATTTAATATTTGTATTCTCGCATTTTGCTCCCACCCCAATCCCTTGTCCCCTTCTATATTCTCTCCTTAGCACTGCCCATCTCTCCCCCAAACCCTGCCCCTATCCCATCCACACATTCTTTCATTTCTCCTCTTTTCTCTATCCCCAGTCATACTCCGTCACTTCATTCATTCGCTCATTCTCCCTCCTACGCCTCACCACCCTTACTTCGTCCCCTAGCTCTCTCCTCATCTTTCCAATATGTCCCTCCCTCTCTCCTCGTCCGTAGCTCCTAGCCCTCTTTCTGCCCTTGCTCCTTTCTCCTATCATGTTTTCCTTCTGTTCTCTTGCCTTTCACTGGTATTCATATGAGAACACACCCCACAAAAAGGTGTTTGTGTGTAGTAGATCACACTGAGGTAGGAGGGGGCACAGGTTACAGTAAATATCGCCCCTCTGAGGTGAACGCATTATGGATTGGAAAAAGCTTGGCGCCCCTCCGAGGCACGTGAACCGTGACTGCAGTCTCCTGGCCGCCTTCGCCTGGCTGGAGATATTGTGCTTGTCACCGCTGCCCGCTCTTGGTTCTTTATTTTCGTTTTATTGGCTCTGTCAGTCCCACATGCTGTATTGCCTCTTTCTTCCTTCGACAGTCACAAACACCTCTCCTTATCTCGCTGCCCTTCCCTACCCCTCCTGCCCCCACCTGTCTCTGGCTGGTAATCCCGGGGTTAAACTCTCCTGACTCAGTAATCACCTTTGATATAATCTTCCTTCAGAGAGGTGCTGTACTGCACCATGTTGCATCAGCTGGCCCCTCCCGGGCCCAACCCTAAGCAGTTTGGAAAAGCAAATTGTCTTATCAATCTGGTGGTTCGCGGGCAGGGTGCGTGTGTGAGTGGTGGGGGTCGCCTACTACACAACAGGTTACAAAGAGCAATGTTAGACGGCTTGTATGTGTGTGTGTGTCAGGCGCGTACACACATTGGACTCAAAGGGCTTCAGCCCCCCCATCGTGTGTGGCAGCCCGGGGTGAGACTGCTTCCTGGGCACACACACAGCCGCACTCGAGCACTTCACTGGTCTTTAAAAGACTATTTGCATGTTAATGAGGCTTTATTGTTGTTTCACCCCTTCTAATAGCCCCTGCAGCTCCTCTCTGCCTATTGCTTAAAGTTTAGTTCCACCCCCCCCCCCACGAAATATTTTCTTACCCGCCCCCCGGAATTTGGCACTAGTTGCGCCTCTGGTGTGTGTTGTGTAACTGTGTATTTACATCTCTGTACAGCTGTTGGCAACGTGATTAGCCTATCTAAATCTGTAGCCTGTCTAAATGTGTGGTGGCACATGTGCGTGTTTTTTTAAAGTCGGAATTAAAGCACTTATAATAGGATAGCTGTGTGCCCAACTGTCTCTTTTGTGGCACCCATGTGGGTGCCACTCCCTGTGCATACATATGTCTGTGTCCAACTATGTGCCCATAAGTATGTCTTCTTGTCTAACTTTTTGTGTGTGAGTTTAAGTATAATTGTCTATCTTCGAGAGCATTTGTATTACGGTATTTGTGTTTTGGTTGGTTTACCTCCATAGATGTGTGTGTGTTGTTCGTGTTTTTGTTTAGGCTGTGATATGTGACTGTATGTGTGTTTGCGGTCTTGTGCTTATCAACCTTTCTTCCTACCTAGCCTATTTGAGTTGTGGTGCGTGATGACATTTTGCCACATAACTTACTTAGCTCTGCCGTATAATTCCAGTGGCTCTAGTCTTAGCCTTTGTACGCAGCACAATATCCTTGGTGCAACAACATCAAGTGTTGAGTGAGGCACCACTCCTCAGAAACATCAGGCACGGTTCCCATTGAACTTCGACCTTTTACGAAAGCAAAACCACAGAACACAAAGTAACGTAAATAGCACGAACCAACAAAAACTTCAGAAAAAAAAAAATGACATGCAGTTCCGTATTCACGCTGCGGTCTGGTGCTGTGTGTTTTTTTTACCTGCGTGCAGCCAATCCGGTTGGGCTTTTCTTGGTGTGTGACCACCAATATGTTGTTCAGGTGAGAGAGAGTTTTCTTCCCAAACTCAGTCGACGGACTGAAGGCGAGCGACTCCTTCCTCGATTACGGAAGGGTTCGACTCCTGCTCTAGGGGAAGTGGGGGGTCTCACTTGTGATGTGGGTGCAAGTCAGGGCACCCGTGTAACTCCTCCAGAGAACGGGGGGTCTGTGCAGGGTGCGGGTACTGGATAGAGGCTGACGGCAGTGTGTGGGTGCAGGCTAGGGCTCACCGGGCGGCAGACCGTGTTCCCAGAGTCGCGAGGTGATACTAGCCTCTGGTAGCCTGTCCTGGAGGAAGATGATGAGTCAGCCGCAGGGCTCAGACCGTGCCGGTCACTCCGTGGCCTTGGCGGCAGCTGATTAGGTGCTGATCTGAGGGGGCGGGGACGGGCAGCGACATGAGTGGCGAGGATGGTGCGTTGCTAAAGGAAGGGACAGCCTGGGATGGAGGGAGAATGACGGCAATGGTAATGGGATAGACAGACCGAGAAAAATGTTGCAAATATGGAGAGGGGAAATCAACGAAAGAAAGGATGGCAACGAGATAGGAAAACAGGAAATGAGACAAGCAAAATGGTGGCAGCAGCTGCGGATAAGCCCCGTCCTTTTCAGACTGGGGGGGGGCGAGCTCCGCCATGACACCGCCACGTTTCTCCAAGGTGAAGCAGGAATGCCTCGGAGGCGTGTTTTTCGTTCTCTCCTCTTCCCATTGGCTGGAAGGTAAAATTCCAGCCAATGGGAAGAGGAAAGAAAGAAAAGAGAAAGAATGTAAAAAACACACCCCCGAATCCCAAAAAGACGGGGCTTAAACGGAGTGATGCCCCTCTCCTCCAATGGCTGGCCTCCATTTAGGAAGCCAGCCAATGGAGAAGAGGGGCGGGTTCAAGCCCCATACTAAAAAACATAAAATCTCGACAGCGAGACTGCGCAAGCGCAGCCTTCGCTAGGCCGAGATGTAAAAAGCGAGTTTTAGGCGGGTGAGACCAGTTCTTATCTTTTTATAACTACTCTCTAATGACACTGTTTCGCATACGCCTAACTTTTTACTGGTCACTGTTAGCCTCAGGTCAAGCTGACATGAACTTCTGTACTGTAATTCATGAATTTTTATCTTGGGTTTTGATTAACTTAGACATATTATATTTGTCAATCTGTAACTTGGAAGATGGTTTATCATTTTGTAAATGACTTTTATCATTTTCTTTTATAAAAACCGAATAAGGTTTGTTGATAATAATCACTAGGTGATTCATTTACAGGGTAGCATGGTATCCCTTCCAACCTTACATATACCACCAATTACCTGCCTATACCTCTTCCTGCTGATGCCAATGTCGTCCTCCGTCAACCCGCAGACTATATTTTTGGCCCCCTTGAAAGCGCCCATACAATAAAAATGCTGCAGTTGTAAGTACATATCAACTACCATTTGTTGTGTTTGAAACATTTTATTGAATAATAAAACCTGATAAGCATAAGCCGATTATTAAAGCAAAACAAAATATCAGTTGCTATACACATAAGAGACAAAAGTTGTACATAAAAATCAAAATACCGTAACACAGCAAAGTTATGTAGAGCACAATTATTAATTTCGGGTAATCTTTAAAGTTCAACAATAGAAACGTTCATAAAGAACAAGAAATACTAATTATTTTTTTAAGCAATAAAGTCTGCACACTAAAATACTACGAGAAATATATTGAACAATGAACATTTCATATGTAATTTGAATTCAATTTGAATATTTTAACCTCCTCAGCATTATTTGACTCATGATTACAACCTGAATGCTTTCTGGAAAGGAACCGCCTCATGGGGTTCAAAATCACATCTTTTTCAACAATAAGATTCAAATGATAAACTTGAATTTCAATTCAATTTATTGATTTAGGCCTTTTTTGAAATCAACAATTTTAAATATATACAAAATCCATACATTTTTGTGAAATTGTCACCTAAACTTTAATTCAATCCACCTTCTAATCAAACACTTCCCATTCCAGCAAGCATCACAGGACCACTTGTTGTTATCCTCTTAATTAGTGATAATTTTTCGGGTGGCAACAACAATAAATATGTTTAGAATTTTACCTCCAAAAGCAAAAACATGCCATTTCTGAATCATGGTACACAATAAAATGTAGGAACAGAAGGGCATCTTTTGGTGTAGCATTCATTAAGGTTTGACCTGGCTTGAAACTAGAATTCCTGAACTTTTGGACATTTAAATGTCATATTTTAAAAGAGTTCAAACAGAACCAGCACGTGGTCCTCGAAAAATAGAAGAGGAGTGAAAATGTGCTGATAAGTAATCTATTAATGTAAAATACAGTGGTTAGGCAATGCTTGTGGATATAATCTATTCAGATTTTAACTCCATAGTTTGTTCAATAAATTGACTGAGCAGAATACTTGAAGGTCCACCTCTCAGATCAGTTATATTACAGTTTTAGTTGCGATAACACTAATAGAGATCATTGATAGAGTTTAAAAGCCATGGGTGGAATTGATCCTTCGTCTAAATCTAGATTATTGTCTGCAATAGAAACCAGTACAAACAAATCAAATCTAAAAGGATTGAATATGTTTATTATAGCGCTTTAGAGTAAACCCCGAAAACGCGTAGGCCGAAGCATAGGCCAACAGACAGGGAGAAGGCGAAGAGCGATGATGCATCTTTGCCTTCTTTTTGTGCATCAACTTACTTGAGGAGTGCAAAGGCTTCGAAGAGGAATGGTGATGACTCCGCGACCTTCCTCTCGATGGGGCCTTCGAGCTGCGCGGAGTGGACTGCCAGGCCTCCAAATGCTTTCAGGACTGCTCGGGACAAGACTTCAGGTTCATGGCTGGGCAGTCGGAGCACGACTTTGCATCGTGGTCGCGCTCCAGGAACCAAAGGCACACGAAATGCGGAGCGGTGACCAACATCAACTTGTGTCCAGAGTCACAGGGCTGAAAACCGGTCCGACGATGGGACATCCCTCATGCTACCAGAAGTCAAAGACTGAAAAAAAGAGGTCGACCAAAGTCGAAAAAGGGTTTAGTCAAAAACTGACTAAAAGGCACGCCCTCTCCCGATCTGGGTTGGCTGGCGCAGAAAAAGACGGACGTCAGCGCGCAAGTGTGGCGTCTAAGTAGACACTGCGACATCATCCTGGCGACGACGCCTGACACGGAGTCGACCGACCCCACCTACTGAAGCGCAGGTGTACTGCTAAGAAAACATTTCTCTGGATCCAGTCTGAAGATTGGGGGTAATTCTAAGGTAAGGAATCTATAACTAATAGTCTCTCTTTCAGATAGAAGCATCCTGAGACCAGTTTCGGGGTAAAACCCCTCATCGGCCAGGCTAGCTTGAATCCAGTGGCAAAGTAAGCAAGGGACCCATGTCTGGGCATACCCTGCCAACTTAGGGCAAATAAAGCAAACACAAGGAGATGATGGGCGAACGGCTGAAACTCACCCCCAGTCACAGATCTGTATTGAATTCATCATCGTTCTTAAGCTCACGTCTCTACCCCAGTTCAAGCCCAGCCATATAAAAATCAGTCTTAACCCTGTGTCTCATGGGAACAGTCCAGACCGAACTGCCAAGTCAGGTCTCAACTGGACTGGAAACAAGCATCCTGGGATTCAAGCTAGCCTGGCTTAATCCGAAACCGGTCCCAGGATGCTGGTTTCCGGTCCATGGAAGACCTGGCTTGGCAGTACGGTCTGGACTGTTCCCATGAGGCACAGGGTCAAGGCTGATTTGCATATGGCCTGGTCTGAACTGGGGGTGGCGAAGTGAGCTAAAGAACGATGACGGACTCAATCCAGATCTGTGACTGGGGGTGAGTGTCTGAAAAGTTTCAGCACTCCGTCCATCATCTCCTTGTGTTTGCTGGTAAAACTTATTTCAAAAAGCAACCAAGTCTGCTCTAAAGTACGTGGAACTAAAAAAAAAAGCAACAAATATGAAATCACAATGGAAACCTGTACATTCTTTCAAATGAGGTTGCATAAACACAGAGAAATGAAAAAAGGGCAAGATCAACCACCTGCAAAGAAAGGGAAACTAAAACCTGTTTGAAGCAAATTTGTACAAACCGAGTATAAATATAGGTGCAGAGAAGTTCATTGCAGTCAGAAAAAAAACAGAGAATCAGATCAGCTGACAAGGGAAAGATGAATTTCAAATACAACGTCTGCCTTATGGTAACCCAACTGGATTAGGAAAAAGTCAGAGTAAAAGTGCGTAAGGAAAGTCCGAATTCATACTAAAATCACCCTCAGCAAAAAAGGGAAATAAATACTGAAACCTATGCACTATGCAACACTGGTGGTGCCAAAGAATGGAAATAATTGAACAGTTTGCAAAAACTCCACAAAGGAGGGAGAAAATAAATCAACTGGGAGAAAAAAATGAAAGCTCGTCAATGCACGTTCCTAGAAAAGCATTTTAAAAACACCAAAAAAAGGAACAGTGTAAACAGGAATACAGTGGACGCATAAGAACTCCTGATGTAAAAAGGATGAAACATGAATGTATGGGCTCAAAATCACAACAGACTCCTCACCCCAAAACAACAAACACCTACATTTTTGGAATGGCTTTTGGTTTCATTTTATAAAATGTGCAGCAGATGTCTTCAACCAGTCGATCGCGAACTCCCAGTAGCTCCCAGACACCACTGGATTAACTCACAGGTTTGAGTTAATTTTTAAATAAGAACAAGGTCATATTTTCCTTTTAAAGTTAAGGGAAGGCTGTGTTTATTTTATATTATTATCATCAGACTGCAGCTAGCAGAGTCTGATAATGTTAATTTTTTTATCAAGCGCACGAATACCAAAAAGGCATCTTGGCACTAGCGTCATTTGAAACCTGACAGTACGGGATGTAAAATACCTAAACATTTGCCTAGCAGTTAGATGAGAACATTAAACTATGGGCTAAATAGAAAAGTCTTAAGTTCCTTCCTGAACTTCAATAGTTGAGGCTGACCTCAAATGATTGGATAGAGTTCCACCATTTGGAAGTGGAGTAGAAGAAACGTCTTCCTCCCCAATGGACACTTTTTATTCTGGGTATACATATCTGCCTAGTATTGCTGGACCATAGAGTACGAGAAGGGGCATATCATTTGAACATCTATTAGGAAGCGAGGGCCAACCTGATGCAGTACCTTATGGTAAGGCTTTGAATGTAATTCTTTCCCTAATAGGCAGCCAATGGAAGTCATAAATGGCTTCAAAGGCTGAGCAGAATTTGGGGAGGTTCTTCAGCACTCTTGCTGCCACATTTTGGACTGTTTGCAACTTATTGAGAAGACAACTGGGAGCCCATATAAAGATCAATAAAATAATCCATTTTAGATACCACAAGAACCAGGATGACACTTTTCCTAAGCTCCATGGGAAGGAAGGGCAAGATTTTCTTTGAATGTTTTAACATAAGGAAACAGGAAGAGGTTACCTGATTGGAGTGGTCAATGAAAGTGAGTTTTGAGTCAAAGACGACTACCCAAATTTCTAGCCTTCTGGGCTGGGAGTGGAAGGGGCTCGAGACTGTGTGGCCACCAAAAGGTGTTCCAGAAGGAATCCTTACCAAATAGCACTAACTCTGTTTTTTGTGCATCCAATTTTAAGAAATTCTTCTGCATCCAATTAGCGATGCTAGTCATACTTGTTCTAAAATCTTTTGCCACTTTTTCAGGTTCTGCAGTAACCGATACCACTATTTGGGTATCACTGGCATAAAAGAATGCAGAGAACCAGCTGGATCGAACTAGTTCAATTAATGTAGTGCTGTAGGCATTAGGCAAAGTCTGACTTATTGAAGATCCCCGAGACCCCACAAGGAAGTGAAAATGGGGCAAAGGTAAAATCTTCCAAAGGTACCAATTGCCCTCTGTTTGACAAAAAGAACCTGGTCAGTTTCAGACCACTACTGTTGATGCTTATATTTTCTAAACGGCTTACCAAAGAGAAGTGGTTAACCGTATCAAATAAAGCCAAAAGATCCAATAAGATCAAGGCTGCATTAATCTCCTCTATCTATAATGGATCTGATGTCTTCAGTCACTGCCGATAAGGTTGACTCTGTACAGTAGTAAGGTCTAAACTCGTGTTGAGCAGGATCCAGACAGTCCGTATTTTCGAAGACGGTGGTGATCTCCTGATTCATGGCCTTTTCTAAAATTTCATCGGGAAGAGAAAAGACCAATTTGGATCTGTAATACTTTACATCTTAGGCATCGAGGGAAGGAGTCTTTAGAAGCGGCAAAATCGATGCCTTTTTCCAAGCATCTGGAAAAAAGACAGATATTGCCACCCCCACCCAAACTGACCCCTACCCTACCATGGTATGGGCAAATTGGAGAGGCGCCGATCTACCGTCCTGATGAGACCACGGTAATTAACTGGAAGGGTCGAAACATTGACTATACAGGGACTATTTCATATAAATTATGTCTTCTAAGAATCGCCTTTGCCTAACTTGTATTGTACGAAAGTATTTACAGCCCTGTTTTTGTGTACAAAATGTGGATCGGACTGTTTTATCATCATATCACCTTCATCTTGAGCACTGCGCAGTCATCACTCAACGATTTATATATACCCTTGCTGCTGAGAATACAATTAGAATTTTTGGAAATGAAAAGACTTAATCTGAATTCTAATCATGATAAAAATGGTGAATTAATATCTGCCCAGGGCCTGCATATGTGATACAGACCTGTGAGATAATGAACTCATAGACCTCTGTAGTTGTTCACAAAGCGCATGGAAAGTGCTTATAGGAGTCTCCGCTTGTCAATTCTGGAGCAGAATGATGTCGACACTGAGCTGGATGTTGTCTCCTACTCTGCTTTAAAGTTGGAGGACCCAGTCTGGCGTGTGGGGGATATTCACAAGGGAGGAATCTGCAGGTAAAGGAGTACCCACCAGAAAGAGCGTTACCGAAGGCAAGTAACTGGTTTGTTATGTTTTCATGGTGTCGTATATTATCTCATTCTGGGTGGTGAACTCTGCTCGCGGAGTTTTCCGCGGAGCTCGCATAGATCCTAAAAACTCCGGATCATGGAGCATAGCAAGGTTTTTTCTACGCTTGCGCTCTTCAACGTCATGTGCCGGAGCGGGGAAAATCCACTTCCTGATGAGATTTTAACTTGCTCGCGCCCGCCATGGTCTAGTTGGCGAGCAAAATCAACCTCCTGGGGCTATTTCTCAAAGCGGGCAGTCGGATTTTTCAATGCGAGTGGTCGCGGCAGGTCACAACCACTCGTGTTGAGAAACATTCCTTCACATTGACAAAGCTGCCGCTCGAGTAGAAGCAGCTGCACCCTCTTGTGCTGCACATGGTGCCATTCGTGATTATTTTTACAGGGCGGGACAAACACCAGGAGATCAAAATCACCACAAACGGCATGACCCTTACGCACTCCACTGCTAGTGGAACTCCGCGTAGACTGCCAGAGTTTTTTATCACTTTGCAGAGTTCCTCATTGAGGAACTCTGCATAGGCTTAATCTTATCGTGAAAATATAGATATCAGTCATATGTTAAGAAACAAGGGTGAGTAGAAACCTTTTGGGTGGAGTAAAATTTAAGACATTATTATTGTGATTTTTTGGCAATCAGTTGATTCTTGCAACCACTGACACTTCTTTGTCTAAAGTAAAGACCTTGAGAGTTTTGTAACTTTCAGATACTCAAATTGTGGATTCTGTTGCAATTAAAAATATTTCCAGGCCTGAAATTTCTTTGGAGGTTGCATGTGGGAAGCCTAAGTTATCCTGCAAGAGTTTTTTGATGAATCCTATTGCAACTACAATATGTGCTCTCTCATGTGAAGTCAGATTGCTAGAAGCTTTTCTGCAACTCAAGATACGCCTTACTTTTCACCTCATCTTGATGTATTTTTCATGTTTAGGGAGATCTCCTTTCTGAGTAAAACGTTTCTGGCTTTCGTCTCCTGTATAAGGCTTTAGTCCAGTGTGACTTCTCTCTTGTGAAGTGACATTGTATTCAAGACTAAACCTTATCTGACATTCAGAAAACACATAAGGCTTTTATTCCCTCGTGTGAGTTCGCTCATGTCAAGTGAGAAGTAATTTGTAACCAAAACATTGCTTGCATTTCGAGCACTCATAAGGTTTTTCCCCAGAGTGGGATCTCTCATGAAGCATAACTCTGTCTTTCAGATTCAAGCTTTTATGGCATAAGGATTTTCTCCAGTGTCAATTTTCTCATGGTGAGATAGCGTTTTTCTCTGCAGCTTTTTTGGCATTCAGAGCACTCATAAGGTTTTCCATCAGTATAGAGTCGCTTATGGTTAGTGAGGCTGTGCCTATCAAATAGGAATTTCTGGCATTCACAGCATTGGTAATGTTTTTTCCCTGTGTGCGTCTGCTCATGTAGAGTGAGATTGTGTTTAAAATTGATGCTTTTCTGGCATTCGGAGAACTGAATTATTTTGATGGTGTGTTTTCTTATGGCGCTTGTAACCATCTCTACCCCTGAATCTTTCCTGACATTTAGAGCACTGATAATTTTTTTCACCAGTATGGATTTTCACATGTTCAGTGAGATGAGATTTTTGGCTGAAACATTTTTGGCATTCGGAGCACTGATAAGGTTTTTCCCCAGTGTGGATTCTTATATGGTAAGTGAGACTGCGTTTTTCACTGAAACATTTCTGGCATTCAGAGCACTGAAAAGGTTTTTCCCCAGTGTGGGTTCTTATATGATGAGCAAGACTGTTTTTTCCAATGAAACATTTGTGGCATTCAGGGCACTGATAAGGTTTTTCCCCAGTGTGGGTTCTTATATGCTGAGTGAGACTTCTTTTTTGAATGAAACATATCTGGCATTCAGAGCACTGATAAGGTTTTTCCCCAGTGTGGGTTCTTATATGATGAATGAGACTGTTTTTTTGACTGAAACCTTTGTGGCATTCAAAGCACTGATAAGGTTTTTCCCCAGTGTGGGTTCTTATATGCTGAGTGAGACTGCTTTTTTCACTGAAACATTTGTCGCATTCAGTGCACTGATAACGTTTTACCCAAGTGTGAATCCTTGTATGTTTAGTGAGTCTCATTTTGTCACTGAAACATCTCTGGCATTCAGAGCACTGATAAGGTTTTTCCCCAGTGTGGAATCTCACATGTGCAGTTAGAAGTGATTTAAGTTTGAAATATTTTGGGCATTCAGAGCACTGATAAGGTTTTTCCACAGTGTGGGTTATTGTATGTCGAGAAAGACTTCCTTTGTCACTGAAACATTTCTGGCATTCAGAGCACTGATAGGGGTTTTCCCCAGTGTGGGTCAATATATGCAGCATGAGATGTCTTTTTTCACTGAAACATTTCTGGCATTCAGAGCACTGATAAGGTTTTTCCCCAGTGTGGGTTTGTATATGCAGCGTGAGATGTCTTTTTTCACTGAAACATTTCTGGCATTCAGAGCACTGATAAGGTTTTTCCCCAGTGTGGAATCTCACATGTGCAGTTAGAAGTGATTTAAGTTTGAAATCTTTTGGGCATTCAGGGCACTGATAAGGTTTTTCCCCAGTGTGCGTTCTTGTATGGTGAGTGAGATAGCTTCTTTCACTGAAACATTTGTGGCATTCAGTGCACTGATAACGTTTTACCCCAGAGTGGATCTTTGTATGCCGTGTGAGACTACTTTTTATACTGAAACATTTCTGGCACTCAGAGCACTGATAAGGTTGTTCCACAGAATGGGTTATTGTATGTCGAGAAAGACTTTGTTTGTTACAAAACCTTTCCTGGCATTCAGAGCACTGATAAGGTTTTTCCCCAGTGTGGAATCTCAAATGTGCAGTTAGAAGTGATTTACGGTTGAACTGTTTTGGGCATTCAGAGCACTGATAAGGGTTTTCTCCAGAGTGGATTCTTTTATGTTCAATTAGTCTGCTTTTGCAACTGAAACATTTCTGGCATTCAGAGCACTGAAAAGGTTTATCCCCAGTGTGGGTTCTTCTATGCCGAGTGAGACTGTTTTTGTCAATGAAACATTTCTGGCAATCCATGCACTGATAAGGTTTATTCCCAGTGTGGATTATTCTATGACGAATGAGACTGGTTTTGTAAATGAAACATTTCTGGCATTCAGAGCACTGGTAAGGTTTTTTGCCAGAGTGGGTTATTACATGTCGAGAAAGACTTTGTTTGTTACAAAACCTTTCCTGGCATTCAGAGCACTGATAAGGGTTTTCCCCAGAGTGGATTCTCATATGTTCAGTGAAATAAGATTTACGGTTGAAACTTTTTTGGCATTCACCGCACTGGTAAAGTTTTTCCACAGAGTGGGTTAATGCATGTCGATATAGGCTCGGTTTGATACTAAACCTTTTCTGGCATTCAGCGCACTGATAAGGTTTTTCTCCAGTGTGGATTCTCATATGCTCAGTGAGATAAGATTTACGCCTGAAACTTTTTTGGCATACATTGCACTGAGAGTGGTTTCCCCCAGTGTGCATTCTGTCAAATTCTGTGAGATAAGATTAATGGCTGTATCTTTTTTGGCACAGGTAACCTTTTTCCCCAACTTCGGTTATTTTGCCTCGATTGAGGCGGGTTTGAACACTGAATTTGTTCTCACAGTCCGTGTTTTTATAAGGTTTATTCCTAGAGTTAATATCTCTATGTTTAGTTTTCTCTTGCTTATATGCCACGGTAAGGGTGAACCTGATTTTAGAGTCAGGCTTGTTTAGATAATGTTCAGCATTTACCTGTAAAAGAAATTGTGTGTAATCTTCTTAACACTTGAATTGAGCAAAATATGTCTGGAAGCAGCCCTGTAACACATGTTGACATTTTTCTACCAGATAATAGTCTTTAGGTGATAGCCTATCCGGCAGCAACTTATTTTGTGACTGAAGTTTTTCTCAAGTCTATTTGAATAGGTTCTTAGCAATGCAGTAATAAGGTGTTAGTCTGATATTTAATTAATAAATTGATAAGTACCTTTTTGCACTGACGTAAAGGCAGTAACTGAGGGGGTTAGACCGTGCACAGTAATATTGAAAATCATTAGTCGCAGAACATCAGCTCCTTTTACCAATTCTATGTTTGGTGTAAGGTTAAGGTTTGTAGTCCTGAAGATGAGGATTTATTTACATTAGCTATAGCGCAACGGTGCTCCTTTAATCCATTTTTATATTTAACAGTTTTACATATAACTCCTGCACAACAGATAATGTTGAGGCGATTTACATAGAATTACAGAACAGTACTCAATAAAAAGGAAACAATCTGAGATGGTGAACTTTTAAGTTTTTCGCAAGAATGAGCAGAGTGGGTCGAGGTGTTATATCCCGAGGTAGATAGTCTCAAACTTGCGAAACTGGTTAAAACGGTTGTTGAACAAAGGTGATTTTCCAATCTTTTGGTTGTTAACGTGTCAGCTTCAGAGTCTTCTTTCAGCGTCTTTTCTTTGCGGTATCCAGAAGAAACTTTTGTTGTAACTTTCTTTGATGCAGTGTGTGCTTCCTCTCTAGAATTACATGATGCTTTAGATGAACGTTATTCTGTCATGCTGAGGCAATTTGTCTTTCTGCTAATATTTCAGATGAGGATGCTGAAGTGGTCTTTCTAAATTATTTCTGATGCTGTGTGAACAGATATGGCTTTGCTCTGGGTTAATAAAAAGCAAAATTAGAGACTTCACTTACAGGTATAGTACTTTCCTCGACACACTTAGATATTTGGAAATTGTTTAAACGTAGAATGCTGGATGTCCTTCAGTTTTTCAAAATAATCCTTCTTATGGCACTGACATTCAGTTGCTTAGTGCTAAATCTTGCTTTCTTCGTCCGTAATTTCAATCACCTAAAGTATTAAAATTAAATAGTTAATACATGTACATTTCCAAAAATATAATGTACAAGCCAAATCAATGCAGAATTTTGAAAATGTTGAGCTGTTTTTCAGACAGAACATAGTGTGGAATGGTAGCATGAGAGTACTTGGATGTAGGAGTGAGGATTTGTAGAATTTTAAACATTTTATTAAGGATACATGTACCAAATGGAGTTGTAACATAGAATCCCAAAGACAAATATTAAAGTCGTATGGACTGGCACCAAACAGATATAAAAAAATATATATACTATTAATTAATTTGTAATGCAGATTTCTGGGAACGGAATGACTCCTCCACGGACAACAGGCGTTTTACCCTGCCCTGAGTTACCACCTACTTGTATCTGGTATCCTGACTTTTGAGTTTTGGCAAATCTCAAGCAAATTTCAAGCAAATCTAATGTGTTCTGCGAGGATTATGCCTAGACCAATCCCTCAACTATGGTCCAGAGTATGAATCAAGGCGTACTTTCATGTGTTCATTTTATTCCACTTGATTATCAGTTGTTAGGTTTTCCTGCACCTGGATTTACAGGTTGCAGAAAATCAGGACAGAATTTTTTTCCAGACAGAAAAATTAGACTGAAAAGACACATAAGACTCTGGGTGCAGCAGAAGCAGCCAAGACTTATGCTGGTTTTTTTCTAACTGGGGGAAACACACAATTCTTCCCTCTGTTGGTGTTCACAGTCGTTGTCGGCCTGTAATTCGGCAGAGCGTATCGAGTAGAGGCGAGGGGCCGAGCCGAGCAGGAGTTGACAAGCAAGCGGAGAGGAGCCTGGGACGACTGCCAGGGTTTGTTTTGTGACCGGTTCCCACTGCCGAAGGTTTCTCCCGCTTCACCCGCGTCCTGTTATACGGGCGCTTTAAGTTCTATGGATCGCTGTGGGGGCAGGAACGTCCGCTGCCGGCACCGCTGTGCTAAGGCGCTGCTGGTGCTGCTCGTGTGGCTGCCGCTGCAGGGGTCAAAGGAGGCTTGGCCTGCGGTGCTGCTGGTGCGGCGGCTGCTCCAGGGCACAGAGGCACAGAGGAGCACAGAGGGCACAGAGGAGCCTTCGCCTGCCGCCTGATTTTACATATATACCAAGCATTGAGCAGAGCATAGCTGAGCCGAGGAGCGGAGGGAAGTGCCTACATCTGCCGTCTGTAGTGGGACTGTCTCAGGATCCCGCTCTTGCTCCTCAAGGATTGCCAGCATTCTCCCTTGTACTCTTGACAGCGACGAATAGCAACGAACAAGCAATGAACAGTGAGTAGTGAGTGACAAGTTGAAAGAGGTGTGTGGCGAGTACTTAAGGTTGATCTGTCCGTAAGTCGCTGAGACATTGGAGTCTGTAATAAGTCTGTAATACAAAATCTGAGAAATTATGCAAAGGGGAAAGTGACCATAGACTTTGACCCTGTTGAAGCACCCCTCGACCCCTGAATTACTCTGCATGCCTAGACTACAGCACTACCCGGAGCCCGGATATTAACCCCTTGAGTGCTCATGACGAGCTGAGCTCGTCATGGCACACCGTGCACATGTGCTCATAATGAGCCCAGCTCATCAAGACACCCAGAAGCAAGGATCCACCCACTAGGCACCAGGAAGGGGGGAGCAGCCTCTGGGCAAGGGCCTTTGCTCCCCCATAAAAATGTTGGCATCATTAGTCTTTCTGCCCCCTTGGGGGGATAGATGGGGGCAGTAGCCCCCAATCTGCCCCCTTGGGGGTAGAAAGCCCACTGGACACCAGGGAATTTTTATTTGATATATATTAGGGGTGGGGGCTGCCCAAAAAGGGAATGCCGATGCCCCCACCCCATAGCCACAATAATTACAGTCTTTCTGCACCCCCTGGGGGACAGATAGGGCAGAAAGCTCACTAAATGCCACAGATTTTGTTTTTGCACCATTTTCTTTTAGAGTGGGGGCTGCCCGAAATGGGTACGCCAATGCCCCCACCCCAGCCACCAGTACAGCCTTTCTGCCCCCCCTGGGAGGCAGAGGGGGCAGTAGCCACCAATCTTCCCCCCAGCGGGGCAGAAAGCCCACTAAACGGCAGGGATTTTGGTTTTGCACCATTTTTTTTTAGGGTGGGGGCTGCTTGTAACGGCCATGCCAATGCCCCCACCCGTGCCACCATTACAGCCTTTCTGCCCCCCAATCTGCCCCCCTAGGGGGGTAAAAAGCCCAATAGAAACCAGGGTTATTTCGGGGCAAATCTGAATTAGGGTGGGGGCTGCCCAAAATGGGCATGCCTATGCCCCACCTCCTCCCTGGCAAAAAATTACAGCCTTCATGCCCCCCCCTGGGGGGCAGATGGAGCACTAGACACCAGGGATTTTTTTGGGCACATTTTTATTAGGGTGGGGGCATTGGCATGCCCGTTTTTGGCAACCCCCAACCAAATTAGGATTAGCTCCAAAAAATCCCTGGCGCCTAGTAGGCTTCCTGCTTCCCCTGGGAGGCAGATGTGGGCATTAGCAAAAAGCCCACTAGTCGCCAGGGATTTATTTTTTAAACTGAATATGGCCTGGTGCCTGAAGACCACCAGGACTCCAGCACGCACAACAAAATTAAATACTCCTTTTGTCCATATAATGCATTTTATATCTTATATCTTATCAGAAAAGTTTATAACATTACAATCATCATGTGCTGTTCATCAATGAATCACAGGAAAATCATTCAAAGTTTGCATTTTCATCAAGAACACAAATTATATCAGTTGATCTCAAAATTGTTGAAAACAAATCAATAACACCCAATGCATTTCGGGGCCAAGCCCCTTCGTCAGGGGTCTATTGGAGAGAAAGGAAAAAGAAAGAAGAAACCTTATTACTCTTGATGTCAAGGAGGGTGAGTATGTATATGCTGAAAACTCTTATGTTGCATGTAGCTTACCTAGTTATTGCAATTTGTTTGCTGTCACTACATGATATAGTGCTTATATCTGGTATTGTCTTCTGCTTTCTATGTCTGTAAGGAGATGGTTTGAATTACTTATTGTGAATTCTCCACTAGTTATAGAGTGAATAACGATGACCTAAATTAATTTGAAAGGCTCACCTGTACTTGTAGCCTTAGTCCGTTCTTTCTAAAAAAATGCGAATAAGCGAATTTTAGTCACGGATATTCAATGTATATAAAAAACTGTATTCATGTCAAAAAAGAGGGGTGAGGTGTCTTTTACCTGTATAGTTTGTCGTTATTACAAAACTATAGCCTTTCGGATTTTTACGAGGTCACCTGCAGAAAATTTAAAATGAAAATATGGGCTTAGCTAATTTGCCGAAAAAGTGCTCAAAAAATTACCGACTAGGTAAAGCGCATCCGCTTACCTGCGGGTTCGATAGATGAATCAGTCCCGCTTGGCGTTTCAGGATTAGCGATAGTTCTGTGTACAAAAACACACATACACTCTCTATGCGAATAGTAAGCCTCCTCATTAGATATTAGAAAACGAAGATACTGTCTCTTACCGGTTACAGATTTAGTCATTCGAGCAGGAAAGAAAAGCTCACGCATCCGCGTTTCGTTCGAGCTTTGTGATCAAGTGAGTCCCTTATCACATGGACGCCGGACTAGAGAGAAAGTGTCGGCCATTTCTGAATAGTGTTTTATCCGTATTGACAAATTTCATTATTAGATCGCTATACCTATCCGGAATTGCAGTTTGAATGCTCTTTATCGAGAAAGGGAGAGTTTTTAGGAAAATGATGAAAAAAGTGAGGAAAAATTAATAATAAAGAGAAAATAATGAGGAAAAAGTAATGTGAAAGTAAAATGAATAAGCGAGTTGCATTGTACAATCCATATAAGACATTATCTACAATCTTACACAGTAAAACATTTTTACTCATAGAGTTTTTCAATGAATTCGAGACCTTCTTGGTATTTTTTACATACCAAGCATTGTTACATAAAGAAAGTTTCTGTAAATATCATTATAGTAGCCTCCTGAGGATATACCTAACGTATTAATGTATATATCTGACAAAGTGTGTGAGTCTCCTAGGGGTTGCTATATATCAAGTGTCAGTATATGTTATTTGATCATACTACAAAAAACATGCCATGTCCAATTTGTCGTTTAACCCTGTGGGGGTCAATGATTGCAGTTTACGAATCCAGAAGGCCTCCCTTTGTAGTAGGATTTTGGAGTTGTTAAGGCCCAATCGTTGTGGAAGTAGTTCAATGACTTGAAATCTCAGTTGTGCGATGGTGTGGCCAACTTCCCACCAGTGTTTTGCGAGTGGTGATGTTAAGTTTTTGTTTCTGATACGGCTCTTATGTTCAGAAAGTCGCAGTTTCAGCTTACGTTCGGTCTTGCCGACATATATCAAGCCGCACGGGCATTTAATGGAATAGATCACAAATTCTGAATTGCAGGTTGTGTTATGTCTCAATTGGATTTTTTCACCTGTCCGTGGGTGTAGTAGGATGTTACCTGGTATTACGTTATTACAATTTTTGCAATTATAGCAGCGTGAGGTACCTTTGTATTCTTCGGGTTGTTGAATAGTGTCTGTAAATTGTCTGGGTTTGTTCAATTGTTCTTTTAAGTTCTGAGCTCTCTTGTATGCGAACATAGGTGTGTCACTGAATAGAGTGCCGAAGTCTTTCTCAACTTGTATGATCTCCCATCTTTTAAGAATAATACGTTTTATATCTCTGGAAGCTGTAGAGTATTTAGATACAAATACCATCCTTTTGTTCTCAATCTTTGTTCTTTTTTTCAAGAGATCTGCCCTTGGTATTGTTTTTATCTTGTCCACATGAGCTTCTAGTAGTTTTCTTGGGTATCCTCTATCCAAGTAGCGTTGTTTTTGTGTTTCCATATGTTTGTCGCAACTTGCCTTATCAGAAGATATTCTTTTGATCCTCATAAATTGAGACACCGGTAGGTTATTAATGAGGTTTGAAGGGTGAAAGCTTCCATACAGAAGTGCGGTGTTCTTGTCAGTAGGCTTTTTGTAAAGCGTTGTGTTGATGGAGTTCCCTCGAAGTTCAACCCAGACATCCAAAAACGGTAGTGCATCGTTACTAACATTGTGTGTGAATTGTATTCTGGAGTGAGCAAGATTTAAACTCTTGATGTTCCGAATTAGGTCAGCGACTGGCCGTTTCCATATTAAGAAAACATCGTCTATATATCTCTTGTAGTATACTAGACCATCCTGCCAAGTTGAGTCTTCCAAGATGTAGTCCAGTTCGAACTTAGCCATGAAGATGTTTGCATACACGCAGGCCCCCGGAAAACCCATGGCTGTCTCCGTGAGCTGCATGTAATACTCCTTCTCCCATGTGAAATAGCTGTTTAACAGGCAAAATTCTAGTAGCTGCAATATTAGGCACTTTAATTCCTCTGGTTTGTCGTCACGAAGAAGAGCCCACTCTATTGCTTCCAGGCCTTGTCTGTGAGGGATGGATGTATACAATGCTGTCACATCAATTGTGCATAGAGTCCAATCCGTTGCTTCTGTGGTGTCGATAGTTGACAGACTTCGTAAGAAGTCTGATGTGTCTTCCAAGTAGGTTGGCCAGTTGCGAATGAACGACTGCATGTGGGCATCAATGAAGATTCCCAAATTCTCAAAGATGGATGCGCATCCCGATACTATCGGCCTGAACGGGGGATTTTTAAGATCCTTATGTATTTTGGGCAAGAAATATATCCTGGGTCTTCTTGGGTAAATTTGCCTCAAGTATCTCTTAGTTGTGGTATTTAGCCAGCCCAGTTCTTCCGATTTATCCAGTATTGCGTCCAAATTCTTAGTGATATCATTTGTTGGATCTCCATCCAATTTGGCATACGTGTTTGCATCATGCACGTGTTCAAATCCTTTGCTTACGTAGAAGTCTAGATCCATTACGGTTTAAGAATTGACCTAAGTGTTATTACATCGAGTGCAGCACCCTCTCATACATATTGTCGAGGGATTTATTTTTTGGCAAATTTGAATTAGGATGGGGATGACCAAAACAGACATGCCCATGCCCCCACCCACTTCCCTGCAAATATTACAGCCTTCCTGCCCCCATAGAAGGGGGGGGGGGGGAAGCCCAGTAGACGCCAGGGACTTTTTGGGCAAATTTTAATTAGGGTGAGGGCATTGGCATGCCCGTTTTGGGCAGCCCCCACCCTCACTAAAATTTGACCAAAAAACTCCCTGGTGTCTAGTGGACTTTCAGACTCTCTGAGGGGCAGGTGGGGGCATTAGCCCCCAATCTGCCCCCTGGGGTTCAAAAAGCCCACTAGACTGCAGGGATTTGTTTGGGCAAATTTTTTTTAGGGTGGGGGCACTGGCATGCCTGTTTTTGGCAACCCCCACCCTAAGTAAAACTTACCAAAAAAAACCTTGGTGTCTAGTAGGCTTTCTGCCCTGCCTGGGGGACGATGGGGGCATTAGCCACAATCTGCACCCCTGTAGGGGGCAAAAAGCCCACTAGTCGCCGGGGATTTTTTGTGGGCAAATTTGAATTGGGGTGGGGGCTGCCCAAAACAGGCATGTCCATGCCCCCACCCACTCCCCCACAAAAATTGCAGCCTTCCTGGGGAGCAGATGGGGTAATAGCCCCCAATCTTCCCCCACCCGGGGGAGGCAAAAAGCCCACTAGACCCCAGGGATTTTTGGGGAAATTTTTTATTAGGGTGGGGGCATTGGCATGCCCATTTTTGGCAACCCCTATCCTAATTAAAATGTCCTCAATAAAATCCCTGGCGCCTAGTAGGCTTTCTGCCCCCCTGGGGGGTAGATGGGGGTATTAGCCCCCAATCTGCACCCCCGGGGGAGCGAAAAGCCCACTAGTTGCCAGGGATTTTTTTTAGGCAAATTTGAATTAGGGTGGGAGCTGCCCAAAACAGGTGTGTCCATGCCCCCACTCCATTCTCCGCAAAACTTATAGCCTTCCCGCCTTTCCTAGAGGCAGATGGGGGCATTAGCCCCCAATATGCCCCCCAGGGGGGCAAACAGGAGACGCCAGGGATTTTTTGGGCAAATTTTAATTAGGGTGGGGATATTGGCATGCCCATTTTGGGCAGCCTCCACCCTAATTAAAATTTGCCCAAAAAACTCCCTGGCGTCTAGTGGACATTCAACCCCCCGGGGGGGCAGATTGGTGGCATTAGCCCCCAATCTGCCCATCCGGGAGGGGCAAAAAGCCCTGTAGACGCCAGGGTTTTTTTGGGAAAAATAAAACACATAAGCTGATGGACGGAATGTTGCACATTGGCAAAAAATTCACCCACAACCACAGATCTGGGTTTAATCCATCGTTATTTTGCTCACCACGCCACACCAGTTCAGACATGGCAATATGCAAATCAGTCTTGACCCTGTGCCTCATGTTTTAAAAAATGTATAGGTTTGCTAGGTTTCCCTAGGTGCTGGCAGGGCTAGGGTTCAAAAACTACAGCTAGGCACTTTGTCGAAAAAGGGTTATTTTTCAATGCGAAACTGAGGTGTGACCATGTTGCGTTTTGCGCCGTTTCCTGTCGCAGGCACTAGGCCGACCCAAACAACTAAGGTACCATTTTTCTCATAAGACTTTGGGGAATGCGGGGTGGGTGAAAATTTGTGGATCCAGCAGATTCCAGAACTTTCCACCACAGAAATGTGGGGGAAAATGTGTTTTTCATGGCAATTTTTTAGGTTTGCAAGTGATTCTGGGTAACAGAACCTGGTGGGAGGGAGTGAAGTCACCCCATCCTGGATTCCCCTGGGTGTCTAGTTTTCAAAACTGTATAGGTTTGCTAGGTGTCTCTAGGTGCCGGCAGAGCTAGGATTAAAAAACTACAGCTAGGCACTTTGCCAAAAAAGGGTCATTTTTCATTGCAAAATTAAGGTGTGACCACCTTGCGTTTTGCGGCATTTCCTGTCGCATGCACTAGGCCGACCCACACAAGTGAGGTACATTTTTCTTATAAGACTTTGGGGAACGTGGGGTGGGTGGAAATTTGTGGATCCACACAGATTCCAGAACTTTCCACCACAGAAATGTGGGGAAAATGTGTTTTTTGTACAATTCTTTAGGTTTGCAAGGGATTCTGAGTAACAGAACCTGGTGGGAGGGAGTCATGTCACCCCATCCTGGATTACCCTGCGTATACAGTTTTCAAAAATGTATAGGTTTTCTAGGTTTCCCTAGGTGCCGGCAGAGCTAGGGTTCAAAGACTACAGCTAGGAACTTTGCCAAAAAGGGTAATTTTTCACTGCGAAATTGAGGTATGACCACGTTGCGTTTTGCACCGTTTCCTATCGCAGGCACTAGGCCGCCCCACACAGGTGAGGTACCATTTTTCTCGGATGACTTTGGGGAATGGGGGGTGGGGGGAAATTTGTGGATCCACGCAGATTCCATAACTTTCCACCACAGAAATGTTGGGAAAATGTGATTTTTTTTTTTACAATTCTTTAGGTGTGCAAGGGATTCTGGGTAACATAACCTGGTGGGAGGCAGTCATGTCACGCCATCCTGGATTCCCCTGCGTGTCTAGTTTTCAAAAATGTATAGGTTTGCTAGGTTTCCCTAGGTGCTGGCAGGGCTAGGGTTCAAAAACTACAGCTAGGGACTTTGTTGAAAAAGGGTTATTTTTCAATGCGAAACTGAGGTGTGACCATGTTGCGTTTTGCGCCGTTTCCTGTCGCAGGCACTAGGCCGACCCAAACAACTAAGGTACCATTTTTCTCATAAGACTTTGGGGAATGCGGGGTGGGTGAAAATGTGTGGATCCACGCAGATTCCAGAACTTTCCACCACAGAAATGTGTGGGAAAATTTGTTTTTTTGGCAATTTTTTAGGTTTGCAAGGGATTCTGGGTAACAGAACCTGGTGGGAGGCAGTCAAGTCACCCCATCCTGGATTCCCCTGGGTGTCTAGTTTTCAAAACTGTATAGGTTTGCTAGTTTTCCCTAGGTGCCGGCAGAGCTAGGGTTAAAAAATTACAGCTAGGCACTTTGCCAAAAAAGTAATGTGAAAGTAAAATGAATAAGCGAGTTGCATTGTACAATCCATATAAGACATTATCTACAATCTTACACAGTAAAACATTTTTACTCATAGAGTTTTTCAATGAATTCGAGACCTTCTTGGTATTTTTTACATACCAAGCATTGTTACATAAAGAAAGTTTCTGTAAATATCATTATAGTAGCCTCCTGAGGATATACCTAACGTATTAATGTATATATCTGACAAAGTATGTGAGTCTCCTAGGGGTTGCTATATATCAAGTGTCAGTATATGTTATTTGATCATACTACAAAAAACATGCCATGTCCAATTTGTCGTTTAACCCTGTGGGGGTCAATGATTGCAGTTTACGAATCCAGAAGGCCTCCCTTTGTAGTAGGATTTTGGAGTTGTTAAGGCCCAATCGTTGTGGAAGTAGTTCAATGACTTGAAATCTCAGTTGTGCGATGGTGTGGCCAACTTCCCACCAGTGTTTTGCGAGTGGTGATGTTAAGTTTTTGTTTCTGATACGGCTCTTATGTTCAGAAAGTCGCAGTTTCAGCTTACGTTCGGTCTTGCCGACATATATCAAGCCGCACGGGCATTTAATGGAATAGATCACAAATTCTGAATTGCAGGTTGTGTTATGTCTCAATTGGATTTTTTCACCTGTCCGTGGGTGTAGTAGGATGTTACCTGGTATTACGTTATTACAATTTTTGCAATTATAGCAGCGTGAGGTACCTTTGTATTCTTCGGGTTGTTGAATAGTGTCTGTAAATTGTCTGGGTTTGTTCAATTGTTCTTTTAAGTTCTGAGCTCTCTTGTATGCGAACATAGGTGTGTCACTGAATAGAGTGCCAAAGTCTTTCTCAACTTGTATGATCTCCCATCTTTTAAGAATAATACGTTTTATATCTCTGGAAGCTGTAGAGTATTTAGATACAAATACCATCCTTTTGTTCTCAATCTTTGTTCTTTTTTTCAAGAGATCTGCCCTTGGTATTGTTTTTATCTTGTCCACATGAGCTTCTAGTAGTTTTCTTGGGTATCCTCTATCCAAGTAGCGTTGTTTTTGTGTTTCCATATGTTTGTCGCAACTTGCCTTATCAGAAGATATTCTTTTGATCCTCATAAATTGAGACACCGGTAGGTTATTAATGAGGTTTGAAGGGTGAAAGCTTCCATACAGAAGTGCGGTGTTCTTGTCAGTAGGCTTTTTGTAAAGCGTTGTGTTGATGGAGTTCCCTCGAAGTTCAACCCAGACATCCAAAAACGGTAGTGCATCGTTACTAACATTGTGTGTGAATTGTATTCTGGAGTGAGCAAGATTTAAACTCTTGATGTTCCGAATTAGGTCAGCGACTGGCCGTTTCCATATTAAGAAAACATCGTCTATATATCTCTTGTAGTATACTAGACCATCCTGCCAAGTTGAGTCTTCCAAGATGTAGTCCAGTTCGAACTTAGCCATGAAGATGTTTGCATACACGCAGGCCCCCGGAAAACCCATGGCTGTCCCCGTGAGCTGCATGTAATACTCCTTCTCCCATGTGAAATAGCTGTTTAACAGGCAAAATTCTAGTAGCTGCAATATTAGGCACTTTAATTCCTCTGGTTTGTCGTCACGAAGAAGAGCCCACTCTATTGCTTCCAGGCCTTGTCTGTGAGGGATTGATGTATACAATGCTGTCACATCAATTGTGCATAGAGTCCAATCCGTTGCTTCTGTGGTGTCGATAGTTGACAGACTTCGTAAGAAGTCTGATGTGTCTTCCAAGTAGGTTGGCCAGTTGCGAATGAACGACTGCATGTGGGCATCAATGAAGATTCCCAAATTCTCAAAGATGGATGCGCATCCCGATACTATCGGCCTGAACGGGGGATTTTTAAGATCCTTATGTATTTTGGGCAAGAAATATATCCTGGGTCTTCTTGGGTAAATTTGCCTCAAGTATCTCTTAGTTGTGGTATTTAGCCAGCCCAGTTCTTCCGATTTATCCAGTATTGCGTCCAAATTCTTAGTGATATCATTTGTTGGATCTCCATCCAATTTGGCATACGTGTTTGCATCATGCACGTGTTCAAATCCTTTGCTTACGTAGAAGTCTAGATCCATTACGGTTTAAGAATTGACCTAAGTGTTATTACATCGAGTGCAGCACCCTCTCATACATATTGTCGAGGGATTTATTTTTTGGCAAATTTGAATTAGGATGGGGATGACCAAAACAGACATGCCCATGCCCCCACCCACTTCCCTGCAAATATTACAGCCTTCCTGCCCCCATAGAAGGGGGGGGGAAGCCCAGTAGACGCCAGGGACTTTTTGGGCAAATTTTAATTAGGGTGAGGGCATTGGCATGCCCGTTTTGGGCAGCCCCCACCCTCATTAAAATTTGACCAAAAAACTCCCTGGTGTCTAGTGGACTTTCAGACTCCCTGAGGGGCAGGTGGGGGCATTAGCCCCCAATCTGCCCCCCGGGGTTAAAAAAGCCCACTAGACTGCAGGGATTTGTTTGGGCAAATTTTTTTTAGGGTGGGGGCACTGGCATGCCTGTTTTTGGCAACCCCCACCCTAAGTAAAACTTACCAAAAAAAACCTTGGTGTCTAGTAGGCTTTCTGCCCTGTAGGGGGCAAAAAGCCCACTAGTCGCCGGGGATTTTTTGTGGGCAAATTTGAATTGGGGTGGGGGCTGCCCAAAACAGGCATGTCCATGCCCCCACCCACTCCCCCACAAAAATTGCAGCCTTCCTGGGGAGCAGATGGGGTAGTAGCCCCCAATCTTCCCCCACCCGGGGGGGCAAAAAGCCCACTAGACCCCAGGGATTTTTGGGGAAATTTTTTATTAGGGTGGGGGCATTGGCATGCCCATTTTTGGCAACCCCTATCCTAATTAAAATGTCCTCAATAAAATCCCTGGCGCCTAGTAGGCTTTCTGCCCCCCTGGGGGGTAGATGGGGGTATTAGCCCCCAATCTGCACCCCCGGGGGAGCGAAAAGCCCACTAGTTGCCAGGGATTTTTTTAGGCAAATTTGAATTAGGGTGGGAGCTGCCCAAAACAGGTGTGTCCATGCCCCCACTCCATTCTCCGCAAAACTTATAGCCTTCCCGCCTTTCCTAGGGGCAGATGGGGGCATTAGCCCCCAATATGCCCCCCAGGGGGGCAAACAGGAGACGCCAGGGATTTTTTGGGCAAATTTTAATTAGGGTGGGGATATTGGCATGCCCATTTTGGGCAGCCTCCACCCTAATTAAAATGTGCCCAAAAAACTCCCTGGCGTCTAGTGGACATTCAACCCCCCGGGGGGGCAGATTGGTGGCATTAGCCCCCAATCTGCCCATCCGGGAGGGGCAAAAAGCCCTGTAGACGCCAGGGTTTTTTTGGGAAAAATAAAACACATAAGCTGATGGACGGAATGTTGCACATTGGCAAAAAATTCACCCACAACCACAGATCTGGGTTTAATCCATCGTTATTTTGCTCACCACGCCACACCAGTTGAGACATGGCAATATGCAAATCAGTCTTGACCCTGTGCCTCATGTTTTAAAAAATTTATAGGTTTGCTAGGTTTCCCTAGGTGCTGGCAGGGCTAGGGTTCAAAAACTACAGCTAGGCACTTTGTCGAAAAAGGGTTATTTTTCAATGCGAAACTGAGGTGTGACCATGTTGCGTTTTGCGCCGTTTCCTGTCGCAGGCACTAGGCCGACCCTAACAACTAAGGTACCATTTTTCTCATAAGACTTTGGGGAATGCGGGGTGGGTGAAAATTTGTGGATCCAGCAGATTCCAGAACTTTCCACCACAGAAATGTGGGGGGAAATGTGTTTTTCATGGCAATTTTTTAGGTTTGCAAGTGATTCTGGGTAACAGAACCTGGTGGGAGGGAGTCAAGTCACCCCATCCTGGATTCCCCTGGGTGTCTAGTTTTCAAAACTGTATAGGTTTGCTAGGTGTCTCTAGGTGCCGGCAGAGCTAGGATTAAAAAACTACAGCTAGGCACTTTGCCAAAAAAGGGTCATTTTTCATTGCAAAATTAAGGTGTGACCACCTTGCGTTTTGCGGCGTTTCCTGTCACATGCACTAGGCCGACCCACACAAGTGAGGTACATTTTTCTTATAAGACTTTGGGGAACGTGGGGTGGGTGGAAATTTGTGGATCCACACAGATTCCAGAACTTTCCACCACAGAAATGTGGGGAAAATGTGTTTTTTTGTACAATTCTTTAGGTTTGCAAGGGATTCTGAGTAACAGAACCTGGTGGGAGGGAGTCATGTCACCCCATCCTGGATTCCCCTGCGTGTACAGTTTTCAAAAATGTATAGGTTTTCTAGGTTTCCCTAGGTGCCGGCAGAGCTAGGGTTCAAAGGCTACAGCTAGGCACTTTGCCAAAAAGGGTAATTTTTCACTGCGAAATTGAGGTATGACCACGTTGCGTTTTGCACCGTTTCCTATCGCAGGCACTAGGCCGCCCCACACAGGTGAGGTACCATTTTTCTCGGATGACTTTGGGGAATGGGGGGTGGGGGGAAATTTGTGGATCCACGCAGATTCCATAACTTTCCACCACAGAAATGTGGGGAAAATGTGATTTTTTTTTTACAATTCTTTAGGTGTGCAAGGGATTCTGGGTAACATAACCTGGTGGGAGGCAGTCATGTCACGCCATCCTGGATTCCCCTGCGTGTCTAGTTTTCAAAAATGTATAGGTTTGCTAGGTTTCCCTAGGTGCTGGCAGGGCTAGGGTTCAAAAACTACAGCTAGGGACTTTGTTGAAAAAGGGTTATTTTTCAATGCGAAACTGAGGTGTGACCATGTTGCGTTTTGCGCCGTTTCCTGTCGCAGGCACTAGGCCGACCCAAACAACTAAGGTACCATTTTTCTCATAAGACTTTGGGGAATGCGGGGTGGGTGAAAATTTGTGGATCCACGCAGATTCCAGAACTTTCCACCACAGAAATGTGTGGGAAAATGTGTTTTGTTTTTATGGCAATTTTTTAGGTTTGCAAGGGATTCTGGGTAACAGAACCTGGTGGGAGGCAGTCAAGTCACCCCATCCTGGATTCCCCTGGGTGTCTAGTTTTCAAAACTGTATAGGTTTGCTAGTTTTCCCTAGGTGCCGGCAGAGCTAGGGTTAAAAAATTACAGCTAGGCACTTTGCCAAAAAAGGTCCTTTTTCATTGCAAAATTGAGGTGTGACCACGTTGCGTTTTGCGCCGTTTCCTGTCGCGAGTACTAGGCTGACCCACACAAGTGAGGTACCATTTTTCTCATAAGACTTTAGGGAACGCGGGGTGGGTGGAAATGTGTGTATCCACACAGATTCCAGAACTTTCCACCACAGAAATGTGGGGAAAATGTGTTTTTTTGTACAATTCTTTAGGTTTGCAAGGGATTCTGAGTAACAGAACCTGGTGGGAGGGAGTCATGTCACCCCATCCTGGATTCCCCTGCGTGTCCAGTTTTAAAAAATGTATAGGTTTGCTAGGTTTCCTTAGGTGCCGGCAGAGCTAGGGTTCAAAAACTACAGCTAGGCACTTTGCCAAAAAGGGTCATTTTTCACTGCGAAAATGAGGTATGACCACGTTGCGTTTTGCACCGTTTCCTGTCGCAGGCACTAGGCCGCCCCACACAGGTGAGGTACCATTTTTCTCGGAAGACTTTGGGGAATGAGGGGTGGGTGGAAATTTGTGGATCCACACAGATTCCAGAACTTTCCACCACAGAAATGTGGGGAAAATGTGTTTTTTTGGACAATTCTTTAGGTTTGCAAGGGATTCTGGGTAACATAATCTGATCGGAGGCAGTCGAGTCACCCCATCCTGAATTCCCCTGGGTGTCTAGTTTTCAAAAATGTATAAGTTTCCTAAGGTGCCGGCAGAGGTAGGGTTAAAAAACTATAGCTAGGCACTTTGCAAAACAAGCATTTGCAATGCAATAGGTCTCGCATTAGGAAAGTTTGAGCTATTGGTATTGTAAATGATACATTTTGTATTTATGTGTTGGTTTTGAAAATAGCGAAATTAATAGCTTTGTCATTTACAATGCCAATTGTTTTAACTTTCGCAAATGGAACACCCATAGCATTTGTAATGCAATATGTTAATGTTGTATTTACGTGACTTACATGTATTGATATTACAAATAACAATGGCTTTTAATTTTTTTTAATACTTAATACTTAAATAAAAGTTATTGTAATTTATAATAGCAATAGCTTAAACTTTTGTAAAGAACTGTTGTGAAGAATATGTTCAGTGTATTTAATAATGACGAAAATCCAAGAACAGAAGTGAAATATTAAAATACACAAGATGATGGACGGAATGTTGCACAATGGCAAACCATTCCCCCCCCAGTCACAGTTCTGGGTTTAATCCATGGTTATTTTGCTCACCGAACCACCCCAGTTCAGACATGGCCATATGCAAATCAGTCTTGACCCTGTGCCTCATGGGAACAGTCCAGACCGAACTGCCAAGCCACGTCTTTCCTAGACCAGAATCAAGCATCCTAGGACCGGTTTCTGGCTATCAGCCGTCTTCAGCCAGGATAGCTTGACTCCAGTGGCTTAGTGAGCACGGGACCCACGTCTGGACATACCCTTCCCACATAGGGTGGACAGCAAACTAGACAAGATGATGGACGGAATGTTGCACAATGGAAAAACATTCACCCCCAGTCACAGATCTGGGTTTAATCCATCGTTATTTTGCTCACCAAACCACCCCAGTTCAGACATGGCCATAAGCAAATCAGTCTTGACCCTGTGCCTCATGGGAACAGTCCAGACCGAACTGCCAAGCCACGTCTTTCCTGGACCAGAATCAAGCATCCTAGGACCGGTTTCTGGCTATCAGCCATCTTCAGCCAGGATAGCTTGACTCCAGTGGCTTAGTGAGCATGGGACCCACGTCTGGGCATACCCTTCCCACATAGGGTGAACAGAAAAATACACAAGATGATGGACGGAATGTTGCACAATGGCAAAACATTCACCCCCCATCACAGATCTGGGTTTAATCTATCGTTATTTTGCTCAACAAACCACCCCAGTTCAGACATGGCCATATGCAAATCAGTCTTGACCCTGTGCCTCAGGGGAACAGTCCAGACCGAACTGCCAAGCCACGTCTTTCCTGGACCAGAATCAAGCATCCTAGGACCGGGTTCTGGCTATCAGCCGTCTTCAGCCAGGATAGCTTGACTCCAGTGGCTTAGTGAGCACGGGACCCACGTCTGGGCATACCCTCCCCACATAGGGTGAACAGCAAAATACACAAGATGATGGACGGAATGTTGCACAATGGCAAAACATTCACCCCCAGTCACAGATCTGGGTTTAATCCATCGTTATTTTGCTCACCAAACCACCTCAGTTCAGACATGGCCATATGCAAATAAGTCTTGACCCTGTGCCTCATGGGAACAGTCCAGACCGAACTGCCAAGCTACGTCTTTCCTGGACCAGAATCAAGCATCCTAGGACCGGTTTCTGGCTATCAGCCGTCTTCAGCCAGGATAGCTCGACTCCAGTGGCTTAGTGAGCACTGGACCCACGTCTGGGCATACCCTTCCTACATAGGGTGAATAGCAAAATACTCAAGATGATGGACGGAATGTTGCACAATGGCAAAACATTCACCCCCAGTCACAGATCTGGGTTTAATCCATCGTTATTTTGCTCACCAAACCACCCCAGTTCAGACATGGCCATATGCAAATCAGTCTTGACCCTGTGCCTCATGGGAACAGTCCAGACCGAACTGCCAAGCCACGTCTTTCCTGGACCAGAATCAAGCATCCTAGGACCGGTTTCTGGCTATCAGCCGTCTTCAGCCAGGATAGCTTGACTCCAGTGGCTTAGTGAGCACGGGACCCACGTCTGGGCATACCCTTGGACGGAATGTTGCACAATGGGTATGCTCAGATGTGAGTCCCATGCTCTCCACACCACTAGAGTCAAGCACAAAGGCGCTGCTCGGCCGACTGACGATATCAAAGCGGGCTCCAGCAGCGCGCCTGGCACATCAGCCCACTGTTTCCAGTTACTGTTTGCAGTGGCTCGGATTAGTTTTGATTAGCTAAAACAGCCATCAAAAAGACAAATATATGTTTTCCTGAGATGACTCCTTGTAGAGAGAGTGAAGCGGTGAAAGAGAGGAATTATGGAGAATAAAGCATAAGAAAATGAAGACATGCAATAGGAGGAAAAGCTAGAGGTTGTTACGAAAGACAGGTAGGACGATGCAGGAATGAAGGAAGGATATTAGGAAAGGAAAACAAGGGAAATGAGAACATAGAGGTGTGGCCAAGGATGGGATTGATTTACTACAGAAAAAGGTGCAAGGGAAGAGGCAGGAATTTGAGAGTAGAAGCAGGGGAAAAGGAGTGAGAGAACAGAGGCAGCAGTGAAACGGGATGCAGCAAAAAAAAAGACGAAAAGAAGAAGGAATAGAAAAGCAAACAGATAAGATGAGAGGCAAGGAATGAAGACAAGTGTGTCTACATCAAAAGAAGAGGGAGTGAAAGGAAGGATGGAAAAGCTGGTAGAAAGAAAGAACAGTGTTAGTCTGCTTTCTTGTCTCCACTGCTAATGTTACAGGCTTTTACATAGTGCATTGATACCAACTGTAGACCCCATAGCGCTTACAGAATGTGGGGAGTCTGTCTGATCACAGCTATTGTGATTTAAGTTAAGTTCAATTGTAGATCAGGTTAAGATGGGATTGTTCGATGTTTAGTTTGGTGAAGGTGTAGGACGTGCACGTACTATAGGACTTTACCAATTGTATCTCAAGTTTGTATATTTGTATTTTGCAGAACAGAACTCATAGTGTTGTTGAAAGGCGACTTATTAATTGCATATTTACAGAGCTGTGCTTTGTGTGTAGTTGTTGTTCTTTATGATGAGAGCAATTAGAACAAGTGACACGTTGTATGGAGAAAGAGATAGATAGTAAACAAAAAGTAAAGAAAAGCAAGTAGAAGATTAAATTTAACAAAACACAGCAAATCAATGGAAGGATCACATTTAGCAAACAAGTAGAGACAAGCGCTATCTCTTTTCCCCTCGTTAATGGTAATCTGTTGACCTCAAAAGTCTGGCTTTTGTTGTTGTGATTGGAACTGCGGCCGAAAGACCTCTGCAGATGTCAGCCGCGAGCGTTTAACCATTTTCTGACTAGCATTATTCCGATATCATGTTACTATGTATTTTGAAGCATGCAGTTACTTGTGTTATGAATAGATTGTGTTAGCTTTGTGTGTAGCGCCATATGGCATTAGGAGGCTGCTAGTATGGAAATTAGCACGACTAATCGAATTTTACTTTTTACTGAATGGCTATGCGAAAGTTGTCAGACTTCGTATTTTGGCAAAGCAAGTATACTTTGGAGGTTTGTGAGGGTTCTCTCTACAGAGCACCTTTGAAGAAGGCGGAAATTCCTATTGGCCGGTGAGAAAACACTACATTGAAATTATTTATTTGAAACACGAAGAGATTGCCATAAAGTGGTGCGATGGTGAAGGATATCCCGGCGCGAAAACCAGACATTCGGGAGCATGAAGCCAGTCGTGGGGCAGGGACTTCCGCCTTCTGCTGGAAGCCCGCGCACACGGAGTGCGTGGCAGAGAGCAGCAGTGTTGACGCGGGACTCCCTCGCCTCAGGGAGAGCCCCGCGGTGGCGGCAGACGTGGCGGCTGAGGCCTCCGATGCAAGTGCGGGGCTCCCATAAGTGAGGGAAGCCCTGCATGTGTGCCAGGTGATGCGGCGGAGATAACACCAGGGGAGTCGCGACAAAAGAGCCAGGTGAGTGGGGCTTGGACAGAGAGAGGGGGAGGGGTGTGGCTGTGTGTGTGTGCGTGCGTGCGTGTGTGTGTGTGTGGCTGTGTGCCTGCGTGAGAGAGAAAGAGGAGAGGTGTGTGGCTGTGTGTGTGTGCGTGCAGGTGTGTGTGGCTGTGTGCCTGTGAGAGAGAGAGGGGGGGTGTCTGTGTCTGTGTGTGTGCGTGTGTGTGTAGCTGTGTATGTGGCTGTGTGCCTGTGTAAGAGAGAGGGAGGGGTGGCTGTGTCTGTGTGTGTGTGTGTGTAGATGTGTGTGTGGCTGCGCATGCCTGCGTGAGAGAGAGGGGGGGGTGTGGCTGTGTCTGTGTGTGCGTGCATGTGTGTGTGGCTGTGTGTGTGCGTGTGTGTGGCTGTGTGTTTGTGTGGCTGTGTGCATGTGTGTGCGTGCGTTTGAGTGTGTGCATGCGATTGCGAGAGGCTGACTTGCTTTGGAAGCGGGACAGGAGATGTGCACGGCTCGGGCCTGTACGTGCGCGCACACATGCTGAAATCGCCGACGGCCCAGCGCGTGCCCATCCCCTGTCCCACAAGTCGCTAATAATAGAGGTTTCGCTGCTGCTTACACCAGCTCGCCATAAAAAGGGTCATTTTTCAATGCGAAATTGAGGTGTGACCACGTTGCGTTTTGAGCCGTTTCCTGTCGCTGGCACTAGGCTGACCCACACAAGTGAGGAACCATTTTTCTCTGAAGACTTTGGAGAATGCGGGGTGGATTTTGTGACAATTCTTTAGGTTTGCAAGGTATTCTGGCTAACGGAACCTGGTGGGAAGAAGTCAAGGCACCCCATCCTGGATTCCCCTGGGTGTCTAGTTTTCAAAAATGTGCAGGTTTGCTAGTTTTCCCTAGGTGCCAGAAGAGCTAGGGTTAAAAAACGACAGCTAGGTACTTTGCCAAAAAAGGGTCATTTTTCACTGCGAAATTGAGGTGGGACCACGTTGCGTTTTGCGCCGTTTCCTGTCGCAGGCACTAGGCCGACCCACACAAGCGAGGCACCATTTTTCTCATAAGACTTTGGGAAACATGGCGTGGGTGGAAATTTGTGGATCCACACAGATCCCAGAACTTTCCACCACAGAAATGTGGGGAAAATGTGTTTTTTTTTGGCAATGTTTTAGGTGTGCAAGGGATTCTGGGTAACAGAACCTGGTGGGAGGCAGTCATGTCACCCCATCCTGGATTCCCCTGCGTGTCTAGTTTTAAAAAATGTGTAGGATTGCTAGGTTTCCCTAGCTGCCGGCAGAGCTAGGGTTCAAAAACTACAGCTAGGCACTTTGCCAAAAACGGTCATTTTTCTCTGCGAAATTGAGGTATGACCACGTTGCGTTTTGCACCATTTCCTGTTGCAGACACTAGGCCGACCCACACAAGTGAGGTACCATTTTTCTCATAAGACTTTGGGGAACGCAGGGTTGGTGGGAATTTGTGGATCCACGCATATTCCAGAACTTTCCACCACATAAATGTGGAGAAAATGTGTGTTTTTGGACAATTCTTTAGGTTTGCCAGGGATTCTGGGTAACAGAACCTGATGGGAGACAGTCAAGTCAACCCATCCTTAATTCCCCTGGGTGTCTAGTTTTCAAATATGTATAGGTTTACTAGGTTTCCCAAGGTGCCGGCAGAGGTAGGGTTCAAAAACTATAGCTAGGCACTTCGCAAAAAAAGGGTCATTTTTCAATGCGAAATTGAGGTGTGACCACGTTGCGTTTTGCGCTGTTTTCTGACGCAGGCACTAGGCCGACCCACACAAGTGAGGTACCATTTTTCTCGGAAGACTTTGGGGAACAAACACGGGGTGGGTGGAAATTTGTGGATCCATGCAGATTCCAGAACTTTCCACCAAAGAAATGTGGGGAAAATGTGTTATTTTTTAGGTTTGCAATGGATTCTGGGTAACAGAACCTTGTGGGAGGCAGTCAAATCACCCCATCCTGGATTCCCTGGGTGTCTAGTTTAAAAAAATGTGTAGGTTTGCTAGGTTTCCCTAGGTGCCGGCAGAGCTAGGGTTAAATAACAACAGCTAGGCACTTTGCCGAAAAAGGGTAATTTTTCAATGCGAAATTGAGGTGTGACCATGCCGCACTGCCCCAGCTTCAACCGCGACATGCGGTATATAGGGAGGTGCACTTTGCCAAAATGAAGCATACTGTGCTTGTGCACACAAATAATACAGATGCATGTCAGGTACCTTAAAGCCACCTCTCTCATAAGGGCGTGTCAGGACAGCTCAACTAATACGTGGCTTCTCCCCCCCATCAGATTTATCAATAACACGCGAGATATACTGCAGAAGTTGCATTTTACCTCTGTATCTGGACAGGTACAGACGACCTGCTGTTGTCATTCCTGCAATGGTTGAACCAGGCGGAAGAAAGCCTGCGGTTCACTTGGACCATCAGTAACGTGTTTGCAGTATATCTTGATGTGGATATCTCTGCGGTGGAACATAAATTGGCAACAAATGTCCACCGTAAAGTAACTGACCGAAATTCGCTCCTCCATTATTGCTCTTTCCATCCCAGGGTCCTCAGGGTTAATCTCCCAGTTGGCCAATTTTTACGCTATCGGAGGAATTGCTCAACAATTGATACATTTATGGAACAATCGGAGAAGCTGCTAACGAAATTGAGGGATAGAGAATATCCTATGAAGGTCATTAAGCAGGCGCAGAAACGGACACTAAACACCCCGCGTGAAGCCTTGCTTGAAAGTTCAAGTTCAAGTTCAAGTTCGGCATTTGTATAGCGCCTCATATACCCAGGGGGACTCAAGGCTCTTGAGGAGGAGGGGGAGGGGGTAAAATATAATCTATTATATGTCGAATATCCAAGTTTTCAGTTGTTTTCTGAATGAGAGGTGGTTCTGAGTGAGGTGGAGATGGGTGGGGAGAGAGTTCCAGGTTTTGGCCGCTAGGTAGGAGAAGGATCTTCCTCCCATTGTTGATTTGTGGATGTGTGGGATTGCGGCGAGGGCTTGAGTGGATGATCGCAGTTGGCGGGAGGGGTTGTAAAAGGACAGACGCGTGTTGAGGCATTCGGGCCCTAGGTCGTAGAGGGCTTTGTGTGCGTGGGTAAGGAGGCGAAATGTTATTCTCTTGTTGACGGGGAGCCAGTGGAGGTCTTCGAGGTGTCCGGAGATGTGAGCTCGGCGGGGGAGGTCTAGTATGAGTCTGGCTGAGGCGTTTTGAATGCGTTGGAGTTTCTTTTGTAGTTTGGTCGTTGTTCCGGCGTAGAGGGTGTTTCCGTAGTCCAGGCGGTTGGTAACCAGTGCGTGGGTGACCGTTATTCTTGTTTCGGTGGGGATCCAATGGAAGATTTTTTTGAGCATGCGTAGTATGTTGAAGCATGATGAGGAGACGGCGTTGACTTGTCTGGTCATTAAGAGGGAGGAGTCCAGGATGAAGCCCAGGTTGCGTGCGTGGTCCGTTGGTTTGGGTGCATTTCCCAGGGCCGGAGGCCACCACGTGTCGTCCCAGGCGGAGGGGGATGAGCCTAAGATGAGGACTTCTGTTTTGTCCGAGTTCAGTTTTAGCCGGCTGTCCTTCATCCATTCGGCTACTTCTTTCATCCCTTCGTGGAGGTTGGTTTTGGCAGTGTTTGGCTCATTGGTGAGGGAGAGGATCAGCTGCGTGTCATCTGCGTAGGAGATGATGTTGAGGTTGTGTTGGCGTGCGATGGATGCGAGGGGACTCATGTATATGTTGAAGAGGGTGGGGAAACATGAGGGAAAGACAGGCCTGTCTTCCGGTGGTAACCACATTTGACATGCTGTCAACAAAAATTAGACAGATTATACGTAAACATTGGTCCATTTTGGACACTGCTACTATCAAAATGCCAGTGCCACGCTTTGCATTTAAAAGAGCTCCTAATTTAAAAGATAAATTGGTCCACTCGTGCACACCGATAAAGACACCACCTAATTCACTGCCAGTGGGGCATTATCCCTGTGGAGGTTGCTCTGTCTGTGGTTTGACACAGATGACGAAAAGTGTCACATTACATGATGGGAGAACCTGGTTTCAAAATCGTTTTAGTAATTGTAACACTTCATACGTGATCTATAGGTTGACTTGTAGTTGTGGTTTGCACCACATTGGATTAACCTCCAGAAAGGTTAAAATACGCATTCCGGAACTTCTGATTACAATTCGAGTGAGAAAGCTGACAACACGCTTAGCGCAACATTTCACTGACAAGGGGCATGACCCAAGGGATTTAAGATGGACTGTATTAGAGAAGGTGATTGGTGACACTCACAATTTGGAAGCTATTCTGGCAAGAAAAGAGGCCAAATGGATCTTTTCAGAATGAGCAGATCAGGATGGGCTTAACGATTCAATTGAGTGGAATAAGGTTAGCAAGCGGTGAGAATCCTGTGCCCCGATATGTACATAGTATGAAAAATTAGGAAAGACCCATTATCCGAAATTCATGATATTTTATTAAAAGTCCCTGGTTTTATTTTAGAATTTGTATTATTTTTTCATGGGTGATTTGTGACCCTATGACAATTCTCACAACATTTTCACGTGAGGCACGTGAGGTCGGCTCATGAGGGTCCTTTGATAAATAGGCACAGTATGTACCCCCTCTTGCTCCCTGTCCCCTTTGCTAATACCTGATCCGAGAGCAATTGGAGTATCTGGCATGCAAGACTTAGTGGTCACAGATTTTGAATTTTGTACCTTTATTCACTTTCTATTCAGAATTGCACCCTCACCCAAGATGGCCGCCACTGATAGCAGCAGTAACACACAGGCGCATCGCTCTGTGAAATTGCCTGCGAGGTTAGGGGCCGCATAGTAATCACAGATGTATATATATGCGGACATTAGTTGTGAAAAATTGTTTAGAAAGAACTTTTTTCCAAATTCTGGCACACAAAACACATCCTGATTGTTGATGGCCGCCACGCTTGACGACGTGAACACGCAAGCGTCACGCTCGAGCTAGTAGGCGTGGTCAGCATGGGCGTTTAACCAGAGCGGCGGTGAGAGCAGATTGTCGGAGCTTAACACGCGCCGTAGGTACTCGGCACCGGTAAGCACTTCAGTGTGTTGGTTGTTTGTCCGAGAGAAGTGTGGAGCCTGCATTTAGTGCAATCGAATGATGTGGTAGGGTTGGAACCAATGGAGCCCAGAAGAGACCCTCGGGGCCCAGGGCGCCGCAGGCTGTCATACCCGAACTCGGGAACATATACCATGCAGCACGGGAATATTTAAAGTGAGACAGGGGTACACAAAGGCATTGCAGGAGTTTTTAAAGTGGGATGTGTACTACACAATCTATGAATATTGACTGGGATGTGACATGCTCTATCTCATGCTTTTTTACATTTTGTAGGGTGCTCGACATTGAGGGGCCACTCGGCGGACACGTGATCTTTTTACATGGGGTCCATAAATGAGTGATGGTTGTAGGTACTGTTGAGACGATTGAATATTAAATGATATTCCTTGAACCTTCTTGGTTCTCAGAATGACTGTGGTTGGATTTGTAACCTTTGGGTGATCTAATGTTGGTTCGTTTTTAATGTTGTCACAGGTCCTGGGAACTATCAAGAGTGAAGAATAAGAATAAGAATAAGAATAAGAGAATAGAACCCCCAAAGCCCTGACGAAGTTGCGTAAATTCTTGGCAACAAAACATGTTGGCAAAAATGATGGTGTATTGGTAACCATTTTTAAGTGGGAATGCTTTCAGCCAGGAATAAAATTGGATGGCCAGTTAGCATCATCCTGTTTTAATAAGTGAGAATTCTAAAAAATTTATTTTTTTTGGTTTTCACTGGGGTTCTTTGAGCACGTATGTGGTCTGTGTAGTGGGCAAATTTAACTGTGTCCACTATTTCTTCACTATATGAGTTTTGTTGTAAAGGGAGCACATTAGTTCTTTTTTATATATCCTTTCCCACACACAACAAAGAGAGAGTGGCCAATGACGAGAAGTGGGTAGACTGGCAATCATTAGTCAGTAACCCCCTCGGGTGTTACAGTGAGGTACTCTCTCTTTACACACTACATTTCTTCACGAGTTAGTATAGACCTGTGATGACGGCTTTTAAGTATTGAAAGGGCACCATGACTAAAAATAGTAGTGTAAACTAACACACTAGGAGGATAAGGAGATAATATTATTATCAGATCCTTTGTGTTAGTCAAGATAGGTGCAATTCAGGTGGGGCCCTTTATTGTTGGAACCCGCACATACAAAACCATATCGTCAGCGTACATAGACACTGCTAATGGTTTCAGGTGAAAGCGCAACGCTGCCTTGGCATGCCGCTGCCGCAATATACGGGCCACTGGCTCTAGTACGATAGGAAAAAGTATTGGCGACAGCGGACATCCCTGCCGCGTCCCTCGCCCAATTGGGGATGATTCAGACGTCCTACCATTCACCCTCACTCTTGCCACAGGTTGTTCATATAGTAGCTTAATCCAATTGGTGTAAATATAGGGGACACACATACGATGTAGTACCGCTATCATATACCACCAGGAGATAGAATCAAAACCTTTAGCGGCGTCCAAGAGGACCGTAGCAGCCGGCATGGTGGGCTCTAGAAGATGCAGGACAGCAAAGAGCGTTCGCAAGTTGTGGGCCGTGGAGTGCGATGGAACAAAACCCAACTGATCCGGCAAGACCATGAGGAGCAGCAACAACGGCAACCTCGTGGCCAGGACCTTTGTTAGTATTTTGATATCCATACTCATTAAAGATATGACTCACATTTGTCAGACTCCTTGCCGGGCTTCAATAAAGTGACAATCAAAGCCTCCCGAAGGGTGCCCGGCAACAGTTGTTGCTCATAAGCATTTTCAAACGTGGCATGCAGGTGTGGCACCAGCAACTCCGCATACTCTTTATAAAACTCCGCAGGGAGTCCATCCGTGCCCGCAGCTTTCCCATTTGACAAAGCTTTAATCGCATCTTGGATTTCTCCAATCGTGATGGGATGCATTAAAAATTCCTGCTGCCCCTTGGAAAGCCACACCAAAGCTATCTCTTCGAGATAGTGAGCAATCTCCTCTTCCCCCGCGGTTTGTCTAGCTTGATTATAATATTGCACGAAGGTAGTAAGCATACCCTCAGTATCACAGAGTCTATGGCCCCCATCCACAATGGAGTGTATCATTCTGTGTTTTGCCCCAGGCCCCTTGATCTTCTCCGCTAATGCTCTGCCAGGACGTAATATATATATATAAGAGAGAATACGCATTTGAATGAGAACTGGAGAGTGATCTGATAGTGTTCTGGGCAGGTGATGGGCTTTAGTGATCAGTGAGTTAACCTCGACTGCAACTAACCAATAGTCCAACCTAGACCATGAGTGTTGTGCATAGGAATGGCACGTACCCTCCCTCTGCCCAGGATGCCTCAGCCTCCAAACATCAATGAGAGACAGCGCTTGCATACCATCCTTAACCGCCTGCGAAGCTTTCTTAATTATCGGATCCACCCTGGATTGGTGATCCATTTTAAGATCTAGGACCACATTGAGATCCCGTCCATAAGACAATCAGAGCTAGGGGCAAATGATAGATCTTATTCCAGACCTCATAAAAACCAGGGTCATCAATATTAGGACCGTACAGATTAATCAGAGTCAGTGACATGCCACACATTTTCCCTTGGACAATGAGATACCTGCCATCATCATCATCTATATTCACATGAGTCGCCTGGAAGGGGCTGCCTTTCTTAATCAATAGCATGACGCCTCTTGCATAGGAGGAATAACTGGAGGCCCACTTAAACTCAGCCCACTTCGTGGCTACCTTCTTGGCCGTCTGTTTAGTCAGATGGATCTCTTGCAGAAACGCCACTTGTACATTATGCCTATCCAAGTAGGCAAGCACCTGTCTCGTTTCTTTGGACTATTGAGGCCCCTGACGTTCCACGTTATCCATGTAAGTTTTCCCAACTCAGCTACCATTCACATTAAGTTCAATTATCATATCCCACTGTAATGTTGCATGCTGTCTTTATAAATCATTCTGCCTGGCATATTGCATTCTGTACAGCATAACAATACATATAAACAAGCCCTCTTTCAGTCCCCCCCACCCGCACAGGCATCCCAATCATGCCCGCAGCCCCATCAGAAGAAACATAACAAAACATAACCCTTGCCCCCGCCCACCAAAAGCAGAGAACCTGCTCACACCCCAGGAACAAAAGCTAAACTGCTAGGGGAGTTCCCTTTTGAGGAAAGCTAGTAGACCAAATGCCCCCACTATTGTAAGCAGGGGGGTCAGAGCCATAATCATAGCCCCCTTCAATCGAACTAGCTGTAGTATATTGTAGTAAAAACTGTAACAAATTGAAAAGACCCCACAGTAATCAATGACAGTCTGGAGTCCACAACGTTAAGGCTATCCACCGTCAATTCCCACCCTCCATAGCATGTATAGCATCTGTCATTCCTTTGCTGACTGTATCCGTGAAGGATCAGCAAGTACGCTAGACATCAAGGAGCAACGGAAAATAACCATAATACAGCACGTGTACAACTAGTAAAATAAAGAGAAAACAGCAAAGAAAACGGAATCAGGCTCATTACTGACATACAATCCGAACATTATAGGTGCATGTATCAGCCAGCTTGATGTGGCAAGATGTGAGCCCATACCTTACCATATACATATAACAGCAAACAACAGAGAATGTTCAGATATCGAAGCTGTTGGCTCTAATCATGTTCCAGCATGTAACACAGCAGAACAACTGAGGTGATCTGCAGCACCTTCACAGCCTCATCAGGACCCTGCATCTGCTTCTCCACCCTCCGTCATCGTCGAGGCTTTCGTTCATTTTGTTTGATGAAATGCAGTGCGTCCTTATGAGTCGTGAAGATCCTCGGCTTGCTGCCGTGTTGGATCTTAAGCCGGGCCGGGTAGAGCATTGCATACTGGATTGCAAGCATTTGCAACTTCTTCTTGACCTGTTGAAATTCCCGCCGGGCTTGCTGAACAGCTGTTGTGAAATCCAGATAGAGCTGTATCTCTGTTCCCTGATACCTTGTAGTGCCCATTTCCCATGCCATCCGAAGCGCAACATCCCGATCCCTATTATTAAGGAGTCTTGCTATAATCGGATGTGGAGGCGCCCCTGGGACCGGGCGCGGCACAAGGGACTTATCGCCTGCTCTACCATCAACATGCCGGAGAAGTTTTCGGCACCAAACATTGTCATCAACAAATCCTCCACAAACAGCTCCATTTTCGCGATAGACAGAGCAGAGCAAACGATCGCCCACAGGTAAGACTTTTTCCTCCAACCTAATGGAGTACAGGATGGACTCGTAGAAGGCAGGATATATAGGATGTTGGGCCCTGACCAGCACAGCTGCACTAATATGTGGCCATCTTGCTCCGGGCTCTCTAGCGCCCCCCCAACTGGTCGATAGTTGATCTTATTTTCTGACTTTCTCACATCTTATGACACAACATCCTCTGTCCTACTATGCTCATCCAGCGTACTTATTAAAAGGTATCCGACAAAGTGCCCTCTTGTGGTGACCGCCAGGTGTTGTAGCGCCGGCCTGGTGAGGTGTATAGCTCAATGATTAAGCATGTTCACCTTCAGGTGAGTGAACGCATGCTTCCTAGGGTGACTGCGTTCAGTTACAGTTAATCCCTCTGGGACTGAACCTCCGGAACTGTATACTGTGATTTGATTGTGTTTTATTTTAACAAATGTACATAGCAGATATTGGCGCTTGCTTGTTTCACAAAAATTATCGGATACTTGCCTCAGAGCGCACTTTTTACCGACGAGTATCGGGTTATCATGTTGCTTCTACAAGCTCCTTACCTGTGTGAGTTATCGGGATAGATGCAGGGAGCAGACCCAAATCAGCCACACGTGGAGATCAATGACAAATACTGAAGAATTAACAGAGCTTCCAAGCTGGTGACCATTACTTAATTGACCTTGAAAATAAAAGACACATTTTTAGTATTATGGTGACTCATGACCATAAAAAACAAAGGTTATAAATTCAATATTGTGTCAAATACTTAAAAAATGGAACTGGATGCGCTGAATCGGATGTTGTCCCAGGTCATGCATGACACCTTCCACCACTATTGCGTATGGGACTTGTAGTTTTGTTTTTCTCATTAAAAGGATGGGCTCTAAAGTCCCAGTGTTCTAAGCGATGTTATTTAAAATCAGAGGCCTGAGTGAGGGTGAAGCATGACATGGCTCTGCTTAGCAGTGAGATGACTGACAGTTCCCAAGCCCTTCCATTCTTTGACCTACAGAGGCTCGTTGGCCATTCATATTTTTTTGCAACGACAAATAAACTTTTATTGCAGCTTCTGTCAACTGAAGAGATAAAACCCCTGGGCGTGTTTAATTAACTACTAACAAACATGAACAATCAAGAACATGAGTTTCTGGAAAACTATCAAGCACCCAATCAGAATCAGCCGCCCTTCACACCCAGGAATTCTTGAGGCTTTGAAGAGGGTGAATTGCACGTGGTATAAGAGGAACACTACATCGACTCAAAGCTCACTTCTCAGGGATGTACTGAAATGCCAGCTTCATGGCACACTTAGCCATCTCTTCACCTCCTCCTCCTCAAACTGTTGACCAGCTATCAGGGCAAATGAGCCTGCAGCAAAGCCTCGCTGGCTTGATTCCACACCGGACCAGGCTAGGTGGCCAACTCCATGCTCCTCCAAGTCAGCAAGCACTCTGGTCGAGCCAGTCCTAAACCCACATGAATGTTCCCCATCACAACTATTTTAATGGTACTAAGTTATGTTTCTGCCAAATGACTGAGTCAAAAATTCAAAGGTTTTACTAGGAAGTGCTGAAAGAGAAATCATGAAGTTTTTCAATATTTCGGAGTCTGCCACAGTACACAGGAGCATTATTTCTCTACAGCAACAAATCATGTATGTGCCCTGTAGAAAGCATGTTTGAATGAAACATGGAATGCATTGCAGCCAAAAATCCATGCAACAACATAGAGTGCAAGATAACTTGTGTTATTATTGCAGCAGAATGAAATGCCATTCCTAATGTGTACGTCATTTTAAAGACAAACCCAGAAAAATGTACGGTCAGTGTTGTTCTTCTGCCTGTTAAAAGACAACCTCCATTAATGTGTCAGGAAATAAAACACTATGAGAAATCCTACTCTATGGCAGGGTGCTGCCTGCCACTGTATTGCAGGTTTCTTCCAACATAATCGGATTTATACATACATACTGCAGGGTGCTGCCAGCTATCGGGTCTGCACCCAGCAGTCTGGAGCCACTCAGGAAGGAGGTAAGCTCTTCATTTCATCTTAAGTCCTTAGGTTACATTCACAGCCTGATGGGTCCGGAGAACTTTATCCGCGCTCTAACTGCGCTGAGCAGATAGACGTAGCCCATCATAGACTGTGTTTTGTGCTGGGTGATGCCTGGCATCTTATTATCGTTGGCGGGAGGATGAAGCTCTGATAAGAGCTATTACAAGAAGAGCAGAGAAACAGGGCCACAGATCGCCACAGAGCGACAACTGTCCAGAAGCTGAAGAAAGAACTCTGAAACAGCAAAACTCCTCCATTCTGGAGATTCTCCAGGATAAGCAAATGATGGTAATGAAATGCAAACTGCAGCATTAAGGTCACACACTACATCTTTCCCTTTAAACCGAAGATAACAACCTACAATGAAAAACGAACCAAAAAGCAACAAAACTAGAAAATGCATTTCCAAATGCTGCAAAAGAGAAACTGTTAATACAAATGAACAATATTAAACTTTGTTGGTACCTTAGTAATGTGCTTACTTCCGGGCTTCTCTCCATCTGCAGCAATAACGCTCTGAAAGGAGAAATTACTGCTGTGAGTCTCAGAGTCTTCAGTATTACTGGTCTCAGTCACAAAGACTGTGGTGTCAGAAGATAACTTTCACTTATTTGGCTTTATAGATCCACCAGTCACGCCATCGCTATTAGCAGACACGCTACTGTCGGCAGCATCATAACTTCAGGCAGATCAGCAAAGCGGAAATCACCATTCACATTGGGTGAAAAGACTCGTCTCTGCTACATACATCCACTCTGTTCTCAAATTTGATTGAGACTGTCAAAATACAAAGAGCTGCAATATAATCGCCACACTTTCCTGACTACCTTGTTTTAAAAAGTTGTGACATTCATGCGTGATTCTTGGTTCATCTCCAAGCTGAATTTTTTTAGAGGTTCAATTGCCACACAATACTATTCCCATATTCCAGTTTGTCCACAGGGTGCTTCAACCCTGATAGGTTGTCTCCTGCCTGTTTTGCAGATAATTTCAGTAAGAAACTGAATTATTATTTACGGTAGATGAGGAACAATCACAACAGTTGTCAGAATGAACTTTCAAAGCCATTCAATTAACCTAGGATCAACCCCCTGGTACCTAAGCACCGAACAGGCAGGCTTAACTTCCGGTAATATGTAAAATATTTATGCAGAAACAAAAAAAGTAAAAGTCAAAATGCAAAACAATAACAAACCCAAACCAAAATAGAAAAATAAAGTAAAATATATTGAACAAAATGACACTAAAAGACAAAATCCAATAAGGGGAATGAGATATGAACTGTAACGCTGTAAGAATCACAAGGTGCCAATGGATGAGGGGCCCGGGCATGGATTAGTCAGAGGAAACCGGAGGCCACGTCTTGCAAACACATAGTTCAGGAATTAGCCGCAGTGGTCCAAGAAGACATCTAGTGCTCCAGGCTCAGATAGGGCTGCTGGCCTACAGGGGGATTCACAGCAGGTTTGTGCGCAAAGTGCTTAGAGTATTGAGGACAAGCAGCAGACACCCAGCAGGGCAATAGCAGACGGTCAAAGGCAGCAAGGCCCGGACGAGACTGAAAGGGAGTGGCACCTAGGGCCCTCACCATCATGCAACAGCGTAGTGGAGCTCAGCGGGAGGACAACCCGGTGACAGCCACCCACTGGGGCAGGGGCCCCCACGACAATGCAGGCCGGTCTGGTGATGTGGTAATGTAATCAGTGAGAAGCAATAAGGATCAGAATCTAAAAGAGATGCTGACCAAGCTCCTGATGACCGGCAGTGGAGAAGGGAGGCTCTCCCCTAGACACAAATCAGCCAAGATGCGGACACCTCTGAAGCCCCAATTACCCACGCCTTTTTAGAGTAACTATTCGGTGCATTACGAGGCGACTTGCAGACGCTGATAAGGGAAATAGCGGGGGAGATGAAGAAGATAACCAATTGAGGCCACACGTCCCCCAACAGCATCAACGTCCCCCTTATGATAAGGCGGGACGTCGATGTCGTTGGGGAACGTGTGGCCTCCATTGAGGATCAGGAGCAAGCCTGGGAAGAGGAGGTAGAGCATCTACAGCAAGAGATACTCCGGCTCAAGGTTCAACAGATCGATCTCCAGGCACACACAGAAGACCTGGAGAATCGGTCTTGGCGAAACAACATCCGCGTTAAGAGAGTTCAACCTAAAGAAGAAGGGCAGGACATCACACACTACCTGCAGGGTCTCTTGAGGAGCATACTGGGCACCCCACCGGATATTTTGGCTTACATGCCAGACTTTCAACTAAAAGAGTATATACTACATGCTGCCAGGGACAAGCAACCACTAAGATATCAGGACCTCTCCATAGCTTTGTACAAGGACCTGACTCTAATATGCAAACAACAACCGTAGATTGGGGGTCCAAGGGAACAAGTTTAAAGACCCGCAAGGTGAAGATTCCCCAATTTAAACTATCATACATACATAAATCACCTCGAGTCTGTTCAAAAACATTGGCAAACTATGGTTTGTGTTCTCTCAAAAAAGGTAAGTCAATCAATAAGGGGAATCATCCCTTAAGGAGTAGAACCCTCACGCACCCGAAGGTGACATGCTTCATCATATGGGTCCTCCTTACCAGCGAAGAATTCCTAGTCGACACTGGGAGCTACGACTTCCTGTTGTTTTAATGAAAGAGCTCATAGATGTTTTTATTCATTTTCGGGGGAAAGGATGGATACTAATTCCCATATGAGAGATTGCTTGGTGTTGAGAGGTTGCAGCGCCGTGTGAAAAAGGTGAAAAAGGAGTGAAATTTAAAACTGTCTATGATAGATGCACTAACATCCGTTTTATACTTGTGCCTGACTCTAATACCCCTTCAAAAGTGTATGGAGTTCCGAGTGGCAACCACGCTTCTTCGAAATCAAGGAATATACCGTATTTTTTGGGTCACCCTTTCCGGCTGATTTTCATATGTCAGGGCAAACTCCTCCAGCTCAGATCCGAGCAGGACACTTGCCAGGTGCTGGGAATCGAGAATCCATTCCAGGAGGAGACAGGGGCCTCCCTGACTTCTTTTAGGAAGAGCCTGAAAACATGGCTATTTCCCAAAGGTGGTCTTTAGATTGTCTTATTGACAAATGATTCTGCTTTGTGGTGTCTATCCGACAATCCAAGCGCCAGGATACCCGGAGGGTGGCAGTTGCGCTATATAGTGCTTAATTCAATTCAATTCAATTCAAGTGTCCACACACATTCCCAACTATTTCGACTTCCAAGGACGTGCACGTACGAATGGCGGGCCCTGGACAATTTGTGGTTAATGGGTTTCTAGTTGGGGTTAGGGAGGGGGGTGGAGAACTGATATGCAGGTTAAAGGCGTTGAAGAGAGGATCACAGGGCAATGGAGGCCGGGCAGACATTGGGAGCTCAGGGGGAAGAGGGATCACAGGGACCCAAATACAGGCCAAAGCTGGTGCACTCACTATGACACGCTATTTCCCAGCCCACGCTGAAAATTCTCACTCTCAATGCGAGAGGTCTCAACAATCCCAATGAAAGGAGGTCCATCCTTTCCTAAAGGGATAACATGGAGGCAGATGTGTGCTTCCTCCAGGAGACACAGCTCCCCTCCATAGATTGGCATAGAATGAGGTCACAACTCTTTCTCCAGCAGTTCTTTTCATCTACCCTGGATAAGAAGGCGGGTGGCTATTTTAGTAACCAAATATTTTAAGGGGACAGTGGGGGAAAAGGTGGCCAAAATCAAAGAGGTTGATGGGAGTAGGGCCATCGATAGCGTAGGTGTTGGTATGAGTATTTTAGATGCCGAAATTGTGTGGCAAACCGCCAGAGTTACTGCTCCCGCAATCACCCATCACCCGATATACGATCAATTCAGGGGCTGCCTCAATTTCCTATAGATAGAAACGGATCCTCCCCCCAACCCCCACCCACCTATACCAATAACCATTTCAAATACCAACCCCATCAGGGATGGTGCTAATAGGTTAAACAGGCCCAGGGGCTCGAATCAGAACAGGTTGTCTAGTACCTCGTGCATTAATGTTCCTGCCGCCCCAAGTATGAATGGCTAATCAGGATGTCCTGAGTATGACGCCCGCTGCTTGCCCTTATGTGTTGGTACTGGCAGGAGTACCTACTTTAAAGAGTGATCAGCATGAGTCACGGGACCAGCTACGCAATAAATGTGCGGACTGGATATCAAGGCATAGAAGCGTCCATGTATCCGAAATAAAGGTTATTATTATGGCACGCTGGGTTGGGTGAGTCAGTGCATCTACAAAAAATATCGAAGGGGACAGTATTCTAATTAACTTTCGCAGACCTTCTTTGGTGAGACACCTACTAAGGGCTTTCTAATTCATTACACCTAATAGCACTAACACATGCGCACTACCCCTTGTTTATTTCTACAAACCAAGTCATGCTCCTTTCACCAACAATTCCTCTTGAATTACTACCTCTAATAGGTTCCAGGCCTTGTCTGGATTAGAGACCCAAGACTAACTATCGACTTTTGGGGAAAATACTGATCCTGCTATTAGGTTACCTCATGCCCTGCCAGTAACTGAGTGTACTATTCCCACAACCCACTTATCCCCCTATGCAAACGAAGGCCTCAGCAAGTTCAGACCTCCGTATCTTAAGCTGGAATGTTGCAAGGTTGTACTCTAAACTTCACCAGCCAGATTGGGTACAACTTATTAAAGACCAAGATATCCTTTTATTTCAGGAAACATGGGCCACACAAGAATTGCATAGTGAGGCGTTTGAAAGCCATAATATCCTAGCAACAACCCCTAAGCAGGGTCGACCATTTGGGGGTTTATCAATCTGGGTCAATATTAAGACAGGTGGATGCATAAAAGCTGTACATACAGATAACATTAATTTTCTAGGCATATTATTTAATAGGGGAATTTTCTTGTGGATAATTAATTTTTATAACAATGATTTTCATTCTGTTCCAAATATGCATTTTATAAATTTGTTTAATTTTATTGCATCTATTGGAAACTCCAAAGACTCTTTCAAGTCAGTAGGAATCTGTCTGGGAGCGATTTTAATCCTAAGCTATCTTTGTCATGGTCAAGCGAATATTCACACAGCAGCAGACAAACATGCATTAGGGGTAGAGAGCTAATGGACCATTTGAACACCCTTAACTTAATTAATGTTATGGAAATTGATGCAACTACAAAAGATAATGGCCCCCCTGAACCGACATTCAGAGGGAGAGTCTGTTCAGCTGAAATTAATAATGTTTTTTATCCCCCCCGCTTTAGAAGCAAGCTTGCTTAAAGCCGAAATTATGGCCACAATCTTTGGGGACCAAAACCCAATACAAGTAACGTTACAGATGTCTTCAGTTCCAACGCCTCAGACAGAATGTGGTGCTGGAGATCTATCACCGTCCATAGATAACCGCAGACTGATATGGCGAGGCATTAATAACGCAGACCGATTCAGTTCTATGGTTAGGGGAAACATGAATCTTATTAACATCTGTTTAGAGGCCCTGTTCCACACCCAGTGGCTATCAGCGCCTTTAACGAACTCAGTGGAGCCATTAAAACCTTGCTGTCTAAACCCATTTGTACAGTACTGCGCGAACCTAGATGGTTCAATCAGGAGTGCTCAATTGTCAACAGGAAGCTCCGCATCTCAAAGCCCTAGGTGTAATGATTTGGTCAAGTCCTTAAGGTTGACATATAAGCAGGCTATTGCTAATAGGAAGGAACAGTTATTAGGTGAGCACTGGTACGCGCTCATTAATTCTGCCAGCTTAAATAATGGGAATATATTTTGGACTACCATTAAAGCGTTAAGATCAATGGGACAACCGTTAACTGCCATCAGCTGCAACATAATGAGCGCTACCTGGGAAAGTCACTTTTCCACTATTTACCAAGTGCCTGCTTTTTAACCCGACCCTTTTATTAACAGGGTGCCACCTTGAGTCTCATTATCAATAAACGAGGTTCGAGGAGGCTATACGTCAGAGTGCGGGCAATAAAACTCCAGGCCTTGATGGGTTGCCCATCGATCTTATTAAATATAAACCAGATTTTTGGGCCCCACTGTTGTTAAATATTTTTAATATTCTAACCAATGCCCCACTGCCTAAGACATGGTCTACTAGCATGATCGTTCCCATTTTTAAAAAGGGCGATTGCACACAACCTTGTTGCTGTAGACCGATCTCCCTCATTGATAACACCCTTAAAATTTTAGGCAGAGTTTTATACACAAACATTTGAACCTGGACAGAGGACAATCAGATTTTAGAACAATGCCAACTAGGTTTCAGGGGTAAAGTTGGCACAAACGAGCAAAGTCCTAATCATAATTTGATCATAGGGAAGTACACTATTGCACAGCACTCGCCACTTTCGATTTTGTCAATAGGTCCCGTCTATGGTCCATCCTTTTAGAATATGGACTGGATGAGGCCCTTGTTCATTTTTTGGCCTATCTCCATACGAACCTGAAAGCGTGGGTCAGGATTGTTGGTGGGGGAGAAGTTTCCAATTACATCATTGTAGACAGAGTGGTCACACAGGGGTGTGTTCTGGCCCCTTTTCTATTTATCATATATATAAACAATTTACATAAATCACTGATCACACTAACTAATGATATTCCCAGAATTCAAGGCAAACCTCTCCCATTGCTTTTATACACAGATGATGCGGTTTTAATTGGTCGCACACCAAATGCACTGCGCACTTTAGTTCGAGGTTTCACATATTTTATGTCCGGCTTAGATTTATGCACACATTTTAAGAAATATTTTATAATGCCTTGTGGGTCAAGGAAATGTCCTTTATTTTTTATCTCTGTGGGTGACCAAAAATTAACTTGCACTGCTACTTTACCTTATCTGGGAATGGTCTTCGCTGCGAACGGCACCTGGTGTGAACACTTGGCATATTGTAAAAGTAAGTTCTCGAGGGATTTTAACTCAATCCTCAGTCTCCTCCGCACTAAAAGATCGAGAACAATTCCAGCCTTTTTAAAGATTTTTAAGATCCAGAGTGTACCAATAGCTACCTGTGGGGCAGAGGTATGAAGTGTTGCCAAATGCTCTTGCGTCCATCAGAGGAAAATAGATTTTGTAGAAAACTCTTGGCGCTCCAATCTCCACCCCTCTGTACATATGTCATATGTCAAGGCGAACTGAAATTAGGATACATTGAAGACATCATAAAGGCCCGCCCCACATTATTTTGGCTATCCATAATAAGGAATCTCGAGGCTTCTCTCACAAGGGACATAATAGAGGATAGTCTTCAGTGTGAGGAAGGGATGGATATTCCATGGCTTCCTGGGGTAGTCAAGAGTCTGGAAAGCGTTAACCTTGGTAGACTGTTTGCCAATTCGAACACAGCTGTAACAATGGACAAAAAAGTTTTAAAGACAGCATTGTACGCACTTCATAGCGCGGAAAGACTAGAAAGGGAATAGAATAAACAAACTGTCGCAAAATGTAGATCCATTGCGTACCCCGAGCATTGCCTTCCAAGTTATATTGTACTACCCATGTCCCAATGGGAGAGAGGCCTCCTATTCCGTCTAAGAGCTGGGACAGTAAGATATTTGCTTTGTTTTCCCTATAGCTATAAAGCAAAACGTGACTCCCTGCCATGTCCATGTGATGGTCACAGCGGTCAAACACTTTTACACTTTCTATTCTTTAGTAGATACTATATGAACCTAGTAAACTCCTGAGGCACAGCCGGGAGATCTTAGCTGTTTGGGCACCGATTTTAAAATAAAATGTGTAATATCGTGTTTTTAAACCTGTTGTCACCTGGAGCACCGCTCGCTTGGGCACTCACTTTGCCTTGGCCCCCCCGTGCAGCCGAGGTCAGCGCTGACGCGGGAGAGGAAAAATCGATGCAGGACACGCCCTTGCACCAGAGGCACTCCCCTTATTTCCCCTATAAAATAATGTGTTTGCACCGGACGCGCAGCGGACGGGCGCAGCGGGCGCGCCCTCTGCGCGCCGAAGGCGCGCCTAAGGCAAGCCCGTCTGGGCCCGTCCGGGCCCAGACGGCCCTAGGCCCAGTTACTATGCCCGATTTTCCAAAGCGCCGTCTATCTTATACCCAAGACAGGCTCCTGGCACTGAACTCGAGCAAATACTCCAATTGTAAATACATCTTCACAGGAGATAACCTCTTTACTGGCTGCAACCCGCCCCGCGCTGAGGCAAAACTCCATCACCTTCAACTTGGTCTTCTCAACTGTGGGTCCCTCGTTAAACACGCTCACGAGCTAAACCTCCTTATTCGAAACTTTGCCATGGACATTCTGTTCCTTACAGAAACGTGGCTCACGCCCAATAACGATTCTGATATCGTTAATGCCGTACCTCCTGGTTACCAAATCTGCTCCCTGAACAGACCTCTTGGCAGAGGAGGTGGACTGGCCATACTATACAAGGATCACCTTACTTGCAGAATCGATAATGGCAACATCAAAGATTGCGAAAGCTGCCATTTCACTCTGCAGATCTCGCCTGCAACCTCTCTCTCTGGGTTGCTAGTATATCGGCCCCCAGGCCCACTTGTCGAGTTCCCTAGCAAGCTCATCGACTACGTTACCCTTAGAGCAACCACAGCTTCTAATTTCCTTCTCCTAGGGGATCTCAATCTCCATTTTCTGGACCCCACCGACAGCACCGCAGCCGAATTGCTGACGGACCTCTCTTCGGTTGGTCTGTGCCTAATGTACCCACAAGCCACCCATGATAAAGGCCAGCTTCTGGACCGTATCTTCACTAATATCCAAGATTTCAAAACCCGTATGCCTCTTCCTCTCCCATGGACAGACCACTTTTTGATCCCCATCGACTGGCATCTCGAGACTATACCACTCCAACCGCCTAAAGCCCGAGCCCTCATCAGACGCTGGCACAAACTTGTACCGGAAGAATGGGCATCTAAACTCAGGGAATCTACCCCTCTCCCCTCTTTGGACCCCAAAACCACGGATATTGAATTTAATGACTGGCTCACCCAGTCATTGGACAGCCTCTTACCTCGATCTAGCACCCTTAAACAAGCTAAGAGAGTTAATCCCTCCCCATGGTACACCCCTGAACTGAATGTTCTACGGAAGGAATGTAAGAAGACGGAACGCGCATGGAGGAAGGACAAGTCTGCAGACAAAAAAGACGTGTTCCGGACATCCATAAGAATATATAAACTCGCGCTCCGCAACACCAAAAGCTCATTCTATGAGGAAAGAATAAAAAACTCCTCCTGCTCCGCTAGGGAAACCTTCACTGTTCTGAAAGAACTTCTTCATGTCCCTGACCCCCCAGTGAAATCCCTTGACTTTAACACTGCGGAAGATAAATGCAACAAATTGGCAAAAATTTTTGATGAGAAAATTCGAAAAATCCTCGCCTCTCTACCCCCTACCGAAGCTGATTTCACGGATGGTGACAGGGGCAATCCCCCCCCCCTTCATTAGTCCGTCCCCGGACTCCCCTGCTCCTCATCTTGACTCCTTCGGGCCGGTAACCACAGAAGAGGTAGCTGCGGTGTTTGCCACAATTAAGAGTGGCTCCCCCAGTGACCCGGTTCCCATGCGTTTCCTCAAGAAAGTTGCCCATACCATTGTCCCTCCGCTTACTGCCCTTATTAATGCCTCTCTACTCCAAGGAGAAGTCCCTTCCAGCAGGAAAGCGGCTGTTGTCAAAGGGCTCCTCAAGAAATCCTCTCTGGACCCTGAGGACCTAGCCAACTACAGGCCAATTTCCCTCCTCCCAGGGAATAGTAAAATCACGGAGAAATTAGTGAATAAAAAGCTGTCGCTATTTTTAGAATCCAACAACTTGCTCAGGAGCTCTCAGATGGGTTTCCGCCCAGGTCAGGGCACGGACACCGCCCTCCTGGCGGCAGTGGAGAAGGCCAGATACATCTTAGACACAGGAGGATCAGTGGCAGTGATCCTCCTGGACCTCAGTGCGGCCTTCGACACTGTCAACCACCAGGTTTTAATTCAGCGCCTGGGAGATATCGGAGTGAAGGGCATGGCCCTGAAATGGCTCGCGTCATTTCTCAATCACCGTTCCTTTCAAGTCTGGGAGAATGACAGCCGCTCCTCTGCAATCCCCCTCTGGTGTGGAGTGCCGCAGGGCTCGTCATTAAGCCCTACGTTATTCAACGTTTACATGTCCCCGCTGGAGGAGGTGGTCACCCCGTTTGGAGTGACGATCATCAGTTACGCTGATGACACCCAGCTAGTGGTAACCCTCTCCCACCCCAATCAAGAACCGTCCAACCTCCACAGCTGCCTTACTAAAATACATGGATGGATGAACAACTCAGCACTAAAACTTAACGGGTCCAAGACCGAAATTCTGCTTCTTGGACAAAAAGGGCCCTCCCTGCCTCCTAACATCTGGCCCGCCTGTCTAGGTGAACCCCTGGTCCCCAAAACTGAGGTCAAGAGCCTGGGAATATGGCTTGAGAAAGATTTGACCTTCAGAACCCAGGCAAAAAAACGGCGAGTATCTGCTTTGGACTTCTTAGGTCATGTAGGAAAGTGCTCCCCTTGCTCCCTCCCAACTCCCGGAAGCTGCTGATCCAAGGCCTTATTCTATCCAGGCTGGACTACAGCAATGCCATCTACCTGGGAGCCCCGAAGCCACTTTTAACACCCTACAGAGAATCCAGAATGCCGCTGCCCGACTTCTCACTGACACCCCTGCCAGAACATCAGCAAAGCCGCCCATGAAGCATCTTCACTGGCTGCCAGTCAGAGAAAGAGTGGTGTTTAAGGCTCTCTGCCTGGCACATAAACTCCTTCATAATAAAGGCCCCCCCATCCTCAAAAACTGTATCACTCCCTACAAAGCTACCAGATCACTCCAGTCAGACCACGAGAACTTCATCGTAGTACACAGAGTGAAAAAAGCCCGTTCTGGTGGACGTCGCTTTTCTGTGAACACGGCGAATCACTGGAATTCTCTCCCCCGGAAATTGAGAACAGAACCAAACCTCCTACACTTCAGATAATCTTTCAAAACTCTTCTTTTTCCCTGATCCGTTAGCATTCCTTGCTTCCGCTTCCTCTTGACTTTCTAGGTTCCAGCGCTGGGATGCTTACGGGTTACTACGCGCTCTACAAAAACCTTAAATAAAATAAAATAAAATATGAAATATGCACTAAGGTTTCTAATTCCGTATTTTAAAAAATTGTCACCTATTAATTTAACAGACGCTCTTGACTGCAAATTTAAATTGGACAATGTTGAATTGATCTTGAGCATTGGCACCTTTTTGAGAGTAGCTACGGGTGCACGGAAATCTATGTGCAATCTATGAAGTCATTTGTATTGTACTATTCACAATATGCACTTTACCTAGGTTTACTGTATTTTGCTACATTATGGATTGGATATTGCTATCTATTTCATTCAAAACATCTTTATTCGATTCGTGGAATCATAAAAGAAAAAACAATGCAATATTTATAGATACATCATTTCCGTCCAATGCCATAATCTTAGAGAAAGTAAATTGCAGATTTTTGGGTATCATTACATTTGTGCAAATACGCATTTCCATGATAAGGTGCAGTTAGTAGAATCAGTGCAAATAACATGGCCATTAGGTTCTCGGTGCAATAGACAAATAAAATAGTAAAGTACAGTGCATATGTATCATAGTTGTATTCCCAAAGGTACTTGTGCCCCTTATATGTTTATCACAGTAACAATTAAAAAAAGAAATAATAAGAACTAATACAAACAAAATACATTATAAAATATGAAATACTATATACAATAAAACGTTGCGGCGATTCAATCCTGCAATACTCAATTAATGTTCTTTTATCCTCTATTGCAGAATCCTAGATAAAATGTCAAACCCTTCTTCATTCTTATATAGTTGATAGCCAATAAAAATCTAGAAACTCCAAATACAGTAAGCTGGGTGTTATCTGTTTTTAAAATGCGTAACATATCATTAAATCTCCTGACACCCATATTCCTGCCCAACGGTACAATCCATTTTTGTCTAGCTCTCAGGTAAGTGGGGCAGAAGAACAAAACATGTGCTATATTTTCCTGCATTCCCAGCTGGCACATTTTACACTCACTATCTTTCCCCCCATTTCGGCAATTTTCCCATTTGGTTGTAAAGGACTTAACACGGAGGGTCCCATACCTGAATTTCAAGTACAATATTTTCGCCAATTGGGGTTCGATTTGGTCTAAAAATGCCTCAAAGCGGGGTGTTGGTTTAACCATCAGAATATTGTTTGTGAGTAAGCCAACTCCACAATTTTGTAAAACTTTGTGCACAGTGAAGTTCCAATAGACCCTTCTGAGTTCCCTTTTTGATTCTGCGGTCAACCTTTCTGGGTGGTGCCAGAACTCACAAAGCCCCAAGGTCAAAAGCCATCTACGTATATTAGCCAGCCATGGGAAAGTAACATGGGTTTCTAGTGCGATAAGTTCACTTAGTGCCTGCCTGTAGATATGGAGTTCATCAGTGGCCCATAACCTAAACCAATATGACATAGGCATCCACACTATGCTTGATGCGTTTTAACCCCAGATCGTACATGTAGGGGATCACCGGTGTATTTTGGGGGAGGGGGACCATCGCTCTTAGAACCCTGTTTTCTCCCACGGTTATGGTGGAGATTTGCTCTCCGCTCCACAGCTCCGAGCCATAGAGAGAAGCGGTTTAGGCCCTGGATTCATATACCTCCAATGCTGGGGTGATGGACTTGGTACCAGTTGCATGGAGCTTTTTCAAGATGGGCACTGAATTTTGCATTAAAATGGTCCCAGATTTTCTGACATGCGGGCACCATGAGAGCTTAGAATCTAGGGTCACCCCTAAGTAAACAAAAGTGTGAACCCATTCTATCACTACGCCATTCAGCAACATCTTTTTCTTAAAACTTTTGTGTGGCCTGATGGACATGTATTTTGTTTTTGATGGGTTTATTTCCAATCCTTTTTGTTTACAGTACACCACCAACTTATTCAGAAGATTTTGCAGTCCCATTGGGGTTTGTGAGAGGAGGATGTTATCATCCGCAAATGTCAGAGCACATACATGAGAGCCACCTAACTTTGGGGAATCGTGGTTTGTGTCCAATAGGAAATCCACCATATCATTAACATAGAGGAGAAACAGGGTAGGCGCCAGGACACAGCCCTGGCGGACCCTCTCCTCACCGGTATCTCCTCTGTCAACTCCCCGCCCATACCCCAGCGCACTTTTGCAAAATTATCTTCATGTAATTTTATGAGTTGCACCAGTACGTTTTTTGGGACCCCTTGATTTAGCAGATTTATCCACAGCAGATCTCTTGGAATTGAATCGAAAGCGGCCTTTAGGTCAATAAAGGCCATATACAAATTGCTGGATCTTAGTTTATTATACTTCCAGGAAATGGTTAGCAGCCTAAACACCTGATCTATGGTGCTGATTCTTTTTCTGAACCCTGCCTGTCATGGGGATAATATGTTGTTGTCAACTAGCCAGTTGTTTAGCCTGTCCAGTATCTGCTTTGAATAGACCTTTTGGGTAATGTCTATCAAGCTGATAGGTCTATAATTAGCGGGATCGTCCCTACTGCCCTTTTGTATATAGGGACAATCTCCGCGCCCTTCCATGATATAGGGATAGGCTGCCCTCTGCTAATTGCATTGCACAGTAAGTTGATATACGGTGCCCATACCTCTGGGTCATGTCTAAAGAGGTCTCCCGGGATGTTATCTGGGCTGGCTCTTTGGACGGCTTAATGGCGGCTACAGCCTACTTAGTATCTAAGATACTAAAATACAGTGGTTCAAACTCCTTGGACATTGTCAGCTCTTTAATTATGCATATTCTCGCTTGAAGGGGAACCCGAACATGCATATAAATGTGCAAAGTGTCTGAACCATGTTTTAGGATTTAGATGGTAGTCCTGGGCTGGTTTGATCGACTTATTGCCGTTTGCAACAATCCGCAAAAAAAGTGATTGATCTCCTGCCCTTGCTGCGGCTAGCAAGTCTTCCCAACCAGAGTCCTCCCAATGTCTACGTTCTTGTACAGCCTGTGCTTGCTGTGCTTGAGATTGTGTGCCTTTTGTCTGCGTTGTTTTGATTCTATGGCCTGCTGTTTTTATTTGTTCCATCCTGTAACAGTTCTCTCATGTAACCTCACTGGTTCTATTGGTTCTATTGTACGGTGCTCTGACACCTTCGGGTAAGGTCCCCGCTTTATAAGAATGCATTAAATAAATGACCTCACCTGGGGTTTCATGTGTGTGCTGTGCTCTCTGTTGTGGGTCGGGTTACAAGCGGACCCGTGGATGAACAACTGCGCATGCGTCAAGGACAGACACTGCTTCCCACAGCGCGGGTTTAAGCGGCATTGGATTAGCTGCGCATGCTCGGAGGACAGACACTGCTTCCCGCTGCGGAACGAGGGTTAAATAGGGCCTTGTGTGAACAACTGCGCATGCGCCAAGGACAGACATTTCTTCCCACAGTGCGGGCTAAAGAGGCTTTGGATTAGGTGCGCATGCTCGGAGGACAGACGTTGTCTCCCGCTGCGGAGCGAGGGTTAAAGAGGGCCTGTGGATGAACAACTGCGCATGCGCGGCGGACAGACGCCGATGTTACTACAATCCAACTTCAGAAGTCGATGCAAGAAAGATTTCATTTAGTTCACAGCACAGGAGCGCAGTAAAGGGCGACAGCTCAGAGCCAGCACAGGTGGGACTCAAAGAAGCACAAGAATGCCAGTGTCCGCGCGGGGACACAATGAATGAGATATAACTGCCTCCCGCCGCAGAGCACGAGGCGCCTCGCGTCACAGCACGGGGTGAGAGGTATGTAAATGCAGAGCTCCTCGGTCCGCTCCTCTGGGGGAAATATCTTTCCTCTGCGCAGGCGCAGTGAGACTGAGTGTTCTCTGTGCAGGGCAGTTCACAGTCCGTACCCCGTGCAAGGTCCTAACTCGGCGATAGGACGTCGTGTCTTCGCTCCGCACATGCGCAGCTGTGACGCGCGGTTCTGCGCGTGCCCAGAAGTGAGACGCATTGTTTTGTTTTGTTGAGCTCGCGCGTCACTCGGTGGGGAATAACACACCGGGCCCCACTCCTCACCGGGGCTCAAGCAGAGGTGAGGGGGGCCTCTGACCCCGGGGTGACTCTCGAGCGCGGGGGCATCTTCAGGACACTGAGAGTCCACACTCAGGGCAGGGGCTGCAGTGCTGTCCAGACTCTGAACTGCGTCATACATGTGTGACTTAAGAAAAGAAAGTACATTCAAATCAACAGTTCCACCATCTTTATAAAACAATGTACATATGCCAGCATAGAACAACTGTATAGAGCGTTTTCCTACTCTGCTTTCCTGTGTGTCTGTCTGTGTCTGTGTGTGTGTCTGTCTGTGTCTGTGTGTGTGTGTCTGTGTCTGTGTGTCTGTGTGTGTGTGTCTGTGTGTCTCTGTCTGTGTGTGTCATTGTGTGTGTCTGTGTGTGTGTCTGTGTGTGTCTGTCTGTGTGTCTCTGTCTGTGTGTGTCATTGTGTGTGTCTGTGTGTGTGTCTGTGTGTGTCAGTGTGTGTGTCTGTGTGTCTGTCTGTGTGTGTCTGTGTGGTGTGTGTGTGTGTGTGTCTGTGTGTCTGTGTGTCTGTGTGTGTCTGTGTGGTGTGTGTGTGTGTGTGTCTGTGTGTCTGTCTGTGTGTGTCTGTCTGTGTGTCTGTGTGTGTGTCTGTCTGTGTGTCTGTTGGTCTCTGTGTGTCTGTCTCCCATTCCCTGTAGGTAAAGTATGCAGCTCCCCGTTCTAGAAGAGTCAGTCAAGAGGGAGCACACTGCATTGAATAATTTCTTGGTATACACTTTTTATTAGTATTACAGGAAATCACAATGATTGATTGTCTCTTTTGTATTCTTCTTTCCCACAGGGTCTTCCACTTCAGTCCCTTAGTTGAGCCTCGGCCGCCGTCGTCCCTCGGACAGAAGGAAAAGACTCAGGTAAGTGTTTTTGCTTTATGGTTTAGCCAAGGGAGGATGTGAGGGATAAATTATAGCCATGCATAAATGTGAAGGAAGGGGGTAGAGGTTGGAGCAACCAAAAGAAAAAGAGTAGCCGATGATTTCTGCTCTTGTCTTTCTTTTCCGTCTCACTTATTTCCTTTTCCCTGGGTCCCTTTTACCCCTCAGCCTCCCCTCCTGTCCCTCTCTGACGCAGCCCCTTTCCAAGAGTCCCGTAGACGCCCACGCGCCTGTAAGAGCCACGTCACTCCGGGGCCATGGCGTGGTGACTCCATGTCCTTCAGTGAGGTCTGATCTCCTTCTGTTTCGACTTTCCCTCCTCCGCCAGGTTCGGGTGTTCCGCTCGCCAACAAGCTGTTACCTCCCCAAGGCTCCAGTTCTCTCTCTCAGAAGGCTGTTCGGTGTTCTCCGTTTTTCCGGGCTTCCCTGCTGGTTTCTCCGCCTTAGGTTATGGCTCACTTGATCTCGTGGAATGCCTTTCTGACAGCTTGGGGAGGATTTACCAAGTCTTAGTTCCTTTTCTCTTTCTTCAGTAGGTCGGTTAGTGGTGCTGCTATTTCAGAATAATTGGGTTTAAACCGGCGGTAGTAGCCTTGTAAGCACAAAAAGGATCTAATGCCTTTTTTGGTGGTAAGGAAGAGGGTGTCTAAGACTGTTCCCAATTTCTCTTGTTGCAGAGCGATAGCCCCATCTCCCAATAAATAGCCCAAATATTTGACTTTGGTGAAGGTTATCCTGGTCTTTTTGGAGTTCACGTGGAGCCCTGCAGTCCTAAGTGCTTGGAATATCTTCCCACAATGGACGAGATGTAGTTCCCAGTTAAGGCTAAATATTATGATATCGTCTATGAAGGCTAAGGAGTACTCTTGATGTTGGGAGCAAACTTTGTTCATAAGTCTTTGGAACGTCGCTGGTGCTCTGTGTAACCCAAAAGGCAGTGCAGTAAACTCGTATAGCCTATTAGAGGTGCTAAAGCCGTTTTTTTCTTGGTCTTCCTGTTTAAGTGCTAATAGTCTTTTGTAAGATAGAATGTGGTTATATATTGGGCTAAGCCTAATTTCTCGATTCATCGACTCTTGGTAATGGGTATGAGTGAAATTTCGAGATGGCATTGACTGCTCGGACGTTTATACAAAAACGGATGGAACCATCAGGTTTCAGAACTATGACAATGGGGGAGACCAGTTACTGCTGGAAGGTTTTATGACTCCTAGTTGTAACATGCTCTCTATTTCGTCAGGAACTGCGTCCCGCCTAACGCCTGGTATTCTGTAGGGGTTTTGTTTTATTACTTTATTTGGTGGGGTAACAATGGCATGCTGGAGTATTGTTGATTTTCCCAGGAGGTCGGAAAAGATGGAGGAGAAGGACTCTAAGAGGGTCTGAAGAGACACTTTTTGTTCCTCTGTAAGATGTTCCTTTATGGGCAAGTTATTCAATGTTGAAGGAATGGGTTTTGAGTCAGACAACACGTAATGGGTGTCTTTGGGGAGGGGTCCCAACCATTTCTTTAGTAGATTTATGTGGTATATCTGGGTTTTGTTTGAGGAAAGGCGTAACCGGTAAGTAGTGAGGCCTACCCTTTCAGCACCGTCATATGGTCCCTTCCATTCTGCCAGTTTTTGGCGTATAGAGGAAGGTAGGAATAGGAGCACCCAGTCATGGACCTGTAACTGTTGTCACCTCTTTCCTTTATTGTAAGACATCTGCTGGCTTCTTTGAGCTTTTTCTAGGTTTTTGTGAGCAAAATCTCGCAATTTCTGTATGCGGTTTCTTAGACTTTGGGTGTATTCTAGATGGTGTTGTGTCTCTTCTTGTTTCTCTTGTTCCCACGCTTCTCTTGTCATTTCTAGCAAGGTTTGTGGCTGTCTCCCGTAAAGAAGTTCAAAGGGAGAACAACCCAAGCTTTTCTAAACCTGGCTCCAAATAACAAAGAGGGCGAGTGGCAACAACATGTCCCATTCTTTCCCTTCGGTGGTTAGCATTTTCTTCATGGTTAGATTGAAGGTGGCGTTATATCGCTTGCACAGACCCTCTGTCTGAGGGTAATAAGCCGATGTTTTTATTTGGGTAATTTTCAAGGTTTTACAGACTTGTTTCATTAAACGAGAAACAAAGGGGGTACCCTGGTCTGTCAAAATCTCTCTTGGAAATCCTACCCTCGAAAACAATTTTAGTAACTTTTCACTGATGTTTTTTTCGTGCTTGGTGTTTGTAGGGGAAATGCTTCTGGGTGTCGAGTTGCGTAATCGACAATAACCAGTATATAGATATATCATCTTTTTGATTTTGGGAGAGGACCCACTAAATCCATACTTATCCTCTTATAAGTAAAGCACTGGGTGTACAAGCGAGTCCGAACATTAGGGTGAATACTATTTTATCATACCCGTGCACCATCCATTGATTACACCCACCAACTATTAAAACGACGAATCCATGCCAGGACTGTCCAACATGCATGGAAATTAAGAGTGCCCTGACAATGTACGCGGTCTAAAAAAAACGCAAGTTAAATTGTCAAAGCAGACTTGATACTCTCGTCATAAGGAAAGTTAAGTTGCCAAAAAACATTAAACGAGGAAGGATTGCTTTTAATGGGACACGGCTCCATTGCATATTATGTTGCTCTGGGTAAACCGGTCAGTAGTAGGAATCTAGCTGGACACCGGCATGGTGAACAATGCCCTTCCGGGCTGCTCATTCCCCTGCGTGCTCGTCGTTCAGCTCAGAGTCCACGTGGCCTTCACCTCTATCACACACACTCACAGCTCTTTCTGCTCCGGGCATTCTGAATGTAACCAAAAGTTGAGTTCACTCACTGCCATGATGAGCTCGAAGGGATGGTTGTACACCCGCACCGGGGACTAGTACTTTAAAAGAACTAGTCCTCGTGGTGGGCCACCATGAACTCTAAGGCCGTGGCAGACATAAGACATAGTTAGGTAAATAGCAGGCCCACGGGCACCGCCCTCTTTCTTTTGTTAACAAATCAAAGCTCCCCTTCAGTTCTAGGCCTCTCCCCAGCCTTTACACCTGCAGCGGCGGGTAGTGCTGTGTGTTTAACCACATGGCAGGGTCACAACTGGCCGCAGGCTGGGCACACCTTGAGTGACCCACACCTTTCTGTTCCCTTCAAATATTTATTTTCACTTATCCGTGCAGCTTTCCCACACGGTGTTTGTGCCTCGCCGTCTTTGGAATTCAGCAGCCGGTGGACCCGAGCTTTTAATTATTAATTAAGTGACCGTGCGTACTTGCCAGTTACATCCAAGTGTGTACCTAAGAACGTCTCAGTGTAGCTAAACAATGTCCCAGCCTCCCCACCCTACCAGAGAGGCAAAACCATTACTATCCAGAAACAGTGCAGTACCAATAGTTTCTCTGCATCGCTGAAAAACAACCATAAATAGTACTTACTAAATTCACACAACAATTATAAGGTGAACACCATTAGGGGTGGTGGCAGCGGCCCTACAGCTACGTGGCAATAAAAAATGATACTATAAAGTGATTGAATGAAATCCCAACTTATTAAAGTCTCCATGTAAAGAAAGACCATATTAACAGTTTAGCCATGCCCAGATCCCGAGAATAGTTCCATACTGACGTCTGAACCACTCTGCGGAGGGGGAAGTCTTTTGTCCTCAGCTGGGCGTTTGTTGTTAAGTTTGTAAGTGTTAGTAACAAAAGAGAGAGTGAGGGAAAAAATATATACAGGCACTATGTGAGGTGGGAACTCCTGGTCCCCCAAGCAATTTACAAAAAACAATAGAGGAGTAACCCCTCGTGGACAGAGAGTTATCTCTCTGATTATGAGCTTACGTGCTCTAATCAGCACAATATGACCCAACCTGTTGCTGGATAATGCATATCCTTATAGAAGACCCCTCACTCACCAACCTAGTTGGTGACATGCTTCATCATTGGGGTCCCACCCCATAGGCCGAGTGCCTATAGGGTGTGCTGCGACACCTGACTACAGTGGAGCTGGTTAATTTTCTTTTATGTGTTCAAATCTATCAAAAAATGTATTTTTATAAAAAGGGCCAACACTACTCACTGCAAGTATTTTATTCTTGAGTGCTTGAACCCTTGTTAAAATTAAGTGTGGCACCTGTGCCTAATTAGGTAGGCTTTGGTGTCAAAAGTAGTGTTAAAAAATATATATAAAAATAGCAAAAGTGTGCTATGTGAATGTGAATCTTACAAAACTATTGGTTAAAAAGGTCTACATGTTTCAACCCATATATTTACTCAAGGGTTTTCGTCAGGACCGTGGTGTTTTGAACTGGGTGTTCCGCTCTCGCTAAGGAGCGTCCTGCCCTAGTTCAAATAGGAGACCGCAAATTGCGGTTTCGTGAAAAAAGTGTGTTTTCCTTTTTTGGGAAAAACGCTTAGATGCGGAACTACCGCTTCATGGGCACCAGCGTTACCAAGACGACAAAAGTCCGTCTCTTGCAACTTCTGATCGTCAGACCGAAAACCTACTTGGTTCCTGCTTGACGTGCCCCGTGGAATGATTCCTTAGCGAGAGCGGACCACCCAGTTCAAAACACCACTGTCCTGACGAAAACCCTTGAGTAAATATATGGGTTGAAACATGTAGACCTTTTTAACTAATAGTTTTGTAAGATTCACATTCACATAGCACACTTTTGCTATTTTTATATATATTTTTTAACACTACTTTTGACACCAAAGCCTACCTAATAAGGCACAGGTGCCACACTTAATTTTAACAAGGGTTCAAGCACTCAAGAATAAAATACTTGCAGTGAGTAGTGTTGGCCCTTTTTATAAAAATACATTTTTTGATAGATTTGAACACATAAAAGAAAATTAACCAGCTCCACTGTAGTCAGGTGTCGCAGCACACCCTATAGGCACTCGGCCTATGGGGTGGGACCCCAATGATGAAGCATGTCACCAACTAGGTTGGTGAGTGAGGGGTCTTCTATAAGGATATGCATTATCCAGCAACAGGTTGGGTCATATTGTGCTAATTAGAGCACGTAAGCTCATAATCAGAGAGATAACTCTCTGTCCACGAGGGGTTACTCCTCTATTGTTTTTTGTAAGTTTGTAAGTGTGACAGAACTCCTGCACCTCCGTAGGATTGTCAAAGACACAGGCTCTCCCATTGATCTCAACACGTAACCGAGATGGATAGAGCAGTCCTAGATTTCTGAGTGTTGCCTTAACTCCAGTGTATTTCCGCCTGGCCTCCTGTACCATGATTGTAAAGTCTGGGTATAGGGACAGCTTGGAGCCCTGCCATACCCTTTCGCCCGGTTCTCCTGCCAGGTGCAGGGCCGTGTCTCGATCCCTAAAGTTCATGACACGGGCAGTGATGGGTCTGGGCGGGCATCCAGGATTGGGCCTTGGACCGAGTGATCTATTAGCGCGTCCTATCACAAAGCCCATAGTGAAGACTTCTCTACAAAACAAGTCTATCAGGATTGTTTCTACCAAGGTGTCCATGCGACCAGTGGCTGTCGATTCCGGAACACCCAAAATGTGCACGCTATTTTGGCGACTGTGCACCTCTAAGTCCTCTTTCTTGATCGCGACGTCTTTGAGGTAACGTTCCATTCGGCTAAGCCTTTTCAAGGATTGCGCCGTTCCATCTCCTAGATCTGATGTATGCGATTCCAACACATCGAGTTTTCTGTCGTGAACTTGGATCTTCGATCCCAGATCCGCCATGTGCTTATCTAGTGCATCAAATTGCACATCTAGGGCTCTGAACCCCGCTCTCATCTCTTGTAGCAGGGAACCTAATTGGTTGGTATCACCCTCTAGTGTTGTGTCTTTCTGGCCACCTTCCGCCATGTTGTCAGGGTCTTCTTGGGCTACTTCGGTGACCTTTTCGAAAGGGAGAAGATGCTGTTTGGGGTCTTTGCGGCCCATACCGCAGTTCCACCCGCCAAGTATTAATTAGGCCCAATGCCAGAGTCTTCTGGTTATGGCCGCAGAGCAGGTGCAAGTAGCTGGCGAAGAGAGATTAGGCAAGCAGAACTGATCAGCAAGGAATGGGGATCCAACCCGTGTTTGTATTTTCCTGGCAACAGGGGAGGTTTTGGCTATTTCACTATTGTCTCCCACAATGGAGCTTCTGGCGCAGCAGTGGTCGAGGCACAGTACTTCCACGGAGCAGGTTGTTTGAAGACAAGGCAATGTGCAGTGGGCAGTTTATGTTTCAAGTTTGCTGCAGCATAAATTGGTGGCTGGGGCGGAGACACTGCTGAGATTTGGATTCCGTTTTTCGCTCCGGGAGCAGCGCAGCCACGCCAGGAAGTGTTACAACAATGGAGCCCTGCGGGGGAAGAGAGGGAGAACAGCGCAGGCCGCGGCCGAGTGAGTGCATATGCGGGGAGGAGATCCCCAAGGGCCCTTTGGAAATGCTGTACCAGGTGTCGACGGGGGAGCGATCACATGCACCGTCCCTGTGTGCCCCCGCGATCAGCGCAGACATAAGAGTGCCGCGCTTGGACCGTCGGAGGTCAAACGGACCTCCCGCCAGTACCGAGCACCGCTTTGCCCACAATGTGGCCACTCAACGCTCCGGCCCGTGGCCCGGTGACTCACAGCACCCCAGCTGCTGGCTCAGTCCCTCCTTCGCCGTACCCGGAGTCTCCTCATATCGTCGATTCCGCCATCTTGAAAGTCGTCCGTCTGCCTGGAGTCGCCGATTTCTGCTGTTCCGGTGGTTTTCTCGCAGCACCGCAGTGAGACTTTTAATCAGGATCCCTTCCGCTGCATTTAGGCGTCTTTTCCCTGCCTGGTAGCCTCGCTGGATAGCGGGACATCACGTTGTTGCAACGACTGCTGGCAGAGCTTCAAAGCCGAGCGGCCATCTTGGTCTCTGCCTTGGCCACGCCTCTTACCTCTTCTTCAGCCCTAGTGCCACTGTGCCTGCTGCACTAACAATAGATGTGCCTATGTTCTCTGTCCTAGGAGCATTTTGAACTTTGACCCCTAGCCTTCGGTGCCCTGAGAGTTGGGTGCACTACGCTGTTTACATTTATGTGCCCTGATGTGACTCCATCTGCCCTCATATGAACCATACATTAGATAAGACCCTTTCAACTCTGCGATCCGGAAGGGCCTCTCTGAAACCTGATATGCAGAGAATATATATAAGAAAACAAAGCAAGAGAGAAACTGGGGATATAAAAAAGAGTGAATGTTGTTGAAAAACAGAACGAGAAACAGCAAAGGAGAAACAAAGTTTATGAAGTGCGTGTGTGATTAGGGTGACCAGGTGCCCCGGATTTACCAGGACAACCCCAGTTTTTCAAATTTCCAGAAATTTGTCTTGTGTACCTGTTTTCATAGAGGGCTAACTGAAAGAGGCATATTTTTAAGTATTCCAAAGGAGGACTGGCTAGTTTCTGTTATCAGAAAGCAATTGAATTAGCCGGTATGAAACGGTGTTTAAAATGGCATTTTATTTATTTCCTTGGCATTTCGATGTTGATAAGCACTGTCTTCCCATACCCCTCAGTTGATTTATCCACCATTCTCCTTATGTATATGGGGAATATTCACCATTCTCCTTATGTATATGGGGAATATTCACCATTCTCCTTATGTATATGGGGAATATTCACCATTCTCCCTATGTACATGGGGAATATTCACCATTCTCCTCATGTATATGGGGAATATTCACATTCTCCTTATGTATATGGGGAATATTCACCATTCTCCTTATGTATATGGGGAATATTCACCATTCTCCTTATGTACATGGGGAATATTCACCATTCTCCTTATGTACATTGGGAATATTCACCATTATCCTTATGTATATGGGGAATATTCACCATTCTCCTTATGTATATGGGGAATATTCACAATTCTCCTCATGTATATGGGGAATATTCACCATTCTCCTTATGTATATGGGGAATATTCACCATTCTCCTTATGTATATGGGGAATATTCACCATTCTCCTGATGTATATGGGGAATATTCACCATTCTCCTTATGTACATGGGGAATATTCACCATTCTCCTTATGTACATTGGGAATATTCACCATTCTCCTTATGTATATGGGGAATATTCACCATTCTCCTTATGTATATGGGGAATATTCACCATTCTCCTTATGTATACGGGGAATATTCACATTCTCCTTATGTATATGGGGAATATTCACCATTCTCCTTATGTATATGGGGAATATTCACATTCTCCTTATGTATATGGGGAATATTCACCATTCTCCTTATGTATATGGGGAATATTCACCATTCTCCTTATGTATATGGGGAATATTCACCATTATCCTTATGTATATGGGGAATATTCACCATTCTCCTTATGTATATGGGGAATATTCACCATTCTCCTTATGTATATGGGGAATATTCACCATTCTCCTTATGTATATGGGGAATATTCACCATTCTCCTTATGTATATGGGGAATATTCACCATTCTCCTTATGTACATGGGGAATATTCACCATTCTCCTTATGTACATGGGGAATATCCACCATTCTCCTTATGTATATGGGGAATATTCACCATTCTCCTTATGTATATGGGGAATATTCACCATTCTCCTTATGTATATGGGGAATATTCACCATTCTCCTTATGTATATGGGGAATATTCACCATTCTCCTTATGTATATGGGGAATATTCACCATTCTCCTTATGTATATGGGGAATATTCACCATTCTCCTTATGTATATGGGGAATATTCACCATTCTCCTTATGTATATGGGGAATATTCACCATTCTCCTTATGTACATGGGGAATATTCACCATTCTCCTTATGTACATGGGGAATATCCACCATTCTCCTTATGTATATGGGGAATATTCACCATTCTCCTTATGTATATGGGGAATATTCACCATTCTCCTTATGTATATGGGGAATATTCACATTCTCCTTATGTATATGGGGAATATTCACCATTCTCCTTATGTATATGGGGAATATTCACCATTCACCATTCTCCTTATGTATATGGGGAATATTCACCATTCTCCTTATGTATATGGGGAATATTCACCATTCTCCTTATGTATATGGGGAATTAGCTGTCCAGCGGGTTTTCACAACGGATGTATGATGGTACAACGCATGCTTTTACCACGCATGCTGTTACAACGCAGTTTTTACTACGCAAACCTTTACAACGCATAGCGCTTTGGGGTGCTGGATAGCGAATAGTTTAATTTAGTATTCCAACTCCAGTCTCCGTGGACACTAGGGAAGGTGTTGGATAGTAAATTAAATCTATTCCCTATCCTAGAGCGCCCCCCAGCGCAATGCGTTGTAATGGTTTTCGTTGTAAAACCTGCGTTGTAAAAGCACTGCGTTGTAAAAGTTTCGTTGTAAAGGATGTTTCCCTTTCACAACCACTCATAATCTCATTTTGACTGGTAACTCCTTTTACTATTCGACCTAGGATTTCCTAAGCCATCGATAATGAGGCTCCTAACATATGTACATTATATCCTTATCGTCTTCTTTAGTCATTTGTGCATGTCCTTTAGCAGTAAAGATATATTTGTTATTTTGCTGTGGAGTGTACCCTGCATGCTACACTCGCAGTGATTCTTGTCGGTGGATGATACTCTGGGCACTTACGGATGGATCTTAAGGAAGCAGGTTTTTGAGATCGCGCCACATACTGGGTCCAGGTGGATTCTGATTCCTCACAATTCTTACAGGCCGGGCACAGGGGAAAAAACGTGTACACTGGAATGTCACAATTTTGGTTTAGAATCCAGGTCTCTGGGTTTGGCACTTTAACTCTTAGCTCCATGTTCAAACATTTGTTCTTTTTATCATCACACAAGGATCTGTTCAGCCCCTGCTTGTCTTCCAAATTTCAGCTCCTGTGATTGTGCCAGTGAAGGAAGAAGAAAAGGAAGCGGTGCGCCTCTTGAATGATAAGGGTTCAAGGAGTAGAAACAGCAGTAACCAAGCAAGTAAGTGACAATTTACACATATGTTATCATCAACCTAATGATAAGGCATAGAGAATTCTCCCCACACATACATGTGCTTGAACACACAGAGACATGCATGCACATGAACATATCTGCACATCAAAAGACATTCTCTTCATGATGCACATACAGAGGAGGAGGGACGGGTCAAACATTTTGGAAACATCTTTTTAAATGTGAATGAGTCTAAGACTGAGAATTTTAATATGCAGTAGACAAATAACTTGTTGTTAAAGTTGGTGTTGGGAAGTAGTGCAAGCCTTGGATCAGACATGTCTGTTGAAGGCCCCTGGACCGAATATGCCTCATTATCCCTCAGTCTTTTTCCCCGCAAGGAATTATAACGCGGTCGTTACAACGACCGCGTTGTAATTCCGCATACCATTACCCCGCAAGTCGTAACAACGACTTGCGGAGGGGGGGTGGGGCGCTGGATGTTGGGATAGTCAAATTTACTATTCCAACCCTAGTCTTTACGGACACTAGGGAAGGTGTTTGATTTTAAATCCAACACCTTTCCCCCCCCCGCAAGTCGTTGTTCCGACTTGCGAAGTAATGGTATGCGGAATTATAACATTGTAACTACCGCGTTATAATTCCCTGTGGGGAAAAAGTTTCGTGGTAAACGTTGTTTACCCCTTGGACCTTATGGGATCCCAACGGATATCTTCCTTGAGACTTAAGATGTGTGGGACCAATACTGTATTCAATGTGGTAGCTAAATTAGGACTGCTTAGATCGTGGAAACACTATCATTGTCGCGATATACAAAAAGGGTGATAGATCGGGCGCAAAAAATTATAGGCCTATGTCCCTAATTGATGGTGCAGCAAAACTGATGGTTAGAGTATTGCTAAATAGGTTAGAGGAATGGCCAAGAGGGAAAAAGGTCCTTTCGGAGGCCTAGTACAGCTTTAGAAAGGGCAAAAGAACAATTGATCAGTGTTTAAACCTCTCCATGATAATCTCTAAATATACGATTGCAAAAAAAGGGTCCGCTCTGCATGGCCTTCATGGACTTCTCCGCTGAGTTTTGACTTTGTGGTTCCCAGCAAACTATGAGCGATCATGGAGAGCATGGGAGTTGATCCTGCCATTATTACCCTCTTAAGTCAGCTAAATCTTGGTGCAAATGTGTGTGTCCGTTATGGCAGAGAAGGGGAGTGCACAAAACCCTTAATGTTAAAAGAGGTGTGAGGCAGGAGTGCGTCCTTGCTCCCTTTTTGCTCTCTCTATACTAATAAGTTGGACGGGTTACTGGGAGAAAGGGTCCGGACGCCCTATGGGTCGAGACATCCCCTCTCCCGATGCGCCTCTATGCAGCTGATGCAGTGCTTCTGGCCAGAACGCCTTGGCACTGCAGAAGCTCATAGAGGAGTATACCAGATTTATGGCCACCGAGGATCAGCGCGTATACAAATACAAATCTTATGTGATCACTGCAGGCAGTACATCAGAATGAGCCTTAATATTTTATATAGATGTAAATGTAAATCCAGTATTTGTAAAGCGCACAGCTACCCGTAGGCATCCCGGCGCTGGGGGCCGTCAGGAAGATTAAGCAAGCTATTGCCCAGAGTCACATGGTGCTGGGCAGACCCCTGCCGCCGGTGATCGAACCGTGAAACCCAGCATCTGGCGTCAGTCGCCCTGGCCGCTGCGCCACACCTCTTCCCTAGGAAGGTGGAAGTGGTAGACACATGCTCGTATTTGAGGTCCTCTGCGATAAGAAATCGTCATGGGAAAATATGGTTTCATACATAGTGGCCCTTCTGGAGAATAGTATTGCAGCCATTTGTAAATTTTCAAACAAACTGGGTGCTAAAGCAATTCCTGAGATCCTGAATATCTGCTTGGCCAAAGAAAAAGCTATCGCTACCTATTGGACATTGGTCTGAGGTATGATGGATGTAGAACCACTGCAGCAGGTATATCTAACAAATACCATATTTCATTTCATGCATTCTGTAAAAGATTGTTACCACTTCCTCGCACCTGCACTAGGGAGAGGGGTTGGCCTAACGGCTAAGGCGCTCGACCTCGGACCTGGGTATCTGGGTTCGAGTCTCGGTAACGACGCCAAAAACCTCCTGTGATTCTGGGCAAATCACTTAATCTCCCCGTGCCTAAAATGAAAGTGTGTCCTCATGTAACGTAACTGGTGCTATGTAAAGCGCTCTGATACCTGATTCGGTTCGGGTCTAGTTCGCGCTATATAAAACTCTGCAAAAAAAAAAAAAAAATTACATATCTCATTCTGAACTAGGTCTATTGTACCTCAAGGATCACATTCAACTGGCCCCATTAATATTATGGCTCTCGGTATGGAAAAGAGAGCTTTCCTTAGTATCAAGGGGTGCTTAGATATTGTTTAACAATGGACTATGCCCATAAGATACCATGGGTGAGCTATGTGGAAAACTCCTTTTCAGCATTAGGTCTCCAAAGATTGTTTGACTCCACGTCGTTGTGTGCTCTCTTTTTGAAGGGCAACTTAAAAAAGATTTTTCTAAAAAAAGCTGCAGAGGATAGACGGGAGAAAAATAAAGATTAAAGTATGGTAGCTATGTACCACTCACTACCCTCCACGAATATGGGAACCCAGGCTTATTTGATTTTTGCACAGAATTCCCTTCATAGATATATATATTGACAAGATTTTGCTTAAATTACATTCCACTTATGTTTGGCTTTTCGTCAAATATATATTTCATGAAGGAGTTACCCGCTTGCCAATGTGACGGGAAGGTGGCACAAACCAACTCACATCTTTTATTTTTTTGCTCCTTGTGTGGCCCACAAAGATATTACTTTTTTGTGCCTCTTTTACAGAAGTGTAATTTTAGGCTTTTATTATAAAACTAGAAGATCCATATGTATGTTACACACATGCATCTTTTTTGTGGGCGGTATTGAGACGTAGACCCTTGTCTCAAGATATGCGAGGCCAGGCACTAAGATGAAGAAATGAGAAGGTTTTGTAGTGTAATGATCAGAGATGTATGGGGGGGTGATAGGGGTATATAGCCACCTTTGTATAATCATGTTAGCATCTATGTGATTTGATAAATATGATGTTATTTGACTAATGAAATCTTTAATTGTTTTAAAGATAATATTTCATGATTTTATTGTAATTTATTTGTCTGATATTCTGCGTTGTATGAAATGTATGCATGGAAATTAATGCAAAATAAAGGATTGATTGACATTCTCTTCACTTGGGCTCAGAGCAGTAATATGGGAGATGTGATTGGGACTCTGTCCTTCCTCTTCACCCACTTGCGATCTTGTATTTATAGGTGTTTCTAAACCAAAACCATTAGCAAGTCATTGGGTGTCACTAGGCTATGACAGGAAACCATCAGTTTTTATAATGTTTATTGAAATTTTAATCTTGACATATCATGTATAGATACAATGAAGTTTGCACTGACTCTGAACATTGTAATGCATTTTTATCATATGAATTACTTATGAATATTTGAAAGAAATTAAAACCAATTTTATTGGAGAAAGCAGTTGTCGAATGTTGTTGTAGATAATTCTATCTACATGTGTACTTGCTAGTTACGTTTGTGCATGCCTGGGAATTTTTGTTTACATATATTCTCTACCCTGACCCAGGATTGCTATTCGCACCAGGGGGCTCCTGTTACTTTACATAGTGTCACTAGGCTTGGCCCATATACATTCCTATACATACATTCATGGAGTTTGAAGAAACATTAGGGGCACGTGAGCACATAAAACCCTCTGAAGTGTGAGGTTCTTGTGACACTGCCAGATGCCATCATGACTGTTCCTTCGTTCGATTAGGCTATCGCGAGTAGCACCCTGCCTTGGCATGAGGGTCCCAGGCAGAAATTAAGAGGCCGGAAAAGACGTCCATGGCTGGGCCGGGCTGGGATTCCAGTGTTGAGGGTTGACTGCGTAAAGATTTCAGTGAGCAGTGGCAGTGCTCTACATGAGAAAACACAGCAGGTTTAAAATATATTTTATGATTGGGAAACAACCTTTACAATGCGACTTTTACAACGCACTACCATTACAACAAAACTTTTACAATGCAAGATCCATTACAACGCATGTCATTACAATGCAGTCATTACAACGCATACCATTACAACGCATACCATCACAACGCATGTCATTACAACACAGTTATTACAACGCATACCATCACAACGCATAGTACCCTTACACTATCCAACACTGACCCTACTGTTGCACCCCCTGCAGTTAGAATAGTAATTTTTACCCCTACACTATCCAACACTTACCCTACTGTTGCACCCCCTGGAGTTAGAATAGTAATTTTTACCCCTACACTATCCAACACTTACCCTACTGTTGCACCCCCTGGAGTTAGAATAGTAATTTTTACCCCTATACTATCCAATACTTACCATACATGCAATGTAATGGTATGCGTTGTAATGGTATGCGTTGTAAAGGTAGTATGCGTTGTAATGGAATGCATTGTAATGGTAGTTTTAGGAAATTCGCTGTAATGGCATGCGTTGTAATGGAATGCGTTGTAAAGGAAGTTGCGTTGTAAAACATGCGTTGTAAAGGCATGCGTTGTAAAAGTATGCGTTGTAACGTCATACATCCTTTATGATTATACACTGTTCATTAAACAAGAAAGGGAAATGGGTAAGTTTCATTGGAGCACTGGAAAGGTTGTTTGACAGAAGAACATGCTTGGCACCTTTGGGCAGCCTACAAGGAAATGTCCATATTCTGCAAACCTGCACACAGTGTCCAAAATGGTCCTATGAGCGGTCACATGCGAGTGGGTATGGTATGGATTTCATTTGCGGGTACAGCTGAATATCATCGGTGTACGGTGGAAATCGGATCCCAGGTGTGTAACTGTTCACCTTAAAGGCTCATCGTAAGAGTTGACCAGCAGTGGGTTGGGATTGAGCCTTGTGTAACTCTGAAGGGTGAAAGTTTAATATTAGAGTCTACGGTTTTCATGTTTCGCCCTCTTGCTTTCTTGAACAATTTGTAATGCAGCCTTTTGATGCTCTCATGTGGTTTTATTTCTTCTAAGGCTTGTCTTATTTTTTATAGTAATGGGGGACACAACACCTGCTGTTTCATCAAACATCAAGGAGGAGGCCGAGGACTGCCCCATCAACCACGATGATGAGGACTCTGAGACCAAGAGAGGCCTCAATAATATTACAGGTGAGAAAACAAGGTCCACTTGAAAAAGACGTACAAGCATCCTCCCTTAATCCCAACGCTAACGGAGAGTCCCTTTACTATCTGACAGATGTTGACAAAGACATATGACGCCTGATCATTTTCTTATTTCCAGACATAGACTTCAGCATTATACTGCCCCCTCCCCATGTTTATTCTCCCCAGCACACAGTGAGGGTCTCCAAAAAGACCCTGCCCCTCCTCCTTCCTGGTAATGTTCTTATGAGGCCCTTTGAGTGCACTGCTGAGTAATTGTCTTGTAAGCCTCCTTTTACGTGCACAGATTTAATAATATATATTTCTTACAGTAATGGCTGACATCAACGGGCAGATGTACAGTTGTTTTTTGCGGTTGCAAATGGTAATTCGGCTCGTTTGCGACTGCAAAATTGGTCTGCCCCATGCACAAACCATATTTTGCGACTCGCTAACCCATTAGCGACTCACAAATTATGGGTTGCGACTCGGTGTTAGGAAGGGGCAGGCCAAGGGCGCTCCTTCTTAATAGCGAGTATAACACCAATGTATGATTGTTCTGCGATTGCATTTGCGGTCGCAATAAATCGCAGTTTACCACCTACGTCAAGTAGGTGGTAAACCACTCGCAAACAGGAAAGGGTCCCCAATCAATCAATCAATCAGAGTACTTGTAAAGCTCGCTACTTACCCGTGAGGGTCTCAAGGCGCTGAGGGGAGGGGGGTGCCGCTACTGCTCGAAGAGCCAGGTCTTGAGGAGTCTTCTGAAGGCGAGTAGGTCTTGGGTCTACCGTAGGTTGGTAGGGAGGGTGTTCCAGGTCTTGGCGGCGAGGTAGGAGCAGGATCTGCCACTGGAGGTTGTTCGTTGGATGCGGGGGACAGTGGCGAGGGTGAGGCTGGTGGAGTGGAGCTGGCGCGTGGAGGTGTAGAAGCTGAATCTGCTGTTCAGGTAGGCTGGTCCGACGTTGTGGAGTGCTTTGTGTGCGTGGGTGAGGAGCTTGAAGGTGATCCTCTTGTCGACGGGGAGCCAGTGTAGGTCTCTCAGGTGAGGGGTAATATGGCTGCGGCAGGGGACGCTGACGATCAATCGGGCGGAGGCGTTTTGGATGTGTTGTAGTCGTCATAGGTGTTTGGCTGGGATTCCTGCATAGAGTGCGTTGCCGTAGTCCAGTCTGTTGCTGACGAGGGCCTGTGTCACCGTTCTTCTTGTTTCGGTCGGGATCCACTTGTAGATCCTGCGGAGAGTGCGGAGGGTGTTGTAGCAGGAGGAGACGGCGTTGACCTGCTTAGACATGGAGAGGGAAGAGTCGAGGATGAATCCTAGGTTGCGTGCATGGTCGGTGGGTGTTGGTGCTGTGCCCAGCGTGGTCGGGTACCAGGAGTCATCCCAGGCTGAGGGGGTGGGTCTGAGGATGAAGACCTCCGCCTTGTCCGAGTTCAGTTTCAGACGGCTGCTCCTCATCCAGTCGGCGACGGACTTCATTCCCTCGTGGAGGTTTGTTTTGGCGGTGTGTGGGTCCTTGGTGAGGGAGAGGATGAGCTGGGTGTCGTTGGCGTAGGAGATGATATTCAGGTCGTGCTGACGGGCCACTTGTACGAGGGGGGCCATGTAGACGTTAAACAGCGTCGGGCTGAGGGATGAGCCCTGGGGAACGCCGTAGAAGATGTCGGTGGCTTCGGATCGGAAGGGTGGGAGGTGGACGCTCTGGGTTCTGCCGGCGAGGAAGGATGTGGTCCAGTCAAGGGCTTTCTCTTGGATTCCGGCTTCTTGGAGGCGTGTCTTTAGAGTACGATGGCAGACCGTGTCGAAGGCGGCTGACAGGTCCAGGAGGATGAGGGCTGATGTTTCGCCGTTGTCTAGTTGACGCCTGATGTCGTCAGTGGCGGTCATGAGGGCTGTCTCGGTGCTGTGGTTGCGTCTGAATCCGGACTGGGACGAGTCCAACATGTTGTTGTCTTCGAGGTGGCGGGCCAATTGCATGTTGACGATTTTCTCGGTGACCTTCACCGGGAACGGGAGCAGGGAGATGGGCCGGAAGTTCTTGAGGTCCTTGGGGTCCGCCTTGGGCTTCTTGAGAAGGGCGTTGATTTCGGCGTGCTTCTAGCTTTCCAGGGACGTCGCTGTTTCGAAGGAGATGTTGATGACCTTCCGTAGTTGGGGTGCTATGGCTGCGTCAGCTTTGTTGAATACGTGGTGTGGGCACGGGTCTGACGGAGATCCTGAGTGGATCCCTAAGGGACCCCTTCCCCTTTGCGAATGGATACGAAAATATTTTTTTAAGAGCAAGGCAGTGGTCCACGGGACCACTGCCTGCCCTTAGAAAATTAAACTAAAAAGCTTAACTTTCCTTTTTTAAGTGCATCCTGTTTTCCTTTAAGGAAAACGTTTTCCTTTAAGGAAAACGGGCGGCATTTCAAAGGAAAAAAAATGCTTTATTGAAAAAGCTGCCACAGACATGAGAGCCTTTTGATGCTGTCATGTGGTTCTATTTCTTCTAAGTCTTGTCTTATTTTTCATTGTAATGGTAGACACAACACCTGCTGTTTCATCAAACATCAAGGAGGAGGCCGAGGACTGCCTCATTAAACACGATGATGAGGACTGTGAGACCAAGAGAAGCCTCAATATTATTCCAGGTGAGAAAACAAAGCCCACTTGAAAAAGACGTACAAGCATCCCCCCTTAATCCCAACGCTAACGGAGAGTCCACCCCTCTACTCCTTAGAATCTGAGAGCTGTTGAACGTTGTACATTCCCCTTGTCCGTTTACTATCTGGAAGATGTTGACAAAGACATATGACGCCTGATCATTTTCTTATTTCCAGACATAGACTTCAGCATTATACTGCCCCCTCCCCATGTTTATTCTCCCCAGCACACAGTGAGGGTCTCCAAAAAGACCCTGCCCCTCCTCCTTCCTGGTAATGTTCTTATGAGGCCCTTTGAGTGCACTGCTGAGTAATTGTCTTAGAGGCCTCCTTTTATGTGCACAGATTTAATAATATATATTTCTTACAGTAATGGCTGACATCAACAGGCAGATGTAAAATAGTTTTTTGCGGTCGCAAATGATAATTCGGCTCATTTGCGACTGCAAAATTGGTCTGCCCCATGCACAAACCATATTTTGCGACTCGCTACCCCATTAGCGACTCACAAAATATGGTTTGCAATTCGGTATTAGGAAGGGACATGCCAAGGGCGCTCCTTCTTAATAGCGAGTATAACACCAATGTATGATTGTTCTGCGATTGCATTTGCGGTCGCAAAAAAATCACAGTTTACCACTTACGTCAAGGTGGTGGTAAACCACTCGCAAATAGGAAGGGAGCAAAGAGAAAGGCAGTGGTCCCCCGGACCACTGCCTGCCCTTAAAAAATGAAACTGAAAAGTTTCATTTTTCTTTTTTAAATGCATCCCGTTTTCCTTAAAGGAGGGCGAGAGGGATGGGGAATGGGAAGGGACAGCAGAAATAAACAAAAGTCCTCAAGTGGATAATGTATCCAAGTCAGACGAGGACCCCGTATAAAGATTGAGTTGTTTAGAGAGTAAGGCCTCCAAGTCTGGGGAAATATAAGAGCTAAATCCAGGAACCTGGTAAAGCCTTACGATTCCGTGGTATGGGGTAAATGCCCAAGGTGCCCACCTCCCAGGTGGAAAGATTCTGGATGCCAGTGAGGTGTTGAGGACAACGGGCCACTTTGTCTGCAAGCTTGTGCAGTCCCACAAGATGTGTTTCACATACGCTGCTTGGGTTCTACACTTAGGGTACTAGTCGGAGGCACCAGGAAATATTTGTGCGATTTGTTTAGGGGAAAGATATGCGCGATGCAGGATGTAAAACTGGATACGTTATAGGCAGGCATTACGAGACACTCTCCTTGGGTTTGCCAGTGCTCTCTCCCATTCCGAAGTGATCTGCCAATCTCCTCCTCCCAAACCCCCCTCAGTGGCTGAAGTGAAATCTGCATGTGCGCAAGGATGGCCATAGTAATCCAGGTAATTAGCCTACAGCTCTTGCCCATAGTGGTGAGTGTTTGCAGGAGTTTATACTTGTTGGGTTTGAGCCCACGCTCCCCACATGTCCTCTGGCACCCCCCAAAAAGAAGAAAACTTGCCATCAGTAAAGACATATTGTTCCCAAAGAGCCTCGAATGGCATGAAAGTCTCCCATACAAGAGCTACCAGCTCCACCAAACTCCGGAGGCAGCCACCAACAAAGCAGCCACCTGGCATAGGAAACTCAAGCAATGGGATGGCCAGGGTATATGGTGAAACATGCTCAGTAAGGTAAAATTTGCATTAAAGTCATGTCAGGGCAACCCTCTGGAGAAGGGTCAAATCCAGAGGGGGCTCGCCGTTTTTCAAATCAGCTTCTCGTCAAGACTCACATTTATTGCAGTGCATACGGCCTAATGGATAATCTCCACTATGAAGTGCCAGTCTGACTTAGACTTGCACATCTATCTCCAACATTTTGGTTGAAAACACCGTCTGTATGAGTAATAACTCATCGTTTATCGGACATTCAATTTGATTTG